>NC_139412.1:10380000-10980000 GCF_905368555.1 Meleagris gallopavo
CAGCAGGCAAACAGAGGACTTGGGCAGCTTTAACTGTCCTAACCTAAAGTACCTCTCTGCATTTCCAGGAGCCTTTCACGTTTAAATAGTTTTCTCCCACACATAGAAAAGATGAGCTAGGAATTCATTTGGGGTAAATCAGCACCATTTCACTGAAATCAATAGAGTTGCATCAATTTTAGATGTACTGCATGTTTTCTGCTGTTTTTTAGCACTGTTTGTGGTTTTTCAGGAGAAAAAAGTACCAGAACTATTAATCCCCGAAGTTCTGATAAAGAATTTTGAATAACAATTGAAATTCATTATAAATTTTCACTATTTCTATGCATAATTTCCCTGGTGGAGGGGCTTAAAACTCTTTCTGTAATTACCATAACAGCATAAGGGTCGAGCCATTAAAATAATCTCTGGCAATTCTCTGTGATTCACGTTATTTATGAAGAATGCTGCAGACACAATGTTCCTTGCTACACTGTCTATTTCCTGTATGTCTCTCCACTCTTTCTCTTCCCCTAGGTATAAATGGTTAATTCTTATATATGTACTAGAGGGATGTACATCCCCAGAATTAATAAATCCACCCAGAAGAAATAGCATTTATATATGAAGTCCATAATAATATCAAAGAAAACTGGGCAAAATTGAGAAAATGGAGACATACCTTATTGCAATTACCTTCTATTCTAGCATATTTTTCTTATTAACAGTGCAGACAAAAGGTAACCCTCCTATTTTATTTTAAATGACTCTGATAGAAGGATCTCATCCACTTCATTTTCATATAAAATTGCACTGTGGAGCCTGATCTCCCCGCCTTTCCTCAGCCAGAATGCCTACTGCAGTCCCTTGAAATGGCTGTGTCAAGCTAATGGGGCTGGGAGCTGGTATTTACACTTGTGCCCTGGCTAACCACTGTTACTCACTGCGTTGCACGTGGCATTCCCAAATGGCCTTTCAAAGAGGGAAATGTACAGGTAGTGCATTGAACTTGGTTGGCCTTTGCTAAGAACAAACATAGGCACGCCAATGTTTCCTTTAAAACAGCATGGTTCTGTCACAGTGACAAGACAAACAGCCTGGTTAAGCTCAGTGAAGGTCAGTTATTTTCTGAGGTGATACTAATGTTGAAATGCCAACCACATTCTGCATACAAATTACTAAATGAAGTGTACAGAAGTTTTACATTCACAAAATGAGAGTACTGAAGTTCTCTGTTAGCGTCCTAGAGAGAGACTGACAAACGCTTGGTGGGTGGAAACATGAAGCACCAGCAAGGAGAACAGAACTGTGCTATTTCACATAGAGCTTAGGTACAGCCAGAGGCAAAAGCTAATGAGAATTGCTAATGAAATGATGTAAGTCTGAATTTGAGAGATAGTTCACAGTTACACAGGCTTAGTTAGCTAACGCAGCTATCTAGCTTGGACTGATGTCCTCCCTGTGTATGGAAACAAACTCCAGATGTGGTTATGTTTGTGTCATCCTGAGATAAATGAACATCACTTACAGCAAGTCAATGCTGCCCTAAAATGTGCTTCTGTCCCCAGAGTTCAGCCATGAGACATTCAAACAGACAAAATGGAAGTGAAATGCAGCCAAATTTTGCAATGTTATATTCCAAACTAAAAATCTGATTAACTGATAATCGTTTTTGACACGCTCTATGTTTAAAAGATAAATTTCCGTGTTAGAATATGGAGAACAAAATGTAATAAATAAAGCCAAAATACTGACCTGAACTGTTTGAAAAATGAAGCTCATACTGAGTTCTGAACTTCCTGATTTGAATCTCCTTCTATTAAGTTAATAGACAATAACCCACACAACAAACGCACAGCCTAATCCAAGATGTGTTACAGATGCCAAATATTCCTGATTAGTTCACACTATTGAAGGAAAAATTAATAGCAGTGCTGTTTATCAAAATTAATTTTTTTAGAGAAAAAAGTGCTGAGTTTAATTACCCCTCTTAATTAGCTTTCTAGATAGTTATTATATTCCTGTGACTACAGAACAAGCACAGCCTTTTGCATAGAGTATTTGTCAGAATTCTTCAGGTACACAAAATGATTTTTCCTGCTATTGCATTCATTTTTATTTATAGACCATTTTTAATGCAAATACTGCCCCAAAAACAAGAGCTGAGGAAGCTGGCTGGCTTGGCAATGGAGATGGAGTAGGAATGTAAAGGATTAGAGTGCTTAATGTACTGGAAAGAAGTTTATCAATACTGACAATTCTCACAGTGCTTAATCAAACATTTAAGACAAGTGGAGAAGCAGAGAGTAAAGACTTTGGGGCTTTGGAACAATACGTGCAAACAAACTTGTCTTGTCAGAACATGTCAGTGTATGGCGGAATAAAGAAATGCCTATAATTTAGTTACTGTTTTCATACAGATAGCTCATGCTTTTAGCTAGGTAGTTCGAGTGCAATGGCTTTACAATGACTGTAAGCAATTCCTGAGGGAAATGAAGTATAACTTCTGTTGTCCTATTTTAAATCAAATTTTACTGTTAAGCATCATTTAAAGCTTCAGGAGCTGTAAATAAAGGATTAGTAGTAGTAGTAGTAGTAGTAGTAGTAGTAGTAGTAGTAGTAGTAGTAGTAGTAGTATTTTGCTTAAAGTGATTTATTAAGTTATTTATATTATTCTTAACACATATTAAGGGGTATTAGGTTCTGATCCTTCAGTAACATACCCTGTGTTACTGATCCTGGGCTTTCCTAGAGCTTGTCCTTCTGCTCAGACAAGGCTGGCAAGTGCTGCTCTGCATGTGCCTACAGGTTAATGTGGGTGAGTCTCAGACATCTGAAGCCCCTGTGCTAAATCTTCTTACATAATAGTCTGCAAATTCCCTATATGTAATTTTGCCATCTATTCAGGAGATCAAAGATCCTGCCTAAAAGGCCTGACTTAAATCCTACTCCGGTTTTGAGTCATATTCTTATAGAAAATCTGGATCCTACCCAAAGAGAAATAGGCTAAGGTTTCAGGTTGGATTTCAGTGGTGCTGAGATAAATGTTGAAGCAGCAGCTGAAGCCTTGCTGTATCTTTGGCCCTATGCTCATTCCAGAGTGCTCTCTGCCTGGCGCTGGTACCTGATACTGTAAATATTTTGAAGGAAGCAGAAGCTGTAAGACCAGTAATGTTAAATTCCTGTGTGATAGAAGATTGTGATTATTCTGCAGACTGTGTGAGCAGGCACATTCGGAAATTGCTTCCTTGGAGTAATTTCAGCAACTGACTAAAAAATAGAGATGGCTGCTTATCAAACTGCTGGTTACGTGGTGCCTACTGCTATAGCATACTTCTCATCTGGTAACATCTCTGAACTTAACTCACAGAAGAAAAGTAGAGCAGGACCCTGAGCTAAAAACAGAAAAGGCAATAAAAGATGCTCAGAAATTAATTAGGAAAGAGTAAGCAATTAAAAGGCAATAAAAATTAAAGACGGCATTTTTACTGAGTTTTTCAGAACCGACTGAATATAACTGCACTGCTCTCAAGTTCCCTGATGTAGCCCACTGCTCAAAGCAAATCCCCTGTGCACAGCACTACCTTCCCACATGGACTGAACTCAGTGGAAGCCCTTTGACAAATTCCCCGAGAACACTTCTGACTCTGTCAGTCACTGCCTATGTGACACATGAAGGCTTTGCTTTATTTTAGATATTACTGTTTGCTACTTGATCTTAACCTAGCAGTCAAGAATCTCCTGCTTGTTAAGAGGCTGTGCTCCTGTTTGATTCATGTTTTTCCACAAATTTGTGTGATAAAACTCCGAACATAGTAGTTCTGATGCAGTTGATTCTGTTTGGCTACATGAGAAATGTCCTAATTTAAAGTATTTTCTCTCAAAGAAAAATGACCAAAAAAAAAAAGGAAAAAAATGCTGAACTTCTCTAAGGGATGAGATTAAACTCTGAGTCCAGGCAGAATGTGTATTTGAATTTTCTTGATATTGCTGCCAAACTTTGAAAATATACATCATACCCATTTGTTCATGGATGGCATGCAAGTTTGCAGCTGGATGTAAACAGAGTTCAATAACAAAAAAATGCTATTCTGCATTTTGACAACCCAGTGGTAGTTGTGTGTACACCAGCTCTTACAGCTTGGAATTTAATAAGACTTCAGGCATATCACAGTGGTACCTTGTAGCTACAATACTCAAAACTGTCCAGAATACATAATGACTATGTAGATGTAACCTTAACTTGTGTGTATGTTTACCATGATCACTTATGCAAACAGACAACTACCTTGTGGGCAGTTCACACCTGCTAATGATCCACACTCATCCACAGTCACAGGAATTTCACAAGCAGATTCCACACACTGCTGCATATGCACTCATGTCTTGAAGACCCATTAATCCTGTGCATGTACTGCATCCATTGCACTGCTGAACTATAAAAAGTAGCACCACGAAACATTCTTATTTCACAGAATTCATACCAAGACAGTGACTTTTGCTTTTTTCTGTTCTTTTTTTTTGTTTGTTTGTTTTTAATTTCTGTGTTAGGGAGTCCTATTTTTCAAAGGGAATATGTGAGTGGAGATATCTATTAGTTTAAATGGTTTTAAGCAGTTAGTTGAAGCCACTTATAAAATCATACCATAAATTTTAACCTCGGTGACTTCAATTGTCATTTTTCTATCCATTTAGATAGAAGCATTTTGTATTTTCTTATGTTGTAAGTTGCAGGCACAAGAAAGTTGGTGACATAAGGACATTTTAAAGCTTATGACAACAGAAGATGTTCTCTGAAGGCTCTATGCCACACCATCTATGGTTTTGATGATGTATGTCTTCAACTGCCCTTTCCCCAGAAGCATAGGAGGGAATAATTCACAACAGGGAGTCTTGTCAAACTGTCCCACCCCTAGGAATGGCTTCAGAAATTATAATGCAAGCCAGCCTGTTTGCAAAACAAAGACTCATAATTGCGTATAACATTTCCCTGAATTTTAAGTAAAAGGCATAGCAGAACAAAATCTGTTCTGCTATTGTTAACAGGGTCTGTGCTACCCTGAAACTTCACTATTATTTCAGTGGGAATCCTGATCCAGTCTCAACTAGCACATAAAGCAGAGAAAGATCTTTCTGTTTTGTTTGTTTGTTGTTTTTTTTTACTTGCTTTGAGTTGTGATTGTGACTGCCACTCTGTGCGCACATGTGCAGATACATACATGCGTGTCCTCCCTTTTGTTATCAATCTGTTATCAATAGAATCTGGGGGGATAATATAGGCATACTGTGGAAAGCTAAATAGCATTGATCACACTAACAACCTGTGTGATCAGATTCTCTATTTGATCAATGCGTTACCAGTATCTGTCATCAACATCTTTTAGATGTTACGTGACCTTGAAATATGTAAGCTGTCTTCATCATGACTCTGAAACAACTTACTGAGCAAAATGTGTGACCTGGCCTGATGCCAAACACATAATGAGTAAAAACCAGAATTTTAAAAATCCTTCTTTTTGCAAACATATAGCTGACCAAAAAGGTGGGGGTGTTACTAGCAGAAGCATTTCAGCTCTATTCTAAGCAATCAGCCCAAGGTCAGGTATTTATTCAGGATTTCTAAATAGTTGCTGGTTCCTCAATGGAAAATTGATCGAATGTGTCCCTACAAAGAGATGGAGTACAGCTCTGGAAAGACACAGTGGTAGCAGGGTCAGAAGCTGATCAATGGCAAGGAAAGAATGAATTAATTATAATGAATAAATATTGTGGGAACTATATTTCTGATTTATTTCTGTGTGTGGAAATGTTACTTTTTATGTCTGTGATGTTGACTCAGCAATAAGCAAAAATGCCTTACTGGTAACATTTTCAACTTGGAAGTCCTTTATTTCGCCACAGATTTAATGGTATGAACAGAAACAAGACCTACGAATCTACACTTTCTTGGCAATTTAATTGGAAGGCTCTTTATGTGTAAGAGAGATATAACACTGTAAATTTAAATATGTTCTATGGCTTGTGATTAATTCTGAATAGGAAAAATAGCAACAATTTTCTCTTGCATGACAATGCTCTACCTGGAAGGAGTGCATCTTGTGGCAGCACTTGAGAAGCACCTGAGCACTGTGGGAAGCACAGAGTGCCCTCTCCTGGGTTGGGAAATAATCAAATCAGTGAAAACGCACAGGAGCTGTAGGAGTTTTGCTGAGGAGTAACATCTGGTTACTATTCCCTCCCTCTTAATTTGTCTGACACATGAAACTGTAGGGACGGGATGTAGACAGTAGTGTAGATAGGATTGATAACACTTTCTCCACACACTGGTTTCTTTTGTCTTGGCATTTGGTTTGGACTTTTTTCAGTAAGTTACAAAATTTAGACCTAAATCTTCCCTCCCCAGAAATTCAGCTTTGCCATAGAAGCCATAAAATGTCCTACAGACTGCATGGTCTCCCATGTGGCTTCTCTTCTCTGCCACTAAGTTGTTCCTTTAGAAGCCTTTTTCTCCTGTAGCTTCTCCTGAATCATACAGCATCTTCTTCCTGAGCAGTGCTTGCCCTACTAGAAGAGTGCTATCTACAGAGTCAATGGAGACTTGACCACTGACATGGATAATAGCAGCCTTGAGCATATTCTTATTTGTTCGTAGCTCTAAGCAGTCGTATCTGTAAGGGAGCAGTAATTGGTGGAGAAGTTTGATAGTGATTAGTCACGAGACTTTGCATTGTTCAGTGAGGGCAGTGATTGAGCAGCTGTTGGGAGATACCTTCAATATCAAGTAACTGCCATAAGCTATCATAGAAATAGAAGTTGAGTGTTGAATAGGAATTTAAATAGTGTAGTTATTTGTGACTCCTGCTAGATCAAAAATGGAGTTTGAGCCATTAAAACAGCCTATATAAACACTAATTCTTCAGTGAATTCCATTTCTGTTACTTTATACCTCTTGTATATGTATAGACATAGGCATATATACGTATCTGCTTTACAAAAGACTGCTGAGTACATATTATCCTTATTGTGTAAGGGAGAAAAAATAGAGTGGAAAGGATCTTCAGGCCTAATTGGCTCTTGCAGCCAACATCGTCTCCATAGTAGGCTGGAAAGGCTGAAGGAATTGCAGGCTCTCCCTGCTAAGTGAGCATGTATTTGTTTCTCTTAGACCTGATCAGTCCCAAGCCCTCCAACACTCCCCCACACTTACCAGCAGCTCACGCTTGTACTCAAAGCTCTTTCAGTTCCCTACTTCTGCATTTGGAACTTTGCTCCAAAATCTTGTTCTGAAACTTTGACAGTTTTAGGTGGCACTCCCAGACTTTGAGAATCAAGGAAGTTCTTTCTCATGTTCGCAAGGATTGAGGATAGTAGCAAAAGCAAAATACTGCTGTGAGGCCAGGGCTGAGAATTGCTGCATCTTTACTGGGTTTTCACAGTTACTTTTCTCACTGATGCAGGTTTTTTGTTATTAGCTGCAGAAGTCTCCATGACACTTAAGCTTTGCAAGGAGGGAAGGCTTTCCCACTAGCTAGTATGATAATAGCAATTTTTCTCTGACAAATTCATTTCAAATAAAATGAAATTTTAACTAACATCTTGCAAAACAAATGGAAACTTTGCCACAGGCAGAGGCTTGCATGAATCGTTATTTTCTATCTATTCCAAAAGAAGGGGGATTTCTTCAAATTATTGGTGACTTCGTTTTGCAAGCTAGGAGATCATTCTTAACTGATTTAACTATTTCTTATTGTACCTATATTCTTACATGTTGTAGAGCCAAACAAAATTGAAAGGGAATATTGACACTGAATGAAGGGCTGCTGTTCATCTTTCGTATCAAAATCACAGACAAGTATGATTAATTTTTTAGATCAGAGAAAGCAATTTTTAATTGAACACTTACTTGTCTGTGGGTGAGAAGGATAATTATAAAACATGCTAACACAGCAAAATCAATTTGTGTAAATTTGGTCTTCCATTTAAGTGTATATATTCAGTCTTTGAATTAACTATGGAGACTTGTTTGTAAGCAAATAGTTTTGAGGGGGAGACAAATGGAAGGGGAAAGGAAGGAAAGGGAAAGGGAAAAGAAAGGAGGAGAAAGGAAAAAGGAAAAGGGAATAAGAGGAAGAAACTGTGATTTTATGTTTTATTTCTAAGGAGATCTTTATAGTCCCACAAGTTAATATGAGAACAGGACTTGTTCATAATAAAGGTTTGTGGCTGTTACCTGTTCAAATAATCACTGAAAGGTTATTTCCATTACAGTATCATGCATAGTCAATGAAAATTGTCACCCATTTGCATCATGAAGGTTCAGAAGTTCTGGAGGAGGAAAGGAGTGCTGCCATGGTTTTTTCTAAGACGTGGGAAAACATACATTTTATGTCAAAGAAAGAAAAAGGGTGTTCAGAAAACAATATCCAAATGAAATAATTTGAAAGAGCATACATTTTAAAGTTATTGAAGTTACTGTTAAGTTTTAAAATGAAAGTAAAAGTAGGACTGCTAAAATAACCAGAATGCCTGAGTTAAAAGCGTTACAAGCCTAAAATATTCTTTCAGTCTGGAGTGTAATGAAAGAATGAACATTCCAATTCTCAGGAAGTGGAATTAATTTTTCTGTAACCAAAATACAGTGGTGTTATTCAGCAGTTCATTTTCC
This sequence comes from Meleagris gallopavo, assembly GCF_905368555.1. Taxonomy (NCBI): domain Eukaryota; kingdom Metazoa; phylum Chordata; class Aves; order Galliformes; family Phasianidae; genus Meleagris; species Meleagris gallopavo. Next base: position 10,388,645 of record NC_139412.1, read on the forward strand.
CCAAGCTCTTCATTCTTGATTTGCTTTTTGCAAGAAAAGAGGACAAGGATGTGATACGTGTGCAAAACATGTAAGTTGGAAACATCCAATGACTCAAAGTAACGTTCCTTTACTGAATATTGTCCATCTTGATTGCTTGTTTGACCTAGAGAACAGTATACTGAATGCTCTCGGTGTTATAAAATATACAGTGTTTGTTAACTGATTCTACTAAAATGAAAGGGAAATGGGAAGACTCTCCCCATCCTGCCTCGGGCTTCTTGGTTGCAACAGAGTTTATATTCCCCGTGTTTTTCCACTTTTCTTCTATGAAATGAACAGCTGTAATTGAAAAGCAAGAAGCTCCATGGTTTATAGAGATAGGTGTTGTTAAGAGCCTTAGCCATCTAATTTTCTTCCTATTGCAGGGCAGGCTTCCTATTGTCTGTCCTTTAGAGCTAATTTCTTTTCTGATCAAAAGGCCCACATCAGTGAAAAGGTAGTAATGACTATTCATTTGGTTGAAACCTCCATTCTGCAGCCCACAGAGCTTTATTTAGAAACTGCTATTTATTTCTAAAAGGAAAACCTCATTTGTGTCCTCTATAATGTCAATTAAAGGAGAATATATTTTAATTATTTGTCCTGAAGAGAAACCTTTTCAGGATCTCTATTTGCTGCTCCAATGATACAGGCTGCAGTTGAAACAATATACGCCTGCAAAATTGCGTGTCAGAAAGGAGAAATAAGATGTGCTTTGATTTCATTTGCCACTAACTAATAGTTTATTTGCAGCTAATTAGCAAGTTCGAGTTTTGCAATTAATGTCGCATTTCTACTATGACTCATTAAAAAAAAAAAAAAAAAAAAAGCCTCACCATCATTGCCAGCAAATGAGGTGCGTTACTGAATCCGAACAGAAAACGCCGCGGGAAGGATTCGCCAAGTTATCGATGGGTAAAAAAAAAAATAGGCGATCGAGCGGGTTTGTTTTCCTGGAGAATGAGTTCTGCGACCGCTCAGCTGGCACAGGAGAGTGGGGGAAAGGGCCGCGAGTGCGGATACCCGCAACCCACGGGGCTGCTGGGGACACCAGCGGCAAAGGGCGCTGCTGGGCACCAGGGGCCGCTCTGCTCCGCCCCGCGCCGCCGGGTGGCACCGGGCGGGACACGGACGGGCTGCTGCGTTCGGGGAGAGATGTGGTACTGGGAACGGCATGGGGAGCTGCACGAAGTTCCTGCCGCCGTCTTTAGCACCGCGTTTCGTGGGTTTTTTTTTCCCCCTCGGTGTTTTTCTCGTTTCCGCCGGGCTCCGCAGCGAGCCCAGGGGAGATGTCCTGTGCTGGTGGTCCGCCCTGCAGCTCTGTTAATTGGTAACTTGGAGATGAGGGGTTCTTATTAGCAATCCCCCCGCTCCCCCTCCCCGCCGCATCCTTCCCCTCCCGCAGAAGCCAACCCCATGAGGCGATTACCAGGAGGAGCCGTTTGTCAGAGGCTAATAAACAAATTCCTGGCGAACACCTGAATGAATGAGCGAGGGCCGGGAACAGCCCAATTAAGACACGGAGCTCCTGGTTGTTTTTGTGGCGGTGGAAACAATCCGGGCCAGAAAAGAGTCTATTCAGCCGCGCTCCGAGAGGTCTGTTTGCAGCCCGCTATTGTTGGTAGAAGCCAAATAAAAGTTCAGCTGGGGGGAAAAAGTGATGAAAAACAGCATTTGCTGCTGCCCCCGAATGCGCTGGGAGGCTCGGTTCAAAGGAACTGAGCTGCACCCAAACGACTGCCTCGGTTTTATCCACGCTCGTGAGATTTTTGTTTTTAAATGTTGCTGTTTATAATGATGTCTTCAAAGGTATCCCTCGTGCTTTGGGGCAGATGAGCAGCAGGGATGCTGCAGTCGCTGTAGTGCTCTGCAGAGGGCACGGGTGAAGAGGCAGAGGAGACAGGGGACCCGTTCGGGGGTGTGGTGGTTTGGAATGGGAACTCGGTCCGAGGCAGCTCGAGAGGCTGGTAAGGGAATAAAAATAATCCTGTCTCAACCTATCGAGATGGGGCTGCAGCACCAGCCCGACGTGACCCACTTGAGAGCTGTGTTACTGTGTGGAAACTTTGAGGAAATCTTAAAACAGAGTCAGAGTGCAGAAATACACAAACCTTTCTTTTAAGCATCACCTGGCTATTTTCTGGGAATCATCCAAGTGAGGTCAGCAGGAACCAAACGAATGGGGCTCAGCTCCGGGTTCAGGCATGCTGTAAAGGCTGAGCCCGGTTGGGACTGATGCTCAGGGGCAGGGGGGATGTTTTAATAATGGGATTAAATGGGGGGTTTTGGTGCATAGCGTTGCTCTAAAAGCCAGCAACCTTCCCTTCTAAGAACCCCCTTCCCAAGTTCTGCGGAGCTGCAATTAACAGATGTTAATGGCTATTGCTTATTATGTGCTGATCACATACGAAGCAGATCTTCCTTGTCAGCCATGGGCTTTCTCTCACGTTCAGCTCGGAGTGTGCTGTAAATTCCTGCTTTTGCCTCACGCTCCTTTGTCACCAAAAAGAAAAAAAGGAGAAGAAGAAAAAAAAAAAGATTAAAAACCAAAACAGAACCAGGAGCTTTTCTGAGTTTGACAGCAGTACTTCTGTACACATGAGTGCCTCTGGCTCCCACTGGGCACTGGGGGCTCTCAGTCTCAGATGGCTTCTCCTCATCCCAGCCACAGCCGAGGAAGGAATTTAGGAAAATGGCTCCATCCAGGCGTGATGCTCCCCAGCCCCGCACTGGGCGGTCGCTGCCAGCTCCCCTGCTTCTGCCCCTTCCCTGCTTGGCAGCAACTCTGCTCACGGGCAGGACCGGGGACCAGGCTGGAACTGGGATCGGACCTTTTAAAGTGCTCGGCAAGACGATTTTGGAAATAACAGCTCGTATAGCGGCACTTGCCTCGCTTCCTCTTTCTTCCCTACTGTGCCTCAGCAGCGATCTCTAACTTCCAACCTAGGAGAGCGTCCCTTGCGTTAGCAGAGGGTTGCCGGCGGCGGAACCACGGCTGAGCCTCACTTCTCTCTGCCGGGACCTGCGCAACCTCCCCAGCTCCGCTCCCAGGAGAATCCAACCGCAGGTGCTTCCCCGGCACGCGGCTGGGGAGGAGCGCGGCTCCGCGGGACAGCGCAGCGCTGAGGGCGGCCTTCTGCCTCTCCTTCGAGAGTTCAAACCATTACCGAGAGGTAGAGGTTCCGAGCTGGGTGTCCTGCTCAGCCCCTTCTTCTGCAAATAGAAAACGGCCGCGTTTTTAAGTATGTCTCATCAAAACCGCAGAGTTGTGAGATCACTTCGTGCACCGTGAAATCTGGAAATACCGACCTATACTTACACTTCTTATTCATCAGTGAGGAGATGAGTGATGTTTCAAGAGAAATATTGCCTGGCTTTTAATAACATGGACCGTGAGATGCTAAACGATGTGTCCGTTAGGAAAAACAACAACAACAAAACATGCAATAATAATGGAATTGACACCTCAGGCCGCGGGAAGCCAAACTGAAAAACTAAATAACAGTTTGAAGTTTGTACCATTTATTCAGATTGCTGACATCGCTCGCAGGGCTGTCGGCATCCCCCAGTTCCGTACCCCGCTGAGTTGTTCGTTGCGAGTACCCGTGCTCTGTCGCTCCGACAAACGCTCGTATCAGAACATTTCAGAGCGGCCAGGACACAGATCAGTCCGTCTCCCACCCCTGCCTGGCAAGGTTTAACCCTGGACTGAGCGGTCAAAATGTTTGGACGAGTTTGAACTTAAATAGAGCTCTTCAAAACTCTCCCGATGTGCTGCAGAAGTTCCACCCGCGGCGCTCTTTGCGCGACAGCGCCGTAAGTAAAACCTGCTGTCTCTCTGCAACGCGTTCACTTCGTCCAACATTGCTGAGCAACAAACCAGACAAAGCTCCTGTAGCACCACAGCTTGTCCGAGCGGCGTTATTTCCCCCACTGACTTTGTTCAGATGATTTTGTCAGTAAAGAAACGCGTACAAAACGAGCGGCAACTTTGCACTGTGCTGCTCGGATCTACTCCGATAAAACCCCCACCCAGCACACCGTGTTGATTCCCCCCTTCCAGCACGGCCGTTTGTTTGCAGCCGGTACGTTTCGCGTTTCCCCCCGGGGGAACGCGGGGCTGTCGGCACCAGCCTGGGCAGAGCCCCCGACTGCTTCCCCGTGTCCCTCCCTGCCAGTCAGCGCCGTTATCCTTACGCTCTTCTCTTACCGAGGGCTGCCAAGCTGCAGCTTCCCTCCTCGCCGGCACCCCTGGACGGGACGGGGTGCCCAGGCACGTCTGTTCCGCGCCCCCTGCCCAGTCCCGCGCCCCCGGGTCAATTTGATCGGAAACTACCGGCGGTGATGAATCTCCGCTGGCAAAGGACAGTCCCGTGCCTCTGCCCGGGCGGAGCTGGAGCGGAACACGGCGGGAGGATGAGGAAGGAGGAAGAGCGCAGACGGGCTGCGTGCCTTTCGGGAGCTCCGGGCCCCGGCCGTGTAGCTGCGGGCGTCCGCTCCTCCGAGGGAGGAAGGGATGGAAAGGGAAGGGGAGGGGAGGGAAGGGACGGAAAGGGAAGCCCGTGATTGACAGCTGCAGGGAGCTCCTCTCCGGTCACCCCAGCCTTCCCAAGTTTTCTTTCACACGGAACTTTGCCGTTACCATGAAAACGGTTTTTACAAAGCAGCATCTCCCATCCCCCTCCCTCTTGGGCAGCCGAGTGGAAAAAACTCATGTGGCCGGGGTTCGGCGAGGGGTGGGGGACCGGGAGCGTCCTGCCGGCATCCAGCCCGGCACCCAGCAACACGAAAGGAGGCACAGAGCTGCAGCGGAGCACCCGCCTGGCACCTGGACGGAACGCCCGGCAGCCGCCCCTGATGCCGACTGGGCAGGGCGGCTTCCCTCCGCAGAGACCGCTCCGGAGGCGAAAGTTCAGTTCTCGTCCCCTTCATCCGCTGTGTGAGTTACAGGAACAGCTGTTCGTACAATCTTCGAGCCGGAAAGCTCACATGTCTTTGTGCACACCAAACTCGTGGATCCGCTCGCGGCGGTCCTCCGCTCCGCTCCGCAACCCCGGCTCCCGGCTCCCAGCCCCGTCGGCACCTGCACGATCCCCGCTGCCGCTCCGCACCCCGGAGAGTGCCCGCTGCAGCTCCAGCACCTCGGGGGTTGCGGCGGGAGGGGCTCGGTCCCAGCAGTCTCCAACGCCAACTTTTTTGCCCATCCCCGTCCGCTCCAAACCGGCCCATTACCGGCGTTGGGGCTGTCGGGAACCGCTCGCTGATTGGCCGCCGCCCGCTCATTTATAGCCCGTCAATCAAATGCCCCCGGGAGAGGTGTGCGCATCGCTCAGCGCTGCCCGCGGGAACCTCCACTGCACCTCGGGGAGCGGCACGGGAAAGCTTCCTCCTCCTGCGGCCGCCGCCCGGACCAGTTCTTTCTTTTATTATTTTGAACTTCCTTTCCCCGAGCTGTTCCCGCCCGTCTGCCACCCTGGCGCATCTCTTACCGGCCCCGGCCATGTACAGCATGCTGGAGACCGAGATCAAGACGCCGCAGCCCACGCCGGGCAGCGCCGGGGGGAACCCGGCACCGGGCGGCAACGGCAAAAGCGGCGGCGGGGCCGGCAGCGGAGCAGGGGCCGGGTCGGACCAGGACCGTGTGAAGCGCCCCATGAACGCCTTCATGGTGTGGTCGCGGGGCCAGAGGCGGAAGATGGCCCAGGAGAACCCCAAGATGCACAACTCGGAGATCAGCAAGCGCCTCGGGGCCGATTGGAAGCTGCTGAGCGATGCCGAGAAGCGGCCCTTCATCGACGAAGCCAAGAGGCTTCGGGCCGTGCACATGAAGGAGTACCCGGATTACAAATACCGGCCCCGGAGGAAGACCAAGACCTTGCTGAAGAAGGACAAATACTCGCTGCCGGGCAACCTGCTGGCCCCCGGAGGGGGCAACGCGGTGAGCAGCCCCGTCGGGGTGGGCCAGAGGATTGACACTTACGCCCATATGAACGGTTGGACCAACGGGGCTTACTCCCTGATGCAAGACCAGCTGGGCTACGGGCAACACCCGGGCATGAACAGCCCGCAGCTGCAGCAGATGCACCGCTACGACATGCCGGGCCTGCAGTACAGCCCCATGATGTCCACGGCGCAGACCTACATGAACGCCGCCTCCACCTACAGCATGTCCCCCGCCGCCTACGGCCAGCAGCCCTCCACGGCCATGAGCCTGGGCTCCATGAGCTCGGTGGTGAAGTCCGAGCCCAGCTCGCCTCCGCCGGCCATCACCTCACACTCGCAGAGGGCCTGCCTGGGAGACCTGCGGGATATGATCAGCATGTACCTGCCCCCGGGGGGCGACGCCACAGACCCTTCGGCCCTGCAGGGCAGCAGGTTGCACAGTGTGCACCAGCACTACCAGAGTGCCGGGACTGCCGTGAACGGCACCGTACCACTAACTCACATATAAACAAACTGGCCTCCTCCGGACGGCTCCTCATCGCAACCCCAGCACCGGGACGTGCGGTTCACCAGACTCGATACTAACTTGGGAGAAATTTTAAGCAGAAAATCCGTTAGTTGTCTTCTTTTTTTTCCTTTTGTACAAAATGATTTGAGCAATCTGTTCTTTTAACAGAGCACGACCGCCTCCTAAAGCCCCGTGAAGTTCTTAAGCCACGGCGACTCTCCCGGTCTCCGCGGGGTTGGGCGAAGTTTTGTTCGCTTCCAAGTCTTAAAGATGGTGCATCTCCCCGTTCGATTTTAGCGTTGCAATGACAAAACGAAAAACCGACCCGGCGGGTGTTGTTTTCAAACTCAGTTGTTCCGTTGTTTACATTTTCGTTGTGGTTACTGAAAGTGTTGTTCTTCCCACCTTGCCGAGTGCCGCTCGGTTCGTGTCCACAATTCGTAGTTTTTAACTTTAGGGTTTTGTTCCTACGGAAAGGGGGCGGTGGGAGAGAGCTGTGCGGGTCGCAAACCCTTTCTTTTATTTATAGCAAGTTGTGTGTCTGGGTTTTTCTTAAGCTGTAAACTTATGTAAATCGGTTTGTGAATTTTACTGTGAACGATGTTTTGACATATCAGACGAAGAAACGTTTTAATTTTTTTTTTTGTTTACCGAATTTCTTCCAAAAAAAAAAAAAAAGTGATCGAAAATCTTCCCTGTGCCTCGTTTTCTTCTATCTTTAAAACGAAGAGTTCTCCGTACGCTTTACACGGCGTTTGTGCGGGGCGGCTCTGCCGCTCAATGCGTCCCGTCCCGCACAGCCGCTCCTCGGCCGGGCCCGGGGTCGTGGATCGCCGTGTGACTTCATTCCTCCTCGGAGCCTCCGGGCCGTTCCCGAAGGGACCGCCGGAGCCGCGCTGCTCCCGCACTGCGGCCACTTGTTGCCTGTTCGGCCGACGGGAGGGAAGGGCTGAAACTCTGCGCCTCGCATCTTTTATTATATATTTTTTTCTTTTCCTCTGGAGGATTTGCCCAGAAGCCCGAACTCATCTGAAATATTTACGAAAGTAAAACCCGCTGGGGAACTCTTAATTAGGCTCTATTAAAAATAAATGGTTACAGGAGTCCCCAGCGGAAATAAATAATTCAAACTTTTCGGTGTGTTTGACGAGTGTGTTTTGAGTCTGGACAACTTTTATTTTCCTAGCAGCCCGCGTTACCGGGGTGCGTTGTTACGGACCGGCCCCGCTCCCGTCGGGCCGCATCCTGCCCGCAGCGCTCCGCATCCCGCCCGGCTCTGAGCACCGGCGCTCCCGCAAAGCGGCACTGCGCGTCGCGGTGCAACTCCCCCCAGTCCGTCTTTGCCTTTCGTTTGATTCGAATGATGGTTTCTCTGTTTGCCTTTCTACGAAACGGAAAGGAAACGGAGGGTGTTTTCGCTGTTTGCTTTCGTTTTGCTCCCGGGGGCACCTCCGCTGCCGCTCACTGTCGGGAAGTGGAAGCCCCGTCCTCAGTGCCCGCTGCTTGCGGCCTGCCGGGCCGGACCGGCACCTCCGCCTCCAGCCGACACATCCACCTCGTTCTCAGGGCGAGGTTGGTCAGGTCCTTCCTCCGGCTCCGCAGAGGGAAAACCGAGCGTTCTTCACTCCGCACCGCCAGTCCCGTTCCCTCGTGCGCTGCCCGGCTCCCGGCCTCCCCGAGAAGAAGCTGCTGCGAGTCCGCAGCCTCGGGACAGCCCATGCGGCTGCCACGCTGCTCTTCGGCCCCCGTGCTCCCACTCTGTGCGGTGAGCTGGGATGAGCCTTGGTAGCACGCACCCTCCTCTCGGCTCAAGAGCAGCCGTGCAGGAATCCAGTGTGCCTAACACTCTGTTCAGCTCCTTCTTAACATTGCTGGTTACATCTCTGGCAAACTGAAGGCTGTGTTTCCTCGTGTTGGCTCCGCCAACCCTCCTCCATCCCTGAGGTGAAACGACCCTATACTCTGAGATAGAGAGGAGAGATGGGATGGTGTAGGTGGTGCTGCTGCTGTCCTTGGAGCCGTGCAGGGGCAGCACGAGGTCCTGCAGCATCTCGGCGCCGGGTGAAGCTCTTCCCCCAGAGCTCTCCCAACGGGCAGTGCCAGAGCAGATCCGGGAGAGGAAGCGAGGCCTTCCCGTTCCACCAAACTGCTCTCCCTCAACATTTCCAGAAAGATGTGCAATGGAAGTCTGACAAAAGCCAGGGCTTCTGAGCAGGTGGGCTGTTGCTGTCTCTGCTGCTTTCAGAGCTGAATTGCACCTGCATCACTCTAAGAGGTTGCTCTCTTCACCTGAGATCTCTAGAAGTGGATTCTCTGCCACGAAGTGAGAGAAACGCTGCTCTTCAGAAGGTTTGCAGCACGTGAATTCAAGTTATCCTCCTTTCTGTCAGGGCCTAAGGGCAGCTTCTCAACAAGACACCCTGAGGTGTCAGAGGAGATTCCTCTATTTACTGATGTATTCTCTGGGAGCTCATGTCAGTGTCTGGCATGAAGGTGCTTTTCCCGAGCTGTTAGTTTTGAGAGCTAAAGCCACCATGCAGTTTCCAGCATCCTGAGGCTGAACTTTATCATCATCCTCACATTGGTGGATTGTGGGAAGCATTGGGAACAGGCACACACCTCTGCCTGGGGAGAGACCCGCTGCAGGCTGGTCCCATGAACCCATCTGTGCTCACAAACACAGCTCCAAACACAAGTGTGTTTTCCACCAGGGAGACATTACCTGAAAGATAACTTCTTTTCTGAGACCACCACTATGTCCTTTGCTGGGACTGAAGGAATTTCCTGGGGAGCAAACGCAGAAATGTGCTCTTTCTAAAATTAATGAAGGTATGCTTTGTTTGTACTGCTTCTGATTGCAAAACATGTAGTTTATTCCCGATGTGGTGGGCATGCATCCTGCATCTGTTAAAGCCAAGAGCCTTTTGAGCAGTGCTTGTGAGGGATTTCACACTCCTGCGGTGTGGGACAAAAGTGAATGGAGCCATGCTGGTGCTGGGGAGGGCAGGTGAGGTGGCGGCAGCAGCAGCAGCAACCAGGTGCTGTGCATCAGTACTGGGGAAGGACCCTTCCCTCCAGAAACCCACAGCACCTGGTGAGACAGAGCTGCCAGTGGGATGCCCAGTTGTTATATGTGCAAAATCAGAAGTAACTGTTTGCAAAACTGAAACACTGAAGCCTTATTCTGGAACACTTAGAATAGATGCAAGTGCATCCCTTTTCCTTAGAAATACTGAATTGGCAGCGGAGCTTTAGCAGAGTGTTAATAACGTTAACATTTAAGTGTAAGGACAATATTTAGGCTTTTGTGTTCACACTTTTTTGAATGGAAGAGTGAGAGATCACACTTGGCACTTGTGTTAGGTTGTTGTAAAAACAGCAGCTCTGGTTACACTATGGTGGTTCCTTCCTTTACCAAAGAGCAGTAGAGATCATTTATTTCTGCAGCAATTGGTAAGTAAAAATATTTTAAATCAGACTTGTGAGGCATTATGATTGGAGTGTAAATTCAAATAATCAGCAGGGAACTTTGCTTGTGAGAATATTTTTTTAAACAATTTTCTCTTAATTTCCTTTATTTTTTTAATATATTTTTTTGCTGTTAAAAGTCATGAATTTTAAAAAGGCATACGACTGACACAAGCACTTTGTGAAAGCTCTGATGCATCAGTACTTCACTGTATCAAACGTGAGGCTAAGAAGGTACACTTTCCAGGAACATTAGAAAGCCAATAACATCTAACCATCTCCCAGTGCTAATGGAAATAATTATTTCACAGGAAAGAAGAAAGCTGAAAAGGTGAAGTGATGCTCGGTACTGGATGCTGCTGCAGCAAGCAGTACCTGCAAAAGTTACAAGTTCTATGTGACCCCTTGTCTACTTACATAGAGCTCCCTCCTCTACTTACTGTGGTTGGCTCCAAGTGGTTTACATGGCATCAGATTCTTCTAGTGATAATCCTGAAGTGACAAAAAGCAGAAATCTTAGAGAGAGATGTGGCACTTGTATTCATTTGCATTACTATTTCTTAGGAAGGAGAGCTGTTATGGCAGTTCTGCTTGCATTGGCTCATTTAGTGATTAATGCAGATAAAGTATTCCAGAACAGTTTTCTATTGTGACTTTTCCTGGATGCCACTGGATGCAGTAATAAATGCAACACAGTGACTTTTAATTCACAACAGAATGTCCTCTGGATGAAGAATTAATTATTCTTTGCTGTGAATACCATTCACAGTGAACTTCTTTGTGCTGCTGGTCGAGAAAACAGGCTTTCAGGTTTGCCTCCTTGAAAGACATCCTCAGAAGCTCTTTAGTCATTTTATACCTCAGTCTTCCAGTTTTTAAAATGAGATCTATACCTGCTTGGTGCAGCAGGGGAGCATAGCACTGAGTGTGTGAGCATGAGGAGAGTACCCCCGTGATTCCATACTTGAGTAACTCCACTCTTGAGATGGATCTTGGATTCAGAGATGTATCACTCACATGTTATTTACATCTGTGTTATTTGCAGGATGCTCATCTGTAGGAGAAATCTTTTACTGCTGTTGTTAAGTTCAATTAACTCTTGTTTATCCCTAGGCACTTCAGTTGTACATCAGCTAAGAGGAATCCCTCTAACCACAATCTGGTTTAAAAATGCTTGTGTAACAGAAGTTTCAGATCCATCTCCACATGAGAAAGCAGTTGTGGGGTTTGACACATTACTGCCCCAGAGCTGTTTGCTCAGTTTCTCTCCTGGAAATCACTACATCTCGTTGCATGTTTTGGCCATCACAGCTCACAAATAGATGGCACTGTGCAAACTTGCCTTGGCTGATGGGGAGAAAAGAAGCATGAAATGTAAACTAAAGCATAAGCTGCACTGCTTCCAATGAAATGCAAACTGAGCCAAGTTCTCAGAAACCCAAACTGCTGTGTGTGTGCTCCACATGCACAGCAACCCAGAGCTTGATATGTATTAGGCATAAGGGGGGAACAGATTAGGAATAAGAGGGAAATTAAGCAATGTTAATAACTCGTGAGCTTCTGTCTTCCACTGATCTCTTCTGGGGCTTCTGATTGAGACTTTTGCCTTCTGTGAGCTTTTTTCTTTGTCTCCTTGAAGAATATTATGCGTCTTTTCTGTATAGGCCACAGGAAATAGCATAGCAGTGATTGCACCCAGCCCTCAGGATTTCCCCTTTGTACTAGAGTCAGCTTATTCATTTCATGCACCATCATTCACAGCTTGCTGCACTGATTTCAAAAATTCTATACATCTACTTGACACAAAGGGGAGAGACAGAACATAGAGGTGGACGCAGTTCAGGTGCATCTAACGACCGTTCTTGAATATCATTTGCAAGGGAAGGAATCCTGAAAGTCAGTGGAAACTTGGTCCATTCAGAGTTCAGAATCTGGCACTTGGCACTGATTTTATTTTCATTGTACTGCGCTGTGCTGCCGAGTCAGAAAAGCTTCTCCACCAAGTTAAGAAAAGGACTTTTAATCTAAGTCACTTTTTTTTTTTTTAAATCCTTTAAGATTCATCGAGCTATTCACATTTTGTAGCCTGTAAACAGTATATGTGAAAGCAACAGTTCCTTACAAAAAGTAAATTATACATTCATCATTGGGCAAAAAGTACCTTTCTTCAAAACTTTAGACCGCTAAACAGGTGAACATTTGTGAAACAGGTGTGGAATTTTTATGAGCATACCAGAAGTGGGACAGTAACAGGAATTAATTGTCATGCTCTTAAAGTAAAAGGAAATGAAGGAGTTGAATGTGCGAAGTGGCAAACGTGTGTGCCAAGGCAATGCTGTGCAGTCTCTCAGGCATCCAGCAGGTCTGCAGGATGCTGCAGTGAGGATTAGCCCTGTCTGCATTCTCTCTGGGAATGTCCTAAGTACAGCTGAGGGGTTTTTTTCTGACTCAGTCAATGTTGTGCAGAGCGTGCAAAGTTATAACAAAAGGGTTTTATAAACTATTTTCAAGGTAAGGACATTAACTTCTTGGAAGTATTTTTTTTTTTTCAGTACGTCTTCTGCTCTTTTTCTCCCAATAGATTTCCGTCTGCAATTGTATTTTGTGGGAATAATTCCAGCCAAGAATAAGCTGTTTAGGTTTGAAAGTCCTGGGTAAGCAGGGACTGATAACTTCGGTTGAATTAATGAAGGAAATAAGGTTTATTCTGTTGCTTCTTGCTTAGACATCAGTATAACAAAAAGGTTATTTAAGAAATTAGGATGTGCTGTCAATGAAAGCTCTACTCAATATTCTGAAGTAGGAAATATTACTGGTTTGGCAGCTAGGAGGAAACTGTCCTTCTGTGCACCTGAGAGCTGTTCTGTTACTCTGTTGCTTGATGACTGATGAGCCAATTAACAATAGGAGGAGTTTGGTGAGCTACACAGAGGAGAATGGCTCTGCCAAAATTTGTAAGATCATCTGGATTTTTCATTATATAGAAACTTCTCCTACAAACATTTTCTCTTTATTTCAAAGAGGATTAGGACTTAGGTCAGCAACTTCAGGATACTGCTCTGATACACACAGGCTTAAGGAATTTTGTTTATCCTACATTAAGGTTTCACCATGGGAAAATCCCTTATTTTCTAACAGAACTCCTGATCTCTAGTTTTCATCAAATTACACTTGCAGGCAGCTTTCTCCTCAGCAGTGTTGGTGGCCCCTACCTGGGTACCAGCATTTCTGCAGAATGATTTCTCAGATGCTTTCTCCCTTTAAGATGTAAAGACACAGATGTCATCGTGATGTTGTACACTGGTACAGGACTTCTAGAGGAGAAAGAGGGACTGACTGAAAACAAGACCAAGGAGTGGTGCTGGGAAGGCACTGGCAGACATTCAGTGCTCGGTCTGCTTCACTTTTGGTGCAAAGTAGGTCCTTCTGTGCTTGGTCACTTATGGGCAAGGCAGTTTGGATTGAAAGCACAGCCAGGTGCAGTCAGAGGTCTTGGATCTGGGTAGAAGCCAGAAGAGGGACAACTCAATATTGAACTAAGGGCATAATGCGGTCCTTGTGCAAGCAGCAGTCAGTAGAGCATCTTCCTTGCTGATTTTCAAAATGGAGACAGCTGAAACCATTACCAATCCATGGGAGAAGTTCCTAAACAGTAGCTGTTAAGAACAGCTGCTAGCTGTAGGTTTTACAATTTCTGCTTTGGTTTACTGGTAGAAGTACTGGAGAGAGAAGAACAAAATGGAGCAGTCCTTCAGAAAGGAGAGGAAAAGGTCATAAGGAAATTGGAGTTGTCACTACAAAGCTAAAGAAGCTCAGGTGGCAGGGGTAGGATTTAGGGTTACCTTGCCTATATCATGAGAAAAAAGAATGCTTCCAAAGGGAAAGCAGGTGTCTAATAAATTGCGTCACAGATTTTGTTGCCAAAGTAACCCTTCAAATCTTGATTTTAATATGTTTTAGACTGCAAACTTTTCAGAGGAGAAGGTCTTGTTCTCCCCCAGCTTCTAAAGCATTAGATGTGATTCTGATAGTCACATTCATATATCTAAGTAGGTTTAATCACCATTTGTGCCTGTCTTAATTCCAGCTCTGAAGACTGGCGGCCCAAAGGGAAGTGTGGGAAAGCAAATAGTAACCCACAGCATGGGAGGTAAGCGAAAGCAGTGGCTCTGTGAAATGCATTGTTCTGGCTGAACCGAGCTCCTTTCTTTTAAGCCTTACAAGGCTGTGTTCGTGCTCTGCAGTGGTGCATCTGGAAGAAAGGAACTAAAGACAACCTCAGTTTAAAACCACATTTCTATGGTTTAATCACAAACATCGTTCTCTTGATATTTGAGCATGCACATAGAAAATGACACTGTATTAAATAGTACTGAGAGTTTTGTCTAAATCTGTTTAGTGAAGGCTGGGCAGGGAGGTCAGATGTAAAAGGGCGAATGATAAAACCAATGGAGATGGAAGGGGAAGGCTTAAGATAATGGGGTGAAAGGAGTTTATCGCCTTGAGATACGTATGTTTCATTGCTGAGGATTATTTAAAATTGTGAAGAAAAAAAAATGCAATGTTTTATTGTATTTAAATACATCTGAATGTTGTATTCTTGTAGTTACTTTTCAATATGCACATGACCAGAATCTTGCTTATCCATACCTTGAGGTGAGAACACAGCACAAAAATCTGTCGTAGTTAATGAATGAAGAGGAACAATGAAGATCTACTGGCAATTGTTCCCAAAATCTGGGTGTCAAGAAGAGGACAGGCAAACTCTGGGAGGGAGCTTGCTCAGAAATGCTGAATTTTGATGAGTATTTATCATCTAGGTTGTCTCCCATTCTGGTTGGCTGCATTATTATTTATTTCATCACTCAAATCGTGGTAGGTGCTGCTTGCCTTACAGTATGAATAACAATCTGCTGGGCTCAATGGAGTTCATTTATGCAGTAGGAGAGAATAATTCACTCCAGAAACCTCTGGGTAAGATTTAATAGTCTCAGCCAAAGTGTCACGGGTGGCTAGGGTAAAGAATCATAATTGTTTCTTCTGACCTTAGCGCATATAAGTAAGTATACAACAATATGTGAGCATCTAACAGGATGGTATCCTAGCCTCAATGATGTCAACAGAATCTGCCTGTGGCAAGATGCGGTCTAATAGCTTAAGAAAGGCACAGCATGCAGCAGCATGACTGCAGCAGATGATGGGGGGAGAACAGGCAAACTTATAAAAAGGTCTTGTGCTTACTGAAGGTGTCATATAGCATACAAATATGAAGGTATCTCCTTTGGCACATGAAGTACTGGTAGTTGGCACATAAATGTACTACACGTTTTTAAGCACGCTACCTACATAAATTACTGATAAAGTGTAAGCTACTTCAATTGTATCAAAATTATGCGGAAAACAAACATATACAGTGAGGTTCCTCTGTTATTCTACCATATTCTGCCATATTCCTACTTCTTTGTTTGATGGCTTAATTCATTTAATTGTTAAACTTAAGCTGAAGAGGGGCGTTAGTAATAGTTTTCTGGTAAAATGTGGCTAATCATAAAGTAAACACGTGAAACATGGGTTCGAGCACATTCTCATTCCCTAGGTGCAGAGAAGTACATAATCTTCAGATTGGGATGTATGTCAGTAGGATCAGCTGCTAAATGCTCGGCAATGTTGATATTTAAGTGGCCTTAAGTACCTTTAACATTTACAGGCTCCGGAGTGAAGAGGGAAAGGGAAGATAACACCTAGCTGGTGCTAATGATCCTGACGGCCGAATACCAAAGAACGAGTTAGGATTGCTTTGTCGAGGTGTCTTTAGGGCCAATCGGCTAGGAAACTAGTTTTATCACAAACTTCAGCTGATGTAGGAACTGCCTTGCATACCAGATATCTTTGGGGTCTGTGGGTTTGTGCATCTTTGCTGGCAGGTAGGGAAGATGGCAATTTCACTACACAATTATCCTAAGGGATTTCTGCCATGGCTGTGCTGCAGGCAGTCAGGCACACGGTGCTTGTGCTTTTAATAAAAGAAAGCGAAATGGAAGGTAAACAGTATAGAGTTTTCCAACGTATCCGTAGCTGGGATATAGCACTGTGTTGCTGCCTCACGTTGCCATTGGAGCAGTTGGAGAAATTTGAGACTGGAGATTAAAAAAATGTGTTTGGGGCAAGAGGTCTCCATGACCTCAGGAGAGATACAAAGAGGTGGAAGGTGAACGAGGTGATGTCCAGTGAAGGGAGGAGGAAGTTTGTATAGCACTAGAAGGATGTAAAAAGAGGAAAAAAACAGTTCTGCTGGGTGGTGCCCTGTGACACAGCCAGGAGAAATGGGCTCGATTTGTGCAGAGCAGGATCTTAGCAAAGGAACGGCAGGAAAATAAAAGACAGGCATACAAGTTTATCTCCAGGAAAATGTTTTGGATGTTAAAGCAGGGCTGTATCAAAAACTGTGAACTGCGTGCTGGACGAAGAGAGGCCGGTGTTCCATGGATGTTCTCTGCATGTAGTTGGTGTGAGTCAGCACCAGCTCGGTCAGTTTGATTTGTGCTTCCAGTAAGTTTCTCCGTATTGCTCTCACTGGTGAACTCAGGCTTTGCCTGAATTAGAACACTCTGCCATTTGTAAAAGAATTGATTTGCTCTGACTCAAATGTAAATGATCAGGTGCACCCCTGAATGGAAACCCAGCAGCCCTATGCTGGGACAGAACTTTTGGTTCGATAGTAATTCCTGGAGATTTTTTTTGTTGTTGTTTTCTGGGTTAGATCTCAGGGCAGTTTACAAGGGAAATTGGTGCAACTCAGTTACAACACAAAGATGGACACCCAGTGAGGCAGTAGCAGGGGGGAGAGGTGTCTTCTCTCAGATGGATGCTCTGCCCACTGTTTGGAAGAGAAAAATTCAGAGCTGGGCTTACTGCCTTGCTAGGTCTGTCTCCAGCATTTTCTCATGATGATAGTTCCTCCAGAAGATAGTTGCCTCCTCTGGCAACCTGAAGAAGAAATTGCTGCCAAAATGTGTGCCTCTGTTAATAATTGCTGGCCTTGGATAGGGAAGTACAAACAGCCAGTGCTTCTAGCTTAAACCTACTGTGTTTTGAGAGGATTCACTGGGCCGTTTATATGAGAGAGTTAATAACCTTGCTGCGCCCTGTGGAGTTTGTACCTCCGGTAGAGGGAGAGTGAACTGATGCCATTTTCTCCTATTTTTCCAAGTGTGGTCTGCCAAAGCGGTGGGAGCGTGTCTGAGCCACTCAGCACTGGATCAGCCTTCCCTGGAGGCTTTGTGCAATGGCTTTGGAGATCTGAAAGATGTGGGCTGCTCTGCAGGCCCCACCTGGTGCTGATAACCCTCCGTGTGTTTGCAGTTTGCAGAGGGTGCTTCTTGCTGCAGGTTAGGGGGAACGTCAGAAACCAATTGATACAAAATCATTCAGGTGCTTTTAAATCAAAAACTCCCTTCTCTCAGTAAGCAGTGTCACCTAAATGGCTTAATTTCACTAAAAATAAAATCGGTGTCTATCATGCTTTATTTGAACACAAAAGGCATGAGAATTCTTTCCACTCTTTTGGAGTAAGATGTACAAATGAATCTTAAAGACAAAGAAAGATTATGAGGAACTGAAGTTTATTGGTATTCTCACAAAATTTCTTTATCATGGGAATTTTCTGTAGTTTTGTGTCAGAGCAGTTCTACATCAGGTTAAGTTGTAGCTGAGTTTGCTTGTTGCTTTGCTGCACCGCTGAATCTACTAGCAGCTGCAAAATTCCAGGAGCCTGGCCTTTTCATGACTCAGTGACCATGTCATTGGCCATGGGATTTATTCAGCCTTTTCATTCTGTGTAACCCGTCCGTACTGCATCCTACCAACAAGTCCTGGTTACGTTCTATGGCTTTATGCAGTGCGTTCTGAATTAACAGCTAACGGTTCAGGTTCCACTTTCCTTGCATGTGCAACCAGACAAAATACTGGCTGCTCAATTGTTAGCATCGTTAAAGCTTTAAAGCACAGAGAACTGGGCCTTCGTAAGGAAAAAAAATCAGATTTGTTTTCTGTGTCTGCTTTGGGTACAGCCTGGAGCCAACTGACATCAGACATTTCTGCAAGCCAGTTACCAAATGGACCATCAAGAATGGACACAAGCATGTGCATAGGGATAAACAGAGAGAGAGATGTACTCAGACTCCCTGCAAAAGTTGTGACTGTATCATTTAGCAGCATCCATTGAGGGACTGCAAATGTAACTACTCTTGGGAGCCAACTCCCTTCTTTTTATCTGCCCTCTGGCTGGGAGCTGTGGGTGTGGGAGGAATGTGGGATCGGATGCTTATCTCTTCATCTCGTTTCTGCCGTGTTTTGAGTTGCTAACCAGAGTGGTGATGTGACTGGAGAAGATTGGCAGGGAGAGGTCAGCTAGTGGCTGATGGACACCAGCTGGAATGGAATGGAGGTGGAGATACAATTTTTATATTGCGGTCTTCCCCGGCCCCTCCCCCCCTCCCTCCCCCCCCGTAAAAACAAGAGAAATAACTGAAAATCCCTATTTTCACATTTTGGCACAACATCCTCATGGAAGCAGCAGGTCTCAGTTAGAAATATACCCGGAGCTTATCAGCTGTGTGAGAGCTGTTGCTGCCAGCACTAATGGTCAAGATTTTGATCTCTGTTATACCCACTGGTGTGGAACAACTAGTTTTACAAAGGTGGGGCTGACATCAAAATTTCCTATAGGTTTCACTATCTCTTTCCAAGGCTGATGGTCAGACAGGATTGCAGCTGCAACGTCACCCTGCAGAACTCTGCAAAACCACCTGCAGTGTATTTCACATGTGAGAATTAAAGTTGTTGCAGGTTGTTTTAGGAGAGAGGAAAAAGAGTGTCTTTAAATGCTGATATTTTTTATTAAAAGTAGAAATAGAAGGAAGTCATACAGACGTTAGGTTCCCTTCCTTAATCTAAATTTGGGTTGGCTTTTTTTTTTTTTTTTCCTGCAGTAGAAGTCATCCTGTAACAGTTGTTGTTCACTTAATAAGGAAGAGGTGAAATAGAACGATGCTGTTCCTCCCCTAAAGAAGCACTGTCAGTGTCTGGTGGGCACCGACTGCTGTGCTGTACAAGGGTTGAGGGGTGAAGAGGAGCTTTGCACAGGTCTTTAGTAAAAGGATAGTTAAATAGGATTGTAGCTCTAGCAGCAAGCAGGACTGCCTGTATCAGGATGGGGTCTGCCACTCGTTGGTTCTTTTTTGTATTTGTGGACCCAAATCTTTGGTGAAAAGAACACTTTTAACCTTTCAGCCTTCATGATGGAGTTCTCACAATTGCTTGGTGCCTATGTATGAGACAGCTCTCCAGCCACCATGCAGTGCTGAGTACTTGGTGGTAAGTGTCTGATAAGCCTGAAATATTGTAATATGGGTCATGTGGAAAGGTTTGTTTTCGTCCAGGCTGAATGCTGCTATATAGCTCTTCACCTCCATCCCTGTTTTCTGATTCTGTGGGCTTGGAAAGGAGGGCAATAGTCTATCAACCAGGGGAGAGCTATAAAAACCCAAAGGGTTAGCTGTAGCTGCAAGGGATCCCTTGCAAGATGAAGTAGCTTCATCAGGGAACACACAAGCCTTGCTATTTTCACTCTTAAATGGATTTTCAACATTTCAGGGTTAAAATGGCAGACGCTGCATGGTGATAGCAGAAGCACAATGGCCTTATTAGCACTGGGGTAACCTCAGGGATGCCAAAGTGCCCCATTAGTGGTAGTAAGCGCATGAGCCGTTGAGGGACTGGCAGCTATCAAGTGGAATCCTGCATCTGCATCAGTATCTTAACAGGTTTTGGTTTCCCACATTGCATTCCAGCCAGGAGCGATCTGAAATCAATGTGCAGACTGAGTGAACTCAGCCACAAGTACCTGTATTCCCCAGTACCCAGAATCCCAGCACCCTGACAGCATCCCTGCATTAGATTAGAAATACATCACTTTCACATGGGCTTCGAATTGACAAGCCCAAATTGTTTGAACCTGAATGCATAAAGAGAGGATGTGTAGGTTCACAGAAGATAACTCTGTTTAAAGTCATGCCTTTAACTGAAGTAATATAGCTTTTGATGTTTATTCATTTTATTCAACTTCTTTAATCAGACAATCAGGTTGTTTTTTCTTTTTTCTTTTTCCTCCTACAAAGATAGACACCTATTTTTTCTTTTTCTATAGACGTTACATATATATATAAAAATATATATATATTTCATGCTTGAGAGCTGGGCAATTGATTGAGACCCAAACAAATTTAGGTACTCAAAAACTTTGTCTTCAAAAGCCTTTACCTTGAGCCAACTAACAGTCTGTGACAGATTTGAATTAGAACAGTTGTTTGTTGGCCTTCAGACTCAGCATCAAGACCATGATTTTCCTTTCTTTTCAAGTTGAATATATACATATTCTGCTCTACCTTTCTGATATCTGGTGGATGCCAACCATTTTCACACCAATCTCAATCATCTTGTCCCCAAAGACAGAAGGCATGTTTTCCTAGGCTCCAAACCTCTGGTAAATTTTCCTCTTCCTTTTGGAGGTGACTTCCTTTCTGAGCTTATTAAGGCAGGTCAAACAGTAGTGAAATTAAAATACTGTGATTTTTTTTAATGACACATCAAGGACACAACTGCAAGACTGTCAACATTTATGTAGTAAACAACAATCAGTGGCTGACTCATTTCAAAACTCTGATGTACGTGATAGTCTTAATGCTAGAAAATGTGTTAGGAAGGAGCTGCAAATAAGTAAAACCCATTTGTCTTACAAAATGCATCAAAGTCAAGTTTTTACTTTCTTTTGATTTCCTTCCTCTGGGCAGCAACATTTATGTGGAAAGTGAATTTCAAATATTGCAATGAAAAATATAAACGTGTTATTATGTTATTACAGTTTAAGCAATTAACAATTATATTTAATTTCACAAATATTGATCATTTGCAGTGACTCCCTACATATGTATTGGGAGCACTGTCTATATCAGGCCAGGCCACCTTTCCAGCTTCTCTGCCTGAGGTTGCTGGCTGCTGAGAGCTGCACTGCAGCAGGGATGTGCTCCACAACTGCTGCCATTCACAGCTTGGTTTATTAACACAAACCACCGTTATCCCACCTTATTGTTCACAGACCGGGATATTTACATAGTGTTTGGGGGAAGTGATCTCTGTTGCTTCCACTGCCAAATCCAATCAGAATTGTGTGTCAGAGCCCTCAGGGATGTACAGCACTTTTTCTAATTCCCAAATGAGCTGTGCAGGATGTAACTCTTCAGAGCTTATAGCAATACATAACATGTGGATGCAATTCCGTTGTTCTGAAATCACTCAGGGGAGAAGAGTTGGGTGCAGATCTTATTTATTTCATACCAGGCTTTGCAGTGATGAATATAGCACAACTCCAGCTGGCTGCTCAAAGATGTGAGACTTTGACATTGTCACATGGTGCACTGCTGGACACAACCTCGATCTTATTAATTCCCAGGCCTTGTGTGGTAGTTTTGTAAGGCATACATGGAGGAAGTTGTCTTTGCATTTTTGATTTTAAAGACTAGGAAACTTGGTCTGGAGAAGCCATTAAACATTTTATGGCGTTGGCTTGGGATGTCAGAGGAAGGTGGTGGTGGTATGGCAGTAGAGGTCGAACTTTCCCATTGACATCCCAGTGCAACCCCAGCTGCTTCTGCAAATTGCACTGGGATTGAGGTCCTGTGCACTGAGTAGCTGTTGAGCAGATATAAGAGATTTTTCTGGCTTGTGGTTTCCATGCTTGGTCCACTTGTGAGATGCTGTTATGTCTCCTCCTTATCCAAACACCTTAGAAGCACAAATCACAGTTATGACCTGGACACAAACAGTCCAGCTCTCAAAATGAATTACAGGCAGGATCTGAATGAAGGGAGGCAGCCACGTGTTGATGACTGTTTAAGTGAAGGGAACGAGGAGGGGACATACAGCTCCAATGGTGGACCAGCTTACCTATCCCAGTTGTCCACCCCACCCACATTTCCCAGGCCGTGTGACAAAACTGTGATCTCTAAATTAAAAATGTGACAAACCTACTGTTGATCCCTAAAGCAATCTTTGGTGTTACTGATATCAGTGATGGTCAGGAGCACCCTGACCTGTGAAATCCCTGTGAAGTGTGCTGGCCAGGATGGGGGAGGTGGAGGGGAAGAGGAGGAGGTGATGAAGGCCCACCCGGTCTGGAGGCTGGGAGGGGACTGCATTCCTCTGCTCCCTTCCACCCAGGGGTGGAGCACAGTCGGAAGCAGTGTGTGTGCTTTCATCTGCTCTGTGATAAGCAGACAGTACCCAGGTAACCTGCAGCATGCTCCTCTGGCCTCTTCTCTGGAAAGGAGACATCCACAATTCTTCCTCTACCTGATATGACTGAGAATATGGAAAAGAGATGCTCAGGTTTGGACCACAGATGATTTAACTTTGCCCTGAGATGCATCAGAAGAGGCCTCTATGTGGTAGCCCAGACTTCTGCAATCAGCTGCTATGCACAGCTCTACACACTGGCCACGTCTGCGCTTCCTTGCAGAGGGAACAGCATCTTACATAGTGGTGGATGTGATATAAAAATGTGATTTCACAGAGACACATGGAGAAAAAATCCAAACGTCTCTAAAATCCAAGATTGGCGAAGCCATGAGATTGATAAAAATGATAAAAAATACTAAGGACCAATATTTCTAAAAGTGATTTGGACAAAAATTACAGGTTTGTCTAGAAGCAAAGGCTCATGCTCTGCACTCTGGCTATAGGGCTGCAGCTGGCTAGGTAGGGGAGCAAATATCTCAACTCAATACCTTTTGTACAATGTTAAGCTAGAGAAGAAGTTACTTTGAAAATTGACCAAAAATTTTAACATGGAAAAAACCTGAATACATAAGTATAATTAGATTTCTATTTTCCTGAGAAAGTAATTACAAGTTCTTTTTTTTTTTTTTTTTTTTTTTTTTTTTCTCCTAGAGGATCTGTCATTGCATCTGTGCAGGTAACATCACTTATTTTCCTGCTTTTCTCACCCTCTGTGCCTTGGTGAAGTGCTCATTGGTTGGAAGCACTGCTTAGATGATAGGCATTACTCTAGCAGAGATGTAAGGCACTGAGCACAGCCAAGAGCTGCAGATCTGGCCATGGTATTTTTGTTGTTTGGTCAGAGAATTTAATAACATCAGGACGTTTAGCTCCCAATTAGATTTTTAAATTAACCCTTCACTAAAGTGAGGGAAGGTGGTAAGGACAGATTTCAGTGTAACAAATATATGAGGGCTGCTACAAAATGAAAGCCTCCTATTTTATTATATTGATCCACCATATCAGAAGCGGATTTTGGCGGTGTGACGGTAGAGGTTGAACCTTCCCACTGATATTCCATTACATTTTGTTGCCATGTGACAGATAGCATCTGTGAACTTGCTCTATCAAATAGTGTTATTGTGCTCTTTGTATCCTTTGTAGTTTCCATAGGAGGCATTACTTTCAGAGCTACTCATGTAAATGGCTCCTCCCATTGTTTTAAAAGTTTGTCTGGAGACAGACTTGTCCAGCCTTGGTTCTCCAAGGATGAAGATTTTCTGACTTTGGATGCATATATTGAATTGGCATTTTTTGCAAATCACGGGCACCTTTTTCCTATTTTTTTTTCCTCCTGTAAATGATATTAAAATCACTAAAAGAAACTTGATTTTTTGAGGTCCTGAATAGAGATGTGCATGAATATACTACAACTACTGAACTTGGAGATCACCATTGCACACATTGGGTGATGTGAGTCCAAGCATAACGTCATGGTGTATTCCTGCCTAACACTCTCGAATTCTGGCCTGGAATTTTGTTAATTATATGTGATATTATGCTGCCTTAAAGTTCATGTCCATGGCAGTGCTTGTAGTTCTTCTCAGAGAACATCAAGTCCACTTTCATTCCTAGTTTGTGCTGTAGCCAAAGGTGACTTTTTCCTTGTGCCATAGCTAATGTTCTTATGGTTACCTGCATCAAGGAGCTGATGTTGCTGGAAAGTAATTTTTTTTCTTCCAGAATGATTTTTTTTTCAAGCTGAATTGAACTCTAGCTAAGACCAGAGCAAGAGGAAAACTGTTGTAAGCAAGGATTGTGGTGTGTGCTGCTTCAGTGTAGCACGGATTTAAAGCAATGAAATCATAGGTGTGACACACTCTGTCTCAGACTGCACAAAGCAGTCAGAACTGTGTGTTTAGGGGATTTGGTTAAAACATATCAGTGTTTTGCCAGATTTTAAAGGTAGCCAAAAGAATGTTTTACCTTTATTATCTGTGCCTTTTCCTATCACATTGGGTTACAAGCACTCTTTGCAGCAAAGATTGGCACATACATCAGGCTGTGCAGGACTGGAATAAGTACAGTTCTTGCTGCAAGCAGGTTGTCTGAGCTGTGTGAGTCAGCATCCTCATTTGTCCTTATCAGGAGGTTAAAGCACTCTTTTTCTGATTTTTATGATAGATATGTATATCTATCTGTACATTCTTTTAGAAAACTCTTCTGCTTTCAAAGTATTTGGGGTTTGAAAAAGCTTCTAAAGAAACAACTATTTATTTATTGATCAAAACTTCTTTTCCACAGTGGAATATATTTTCCTTTTCCCTCCCTCCTTTAAAAACACTGGGAAGTACAGGCTTGTATTCATTGATCTAAGCAGTACTGCTTTAAAATCTTCACTGAATTCAACAATGACATTTACCGGCGATATGTAGATCAGTTCCTGTTGCTGCTTTCATTCACCTGTATGTATTTTTACCCAAAAGTATGTGCTGAGACCCACAAGCAGTCATGAGAACGCGCGCCGACAGGCATGACGTAATTCACACGTGAGCTGAAAACTTTGTTCCTCCTTTCCCCTTCCAACTATGGTAGGTTAGGTTACAGCTGCAGTCTCCAAAGGAGGAGAAAATGGGAAAAGACACACCTCAGAGAAGAGGGTAGCAAACACCTGCCTGTCGTATGTCACATTTCATGGAAAAATGAATGAGTAGAGCTGTGAGATTGGGGCAGTGCAAGCATTTGTGCAGCTCGTTCTCAGGCAAGTGCTTCAGCGTTCCAAAGCTTGGCACAAAGTGGGAGGACCACATTCCTTTCCTTTTTGTACCTTTAATAACAACTTGTGTCTTACTGTCCAACCTGTGACAAGTGGGTGTTTGAGGACACAGTTTTGGTGTAACCACATATTTGTATTTCCTGAAAATAATGGCAGTGATCAGCTGAACTGTCCTTAAAAGCATGTCTTGTAGATTTAACGTGTCTATCTCATCTGTCCTTCTGATTGTGCCAAGCCTACATGCAAATACTGATTGGCCATGTTCTCTGTGCCATTTGATTTTTTGCAATCTGCTTTTTAAGAGAAAGCTTGAGTTTATTTTAGGGTTCCTCGGCTGCTGCCAGCTTATGATAGAGGAGGTATGGTACCTTCAGTTCCTCTCCAGATGAGCAAATGAGCACAGTGCATTTCCCCAGATGCACCATGTACAGGGCTGATTTGGGTTCTTTGTATCCAGATTTCCTCCAAATGATCAAAAAAATAGCAGAAAGGAGAGCCTTCACCATAACTCCTCTGCTCTCCTTCTTCTCTGATTGGTTCAAAACTATAAAATGAATTTTCTTCAGATTTTTTTAAGGAAAGTTTTTCTGCAAACCACATCGTGAGAAATGTCAGCCTGCAAAGTTTAGATAAGTCTCCAAAGCTAGTAATAAGAGCACAGTAAGTAATTTCAGACTTCCCGGTGTTATTTCTGAAGTACTTTAACACAGCATTTGACTGCAGTGAAGGAAAATCTATCTGAAAGCCAGTCTAATCTTGAAATATTTTAAAAGTTCTTCCCCAAATGTCAGTGCTGTGATAGTATTTTCTTGGTGAAGCGGGGAAGTTAGGAAGTTCTCTTAGAAAAGACAGATTGTCACTGTGCAGGGATAATACTCCAGGTGGGAACTCTGTCTGAAGCACGCTGAATTGCATTGAAGGGTGTCTCAGGGCAACCACACTTTGTAGATGAATTATTAAGGGCTCTTTTAAGGTTAAAAGTAGTGAGATTCAGAAGAAAAGAGTGTTGCCGATAATTTTAGGGCTATAATCTATGTATTTCCAGATACATTTATTATTTGTCACGAGGGGAAACCAAGTGGAACTGAGGCATCTTTTTGCACGCGTTTAGCTTTGATAATTTATTTTATGAAATGAGAGAATTGTGAGGTTGCATTATCGGCTTCACGGATTCCATATTGTGTCATTTATTGATTAGGTGCCATTGCTAATTCGTCATTTTTTTCATAATTTTGTCCTAAAGCATTACCGTTAGCCAAATTTGTCAACTGGACTCATGTGACTAGACATGCTGTCAGTTCAGACATTTAGAAGCAGCGTTGATGCACAGAATAAAGGTGTAATAATTGTTGGAATACACATTGCATTTTTCCACAGGGGAGATAGATAAACAGTCATACTGAAACATATCGGAGCCATTCTGAAAACCTGCTTTTTAAAGGACAATTGTGTATTACTGATACCGTATAAATTATACAACTCACCATCTACTTCTGGGCCAAATATCATTTCTAACCACTTACCTCTTTTCTTCTGTGTCACACCAGAAATACGTAAGGTGTGCACAGAAGTGAGAATGGCCAAAATTCCTGTTAGTGACGTATTGAAGATTTTATTATTCTCTGGTTGATACGAGGTTGTTTGCCCACCTTGTATCCAGCTGGGACCTCTGAGCCATGCTGCACAAAGCAGAGGTATTTGCTCCGTGTAAAAACTCTACTGATGTATAAAAGAGTGCATAGGGCTATTTACTTCAGAAAAGGAAAGCATTTAAATGTCAGTTGCCTGTTGGAAACCCATGCATGGAACATTAGTGTTGTGTGCTGCTTTTTGCAGTGCCATTTTGTTCGTCCTTTTAAGGATTGGAGAGATCTGGGAGACCTCTGGGAATTCTGTCACAGCAGTTTAGGAGACCAGATCCCATTTTTACCCCTTCCCACTTCTTTGCCACATGTTGCTGCTCTCTAGCAGGATGATTTTCTTCCTGCTTTTTGTACTAGTTAATACTAGTTTCCTACAGCCTCAGTTACGTGATATTACTGGGTCAGGTAACAGTCAAGCTTCTCATGGAGTAGTGTTTATGGAGTACAGACACAGTGCACTGCTTGGCACCAGCATACCAGCTGGTAAGGAATTCTGTTTGCTGTGTTGTCAAAACAAGAGATACGGGTGCTCTGCCTCAGAAGAGCAAGTATTGTGCTCAGGTGGGAAACCTGACAAGGAGATGTTTATAGGGAAACACAGAAACCTTCTCAGCTGACTACACTGAGTATCATGAACTTTCACTGGTGTCAGAAAAACTTTGCTTCTGTTAGGTTCATTTGGTGATGCTACTGCAATTCCAGCAACAAGCTATCCAGTAGTAGTCATGCTTTCATTTAGCCCATTTCCTGAAATACTCATTCTGAGAAAATGGGTTACCTCTGCATGCTTTCCATCCTCAGCTGTGTAATGTGCATTACTCACAATGCCATCTTTATCATGCAGAGGCCCTCAGAAGGACTGCTGGGCAATGTGAGGCCTCTAAAACCAGCAAGTAATTACTGAGATGGAGGGTTTCTTCCACAAACACTGTGCTGTCCCAACAGAAGATTTTAAGAATGATTTCCCTACTCTGTACCCAAAGTACTTTAACAACCAACACACAAATGCTATGATAACAGGAGGTTAGGAAGGCTTTGGCAGAGTTCTGCCTCCTACCAAATGGCAGAAGCGGAGGTCTGTGCGTTGCCTGCTCATCCTGCCCAACCACAGTCCTTGATTTCTGTCTACTTGGTTGCCAAGGGGACCTTTAACCAGACATTAAGATCTGATGAATTCTGGCAGGACAATGGCACTATTTCACAAATTCTGCCTCTGTTGTAAAAATTTCTTCCACAGAGATAGCAAGGCAAATGGCCACCACTGCTTCTTCACACTTGATGACACCTGCGGACACTTATGTGCATTGACAGCTGAACTAATGGCTTTCTTCTAGCTTCCTCCCTTCTATTTGTCATTACTGAGCACATAGCTAATGGGAAGCATCAGTGTTGGATTTGGCAGAGCCAGTTAGCTGCAGCTGAGAGAATCTCTCATTGACTTCCCTACCTAACAACTTTTTTTTTTTTTTTTTTTTGGTATAAGACAGGCTTTTATTTACAAAGCTATTAGATGAATGTTGTATTTATTACAGAGAATAACGTCTGAGACGCTGTCATATAATGTGACCCTGTACAGAGTTTCTCCCTGTTTTTCTTGAGAAGTTGCTCAAACATTTGCAGAGAAGGAGGGGTGGAGTGGGCAGATTAGGACTCTTTTTTCCATCCAGAGGACAAGACAGTCCTGTGTGGCTGGGTCTTAGCTGATAACTCCACAGCTGGTTCACAGTTAACAGCTTCATGGGTACAAACTATAGGAAATCAAAGAAAAACGATTCCCCTGTGAATATTGCTGCAGCAAGCTTTCCTTTGTTGAGTGGGAAACAGCAATGGGGACGAGAAAAAAGATAAAGATTCTGTCAGTCTAGGTCTTAGTCTGGTGTAGTGAGCTTTGCTGCCTCTGAGGGGAGGTGTTGTGGTGTGGGGTTGGCACATACCCCTCACCTGATGCTTCATTTTCTCTCCGCCCCATCTGAACGTGCTCTGGGGGTGTTTCACAGCACCTGTTTGACAGCAGAAAAATCTGCAGAGAGGACATCATATATAAATCATGGATTGATTGCACGAAAAAACTGACAAAATTGGTTCATCTTTGAGAAGAACAGCAGGAGTAGATTCACTATTCTAAAATGGATTCAAATGAAAACAGAAAAGAAGTATTTGTACTGCTATCCCAGGTTGTGCTGGAGTCATTACATCACATTTAGTTCCACATTATTCCAGAACAGTATCCCCATGGCCATTCATTACCAGAGGATAGCAACAGATGTATTCCCAGAGGCTGGATTTGGAATTAAGCTATAGGCTCCAGGTTGAGCTGT
Organism: Meleagris gallopavo; assembly: GCF_905368555.1. NCBI lineage: Eukaryota > Metazoa > Chordata > Aves > Galliformes > Phasianidae > Meleagris > Meleagris gallopavo. The sequence goes on from NC_139412.1 coordinate 10,417,655, forward strand.
ATTTCCAGGGTCACCTGGCCCACTGGGTAAGTTAGAAGCACCCATCAGCCTCCTGCTTGCAGAGGGGGACAGGTGTCACCCACCAGCACAGAGCCATACAGCTCTCTGTGTACTTACAGCAGCAATATCTAGCTAGTTATGAGTGGGCTGAGGGCAAGAACTCCTCCAGTAGTTTGAATGGATCTGGGATGGGACGCATGCTCAGTCTTCACATGCTCTGCTTCCATCATGCTATTCAATTGACTCTGCCCAGTAGCATCAGCCACTGGTGTTGTTGCTGTCTTCCCTGATAGCTCATTGTTAGCTTGCATAGCTCCAGCTTATATGGGTGGTTAGGATCTCACATAGTGAATAAATCACTGCCTATAATAATCAGCAATTTAGGAATTTGCCTCTATGAGAAGTGTTTGGCTGTCTTGTTTGTTCGGAAAAAAAAGATAAAGGGATAATTTCTGTAACTGGAAGTCTCTCTTTTCACTCAGTGAGAGGGGACTTTTACACTGAAGTTGCAGTAATGTAATTCTCACAGCATCTTTTTATTCCATTTTTAATTGCTACTTAGATAAAATAATGCAGAGCAGAAGAATCAAGTTCAGTTTTTCTTTTTTTTTTAGACAAGTCTCAGTAAAATGCAAATAGAAAATACTGGATGAGGAAACTTGGAAGTAAACATGCTGAGATGATGTGAAGCTTAATACAAGGCAGCAGTCAACAGTAATAAATGATTTTATAAGGACTATTAAATCTTAATCTAGTATTTGTACAGCCCCGTTGGCAAACATAATTTCTTTGGTACCTAATTGGAGTGTTCTGTCACTGTGAGGCAAAAATGGTGATCCAAACTCATACGTGTTCTGATAAATGGAGATATCATTAGCAATATGAAGTAGGTGATCACGACTTCTCTCTTTTTCATAAATTACACTAAATAACCATAATGCTGCAATTTAGTGGTCCAAAGTTCATCCTATTCAGCAGGCCATCCATAGTCAACAGTTTAAAGAAAGGGGACCTGCTGAGAAAATGATGGTCTAATCAGATGCCATAAAATCTGGCTGATCAGATGAGTCCCATTTTCTTTTTTTGTAAGGAGATCCTAATGAAGCAGTGCATTGAGGGGATTCACAACTTTTGTTCCTCCATTTCATTATTCAGGTTGACTGCACCAAGTCCTAAACTAAGCAAGTGGAGTCTAATCCTCGGGGCTGTTTGCATACATGCTGTGTTTTACAGGAGACTTATTAAATCCCACTTTGCCGGCTACCAAACTGTGTGCGTCTTATCTTCAGTCCAAATGATCAAAACACTGAAAGATGCATCAAATCAAACCGAGTCATCGAGTAGGAATCTGCTGTTATTGCCTACTCCCTGTTTGCTGGCTAATTTATAAAGCATAGCAAAAATGAACAGCGCTTCATGCTGCATGCTTCATGAATATCTGAAACGGAGCAGAGCAGATGGGATGCGCCATACACACTGAGACAAAGGCTAAACCTGTAAACTTTGGGGCAGTTCTTACTTAAAAGTACATATTGAAGATTCATTTTCAGCAGTGGCAATACTGCACACCCATTTCTGACCGGTTGTGGGTACGATGGTTTTGATTTGGCTACTGAAGAGAGAGATCCTATTCCTTTAGAAAAAGACTGTACATTTACTTTTACACACATACACACACACACACATCTTTAAGGGGACCTCAAAGCCCATCCAGTCCCAACCCCTGCCATGGGCTGGCTGCCTTCCAGCAGCTCAGGCTGCCCAGGGTCCCATCCCACCTGGCCTTGAGCACCTTCAAGGATGAGGTACCCACAGCTCTCTGGGCAGCTGTGTCAGGGCCTCACCGCCCTCTGAGTAAAAAACCTCCTACTAACGTCTATCTAAATCTCCTGTCTTTTACTTTAAAGTCACCCCTTCCCCCCCTCCCGTCCTTTCACATAAACATGTCTGGCAGGCAGCAGCCTGATCGAAAGCTCACTGAAGTCAATATTGTCTAAGTATGAGCCTCAGGCCTGCCTCTGTAAAGTGATGAGCTCCTGCACTCACCAAGTGATGGGAACAGAAGCATCCAGCCCCCATGTACTATCTCAGTGAATCAGCATATGGGAAAAATGCTGAGAGAAATCTTCAAAATTCAGAGGGAACTTGGTTCCTCATCCCACTTTTTGGAGCAGTGAGAGTTTTCACAGTTTGTCAGAAGTGATGAATACAAGTCAGTGCTTTTTTTTTTCTTTTTTTTTTTCCCTTTCTTCTGTATGTAATAAAATCAATGCACAAAGCTGTATAGCCAAGTGAACAAAGTAAATAACCAACAAGTTGCCCAGAGAGGTGATGGTGCCCCATCCCTGGACACACCCAAGGTCAGTCTGGATGGGGCTATGAGCACCTGTTGGAGCTGTAGGTGTCCCTGTTCATTGCTTTTAATGCAATTAAAAGGCTTTTAATGGTCCCTAGCTCAAAAGATTGTATGATTCAAAGTATGTTTATGGGATATGTCACCATACCAAGTGGTTTTCTCTGATTACAGATGGAGTGGGTTTCCTTTGCAGTCATGGAAATAAATGCAACTCAAACTCTTGCATTGTGCTAAACAAAAAGATAGCTATTATGGTATCTCAGACTCCAAATAAATCCCCCAGTGATGATGACAATCTAATAAAAGTTGAAGTTTCTATTTTGTGAGTTTTCTTTTTCCCTTCCAGATTCCTATTATATATATATATATACTTTGATTTGGTTTCTCAAATCAAGCAAATCTATTTTTCTGTGGGAACACTGTGAAATTGTGGAAGAAACTCAGCGTGTTGTTTCCTCCTGACTCTTGTAAGCACCTTTACGTAAATGCACACTAATTTGTTATGCAGCTGAAACTGGGTTCATTTCAGAACTGAGCTCATCGTGTTGGACTTTGGGATGTCCTTCACAGGACTGCAGTAGTCACTGTCATCATCTTTTTTTGTAAACAGTTCCTCTGTGTGCTCTCACCATGTAACATGCCTCGCTTTGTTTTTTTTTTTATGCTGACTACTAGCAAGTAAAAATGCTGTTTGTCTTCTCAAACTGCTGTTCTAATGATTTTCATGACCATCTTTTCTATATCTTCCTATGTAAGCAGTTGACCCCCTACAAAAAAGTTTCACCCATCCTAAATTCAGCCAATCCCAAATACCCACTTGTTATATGTAATGCCCTCCTCGTGCTGAGCTGCAGAGCCAGCTCAGAGCACACTCTCCTATACCTGCTCATCCTCGCCCCATGGCTCTGAAAGTACCAGAGAAAACGGTCTGAAAGAAACAATATGGATCTCTGATAATTATCTTCATTTTTATGTCCTGGTTTTCAACCCACCCAGCCTCAGACAACATGACCCTGTAGGAGCATACCTGTGTTTTAGGGAAATCTACCCACATAAGTCTATGGCTTTAATTAGAGTTCCGTGGTATCTCTGTAGGTCCAGCTGCACAGGTATGATTGCATAATGATTTATAACTCGGATTCACCAGCAAAACTGCTTACAAGAGCACTTCCAGGCTGGCCGCAGGTTAAGCAAAGCGAGCTCTGTTTGAGCTGTGGCAGCGAACCTGCCTGGCCCTGACTGCAGCATCTCTGGAGCAGACACATGCGGAGTGCTGCTGGGGCTGAGGGGGCGATGACCTCTGGCAGATGGTGTTACAGAGGAGCTAGGGGGCAGACAGATGAGCATAACCTTTTTCCTACAGTTGTTCGTAGAGTTTGCTTGTCTCACTTTACTAGAATATTTACCTATGAGGGGGCGATTATACCCAAATGATGTCTGTTTCTGTTTAATGTATTACTGCTACATAAAATGACTCTGACTGCATTCAATATATCAGTATTATGCAAATTGAGAAATTCTACAATTCCTTATGCAAAGGAAGCCAGAGATTACTAGTATCCCGAGACAGAAGTTTTTCTACTCTGCATTCTAGCCAGATTATGACTTTCTGGAGGAGGTTATAGAACAAAAGAATAACAACTCTTTGCCTATGCAAGGTAAGACTATCTTGAACAATAACTAGCCCTAGAAAAGCACTTAAGATAGAGGCTGTGTGCATGTGACTGAGGGGAAAGCTCTCATTTCTCTAATAACTGCTGTTTTCGGTAGTGTGAATGACTTTTTTTTTTTCCCCAGAGGGAAATGAAAGGAAAATGATCAACATCTGTATTCTGAGGGTGAAGGAGAACTCTCGTGTGCATTGTTCACTTTTTAGATGTGACACACCCAAGGCTCTAGCACATGAAATTTGGTAGTTTGCCCAGTAAAGTACTTTAATTGTGTCCGTGGTTTCCAAAGCCCTCAGGCTGCTGGCCCACCAATCCCAGTAACACCACCACTGCACCAGTAGGGAGTGTTTGAGGGAGAATCGCATCCTTCGAGGCTCTTTTTCATTTCAAAATCACAAAATGGACTATCTCCAAGCAGCTGAGTTGCTGCTCTTTCTGTTGACTGTGGTTATACTCACAGAAAGGTAACGCTCTGAGGTAGTTTTGGCCATATTTCTCTGGGATAGCTGTGGTCACCTGAAGTAGTTTCTAACCCCAGATTTGAAATTATCACAAATTGTTTTGTCACTGGTTGGGATCTCTAAGCTTTGACAGATTTGACAGCTGTTGGATTTCCCGTAGTCAAATCGGCTGCTTCGTGATATTAAAATATTTCAGTTTTAGCAAGTCAGACCGTGCGTGCTGTGATTCTATCATCCCCTGTTTGTTCAACACTGCTCCCCTTGAATAAAGAAAATATCCTAACAGTTTCCAGCGTTGAACAAACTGCTGATTAATGACTTTCAGTCTCTGGTTACACTGGAGAGTGCTAGATTGGCTGATTTTATTCCTGCTTGCTTCTGCTTTGTGCATGTTCAACCCTTTAATGTATGTATGTTGGCTGTGTCACTTGTAATAAGCCAAGCACAGAGCTGTGAGAGGGAGAGCAGGGACTCTCCAGCCAAACTACAGCTGAAGCATGAGTCTATCACGCCAGTTGCCAGGGCTAAACGTTCCCCAGGATTGCCTTTCCCTTTTCTCAAATCCTAAGTGTCTTAAACGAAGGAGCTGAAGAGGTGTGTAAATGTGGTACAAGACAACCTAACGAGTGCCTCGCAAGTCACTGAGAAAGACTTTCTGCTTTATTTTGGTTTGGTTTTTGGTTTGGGGTGCTGCTCTGTTGCTCAGGCATCCAAACATAAATAGCGAAGTGTGTTCAAGTTTAAAGACCTCTGTTGCAGGTTGTGCTGTTGACAGGTTGGAAAGAACACATGAAAGATTACGAGTATAATTTCAAGTTAAAGTGTTTACCAGGCTATCACGTTACACTCTGGTTTGTTTTCTTAAAGAAAACAAAACCAAGACCTCGTCACACGTTCATCTTTCGGTAAGTTCAGACTGATGCGATAGTTGCAATAGCGCTTGCTTGATGTTTGGGATTCCCTAATTTCCAAGGAAGAAAAGCTGATTATCCTCGGAGGCAGCCCTGCACAGAGCTGCAGACCCCCACAGCCTTCCGCTCCAGACTGGATCAATACAGAGAAGCGCTCTTTGATGGACTTTCAGGCCCTGTGATCTCCCAGCCCTGGGGGTTTAAAGGATGAGCATATCAATCCAGGACCACTGAACTGCATTTCCATTGCATGAAAGCTCCTCCTCCGGGCTTTGTCCGGACAAACTCGGCTCCTCCCACTTTTGTCACCGTTCTTTCATGCTTTGTTTAGCAAACACAAAAAAAGCTTTGTTTGTTGCTGGGTCTTTTTTAAGCTTTGCATAAAACAGTTTAAAGTGCCGTAATTCTGTGTACCTGTGATCACCTTCAGGGTCAAAATCAGTTTACAACAGATTAACCTGTTTATTTTTTTTCCCCCCCCCTCTGTGTTATGGTTTGCTCAAATACAGATTGTGGTTCTGGTGTGTGCTGCCTTCCTACTTTATTCCAGTTTGGACTTTGCAAGAATTCCTAACTCTGCGGTTTTCCCTGGGAACAATCTTCTAGAAGACAGCACATGTGTGCTGCCTTTCTTTACTGCTGTCGTCCCGCTGTGTTTCAGCATACTGAGCAAGAAGAAAACTGGCCATGTGTAAGTTGGAGAAGTTTGGTAGCACTGATGCAATTATTTCGCTTTCCTAATAAGTGGCATTAAAAAATGTTTGTGCTTAGACTTAGGTTTTGATTTCTGCTGTGTGGTCTATTGCACTTAAAATGTTATAGATATACTATTCATTTGTGGTATAATCTATCTTTAACACAGACAAACAAAAATCTGACACTGTGTGATATACCCCTTCTGCACACTGCATTGCTGTAGATCACACACAATGCTAGTTTTGCATCCTTCACAGTGTAGATCAATGCAATAACTCACCCAGTGTGTAACTGATCCTTCATTATTTGCATTCTTTCAAACCATCGCTCATGCAAAAGATCTGAGTCTACATGAAAATAAATTCACAGTTATTTGTTGTTGAACTGCTGGAAATAGCAGTTCAGGCATTGTTGTACTTGCCCCTACACAGTATGCCCACCCCTTAGAAATGCAGGTGTTGAATGGTTCCCCAGGTTACCAGAGAAGCAGAGGTCTAAAGAAAGAAAATTGTCAGGTACTGTCTTTGCCATATTGCACTCAACCTCACCAGAGATGCTGGTGATGACACATTAGAGGAACTGTTTAGAGTAATCCATCACTTTGGGAGACTTTGCCATCTGTGTCAGTCCTCATATGTTGAACTCAAACCACTTGTTTTACATTTTCTAAGAAAACAAAGTTGCCCTCACTACTCCAGAATCCCCCCACCTTGCACTCCCTTTACTGCAAAGAGCAGAGGAACTACAGCTTTTTGCTGCTCTTTTCATATTCTTGGATTATGATCTGCTGAGGAACTGTGACCCTAAAACACTGCAGTATCCCAGTGGTAACGACGAAAAACCAGTGCTTTGAGGAAACTTCTGCCAAGAGCCCTGCTTTCTGAGCATGCCAGTCAAGAGCTGGGATGGACACTACAGATATGTCTCAGCCAAGCCTCAGGCTATAGCAAGGCATGGAAAGAGCTCTTGTAGTCCTGATGGATGGGCTGATCCTAATGGACTCACTGTAGCACTTGGCTATTATTGATCCCTGTGCATGTTCGTCTGTCCTATTTCCCAGATGTGTACAAGCGTGAAGGAAACGTTCTGAAATAGGTCAGTTCTTGTTTCTTAGACTTGATGAGTGAAGGTCCTCTGAGCTCAGACTGCTCTCTGGTGATCGGAGTTCCTGCCCCAGGCACTCTCAGATGGCTCAGGTACACTCTCAGCTCTACTGCAAGGTCTGATCCTGATACCCTTACTTCCTGTACTCAGCTCTACAGCCCTGATGTGTACTGACCCACTGAAGGCTGAAAACCAATTTGCCAAAGGATACTGAGCAGTTTTCTCTCTGTTGAACTGTCTTTTGAACATGAGGGTCATAACTAGAACAGCTGATGGGTAAGTCTTTGTGATAGAGAATAGGACCAGAGATGCTGGGACTGCAGTACCGGCAGGGCTGTAGGTATGCTCAGCCAACTTCTGTCTCTCTTACACATAATTACAATTCTCTGACATATGAGGAAAGTGGGAGAATTGGTGAAACAAGACAATGCCAGCAAGCCACACACTAGATCAGTTTGCTGCCTCCTCTGTCACATATTCACAGCATGGTTTCTTGGCTGACCTTGTGTTAAATCCAATCTGGCAGGGCTGAGGCTGTATTAAGTCAGGAGGTCCCTCTGCTGCATATTTTAAGGAGAGGTACATGTTTAGAGGTTAAGGTGAGGAGGCGTGGGACTGGGATAGGGCTGTATGCAGCCTTGTGCTCCTTTTGAACTCCTTGCCGCTACAGATGCCTACAACCATGGCAGCAAATTTCCCCTTTCCATCTGCCATGAGAGGTGTCCCATTCAATTGGGCCTGGCTCTGACCACGATGACCTATGCATTCCTGACCTCCCGACCATTCAGTGAGGCCACACATCCTGAAAATTTCAACACAAAAGACAGCTATCAGCTCCCTTTGCTTAGCAACAATCATTACCGTGAGCACATCAGCCTGATGTTCTCTGCTCAGGGCTGACTAAAGCAGAGTGCAGTTCAAGGTCTCTGCCTTAACACTTCTACGTCCTTTGCAGCACTGGTTTCATCCTTCCCTCAGGATCGTTCCCTCTTCTGCAAAGATATGGTGGTGAAATGTGAGGCGATAAGAAAACCTTTGTGGGGATTTCAGGGCTGTGGAAGCAAGACAGGTTGAGCTCCTTGTCAGTTGGAAATGGCACGGATCCTTCCCTGAATTTTTCCTCAATATTTCTCTTGCTCATATACATGCAAAAAAAAAAAAACCCACTTAGTCTGCCCCAGATATTCCTCCTGTGAAAGAAAATAAGTTTAACCAATACAATTGTTTGAGTTAATAAGTGTTTCTACAGCATTTGCATACATCTGTGAAGGGGCAATAAAAGTACCTATAAAGATCTCAAGAGAAGCCCAAGTTATACTGAGTTTGCTAGCCTGAGACAGTGAGTGATGCATCCATAAATCAAAATGCTCAAACCAGTGCATTTGGAAGGAGACCATCCTGTAAAGCAATATTCAAACCTGCAGACTGAGACAAAGTAATAAATCCAGTCTTCAGTAATTTGCTTTGAGGAGACCTTCTGCATCTACTGTCTTGCTAACGTGTGAGTCCCTAAGACTTAAACATAACCTGGTAAGAAAGAACTTTTGCTTTTAAAGTGGCAGTGAACTACAGCCTGAGAAAGCTTTCTGTGTTAGCTTAAGTAATAAAAATAACAGTAGTTTGTTTTTTGCTAGCTGACCTCATTTTGATTGAAGTGGCACACAAGTAGCTGGAAGAAGCAGTTCACCTGTGGATTTCTGCACCAGTCTTGAGCAGAAGTCAGCTAACACTATCATATAGAAAGCGAAACTGCCCACAGCTGATCTTCTTTTCTGTCTCTCCAATTATATATGTAGATGCTGTTATGGCTCCTGAGTTCTCTAAAGGATTTCCTGCTTAATCAATTAGTGCTCAATCCTGACCTGCATCATCATTCATGCTGGATGATGGTATCATATAATCACAGAATCATAGAATTATTAAAGATAGAAAGACCACTAAGATCATCTAGTCCAGCCATAATATTCCTGCAAGATAAATATTTCTTCAACAGTTATCTGCTAATTAAGAACAAGTCATAAAATTCATACTACATTGATAATAGTGTTTGAAGAGAACTTGTCTCTTGTAAATCAAAAGATCAACTCATTCTGTTTCTTCTCTTTCTAGTAAGTCTAAAATTACAGAAGAATATCAGATAACCATTAGAGTCATTTGGAATTGCTAGTTTATGGCAATTAAGATCTCATCTTTCAATCACAGATACTACGTTTGAAGTCTTTCAGACTCATCCTGGTTGCACTTGTTAGCTGGAGCCTCCAGTTCAGTGGCTTTATCCTCTTTAGTAAAGAAAAAGATGGGAATAATTCACTGTGATGAACTATGAGAACACAACCAAATAATGATTTTTAATGATTGAAATAAAAGAAAAATATGGTAGATAGAATTCCAGTATACCAATTGACGGAATACAATGGCACATCTCTGCATCCTCAGAATTCATAATTTGCGAATACTGCACAACAGATGGGCAATATCTTGCATGGAACAGCCAGCAAATATTGGGAGAATTCTCCGGCACTCATTCCTACTTTTCATTTCTTTCTATTATAGCTTTAAAATTGTGTTTAAAGCTGAACTCCAGCTTTCACGCCCAGAACTTGCAAAGTCTTAGTCCTCTTCCTCTGCCTTCATTTGTTAGCGTTGTGATGGAAACAGGTACTGTGTGTGTAAAATCTATAGCAACGTTTACAGATTTGCTTTGCAGTCAAACAAGATGTGCAGACTGTCTTTTCTAAGGTCTACTACATGCATGTGCTCCTTTCTGTGAGCTGTAATTCTGTCTCCAGAATCCAGCTTTCATTCCTGGTTATACTAGAAATCTTAATGCACAGTGACTACAGCTTTGATAAATGAGTTTCCCAAATTCAACCTGGCTTACTGAAGGACTCTCACCATCTCAGAAAAGCAGCTTGCAAACGGTTATTGCAAATTGGCATGGTGTTTTCTTGTCCAGTATGCATGCAACATGCGGCTGTTTCAGCCTAATTATTGTAAAAGATCTCAGTTCTGGCAAAATATGTGCAGTGAATCCCTCTTGCTTCAGAATTATAAGAGGATTTTTTTTTTTCATTCATTTTGTCTTTAAGACTTTTTACAGGAGGTTATATCTGTTAAGATTATTTTCTCTTCTGAAGCTGTCATTGCTCTTTTCCTTCAGAGGCTTATCTTGTGAAATATGAGTTTCCATGGAGATTTTATTTAAATAGCTCCCAGGTCCTACTTAATTCATAATTCAGAAACCTACAAACCACACCTCTCCCTTTTTTGTAAGTGTACAAGGACATTTTTGAAAGAGGACATCATTCAATGGCTTGTCAGTCAAAGGTATATTTACAAACATTGGGACTTAGGTCTGACAGAGCAGAGCCTCCTGTTTGGAGCATGCTTAATTTGTTCATAAAACAGACAGAAGAGAGGGTGACTGATAAGACCATGTTAGCCACAAAACAGTTCATGCAATTTCAAAGGATTAAGCATGCTTTTTTTCCCAAGATTTTTCCATACTTAATTTGAGTGATATAACATGTCTTAAAATCTTTAATTTTCATCTGAATCTATAGAATGTTAGAGCAAAACATTTAAACAAACATAAATATGCCAAACAAAATAATTTCTGCATATTTCTGATGTTTCCAAGCGAGGTTTTGTTTTCAAGAAGTGTAGCAGAAATGCTAAGTCAGGACTTGAAGCAGTGATTGAGCACCTGGTGGGAAGGCAGGGCCAACCCAGGGGAGCTCAGGTGCATGCAATCCTGGCCTGGATCCTGGCTCCACCCCTTCCCAGACCTCACTTAAGGCTGGCAGTAGAGGTGAGGGTATCTTGATTGAGATCCGTGTGTACCTAAAGTGTTCTGAGGGTAAGCAGTATCTTTTCTTTGTTTTTGTGCCCAGGGCTGTTGTATTTGAGCAAGTCCTCACTTGCCATAGCCTGGGACCTTGCTGGTCTGCTATAGTTTCTATGTTTTCCATTGTATTACAGCGTTGCAAGAAAAATGCTTTTTACTTATGTTAAGACTCAATAAGGGAAAGGTATGCCAAATTAACATATGTATTAGACACCTGTGCAGGCAGAAGCCAATTTTACTGAATAATATTTGAGCATTTGATAATATCTCTTTTACCTTTGTAGTTCATAGATCTATGTGGTGGTGGGTGATTATCCCACTATTAGTACAGGGATGAAACTGAAGCTTACAGCAGATGAAGCAATATGGAATCTAGGAAAGTGTATGGGGCCCTGGGCAGCCTTACCTGGTTGGAAGCAGCCAGCTCGTGGCAGAGATTAGGACTGGGTGGGCTTTAAAATCTGTTCCAACCTCAGGGATTCTATGATATTCTAGTGAAATAAAGAAAGAGAAGGAGAGGAGAACTGATGTGTAGTGCCTGTGGTCGCTGCAGTACCCTGACTCCAGTGTGGCTGTTGTTGGAGAGCTCGTGGATTGCTTTGACTGTCACAGAAATTGCTGCCAGCTCTGGGGAAAACTGGGGAATGTCAGCTGATACTGAATACAGCCAGAAGACCAGTAGGTCTCTTTTGGCAGATATTTGGGAAAATACTTAGAAATCCTGCTAACAGATAGAACTGTATTCTTGCGTGATATTGTGCCACTTGGAGAGAAACACCTTTTCTGAGCTTAGAGGGTGTATTCTGAGCCATAAACATCTCTTTGGGACCACCTTAATCCTAGTATTGTTCATCAGAGTATACAATATCCTTCTTCAGTAAGATAAAAATAATCCTTTGTATTAAAATTTTTCTTATTCTTCTGGGATTGGATGAGAGGAGAAATAAAACTGCATTTCAGTTGCACTGAGATATTATTCTGAACAATTGTGTGATGGAGAGATAGGAAATGCCAGCTCAGTGCAGTCATTTGCTCCATCAGTGTTGAACAGTGGTCCCAAATGATGGCTAATCAGAGATAAAGCAGGCACCAGCAGTGCAGTTTCAGTATTGCAGCTCCAGCAGAATTTGCAAGGGAAATTCAAACCGACAGGTGGTCCTTACCTTTGGCAGAAGGTCAAAAGAACATCACAACTTTCTTGACTCTGTTTTATCTTTGGAAGGTAGAAGGAACTAGAGAAAATATGACTGCATTTATAGTGTTAACCCATTATACCCTTTATGACATTTACCAATATTAAAGAAAAAAATTAACTTTTTTTCTCACAGAGTTCCACTTAGAAGCTCGAGCTCCATGATAAAGCTGAATATCTATTATTAAAATATTATTATTGCAGTGTTTTTGACATCCTGTTTTAGATGAAACGAAGTGGGTTTTTGATGAAAAATCAATGAAAGCTGCTCTTCATCCATGTAATTTTCCCTTCACTTGTATCTTGCTTGTTGTACTAAGCAACGCTGGTAGTTGAAGTGAAATGCAATGCTCTGGAGGTACAACCCTCAATGTCAGGTTACCTGGTACTGGGTGCAAAGGTTAGGATTTGTATCCAGACTTCTGTTGTGCCTTCCAGAAAGAGTTGGGGCTTGGAGCATTAAAGCAGCCTGTTAGCAAAATCCTTGAATCGTATCACATCAATTAGAATTTTCCAGTTTAAATGAATCCTACAAAGCTATCTTTAGTAATACCAACAAATCACGTTTTGATGATCTATGAGAGGGAAGTTTTGACACTGCAAAGTGGATACAGTTGATGTTGCAACAAGACTTCCTGATCTGAAGAATTTCTTGAAATTATACCACTGGTGATAAAGCCATTGTGCGTGCTTATTCCCAAGGGACAATCACATCTACTTTGTTGATTGGTGTCTTTCTGTCTTGGAGGTGGTCTCTGACATGGGTTGATGGTGCAAAAAATCCCCCTGTGTTTGGTCTGCCACCTGATAGGCAGCAGGAGATGTGTGAGTGATAAAGTGGTTGCAAGGAGTCCTAAAAATAATAATTTAAAATGTAATTGAAAGGAAAATAATTGGATTATTCTCAGATGATGAGCTAGAACCCTTCTTTACAGAAAATAATTGTGTTCAACTATGAACCAAAATACAGAACTAAATGAAAGTGTTGAAAGTCCCCTTTCCTTTTTTCTGCTGTGGTTCTGGGTCTGGCACTGCTGCGCAGTTGGACCAGGGGGACACAAAGTATTAACGAAAAGAAGATGGAACAGGGTCAGGAGAGATGTATTGGTGCGGAGGATGGGATGAGTTGTCCACTCTGACGTGCGTAATTGTAATAAATGTTAGTTACATTTGTTGTCTAAGAAATATTTCATGGTTGTTTATCCAACTGCCCAGCTATCTGATGTATTTACATCCATGTACATAGATGATTCTTCATTGAAGAGGAAAGTATTTTTAAACAGCAGCTTCAAAGTTAACCTGAAAGTGTGTTGTGACAATTGATCCTTGGTGCATTTTTCCTAGCTGAAGAGAAACAACCAGATGTGTGTAGGATCTCTGAACAAGGAGAATTGGCTTGAGCTCCAATTTATTGAATTAGAGCATAGCATGTAAATCTTCAGTCTGCATCTCTTGGCGCTTTTTTTTTTTTTGAAACCTAATCAAGGTAATTAGTGTTTAACAATCAGTTTTTAGGATCTTGACAGTTCTGCAATGTGGCTTCTGTCTCTGCTCTGGGAAAGCAAGACTGAGGAGGAAATGGGAGCTATCATGTCATGTGGATGAGTAACTGGCTCAGACAGAGCTTCTTTTGTATCAAGGCTTGAAGCCACACTGCTGTCTTATTACAGCCTGTGGCTATTGCAATAAAAAGCAGGTGCAGAAGAGAAATGGGAATTCTTAAAAAAATGGTTGGTTTTGTATGTTAGCACTGAGGATGTTTTAAAGCTAACTTTAGACCTTTGAATATATTTGAATTAAAATATTGGTAACAAAACTGACAGAATAGATTTTGTTTGTGACAAAACTATATCTATCAGCGATCTCAGCAAAATCAGTTTTTTAGCAGGTGCTATTAGCCTTCTGTGTCACTATGAATCATGCACAGGTAAATATTTCTAACTCTTATAAAAATGACTCTCCTGTCTGATCTGTTTGTGCCTACAAGCATTCTTTCAACCAAATGAAAAATATCTAGTGCACATTTCAAAAACTTACTGTGTTTTAAAACATAGCTTTTATACTACTCTTTAAAAATAAACTAAGTTCAGAGTTTACCATGTATAGGTAACTCCAAAAGTAATGCTTACTACTTATTTCCATGGAAAGTACAAGAGATACAAAGAACAGAACACAACTTGATAGAGCAAATTCTCAGTTATTAAACATCGTTGTCTTTTTTTTTTTACCACAATTACCGATGTATTTTTTTGCCAGTGATGAGCAAGAGCTTGCATGCTGTTCTTGTACAAATCTGCACCAGCAAAGGTGACCCACTGTTGCACAGCTGCTGTGATGGCTAGGAAAATGTTGCCCATGTAGCTCATCTTTCTGGATTCCATCTGTTCAGGCCTATGAAAGTGCCAAATCCAGACTATATGGTGGGTGTGGTAAGATTGCCTGTCTTGGCTGGACTATGTGCTCCATGGTCAACAAACTGGCATGGGGCCTGGCATTACTGTGTTGCTCTGGCCTGACTCTGGGAGTATGAACCTTCAGCTTAGTCAGCATGGCAATGTAGCGGTCAAAGCTGATGGTTTGTCTGGATTCCAGGAAATTCAGAAGTGCCACCCCCTCCTATCCCAAAAGACAATGCACACTTTACCTGCTGAGGGCTGTGTCTTGAGCTTTTTCTTTGGGGAGTTCACATATTGCCACTTAACGGACTGCCATTTTGACTCTGTCTTGTAGTGGTGATACCATGTTTCATCAGTGGTAGTGATGCAGTCCAGAAAGCTGTCACCTTCAGCCTCATATTGATTCAGTAGGTCCTGATAAACTTGCGTATGTGATTTTTTTTTTGTTTGTTTGTTCCTGTGTGAGCATTTATGGGACCCATCTGACACAACCACTGATGTTCCAATATTGTCGCCATTGTTTCCAACACGCTGAAGCTGACCTTGAGTTCTGTATGGAGTTGTCTGGTCATAATCCACCGATTCATACAGATGAGCTGATTATAATACTCTTCATTCTGTGTTGTGATAGCGCTACGTGACTTGCCTTTCATGTTGTTACCCTGGCTGAAACACCTCTCTGCTCTACATCCACTATTTGGTCTCAGTAAATGTTCAGCAAGCATCAATGAATATCAATGGGTGACATTTTTTATCTACGAGGAGGAATTCAATCCCTTCCACCCTCCCCTCCTTTGCTTCATATGCACTTCCTAGTCAGACGCTATTTTGTCAGACTGTCCCCGGTAGGAATATTGGTATTAGGATATTGGTAAGAAAATTCAACCTCTTCTGCCTTTGATGTGGTGGGACAACATAAGAAAATAGGAGGCATTACTTTCAGAACAGCCTTCATGTATCTGCCAATTCTCTTTACTGTCTGACAAAACAAAAATCTGAGTGATTTCTCATTCAGTTCTTGTTTGCTGTTTGTTTCATTTAAGTTCCCTTTATATCGTCTTTGGTAGGAGGAACTCTGGGGAAACAATAGAAATTCAGGACTGGTGTCCCACTGATGTTTTTTAGGCACCAGAGAAGTACGGATTTCCTGAACCTGTCCTGTGCTATCATGGTAATGCATGGTATAGCACAGAACTTCTATTTTTTTCATGGCTGTGTAAGTGCTGTTCAGGGTCCATAACTGCACATTGACTGATATTTCTTGACAAATGGCTTTAGATGTAGAAGCTATGGGGTATTTAACGAAGTCTCATTCTGAGTATTTAGGTAGGAAAGGCAGATAGTGTATTTGAAGTGGCTGTATACTCTGCACTCTGCTCTCCTTCCTGTGCTTTTTAGGCACTATAAAATACAAAGATGAGCTTCATTTATAAAATGTGTTTATATATATATGTATGCTATGGCATCTTTGGGAAATGAGCTGAATTCTAGAAAATGTTAGAGAAAACCTGTTAACTCTTTTTGTCACTGTTCTGAAAAGCAATAACAACAAAACTAACTTGTTAGTAATATAATTTGTTGTTGATCTGCATGGAAATGCTTCATAGATCGTCCTTCTGTGGTACACCAACTTTTCAGGTACTATATTGAAGATTTATTGTTTTTCCATTGGCTGAGTACCATTTTGTTTGCCTGCTATGCGTTCTTGAAATATCAGGATGATCCCGGTGAAGGGAAACAAAAGTGGCTTGCCTTCATTTCATTTACCTGTCCTTACACATCTGAAAATCTTGAAAGTTATTTTTGTCTTTTCTTAGGTGTCAAAACTAGAGGTAAGTTGCCAGTAGGTTAAATTGTGGTATGGAGAGAAGAGCACTGATTTTAATGTTTGAATATTCCCAGTTTAGCTTGGGAATAGCTGCTGTATATCAGTTACATACTGAGTAGGAAGTTTTAAGACAACTGGTATTGCTAGAAATTCTGCCTGTCAAATTTGTTATAGTTTATTTAATTACAAGTATGAAGAAGAAACAACCTAGTAGCTTTTCACTGTCTCTCCCCCCTGGGGCAGATGGGTATTAAAGCCAATTCAGTCTGTTTCCTGATTGCTGCAGGCTACAGAAAATTGTTCCCCAGGGAAGAGAAGTAAATCAGTTATGATCTTTAGTCTCTGAGAGAGAGATTAGAGCTACCACACTGGTGAAACAGCAGTAGGTTTCCTCTGTGTAACTGATTTCACCTTTAATCCTACCATTGATTGAATATTGCTAAGAATGCTGCCATGCATTTTAAGGTCAAATCAATGATGAACACCCCAGGCAAAGGAAGTTATTTACACAGAAAGGTAAAGATGAGTCTTTAGCTTACTATTTTAAAAAAGCAGTAAAACACCTACTTTGGGGTGTGGGGGGAAGAATTCCAATTCTAATTTCAGCCTTCAACCTTTCCCAAGTTTTGTAAGGCTGTTTATCACAGTGGTATCTGAACATCTTCCAGGTGATATGGAGTAGCAAAGCCTTTTGTGGAATTCACTGAGCCTTTTACTCTGCTCACACTTCAAGGAAGACTTTTATCTGGATGTGAGACTTTTCCTTATCTTTTGGTGTTAATTTCCATTTAGTATTAAGTGGATATAGGGCAAAAGGTACCATCAGAGTTGCACGAGTTACTTTATGGCAAAAAGTGATTTATAGAAGATTTAAAAAAAAAAATCTAAAAAAACTGTGCCAGGTACTGCTGATTTCCCTTCCCTTTGCCTACTATTTTATTTATATAACACAGATGGGTTTTTTGTTATTGCAGTCTATTTTCTAATTAGCAGAAGAGACTACTTTTGTCTCCACTGAGTTGGAAAGCCCCAGATTTGCCTGACAAGATAGCCTTGTGGAGTTGTATTTAGAATCTGTGTATATTAAGCTATTGAAAATTATTTTGAGTAGCACTGCCATAGGCCATGAAAGAATAGAATTAATATAGCTGCAGGTGGGGTCTGGTGCAAAACCATTCTCTGTTTGCTTACTTTATATTGCTGTCCTAAAGGTTTTTCATTGTTGAGAGCCTCATTTGTCTTCTAATATAGTATGCACCAACCCCTGGATGGACAGTCAAGATAAATCTTCTGCCCTGTGTTCATGTAAGCCATTGGTTTGACATCCCTACAGGATGCTTGTTCAGGTCTGCTGAGAATCTGTAAGTCTAGCTGGCAGAGATGCATCTCACTTTTCTGTTACTCTTTTGGCATTCATTTATCCAGCTTTCACATGGCTTATTTCTATTTGAAATGAACTTCACTAATCTTCCATCACAGATTTTCCTGTAGAACAAGGACCTGTATTTGGATCCTGTGATCACTTCTGTCTCTGAGACTCAGGAGATCTGATCTGTTGGGCAAGCCACAGGTCTTCTGCTTCTCTTCCCAGATGACATTTATGCTGCTTACCAATACTGAAAGCTGTTGTGAGCAGAAATTTGGAGCCAGCTCTTAAAAGTAGTGGGAAACATACTAATGAGATATTGAAGATATATAAAATGGATTGGGACCTGGAAATGCATGCGGAGTTACTAGCTGGACTGGTTAGGGAAAGATGACTAGACACAACCAAAGTCCAAAAAATACTGCAAATGAGAATCAGTCTTTATTTAAACCAGCTTTATATTGCTCATTGGTTAGGTCACCATCACACCTTGCTTCGTGTGCTCACAGCATTTTTGGAACACTCAGTGACTTAGGTATCCCATCTGTCTATATCTTAGCATGCTGGTTTGTTGGTCTTTACCTAGGGCATATCTCACATAACACTGCTTAATTCTAAGTACCCTTTATCTGTAGGGTATATCCATGTTCTTTGCTGTCCTTAATCCCTCCACTGTTACTCTTTGAATTGCGAGGATCCTGTTGGCTACTTCTATGTTGGTAGGTACAGGATTGCATTAACACTAACAGATCCACCACTGGTGGTGTATGTTAAGCTTTGGTCATGCCTTGTGGATGGCTGTCTTGAGCAGGGTTCATCCTGACCAAGTCAGCCAGGATCTGGTGACCTTTCTGACTGCTCACATCACGCTGAGCCCTGGATATGATGGCCAACTAGAAGTTGACTTGAAGATCTGTGCCCATTTAAGACCTGCTACCAACACCTGTGATACTAGAGGAAGCTGGAGAGATGAGAACCAAATGCATCACTGCATGCCTCCAGGAACAGTGATCAACTGGTGTTTTGGGTCTCTCCAATACCCAGTGAAATTCAGAGCACTTACTTCTATCCATGGCAGCAGATATGCAACGATTCTAAAAAGGAATGCAGAAAGTGCTGCTCTGGAGGTCAGTGGTTTCACTAACCAGCACAGAGCAGAAACAGATCCCTGGGCTCAGAGCAGACTTTCTCTTCTGCAGAGTCAAAAGGTGCCCAACAAAGCTGGCATTAAGACTGACAGAAGCTTTCCGTAGCAGGAAAAAGCCCAGCTCCTTCCTTCCTCCCCCTTGCACATTGGATTAGTTGGATTTGCCAGTTCACTTAGCCAAGTGAAAGCCTCAGTCCCTTCCCCCTTCTCCTGCCTCCTGCTGGGATGAGGGTTAAGGCAAAATCCCCTGCTTGCATCCCTGGCACCTCCTGCTCCCTCACTCTGTGAGGAGCAGCAGGCAGACAGGCTTGTGCAGTGCCTTGTCAAGGAGGAATTTGCAAAATTTTGCAGAGTTGCCTTTTTTTTTTTTAATTTTCCAGCAGTCACTGTGGGAAGGGATATGCTTTCCAGTTTTTGTTTTGTTGGTGTTTTCCTGGCTTCCTCATGCTTGTTCATGCTCCCTAGCACTTCTCCGGTTTAGCCACAAGGTGCCATCAGTAGACACACAACAGTTTTATGCCTGGTAGAAGTACAGAAAGGCAGCAAAATGTCCCTAATGTTGTATGAAGGGAAAGGCTAATTAATGTAAACTGTGAACAGAACGATATCTAAATATAAAGGAAAACATGCAGGCAAAAGGTGACTTGAACAGTGTACACCATGTAGGTGTAATGCTATTGCACTGACAACTTCTTCAGATCAGATTTTTTTTAACAAATAAGTGTAATACTCAGTGTTCCTAATGGCAATGGCATCAGGCAATGCCCATGATGCCGTATGTCCCACTGTGTTTGCTGCTGTGAGAGGGCAAATCAGAAGGCATGGCCCCTGCTTCTGAGCCCTTCCAGGCAGATAGGAGGGAGGGAATGTACGAAGGGGAAATAATTGGGAGAAAGGGAGAAGAAAAGTTATAGGAAGAGTAGTACTGTAAAATAGTATTTCCTGCTGAACTTTTTGTCTGTGCTGTATCAGGTGGCTGTTCCACATAGGCAGGCTCGGAGGAGAGGTCTGACTAAGAAGGTAACAGTGACTTTACAGAGCAACTGTGGAAGGAGGCATGCTTGAGGAGTAGCAAGCAGGAGAGGAGGCCCAGTACAAACCAGTAAGGCCAGCAGCAGACCTAGCAGGGACAGGTGTTGTTTACAGTGTGGTCCAAGACCAAAGTATTTTCAAATGTGTGATCCAGCTGCAGGATAGGCAGGTATTTCTTTTAACAGGCTGAACTTTGGAAACCAGGATTTAAATCTTGGGAAAGCAGCTTATACTCCCTGAGAAGGCAGATGACACTACAAAATGTTCCCAGCAAACAATATTGTATTGTATTGCCTGTAGCAGTATGGGTGGAGGGGGTTGATTCTCCCTACCTGGAAGGGAGTGGTCAGGATGCAGGTAGGTAGCAGTGTGTATTGGAAAAGGTAGCAGTGACTTTGGAGAAGCTACACTGCACAAAAGCAGAACCAGTGCTAGAGCAATGAAGTGAAGGAGGGAGCCTGGGAGGTATGGGGCCATGTCTGAGAGCGAGGCAC
The DNA here is from genome assembly GCF_905368555.1 of Meleagris gallopavo. Taxonomy (NCBI): domain Eukaryota; kingdom Metazoa; phylum Chordata; class Aves; order Galliformes; family Phasianidae; genus Meleagris; species Meleagris gallopavo. The sequence continues at coordinate 10,438,155 of NC_139412.1, forward strand.
CTCTGCCTTCTTGGGTGTGAGGATTTTCTTCCTGATTGTGTTTCTGACTGCCTCTGATGCAGCATACTTTGTTTGCTGACTTTCTTTTTTGGTTCCTTACAAATTGACCCATTTGCTTTACTTTGTATATTTTTAATTCTCTGTTGCAGAATATCTGCACTTTGGGCTCATTTGGTAAATTAATATCAGTGTTTCAATAAGACTGCTATCGGTCCTTATTTTGCACTAAGTCTTGCCTACAGGTTTTTTTCCTCCCTCCTCCTCTCTATGACTAATAGATATCATTTCAACAGTTTGACTAACTGCCGTGTTATAGAAAAGGCAGTAATTTATACTGATGTAATGGCTGTGATAAAAATCATTTGTGTGCTGATTTTATAAATTAGGTAGGAAATGTGAGTGCCTCTGAAAAATGAAGTGCTACCACATGAATTCCTGTGTTGTTAATGCTTCATACCTTTCTGCTTCATTAAACCAATTTCACGGGGAGATGAGTTAGAGGAGGAAGCTGTGCTGCTTAAGGGATGCAACAATGGTTTATTGAAAGAAATGGGGATAAGATTAAATTAAGTGCTACTTGAGAAATATGGAAATACAAAAATATTCAAGCTTATAGATGGTGAATTCAAAAATATGATAAGTTAGCTCTTTCATACTCGAAAAACTGTCTCATCATAATTACACAGGCTGAATTCACAGGCTACTAATTAATATTGAAGAGTTTCTCAAACCACTCTTATAAATGAGTCAGAATGCCCTAGAACTAATTTATAACTATTTCGTTTTGGAAACCAAGACAACTTAAAATGCTGCTTTCAGTGCATTCCTATCTTGGCTGCTAAATCCTCTGAAATGATTTCTGCCATATATTTTTAATTTATTTATTATTTCACAAATTCCATTTATCAGCTGAATTTAAAGGGGGGGAGGGGGGGGGGAAACAACAAAAGATTAAGAAGCCTTCAGGTTTGGTAAGATGCTTCTAATTTAGGATAATGATCCAAAGCTGCCTAAAACAACTCTTTTGTCCAGGTGTGACCTGAATTCAGCTGCATCAAAACCAATATGTTCCAGTTACGTTTGCATCAGACTTTCTCGGCTAGGAGCTGTGGAATAAATCAGGAATGTAACTTAGGAAAGAGTGCATTTGTGACCACAGAATGCCTTGAAGATCAGGTAGGATCTAACACTGAGAAGGTAACTGATTCTTTTACCACTTCCATAAAGTAGTTTGCAACTATTTTTTTCTCTTTCCCTTCTCTTCCTCGAGGACTAGAAGTTTTCTTTCTCAAGCGACTAAACCCTATTTGTTCTGTGGATGGTGGAACATGTAAATACAAAGAGAGTCATTCATTAAATAAGAGGCTTATGCATACACAAGTTTTAAAAAATGCATAGTTTGAAAGCACAACCGAGAGGCTGCTATTTTACCCCTGATTCACAATGAGAACTCTGTGTACAAGTGACCCAAGTACTGGGATTTGGTCCAGCTCTCAGATTAGCACAGAAAACACGTAGAGTCATGGACGTTCCCCCATCCCCCTCCCACTGGAGATAATAGGGGCTCATAAATGTGCTCATCGGGAATGTGTGTGGGATCTTATTGACAGAAGCATATGCATCACTACCTTCTGCTGGGAAAGACCACTTTTCTTCTCATGTATGATGGGTACATCACCTAACATTAGCACTACTGCACGATTGACACTTGCTATCCGTATGCTTTCACTTAAAATAAATCACTCTATGAAATAGGATAATGTGCCAGACAGCTTTAAGGCTGGATGTTGCCAAGTGCTCTCAATTCCCAATGAGAGGTAATCAGAGCTGAGGACACTTAGCCCTTCTCTGGATCCGTTCTAGCAGCAAGTATGTAATATTACAGCGCAGCTCATTTTAGCACTGGCAAGGATCTTCCCAACAAAGTGCTGGGTGCCGTCCAACCCTAGCGCTGCTGGATGACTTTAGCAGGATTTGGCACCTTGTGGGCTTGGGCTGTAAGATGTAATTAGTGATTCAACTCATCTCCAAGTGCAGTTCCTACGATTTCCTTCTTCCTTTCTTTAAAAAATCTGTTTGGGAAGGAAGAAATACAATGGGAATAGAAGTGGAATTTCTTCCAGCGGAAGAATTCTGTGGTCTTGAAACCTTTGTCACTGCATATGACAAATTCCCAAACTTGAAGTTTGGAATTTAGTGAAATTTTCTGAAAAATCCTTTTTTCTTTCAACTAATTGAAACAACTTGTTTCAATAACTTTCTAGGGAAAAGCAAACGTAGAAAAGGAACCTGTACATTCCCTGTAAGATTTCTACTATAGATGTCCTGAGGAAAAACTGTGCTTTGAACTAGCCCGACTTGCACAAGACCCACAGATTACCCATTCTGTGATGTTCTCCCTGCTAACTCTACTAACACTTTCCGTTATACTGTAGAGATAGACAGCCATTTTCTGTGCAATTCGGTGAATTTTCAGTGGCTCAAGAATCAGATTTCTTTCTCTGTGCAAGTTTGTGTTGTTCCTGTCTCTCCCCACGGCAGTGCTCAGGCAGGAGCTGTGCGTTATGGTTGTGGTGTGCTGAGTCTGCTGGCTGTAGTTGCCCAGGTTGGCGGTGCCCAGACCTGCCTTTATGCACCACTGGGTGCCTCTTGGCAGCAGTTGGGAGCACAGCATCTTCCTGGGAGAATTTAGGGTATCCCAGGTGTGAGCTTGTTTAAGATTTTGCTTTCTTTCTCTCTTTAACTGTGTATCCTGTTTTCTCCTTTCTCTTTTATTCTGGGGGGGAGGGATATTTTCCTTGTTTCTTATTCTCATTCTTTTCTTAGCTCACTTCCTGTTTGCTTTCTCGTCTCTGCAACTGTCTTTTATTGTGTACTGTTGACAGCATTTTGTCTTTGCACATGTTGTCTCTATTTGCACTCAAAGCTTACTGTAAGGCAAGTTGCATCAAAGACGTAATGAGCAAAGGAGGCTGCTCATGATTGCTGAAGTATTTAGTCTAGTGAGACTCTTTAAAAAAAAAAAAAAAATATATGAAAAAGCTTTATCTTGTACCTGTAGGGAGTCTTGAGCTCCTTTTACTGTTGGTTTAATTTGAAAACTTCCTGGAAAGCAAATCCTTTATGGGCAAATTGCAAGGCAGCTGTTGTTAGAAGCTACTTACGAGTGTGTAGACAAACTTTGCTGTGGAAATCTAATTAGTTTAGGCTAGAAACATCTTGGGTATGCTTCAGTATTTTAGGCTGTCTCTATTTTTTTTTTTTTAAGAGATTTAATGCTGTTGGGTAACGTCAGAACCGCTGCTTTGTAAAGAAGTATGACACTTTCAGGATTTGAGGTACTTTTAGAGTAAAAATGATATATGTAAATATTAAAAGTGCTCTGACAGAGGAAATGTGTGATAAAATTGAATTAGTCTTATTTTAAGGGCAGACTTTGAGAAAATGAATGTATTCTGGGTGATACAGCTATATCTATTCCGTTAATTGTTCCAGACCACGTCTGCATTACTGGACCTGGTGGTACAGTGGTTTCACCGTAGCATGCAGATAGACATAGATGCAGACTCTCACCAAATAAAGATGGGAAACGACTGCATACAGTCTCAAAAAGAGGCAAGTCAGAGTTTAGGAATCAGGGTGGGCAGGGATCCTGACCCTTGACCATCCAGACTTGCTTGGTCTCCCACAAGCTGTATGCCCATGCTCCCAGGTTTCTTTCCTGCTAAAGCCGTGGCTTGGCATAGGAAGGGACTGGAGTGCCCTCACCTTGCTCTGACTTGGCCCTTCTCCCTCATTTTCAGCTGCTCTCATCTCTGCTAAGTAAAGAGTTTGTGCAAAGATGCAAGTTCCAGTGTTCTGCTCTCTTGCTCACCCCAGGCAGATAGCGGCTGACCTTTGTCATATTAATGATTTCCTGTCCTCACAGCTACACAGGAGGGGTTGGTTTCTTTTGCAGATAGAAAATACAAGGTTATGATGTGTCCAGATTTCCCATGGTCTGAACACAAGAGATGCTCTGCTACTTCACCTGTAGGTGAGCCTTGCTCCCATCTTTTGCAGTTCCGAAATGAAACTCTCTGGAGCGCAAGATAAAAGTTTGAATAGTGATGTTACACTGCTCATCTGCTGGCAAAAAAGTTTTCTGCTTATTTGAGGCTGGATGCCTCATGCTTTACATAGCACTCTTTCTGGAGTGTTTTATTCACTAGCTGAGCATTTTGAGCTTTGGAAATGACTCATGACACAAATCCCAGTACGTTTAACCTTTTTGACTTTAGAATGTGTGCTTCCACCATCAAACGTTTGTTGGAATTTCCTGTTAGAATAGCAATCTCTAAATGTGTAGGTTCAGTGCCAGCATCAGAGCTGAGGGGTGAAAATTTCTCTGTTATCAGTGTGGGACAAATAGCCTTATTTTGCTACCTCCCCTCTGAGATACAAGCTTGGACTTCAGAAAGCAGCATCTAAAATTTTGGATGTACTCACACTTTGTTGGATGTCACCAAGATGTTGTGCAGAAACAACTAGGATGTTAGCTTAGTCTTTCCCCCTTACTGAACATGACCAGAACTTGTCCTCAATGAGCTTTAGTTGGTCATTGCCCACACCTGTGCTCACAAGGCTGCTGTTCATTCAGTAGGTGGAATATTTTCCTCACCAAAGTGGTGTGTGTGAGTTGCAATAGTTTTTAAATGACATGCTTGGTCCTGCCTTCATTCCTGAATTCTTTTCTGTTAGGGCTGCGAGGAGAAATACTGCATTCAAATGTCATGCAGTTTATGACCTGACAGCATTGGGCATCTTCTTGGCATGACCTGTTGTAATGCCTGGAAATCTTTTGCATAGAATAATGGATATGGATTTTAATCCTCTATGGAAACATTCACTCTAATTCTCTATGGAAAGTGTTCTAAGTTATTTATTATATCCATCTTGCCTTTCTGTGAAACTGTACATCTTCCTTCACTAAGACTTTCTAAATCAGACTGTAACCTAGGTTACCTATCAGATAGACCCTTGCAAATGAGATGCTTATGTTGGAAATAGTGCCAAAATATAACATCAGGAAGGTGTTGCTGCAATTAGTGTTTGCCCTGAAAGGGATAGAAAGGCATTCTTAGGTTTCTTTTTTTAATGGATAAGAAATATAACAATATATTATCTCATGATAATATGATTCCAATGCAAATGGCAGAGACTGGTGGCTTATTAATAGGCCTCGTCTGTAGCAAGCCTCCTTTCCCCGCTTCAGTTTGAAATTGATTATTTTAATACAGAATTCCTGAATGAAAGAGGTTCTTGGCCTTTTCCTGGGCTGTTGAATAATGTATGTGGGAGAAAGCAAATAGAAGCAGAGGGTCTCAGCTGCCGGAACAATGGGCCGCGCACAGAGCTGAGGGGGCACATTAGTTTATCATTGCCTTGTCAATCCTCATAGGCTGGGAATCGTGGGATAGCCTGGAAAGAAGCAGCTGCTGAACGTGTGGTAAACTGACCGGGGCACTTTAGAGAGACGACTACATTTACACATCTGAAAACAAGATATTGATTTTTCTCTACAAAGCTGGAGCGAAGTAGTCATCCTTCAAATATATCTGGACCACAGCTTATTGCCAAACCACAACACTTTCTGGCTGTCCTGAGAGCCAGGAGAGCCCTCGTGATGGGGCTGGGTGTATCTAAACCTAGTCTGTATCAACTTTGCGCTGATCTGCCCTTTTCTTAATCTTTTTGGTGATTCATTGCACATAAAATGCAAATGCAAGCAAACTGGATTTGTAGGCATTAATAAAAATATTTTCCCTACATTAGCAGATTTTTGTGAGGCAAAAATATTTTTTGAAGTTACATATTCACTCTCTGTGGGCCAAACTATCTTGAAGATACACGGGTAGGATAGCCCTGGTATTGCTGGCTCTATTCTTTCTAACAGAAGTGGAAATTCACTTTTTGAATGCCACTTAGGTTTGTTTTACCTCCTCAGGCAGGAGGATTCCTTCGTGGCTTTCAGAGATGATGAAAACAGGGAAGTGAAATGATACTCAATGTGAACAAAGCCAGATGATTAATCAAAGTACAATTATTTTAAATCATAGATTTAAAGTAGAAGTGAGCACGCATGTCCAGGTATGGCGATTACAGTTTCAGGGAGATGCTGATTTCTCATTAGATTAGTAGGATCCTGTTATGTAACTGTGGTCAAAATTGCTGACTGCTGTTTTAGCACTCAGGAATCCCATTTATGGCTCAGGATCTTCTACAAGGTCAGCACAAGGCCATATTCACAATGTGATTTGCAGTGTTGATGAGTTCCAAGTGAAATGATACATCTTGTCAGAAGGAAAATATTTTCCTTCTATAAAGGTCTAATTACACATCCAGCTTGCCCATAGGTACAATGTGCCTGTTTGCTGTCCTCATCTGTACAGCTTGGCTGACAGTTACGAATATGAAGACACTTCATGAGCTGCTTTCTTGGTTTTGTTTGTCAAAAACAAGGCTCCTCAGCCCTTACCAGCAGGTGTAGTCAATGCACTTTAGCATATAATATAAGGGCCTGAAGATGCAACTGTAAATGACTTTGTATTCTGGTACTGAGCATAATCAACAGCAGTCAAAAGCACCCCCATGAATAAGGCCAAGTGAAGACAACTGCTTGCATGGTGTATTTTTCAGACCACGATGGTGTTTTCCATCTTGATAGATGTAGGAAATGAAGCTCCTCTTTGCTTTCCAATCTGATACTGTAATGATAGGAGTAGAACTGGAATAGAGTAAAATGATTTTGCTGCATCTTTTTTGAAGTCAGGCTAAGTATGAGAACCTAAGTTTAATCTGATTCCCAAATCTGTGAGCTCTATTACAAAATAATCACTTAAAATTTGTCTTTTAAGTCTAGGTCTGAGAAGATGAATAAAAGCTCACATTTTCTAATGTTCAGTGAATCCTATTAATCATAATGAAAATTCAGTCCTTTTGAAAGCAATTTCACTCATTCATATTTGGCATGAAGGATATAGGTTTAGACAACTATTGTCTTAATTATTGCTGATTAAATAAGGCAGATCTTGCTTTCAAAACTTCATAGAAGTTAACCTTACCCAGTAAGGGCACCTTCAGAGTTTCCAGATTTCCCATAGTAAATTAGGAGCTTCACAAGGCATGGTAATTATCTTCTTGTCTTTTCCTGACATCTCTGTACTCTGGTTTAAATTGGTCATCACTAATAGTACTTCTTTGTGAACAGCATCCTTATGAGTAACCACATCTGTGAAATTATTAGGTGAAAAACTTAAAATCTGTGGTTAGAGAATCCTGACTAAGCAACAAGAAGAAAAAAGCTGAATGCCATCACCCAAAGAGGAAGTTCATCACTTACTGGAACTCTGCATTGTATTTGCTTCAGACACTTTTTTTATAACAAAGAGCTCAAAGTGCATGATCTTATGTTCCTTTCCCAGTGGTTGCAGTGTGAGTTGTGTCTAGGATGAGTCAGAGATGTTCCTCTTGAACTATGTAATGACATACAGAAAAGGTGCTAATGCAAATGAATGACTGGGCTGTTTTTATTAGAGTCCTTTTCATTAGAGAAGCCTAAATATCAAGGGAACCTGGCACTGTTAAATGTGTGTGACTTGCAGTTGAGGCAAGATTGTTTCTGTGTAAGAAACACTGAAACAAGTAATTGCATTACAAGTAAATGATTACGAGGAATTGATTTCTGCATGATCAAGTAAATACAACATCTCTAAGCAATATATTTTGGATATGCTTTAGATGTTTAAAATGTGTGTAGTTACAGAGCTATGAAGATAAAATAGATTTAATCGACAAACATCCAAATGCTAATTTAAAAGACATCATCAAGTAGTTCTCCTTAAATCTTTACAAAGGCAACAACAAATATCTGTCTTAAACCTAATTCTGTAAATATGGCAGTATGAAAACCCATAATTAATGGAATTTGATACAAATTGATTTTTTTCTATATTTGTTTCATAATTGCAAGTCCTTTAAATAACTTCCTACTCGTCAGATTGCTTTTTACCTCCCTTACATAGTCTGTCATCAAATAGTAAGAGCTAGAAACATGTTAGTCATTGCCAGGAATAAGGACTTCAGTGTATGCAATGCTGAACATCCAGCAGAGCACAAATACCATGGTTCAGAAGCAGAGGAGTATAAATGGAGAATAAGAGAATAAGAGATCATTGGAGGATGTAGTTTGATGTAGTTTGAAACCATCTCTTTGTATAATTCTATGGGAATGGGATTTAACCAACAATCTTACATTAAGAAAAACACAGGAATACGATGCCTATTTCTTGAGAATAAATGCAGTTTTGACACTAAGAGAGACAAATCAGTGTTCTTAATACGACTGGGTACTGTGATATGATGAGACTTCACCAGACTGAAGTAAAGCCTAACTGAGCTGAGGAAATTCACTTCTATTTTTACCTCTGGTGGTTCACCTCCTCAGGGGCATTGGTTGTGTCTTGATGCCTTCAAGAGTAGTAGAGGCATTTTAGGAAGAACAGAATGCCAATGGGAATTCACAGTGCAAACTTCTGATCCTTATAGTTTTGTTTCTCTTTGCCTCTGCAGAAGTCTGTAGAAGTCAGCGCTGGAGTTGATAAGGAGAATTGGTACCTAATTGCAAATAAGGACATGATTTAGTGGAGGGTTATTAGGGTAGTCTGGTTAGGTCATGGTTGGACTCAATGATCTTTAAGGTCTTTGCCAGGAGCATTAAGCCATTATTCCATATTATTACATCCACTGTAAGTGGAGTCCTGAAGCTGAAGCTCATGAAGTATTGTGTTGGCTAAGTAATGGTGATGCTCTCCTGAGTTCTTCCTTATGGTCCTTGTAGAAGGAGCTGTCTTTTCCTTTTAGTCTAGTTCCAGTCCTGCTCAGTGATGGAAACACCCCGGGTTCACAACAGCTTGAGCTGTACAGCTGAAGAGCCTGTGTGTGTAGAACATAATTATTAGCACATTGTATTAATTAGTGGCGACAGCAACGCGTTTGGAGGAGTTGCTCAGGATAAGGTGTTGTTCTTTCCCACTGGCACTATTCAGAATGAGAATCTTCCTCCATATGAGGTTTGTTTTGACCTCATTTCTTAGTGTACAACCTCTGGCAAATTGCTGGAGCTCCTCTTGTTACTCTGCTGAGTACAAAGCACAGAGCTGCACTAGAAACCAGGCGTTGCATCACCACAACGCTGTTTTTAAGGTTTTGCTCATAGCAGAAGGGGAGAGGGAATAGGAAGGATGCATCAGCAGGGCACAGAGCTCAGGATTCAATCCCTGGTCCTCATTATGGCTTCTGCAGCACTGGCAGGGGAGGACTGACCTACAGCCTCACTTTGGTTAGGCAAGGCATCATCAGCTTTATGCCACTGGTTCCTCTGACGTTCTCTGCCCCAATTAACAGAATCCCTGATGTATCTGGATAAAAGTCTCAGGGATGAGTTACAACGCCCTCAAATGATAACCACAGACTTATAACTGCATCCTTAAACTCCCCCTGGGCAGGAAAACCCATCACTCCTCTCCCTTCTTACAGATAAACGTAAGCAGCCTGCTTGTAGGGGTGTCACCACAGAGGAGTACCACCAGCTTTCTCTTTTCCCCGCTGCCCTCAGCGAGGAGCTGCTCCCAGAGCTGCACTTCTCATGCTCCCCCTGCGGCTGACTCTGCAGTGCTGCAGCTCCCGCAGCACCGCTTGCTCAGGACTGTTCCCACGCGGCTTCAGCATCCTTCTTTATAACCTCTAATAGCACGTCCCGATTTTGGTTCGCATTTCCATTTGCCAAGTTTACAAAGCATAATGCAAAGTTAAACATCAATTTGCCTTCACCTCCCAGCCCCTGTAATGTGCTGCTGTGCTCTGAGTCCTGCCTCAGTAACAAGGACTCTATTACAAGGAGAATATCAATATTAAAGTAATTTTCTCAGCACATTTCCTTTTGTGCGTGTGTGGTGAGAGGGAGAAGCAGGAAGTAATACCTGCATTTTCATTCAGAGTAAATGTTGTTTAAATTACTCATTCTGTAGAGCAGCTAAATGCATTCCGTGCTCCCCTCAAATTTCCTATTAAAATATGCACTGATTCATATTCTCCCATTTCAAAATGTTTTTGGGATATGGGAACAGCCGTAACATGGAACAGTCACAGTCTGGTTTTGTTTCCATGGGTTTTGGAGGAATGTTTTGATATTTTCCTGGCCCTCAGTAGCACGTAGCATTACAAACGGCAATCTATCTACTTTTTGTTTTTGTGGACAGAAATGATGATAACTCAGAGCTATCTTTGTAGTAGGAAAAAATTTCATTTTAACTTCTAACAATGAAACAATACAAAAAGTCATATAAAGCTGAGTGCTCATTGTTGCCCATAATATTTTTCGCACTGGTTATATTCTTTGTCATTTTCTGTACATCTCTGGTGTCAATTGGATACTCTTTGAACACACTGGTGAAAATGTAACTTTTTATTTAAGTGAAGCATTTATATCAAATTCATTGCTTTGGTGTCTTTGTTGTTATTTTAGCCCAAAGAAGCAGAAAACATGAGATTTTTTTGCTCTTCCTGCCTATGCTACTCATCTCTAATACGGTTATCTTCTTAATCCAGTCCCTGCTCATTTGCTAACTGATAAGACTCAATGGTGTAGTTAGCTAAACACTTCACTTCCAACTGGCTTATTGTGATTTATTGACTGCTTATTGTTCAGTGAAAATGCTGAAAAAGTTAGGTGCAAATGCCAGAAAGCCGTCAATTTCTACTAGAGATTTTGTTGTTATTTGTACACTGTATTTTCTTACTGTTTCACTTCTTTTCGCATCCATCTTTGTTGAACCTGAAGGGCTGAAAAGAGCAATGTGCAGTAGCTGAGCACAAGGCCGTGTGTGTCTGGTAAGACTGACAGCAGGACTGTGTGTGAATGGTTTTAGGGCTGAGAAGCAAACCAGAAGTGCACAGCAGTAACTCCTGCTAACACCCATGATGTAGCCATGGCAGTAGGTGCTTTATGGAGGATGCTCTGGAACCTTTACAGATGCTGACAGGGAAGCGTGGTGCAGGTAGCTGTTTGTGTGTCAGACTCTGCCTCTCCCATTTTAATGTGGCACCGCTTGGGGGTGATGTCCTGGACCAAAAACGGTGATCCCAGCCTATGCCTTATGTACCATGTTGATGTGAGCTCATCTGTAAGCCCTTGAGCTCCACCACAACTGTATTTGATGGACAAGGTACTTATTTCCCTTACTACCAATTACAGCTCAGGGGTTGTAGGAACAGAACAATCTTCTACTTTCTTCTTAGTCGCACTGACAGGATGAAGAAGGGAGTTTGCTTATGCTGTCCCTTTGGATTTATGCTAGTAAATGTTTTACTTTTCCCTTTGACTGACAGTGAAGTTGATGAAATGTAGTTCTACTTAAATGTCACCTAATGGAGCACTATCTGTATTTCTGTGGGATATCTGCAGAAGCATCTTGTTGTCACATCTCTGGGTGTGTCTTCAGACCACATCTCAGCAAAGCATTTATCAAAAGTTCACCAGTTATTTCCTTTCAAGATCAGATATCTCCAGTGAGAAGTGACTACAGATTCTTTGTGCAATCAGACAGGCCCACAGCTTCTTGACCTCACCAGTGGTGTGGAGATTAAAAAAAAAAACAAAAAAAAAACAAAACAAAACAAAAAAAACCATTCCAAAGTAACCTGCAAATAAAATACCTCTGCTACACTATCACTGCATTATACATTTTAGGCTTTGCTAAGTTTATCAGTCTGGTAACAGTTTTCCTGTATGAGACAGAGTGAAATCAAAGGATGCTTAAGTTGAAGATAATCAAAGGTAATGTCCTGTAAAATCTTTCCATGATAGTAATGCACTGCCTTCACCGAGAAATTATGCTGCTTTCCTAAAGCCCTATATTGTTACACTGACATATCTAAGTCCAAATATGCCTCTGTAAGCATTCCTTATACCTGTTCCTCTATGGGAAGAGCAATAAAGTGGTCTTCATGTTGGTGCTCTACTAAAGAACATACCAGTTTATCTGTTTCCACAGATGATATCCCCAGCCAGAATTGTGAATACTGTTCTGACAGCTGTGAATGAAAAAGGCCTTTGTGTTAATCTATCCAGTCAAATTATATTTATTTTCTTGACAGATATCTGTTATTATCTGTCTTAAGATCAAGAAGAACCACCCAGTCTGGAAGTCAGCAGGGCAGGATTCATGAAGGAACATTGGCCTATTCTATTCTCCAAAGAAGTTTTTAAGATCTGTTTGACTTTGCTTAGTTTTATTTTATAATGAAATGTGTCTTTTCTGTCTCTACTTTAGGAAACATGAATTCTTCCTGGCAAATATGGATCTAGATTAGTGATGCCAATCTCCATTGACTTCATCTGGATGCTTAGTGCTCCTGAAACTTGGCCATTCCTGCCTCCAGGCAGTGTTACTCTGGTGCTGATTCCACTTCACAGGTAAGTGTGAACAGCAGAAAAGCAGAACATTAAAGATTGCTTTATTATTATCATCATCTTCTGCACAGTCCAGGGGCAGTACAAGCCTTTCAGATGTACATCCAGCCAGCATTCTGCCTTTGCTCCTCTGCTTTGAATCTTCTCTGCCATACACCAAAGTATGAGCAAACCTGTCATTAATCGAACTTCTGTGGTCTGCTGACCTAAAAGAGTATTTAATGTACCCCAACAGTCTCTGATCAAAAAGTGTGGTAATGTGGAAACACAGGGGGAAAGCCAATGACGAAACTCAGTTCTCAGCCTTCCCTGAGGCAAGGAACTTGTACACTGATAAGGCAGTCCTACAAATGCAAATGTTTCTTCTTGCTTATTGTTTCATCATTTCATAGAGCATGGAAAGAAAATTTCTGACTTCTTTGTTAGAAGTTAGCTCCTATTTCCCCAGTTAACTGCCAGCTTGCCTAAAATTCTAACATTTGCAGCTTAATCCACACAATTTGAACACAGTATAAATATTCAATTAATGAAAAAAGTGTAAAGCTAATTTTTAGAATACTCCTATCTAAGCACATCCTATGAATGATCTCTGAGTAGAGGAGCAAGCCTTTATCTGTAGTTTCTTTACATTTTTTTTTAACTCACAGCCTAAAGCTTATTTTCTTTTCCCAACACTGCTAGAATTCAAGATGCATCTTTAATTGGTTTAATGGAGCCACAAGGCATTACATTAGACAGCTTTTTCCTAGTTCACAAAGGTCATATTGACATGTACCTCGTGGTATTTCCTTGTTTTCAAGATAAGATAAAACAAAGGGGAAGTGTTCAGTTCCAGGTGAGTGGGAGAGGGCACAAGAAATGAGAAGGAGATAAGAGTGTTTGATGCAGGTGGGAATTTATCATGCAGTGTCTTTTTACCTCAGAGTGCGATTGCATAGGAGTTGATCTGCTTATAAAATCCCAGTCTTCCTATTTTAAGAATGCAAGCAAATACGAGGCTGATATGATGGAGCAACAAGCAGTTGATTTAGTTGGCATCTCCTGTCAAATATCCTGGGGCTACAATACGTTTCATATAGGTTTTATTGATTGAGATGACACGATGCTGGTCTAACTCCCAGCCACTTCTCATGTAAGAATTGCAGAATAATTGCAAGACAAAGCTACTAGTGACTGGTTTTCAATCCTCTCCTCCTCGCGCAGCCAAATATATTCTGCAGATGTAAAAATTTGGACTGAATTTTAATAACTGAATGCAACTCATTTTCAGCAAATAGATTTATAAATCTTTTCCTCTATCTGGTGAAATGTTGTATACTTCTGGACCTTCTATACCAGTGCATACAGAAACCTGGGCTAGCAGTATTAGTCAATGGTTTATCAGTATTTAGTACTGTCCTGCAACTAATTGATAGTGCCAGCTACATAATATTGCCATGATCCAGTTCTTCCCTTCCCACTGGGAAGTATTTTTTGCATCTTGTTTAGGGGTGAAAATGTTCTCTTGTAGGATTTTTTGTCAACTCACAGCTTTGAGGGAAAAATGAGCTCATAGTCAATAGTATGCACACAATGGATGGTCTTAGAGTGGTTCCTATGGGCTAGCTATCTTGAGCATTATTTTTTTTCCCAAATTTAGGGTCTAATCTTCAGCTAGTGTTGTAGATTTAAAGGCTGGGGGGATGAATATGATCATCAAACTTAACTTCCTGAGTATCCTAAGTGATGGAACTCACTTCATGAATTGTTGCTGGAAGGACAGTATTTGAGCTTCAACTAGAATACTGTCTTTACAGAGCCATCCATGCACTGGAAAGAAAAAATTCTCTACATTTACTCTGTTCTTTTTGGATTCTTATTATTTAACCAGATTTTAATCCACTTTATATGTAATAATATATGTAATTTAAGGTTTTTATTGGTAGGATTTATTAACCAAGATATCAACCATAAGCCACCACAGACATGCAAATACTTTGCATCAAGTGCTGGCACATACATTTTTCACTTTGAATCAATTTGACAACATAACTTGTAGATAATCCAACACTGACTAGCTTTGGGGCAATGTCTTCCTTGTTACTATATCCTATCTTCAGTAGGTGTTCTGGTGTTTGACTTTCGGTAGAGAAGGCTCTTAGCGAGTCATGTTCAGCTTCCTGGAGTTCATGGAAAGGTCTCAAGCAGGAGATGGGTGGTGTCCATGAGCTGTAATGGCAAATCATGGGTCCTTTGCTGCTGCTGCCGTATTTCTTACTTACTTGGTTTACAATTCCCATACATAGCTAATGAAATTCTCAAAAGAATATCATTACAACCTGATCCATTTTCTTTCCTGGTAGGTTATTTTTAAATAGGTAAAAGAGCTAAGATGAGGATTGCACAGACAAACAGCAATTTTTTTTTTTTTTTTTTTTTGAGGTCTAATCATCGTGTACGGCGAGAAAATAATATTACTTTATGATGGTATGATAATGGCTAATACTGAGATGTGTTACTCTCTACAGGTAAAACATCTGCATTATCTTGATGCAGCACAATTATTTCCATGTTGTTAGATTATATCTGAGTAGATACCTGGACTGGCTTTTGTTATAGAAAGCACAAATAATACCGTTTATATTACTTTGTGTGTCTCTTTTCCTGCTTAAAATAAATAGTAAATTACTTTCAAGAGATCATGAAAAATGTTGCCCCTCAAGAAATATATCCCAGAATATCTCTGTCTTGTCACTGGGTTTAAATAAAAGGGAGAAATAACCATAGGTGGCAATTAATGCTTTATCAACATTTTATGAAAACTTCTCACATCTAAGCACACAGCTGAAAGATTGGATAACCAAACCAAAGAAATTAACTTTAGTTTAGTTTATTCCATGTGAGTCTTGAGCAAAATATTCTGGATTTATTATAAATGTAATATTTTTCTGAAAACAATTTTCATAAGGGATACAAATCCACTGTCTGATATGGTAATGCCAACTCAAAACTCACTAGCTTATGTTTCAGACATTTAACTAAATCAGCTCACTTTCTGAATAGCCACGCTTCTTCCTTACACCTCCAAGTCAACGGTCACCCTCTATCATATCACCATAATGGCAGCATGCTAGTGGAATTTGACTCTGAGCATTAAGGGTTAAGCTTTCTGAAAAGTGCATTGTTTTAAGCTTCCCAGAGGGTGAGTCATCTCACAGCACATTGGATCGAGGTGCATCAGTCGTCTAGCTTTATGTCTCCCAGTCATAAAGTCACCTAATCAGACGTGACTGACACTATTTGACATGACAAGTCACCCAGGAAAGTGCAAGAAAACAAAAAACATGTTTTTCTGAAAATTCTGGTTAAAGCTGCTGTCCTTTCCAATGCTTTGTTTCACGCTGCACTGAGGAACATATGTTTTATAATGGGTAGGGAGAGTGAAGAATACATGAAAAGATTTTCTGATGTAGAAAAAATACAAGCTATTGTCTTGGCAGAGTAAAACTTATACGAAAATGTTCTTGCAGCCTTTCCATAGCAGAAGCCTTTGGGAGTATTATTTCCCTTTGGATATGAGATGAAGAGGCATAGAACTCCCTGTGCTTTTGCAATGTCAGGAGAAACACACGTGCATATATGCACAAAGGTTTTTAACAAGGTCCACAAAGGGAATTAGACACTGAGGTGACCGCGTGGCACTGCATCACATATGCAGAAGATTTCTTTCACTTTTAAGTGCCCACACAAGACAGTTCTAGCAGAAGAATAGTGAGAAATATAAAGCTAGGACATTCACAGAAGGAAAAAGGCTGCTCTTTAGTTCTGGCTCAGTACTACGCTCAGGATATGATAAACAACATTTTCAAAACGCTCCTAAAATTGAACTCAAAATGAAGTGCAACCTTATCCAACTCCTTTGCATGAGCACCTATCACATAGACTGCAGCATGAAAATATTGTAAATGCTGTTACACATGTATAATGTAAGTGGGCTCTTCAACTCTTCTGAAGTACTGCATAATTGGAAACAGCTCACAAGTTTGTGCCAAGAAGGGTTCTTTACTGCTTGGTTTTGTGAAGCTGTTCTCTCTCTCTGTCTCTCATTTTTTTTTAATGATAACTTCATTTAAAAACTGTTTTGTATGCGATACCTAATTTTGACATTATGAGAGTCCTGTAAGATAAATGCTTGCAAGGGGTCTGTAAGGATTCAAATATTGAAAGGTAAAAAAAAAAAAAAAAAAATTACGTGAAAAGTTTAGGCTTAGCTCCTGAGCTTAACTTTTGGCTTAGCTTGGTTCTTAACAATTTGATTTCTTGCGGTAGGCAATAATAAAAGAAATTGAAGGGTCTAACACTAGAAATGTTCAGGTCTTAAGAAAATTAAACCATAATTAAGTGATCAGGTGTGTATTTCTATTTATCTGTCTTATTCCATGTAGTTTTATTTCAACAACTCATTGTCTCTCAATGGATTGAAGCAGAAATCAGTTTATAGATGAGAAAATATAGAGGTATGATGTATAACATACAAAAGTTTCTGTGGCCAGGCAGTGAAAAATCAGCATTGGAAAAATCAATTTATCTGCTTTGTTGTCTTTGTTGAATAAATTTGGATACAGGGTCTTAACTGTAAGCCACTGGGCTGTCAGTTTGTGTGGTGCAACATAAGATTCATGCTGTGATAAAGCAGCTCTGCAAGGAGCAAGAAACTGAGCCCAGGTGAGGTATCAGCTTTCAAGAAACTGGTTTTATTTTGCTTTTGCAGTATTTATCTACTGAGCCTGCTGTCAAGGTAGGAAGAGAGACAGCTGTTTAAAATTAGAATGGTACACGTGTTAACAAGTAACTGTACATCCACAAGCAAGAGCATGGGAACGTGCTGGCGAATATCTGACTGCTTTAAGACAGCTCTAATAACACTGCAGGTTGCTGATGTCTGAGAACCTGTGGTTTCTGGAGGTTGTGTTCTCCAGGCAAGGCTTTTTGGCTGCTGGCATGTAGGTAGGCATGCAGACAGGCACATTTCCCAGCCACGTACCCAGCATAGAAGTAACCTGCTGGGCAGCTGGGAGGACAGGGAGCAGGCAGTGCTGGCAGCTGCCTTGTTGGCTGTGTGTTGGCTCTTCACATCCCCACTTCCCAGACAGGCATTGCCACAGAGCATTCTGGTGCAGGAGTTTCTGTGGTGTGGGCTTTGTTCCCATACATAATGGAGAACTGGAAACATCCACTTCCCACAAGTTGCTGTTTCTGCTTCCAGCCAAGCATCAGTGAGGGTTTTGAATCTGGGACGTGCCCCACCTATGAGCAGAACGACAGCAGAGGACAGCTGGGCCCAGCAGGGCCGGTGATCCTGTTTGTGCTGTCACCGGGAGCAGGAGCAGCATCACCGACTTCTCTTTGCACCGCCCTGGCTGTGCTTGGCCACCTGCTGCATGGGTTCCTCCCAGCCCTCGGGGTGCCTTGGCCTCGGAAAGACCCTCAGCAGATACATCTTCCCCCAGGGACTGGAAACCTGAGCAGGGAGCCTGCAGCTCCCACCGGGAAGTGTATTGCATTAGCCTGGGATGATCACCCGGCAGCTGCGTTTCCCTTGGGGTCCCTTACAAGATACCATTTCAAACCTGTGATCACCTTCTCAGAGCCTGGGTATTGAGTGTCAGCAACATCCTTTCTGCCCCTCTGTGTTTCCGTACACCCCCCAGGAACGTCAATCTCTGCTCTGATCCTTCTATTCTCATTTCCCTTTCCCCGTGCCCCTCTTTCCCCTTCCCAGCAGCTCCCTGTCCAGATGAAGCTGTGTATTCTGGAGCTGAGTTTGTTTCTGTTTGCCTTCTATAAACCCCACTTCTCCAAAAATGTGGATTACTGCAGATTGTTAAATATAAATGCATTACAGTTCCACGTTGTTTGTGAAGTTTGGCACATTTAAAGTTACTTTTTGGAGTTTCAGAGTATTTAAATAGAAAACATACAAATAAAGCACTGTCAGGTGAAAATAAAAGAGATTTTGAAGAGGACAGTTGAAGCCCATTAGCAAGAATGAATCTCTTTTGCTTTTGTTTGAATCATATGGAGATTAAGACTTTATTTTAGACAAGTCCTTGACTACTCCTGAGAAGCAGCGCAGTATCAAAAGGAGTCCTTCCCAAGTGCTGTGGTTACACTGCCTGTTACACTGACAAGAGGTTGCAGAAAATAATAAGGCAAAGCTCTATGTTGCTTCTTTCAATTTCCTTAAAATTCTGTCTGTCGTGTGCTATTTGTTGTTACAGTCTGGATGAATGAAGCTATCTTGCAGAAGCACTTCTGAAGAGTTGAGTCCCAGCTTAACAGATTGAAACAGTGACCTTAATTATTCCAAAAAGTGTGCAAATTGAATTATTTTTATTCTCCAAAAATAATAGACCTTTCTGAATTCATCTGTGTGCGTCCCTGTTTTCAGGGTGGATTGTTTAATTCCTGTTTACAAGTGTTTGGCTTTTGTTCCCATGCTTTGCTGTAAAGTTCCACCCCCCAACCCACCACACATACACACTTTTTTTTTTCTTTCCTTTCTCCCATCAGAAAGCATTGCTGCAACCTATTTGTTTGAACAATGGTGTTTTCCCTCAATAAATAATCAGATGAGCTATTGGCTTCATAATCTTTACTTAAAAACAAAACTATCCACATGGGTGCACAGCATTTGGCTAATTAATTTCTGATAATTTGCAATGTTAACAGCCAGCTGCCAGGGGCAGGCGTGACTGTTAATCTGTGGAAGAAGCCATGGTGAAATGATTGGAGATCTGCTCCTGCTGGTTGCCAGATAAATTCCTCTTATGACAATGTCACTAGGTTAATTAATTCAATTAATGACTCCCAGTGCAATGTTTCTCTTTGTCTTTTTCATTTGCCACAGGCTGCTGAACAGGTACTTGTATGGATGTATTCTGAAGTTATGTCACAGATAAGGAATAATGTACCATTTTCATTTCTATTTCTGGAGTGTCTCAATTTTTAATGAAGTTTGGTAATTCCACTAGAAATTAGTTTTCTTTCTCTTCTTTTTTTTCTTAAGTGTGAGCAATGAAATTTCCATGGCTTTATTACGCTCAGAAAACATGTTTAGTTAACTTCAGTATTAGATTTTTTGAAAATTCCCTTGATGTAAGAAACTCAGAATTAGGGTGGAACCTCACTCTTTTGTTGCTATGAACAACATGTTTGCTTTGTCCTTGAAAAAAGGAATCGCCAAAGCAGATCAGACCTCAGATGTATGTGGCTTATCATCCCAGCTCCAGTGACAGCAAGCACCATATGCTTCTAAGTTCAAGAAACAGAAAAATGCATCTTAAATCTAGCTCAATTTTTTGATTAAGGAAGAAGTTAAAGAGTAATGCTCCCAAAAGGGACACTCAAGAGTTACAGAGCTATCCCCAGAGCCCGCTGTCTTAAGTATCATCTCATTTTTCTGAGCAAAACTAGGAGAATTTGGAGATGGTGCTTTAGAAGAGGACTACGAGAATGGTTTAGTAACTTGGGATAGCAATGATAATGGGAGGATGGTTGGACTAGATGATCTTGTAGGTCCTTTCCAACGTTGTGATTCTGTGTGTCTATGAAAAGCAAAGCCATCACCCTTTTAGAATAACTTATATAGAAATGTGAAAACTACACAGAGCAAATAATGAAGTGTGAATCAAAGTCATTTTTTCTTTTTGACCGTTAACTAAGGAGCAATCCAGTGGTAGAGCTTCATGACACTCACTCACATTTGCTCTTTTGGACTGCTTTTGCATCACTATACCTTAGAGTTCTGGCAAATGACTTTGCAACCATGCTGTATGTCGAGGTCATCCTATGGCCCTCTGTCTTTAGCAACAAGGACAAGAAGTTGAGAACTGAATGTTTATAAAATCCTTTGCTTATAGACTGTCCTTTTTTTTTGTTGTTTTGTTTTGTTTTTTAAATCAATATAGTGAATTTCCCAGTGAGTTGGTGCTAGAATTTAAACCCATCAGCCGTGGTCCTACATGTGTGAGAGCAAAAATCCCCTGGTATCTAAGGTTCATCTCTGCTCTTCTCTATTCACTCTACTATATTTCCTATTCATAGTTCTAATTTGAATTCCCTCTCTTGAATATGAGTTGAAAACATGCTTGAATGTGAATACCAGATTTGAAGGGTAACAGAAACAAGTTGTAAATGCAATTCCTCTGACAATCAGGTTCTGCCCTCATAGCATTTCTGGGTTAGAACTGAAGTGTGTAACATTAATTCTGGTAGATGAAAAAATCAAATTTAGAATTATTTTAATCATTTGGATGACTGATTCAAACCCAGTGAAGTCTTTAAAAGGCTTCACGTGAAAGCTGAATTTTGCCCAGGGGCACAGCAGCAAACGAAAATACCTGGAGAAAAGATGTAGTAAGGGGCAATCTGAGCCACTGCCAGCAGCAGCCTGATGGAGCTCTACATGTCTCTGTTCACGGCAGTATAGTTGGTATAGGTGACTTTTAAGGGTCCCTTCCGACTCAAACAGTTCTATGATTCCGTGAGCTCCATTCCTGCAATTTGTGTTGCTCATCGCCCTGCTGAGTTGTGGACGCAAACACAGCCCCTCTCAACAGGTGGGCAGTGAGAGCTTGGCTGCGTGGTGTGTGCAGTGCCTGCTCTTCCCAACCCAAATGCACGCATGTGAGCAGAGGCTCAGGGAGAGCAGGGGCAGCCCACAAGTTCACTGCTGTGCTCTGTGCAGCGCTGCACCCTGACGAAGCCTGCGGTTAAGTTTATGGCATCTTTTGACACTTGTTATCTAATGAAAAGGCTATTATCCCCCTAAGGGGGAAATCACCATGTGCTTTTCTTTAAATTCAATCCAAACATATACTTTTTAAATAGAAACACTCTGGTGTTTCATGTCGGGGCCCTTTAGCACAAGCAGCTGCCTAGGCAAACTATACACAAGAAGCTTAATTTGAGCTGTCATTTCCCCACAGTAAATGCTTTCCTTTGTCTCTGGGAGCGGAGTGATACAAATCAGGATATGTAAATTTGAGCAATGGATCTTAATTATGAGCAGCAGGTGTCTGTGCAAGAGTGCTCAGGTGAGGGGGAGTACAGCTACTGGGACTTGCTTGTTGTCGGTGTACAAAGGGAAGGCTACAAAGATCCAATTAATTATCCACACTAATGAGCTCAGCGACCCAAGTGAAAGGAGAGTGCCTTGTCTGCTGTTCCAGTTTAGTCTCCTCAGCAGACAGTGGTTTAAAAACCAGTTATGCAGCTCAGCCTCCAAAGTGCCCCAACAGTCAGCAGTGAGGATTAAATTACCGTAATAAGCCCTGAGAAATCAATTTGTGGGAGTATAGGCTATGATGAATAAACCTCTTGGAGAAATGAATTGTCTGAGAAACATTTCCCTAAGACAACTTGACCAGAAGAGCATCTTCCCAGCATGTTTGTAAATGTAGCTGTCTTTGAGGAGACAACGCTGTTTACCTTCTGATGATTTAAAAATTGGCAATTATTATGCTTTTTGTCAACACATCACTCATGGTTCTCTCAGTGAAAGAATTAACACCAACCAAGCTGGCTGGAAGAAGTAATTCGTGCCTGATGCAGCAGATTGTTGTACCGAACAGGACAGGCTTGGGTAAGGGCAGATGGACAGGGCTGGTATCTGCTGATGCAGTCCACACTTTTTCTTCTTTTTGCTCCTAATCTGAGAATGTAACTTAGTTTCTATGACCATTCAACAAGGGCTTTTCTAGCCAGGATAACAGTGTGCCATTTAGTGAGGGGGGAAAAAAAAAAGGATTACCAATCTTTCTTGCTGATTTTACTTGTCTGCTTCCTAAGCAAAAATATAAAAGTGAGCCACTCTTAAAGAATGATAACATCATTATGGTTGGAAAGACCACTAAGATCATCGAGTCCAACCATCAGCCCATGCCTGTGACTGCTCTAGACCATGTTCCTTAATGCCAAATCAACCCTTTTCTTGAGCACCTCCAGGGACGGTGACTCTCACCTCCCTGGGCAGCCTGTGCCAATGCATCACCGCTCTTCCTGAGTAGAAATTTTTCCCAGCATCCAACCTGAACCTACCTGGTGCAACATGAGCTCGTCATCTATTGCCCTAATTTGTCCACTTTGTGGTGGCTCTGATAAAGGAGGCACTGCACTGAGATGGTTCAGCTTGCTAACCAACAGAAAACTAAGCTAGAAAAAAATAGCAGGTGACTGAGATCTTCCTTCCTTGTCCTCTGGTGATGGACCATTCCTTCTCCAGCCAGCAGAGATCTTATATTTCTCTAGGAGTGTCACAGCAGGACCCACCACTATGGATTGATCTGTCACTGGCCAACGCACTGTAATCATGTGTTCTCCTTGCACCTTGCTTCGTTTAGGTTGGATATCAGGATTTATTCTCAGAAAGTGGTGAGGCAGTGGCATAGGCTGCCCAGGGAAGTGGGGGAGTCACCATCCCTGGAGGTGTTTGAGAACCGTGGAGATGTGGCACTGAGGATCATGGGGTGGTACGTGTGGATGGGGTGGTGGTTGGATTGGATAATCCTAGAAGTCTTTTCTGACCAGAATGATTCCATGATTCTCCTGCTCTGCATTCATTGGCGGGGATCTTGGAGCATTCTGGGGATAAACGATTTTTGTGCTACTCCTGGCTTGGAGCAGGTCTTCCCAACAGGTTTTTTTAATTGGTGTTTTTAGTTTGTTTTTTGTTTTTCCCCTCTAACTGTGACAATATCTGCGTGGACCTCATTATGGGGTCATATGGAGCCTCATTATGCACCGTCCTACACCTTGTGTGGCCCCTGAGACTGGTGCAAAGTGGGTGTTAAACAACATCATTCTTATGTGGTAGAGTTTTACACCTCCTTGGTAAATGATTACTTGAGGTCCAGGGAATTAAAGTGTCAGCTCCAATCCATGCACCTCCGTGCAGTTCTTCTGCAAATTTGGTGCACTCTAGTTAGTAGAAACCAAAGCCTTTCCTCTGTTGGAATATGAAATTAACTACTACTACTACTGCTGCTGCTGCTAATAAAAATGCAAGACAAAATTTGTTTCCACTGCAATAATTTGAAGAAAGGGCATTTGCTCAGATTATAGCAGAGTAACAGAATGGATGACCTCACATGTCAAGCAGCATATGTAGACAAATAACTGTTATACAAAACTGTTTTGCTACTCCTGTTTACTGCAAAGCAATAATCACCTTTTTATTTTTCAGTAGAAATCTTGAGGATACGTCTGCAAGCTTAAAATTTTAACCTCCTATCCATTTGCAAATCTTTTGAAGCCAAGAATATTTCTGAATAAGGACTGAAGCACCTCCAGTTGTTTAGTGGAAATGTTATCACACAACGGCAGACAAAACAGGCAAGGCACTTTACAACAGGATGCATGAAGGAAGGCTCCAAGGTAGGAAGGATCAGCTGTTTATTTACATCTATTGTTTCCTTGTTTCCCACACAAATATATTCTGTGTTTAAAATTTATAAAGCTGGGAAAGCCCTTCTCACGCTGTTCTCCGTAAAATATTGCTCGCCGCATCTCTCTGAGGGGCTGCTGACAAATAGGCTCTTGTTGTCTAACTTTCTCTCTGCCGAGGTTAATGATTAAGTGGTTCAGAAGGTTAATTCCTGGAGATAGTGTTGTCTTTGGCTTGAACAGATGTTGGTAGTGCTTTAATGTGGTTATCAAACTCTGCTGCCCTTCATTCTTTGCTCTGCCTGGTCCTGGGCATTGTTTGCCAACGCATTCCAGGCTCCCTCTATGGAGATCCAGCAGAGCTGAACATACCATCGCGCTGCTGCAGCAGAGCATTGCCGCTCCTGGGGTCACGCGGGATAATGCGATATATAGCACGTAAACTGATAACGATGGGCTTGATCTTTAAAAGATCTGTAAATATTTGTGTATGCATAAAGATACAGAATGCCTTTTGAGGCTTTCATTGAACGATCCGCAAAGCTACTCGTGGTCTTTCTATGGGCAAATCTCTCAATAGCCCCTATGGAGCAATGTACTGGGTGTAATCCCTGCCACTCCTCCCCTCAGTGCCTTGTGGTGATACGAACCTCAAGGGTGTCTGCAGTAATCTCTTGTGTAATCTGTGCCTCTCTCAGTCTGCTAAATCACCCAGGATGGGACTAGTAAGCAATATTCACAGTGCTTGAAGCTGTGCCATTCTGGCAGTTGCTGGATGTGCGTAGATG
This sequence comes from Meleagris gallopavo, assembly GCF_905368555.1. NCBI lineage: Eukaryota > Metazoa > Chordata > Aves > Galliformes > Phasianidae > Meleagris > Meleagris gallopavo. The sequence continues at coordinate 10,462,878 of NC_139412.1, forward strand.
TCCTTCATTCCCACATCCACTGTGTCATAACTAAACGTCAGGTGGTGGAGGAGTGTTGTCAGGAGTGTGCCTACCAGGCAGCCCAGCACACACCTCCTTCTGTCCTCCTACCTCTTCCTACACGCTGCCCCACACCTGTTAGCAGAAAAGTTGCTCAAGTTAAAAGCATGTTACTCTGCCTGGATATCAGAATGTCATCACTTTAATTATTTCACTGATTTTCTTAAAAAAAAAAAAAATAATGATGATGAGTCAACATCTTGGGACTTTCCCTGTCCATTACTTTTTGTGAAACTATGAACAGAGAACTGTGGCTTTTTGCTTTTCTTCTCCGGTGAGCAGAGATTAAACTAAAATTGCTGGTCCCTGCTGAGCCGTGCTGTGTGAGGAGCTCTGCTGTCAGGATGCTGTGTGCTCCCAGCTTCTCACCACTCACCAGTACTGAGCAGCACCGCGCTCCTTGTTTAGGTTTCCCCATACAGTCTGTAGTTTTAAAACTGCTGGAAGAGATGGGTGGCATTGCACATAATCTCAGGCCTTATGGCCAGAGCCTTTACAAGAAATGCAATACCTGCTTTTAGCTGGTTCTTATCCTGACAGACTCAAACACAGTATGCCCAGAGGCTGTTCTGGCTAAGGCTCTTCTTCAGTGCTTCAGCTGTGGGATAGAAAAGAGCTGCCAGGGCCAGAAAAAGAGAAGGCAAGAGTGCTTGTGGTGTGCTTCTCTGTGGAAGGAGCACTGGGCACCCAGGTCCAGACACTTTTCATGAGCAGTAAACTTAATTTTTTGTCAGATGGCCTTTCAGCAGAAATAGCCCTTGATCTCCCTGTTTCTTTAAGGAGCAATTTTGACCACAATTGAGTTGCAGTTAGCAGGAAGCTGCACTTGCATACAAGCTACTTCTCATTTCTTTGCACTGGGTTGAGGCTGGATCCCACTTTTTTAAAACAGAACCGTGCATAAATTTATCTGCTGGAGTTACAGTGATGCCCTATGCAGCAGAAATGGTCCCACAGCACACAGCCCCACCAGCTGGGCCTTGGGATCACCTCTGCCTTCTTCTGCAGCTGCATCACTTCAGCCCACCTTTGTTGTCTTGTGATTGATGAGAAGCTCCCTCCCGCCCCGGTTTGCCTTTTCTCTGTCACTTAGAAGTGATCAACTTGCAATCGCTGCATTTGCTCCTTACTTAAGGTTCATTACATTTGCTATCGGTGCTACAGAAGGCATAGCACACGCAGCATGCTGTGCTTCGGGCTGGAGGGCATTTGAGGCTCCGAGGAAACTCCAACCTCAGAAGCCAGCCGGAGCGGGCACAAAGCTGCACATGGGGCAGCTGAGTCGGGCAGGCAGTCGTGTTTCCCAGGGCAAATCCTTTCCAAATGCTCCTCCTAGCCCGGACTCTTTGCTCTAGCCTGTACACAGAGAGATTTTATCAAAACCTGGTTGCACATCGGCAAGCCGCTCCTGCACAGGGCCGGAGCCGGGCTCAGCGCTGCGCTCCCGCGGGCGCACGGCAGAGGGAGCAGCGGGAGGTGCTCCTTTCATGGCGCCTGCTTCCTGAGCATCGACGCCGTGTGTTTCCTTCTCCGGAGGTGACTGCTTTGCAGAGATTCGTCAGTAACTCCCACAGAAAAGTAACGTCGTATCCCCACTGCCTGCCCCCTGCTCTTCTCTGGCTGTGGTGCTTCGGAGCCACATCCTCAGCCGAAGCTGGCCCAGAGGTGGCCCAGCAAGCATAGTCAAAATGGATCCTGTTTTCAGGTGCACGAGCACCATCATGGTGCAGGCAGATGGATGAATGGGGAATGAAAACCTCAAGATGAAGAGGGAGATGTGGTTGTCAGTGCTGGACCTGATACGCAGCAAACCGTGGGCCATGTCCCTTTAGATGAGTTGCTGCTGATCTGGTGTAGTTCTGAGCTGGAATTTATGTTTAAATAATGTTATTGTCCTTGCAAATATAGAGTCCATGATCAGTGGTTTCCCACAGTCAGGGAGAAATGCTGTGTAGAAGTAAATGCTTTGGTTGTGATGGAGTTTGGTGAAGGTAGTGTTCTGCTGGGTGCCAGGGCTGATGGCAGGCAGCTCCTTTGAGCTACAGCTTGCCATAGATGAAGGAAGATGTTCAAGACATGTCCTTAATGACTTGTATAAAAGTTGGTCAAAAGAAGAAAGGTGAAGTGCAGTAATGCCATTTGTTGAAGTTGCAGAATGGAGAAAAACAGTTTTTCTTTATTTGAGGTGCTATAATGAAACACAGATTTTTCGCAGTTTTCCAGATGTTAAAATCAAAAACCAAGTAAATGTCATCAGGTCCCTCTGGAAAAGCCCCACTACGGCCTCAGATTGTGTGTGCTGTACGTGCCTATCCCAAGCCATTTACCAACATGAGAAATAAGCCCCTCTGAGTGGACATCCAGGCAGCCCTGTAGCTGAGACTGCTGCTATGAATGCATGTGGCCGTGGGCAGCAGTGAGATGGCTGAGCTATACTTTCAGGGAGGTCATGGAACTGATAAATGTCGGATTATTTCCTACCACAGGACATGGGGTCTCTTGGGACTTCTGGAAGTCCTTTTCAGATCACCATTCCTCGCGATATCTAAGAGAAGAGAGTGCTGCCCCATTATTTAAATGCCTGCTGCTCTCTAGAGGATGAAAATATTTGTGGTGTGAGAGCATGCCACGGAGCTTCTGTTCTTTGTCTGTGCTCCTGGATGCAGTGTTTTTGCACTTTGAAACAATGAAAGTTCACAACAGAAATGTTCAATTAACTGTTAAACACTCTCATCAATTCAGGGATCATTTCCAAATCTGATGGATGAGTTCAAAATATTCAATTCATTCTAACCATCAGGCGGAAAAACAGTCGAACTCCTGAGGAAAAAAGAGCAGATAAATGCTGAAATGTACTTGCATATCTTTAAGAGATACAGTATATCAGAGACATTGAATTATGAACATGAAAACTTCCCAAATGTGTGCTGTAAGTGGAATTATAATGGGCAGTGTCTCAAGCTCAGCATTTTCTTCTCTAACTTTGTTTCAATCCAAGTGTAAAAGGCATGGCATTTGTGCACACATAGAGTGTCATACCATGCACAATGCCATTATTGGCCATGACAAATAAATGATGAATGCAAAATAATAATTAGGATATTTTTTAGATTTTTAATTGGTTCCGTTTCTCACAGACACAACCAATGGATTCAGACTGCTGAAACTTTTGAGAAAGCTTTGAATTGTGAAAGAGTGGTGAGGCACTGTAACAGGCTGCCCAGCAAGGTGGTAGAGTCACCGTCCCTGGAGGTGTTCAAGAAACGTTTAGATGTTGTTCTGAGGGACAAAGTGGGCAAGTGGGCAAATATTGGTGAGAGGTGGACAGTGGACTGGATGATCCTGGAGGTCTTTTCTAACCTTGGTGATTCTATGATTCTAAGTTACTGAAAAGTCAGAAAAGTCAGGAAAAAATGCACTTCCTTGTTTTAAAACAGTGTGATTGTTTTCTATTAGCAGTTCTCTTGAATTCACAGATTCTGTATTTTATTAAAATAAGCTACGTAACATGGCAAAAACTGTCATGGAGTGCTGAACTCTGTTACAGTTTCCTGTAATTCTGCATTATGTGTTAATTAACAAGCCCAGTTTTATTTCCACTGTACACTGGTTCCATTGGCTTTCATTTAAATCTGTAGTTTGAATATGATGAGCTATAAATTATTTCAAAAACAAAAAACCCCACAAACCCAATATCCAATGATAGAGATAGTGATGGAACAGTTTTGCTGCCGGATATTATCTTTACTTTTACTTTTTCAGAATGCCCAAAGTTTCCATAGCTGAACTATTTCCATTAATGTGGAATTATGTGATGCCTGGTATAAGTAGTCTACTTGAGACAGAGTAGATGTCATTATGTTTGCTTAAATTATCATTCCAATAATAGTAATTTTAATGAGAGATGTATCACAAGTGCTGAACAGACTGCTGTGAAGACAGTATCCATACTTTGCTTAGGATCATACACAAAAGCTCAGGAATTTGGAAGAAAAGGAGAAGTTAGTCTTCCAATTTTGAGAGTGGAGAAATCTATAATTAAGAGACCAGATGACATATTCAGGTTTACTTCGGAAGTGGGAAAGGAGTTAGGAATGGAGCTCAAGTTTAGTAAGTCTCAGGGTGCAGTTTCATAGAGCAATTCCCACAGAAAAGAGATCTCATTTCCTCCTGTTTCCTCCATGGAGCCATCTCGAGGGATCCAAGCAGCAATTCCACCTCAACCCTGCAGTGAAATATGGGTTGGGTTTCTCCTTACCAGCAAGCTAGTGTAGAATAGAGAAACTATGGGTACTTAGAAATGACATAAATTGGCAGCAAATGTCATTTGTATTGTATGTATTTATCACTTCCCATCGCTTGTCAGTCAGTAAAATGACTTACTCTGTTCACTGATCCAAATATAAGTACGAAAAATAAACAAATTAGCTGCCCTTTGCTTGGTCTTCATGGAATAAAAGTCTTCTGCTATTTATGCTATTTACTGAGCCTGATGTTCCCGTTGAGCGCTGAACTCTCTTTACTGGCCCGCTTATTAGGAACACTTACTGTTGGGAGATTGTAATGTTGCTGAAAGCACACAAAATACAATTCCTCCAGCCATTAATCCTTGTCTTGATGCTACTTCGCCAGCACAATGCCCTCTCTCTTTTACCCCTGGCTTTTTTCTTTCTCTTGTTTCTTTTTCTATCCCCTCTATTTACCCCAGCGCAGCCACTTCACGAGGTAATTCCTTTTGAGGCAAGATTGCCGCAACCCAACTCCTATTTACACTGGCTGCAATTTTCAATTAAACACAAGAACTTAACTTTAGCAGAGGGCCCTATATAAGCCGCAGGGTCCAGCTTTGGGAACTCAGATTTGCTTTCCCAGCTTGAGACTTTGAAGTTGGGAAGCATGAGAGAGCGCTTGGATGAGGTGGTAAAGTGTCTTTCAAATAAGAGCTTAAAGCAGAAAACATGTTAACCTAAGGGCTCCGGGGTTAGGGAAAAACAAAAGGTAGGAAAACAAATCTCCAAAAGAAATGATGTGTAGGTCTGGTATCCAGAAACATGATTTAAGACAAACAACTTGCTGAATTACCTTTTGTACAGTGTAATACCGTGAGACATAAAAACTGGACTTCTTTTAAAGAATATCTCGGAGGTGTCCAGTCTAAACCAATTAGGCTTTGAGCAGGAGACTGTGAAATGCAGCTTAACATGCTGCTTTAAAGATTAAAAAAAACCTGCTGTAGTGAGAAGAACTGTACGCTTTTCTTTTTGTTAAATGAACGAGCGACACGAGAAATTATAAGCAGACAACAGGAAGTATTGCAGTGCATAAACCAATCTCACTGCAGTTTCTCATTTAACTTTCTCTCTGTTGGAATAGTTTAGTAGGCTGCAAATTGTTTTCTGGCTACATGAAGTCCTGTGTGTCCTACAGTGGTAAGAAACGTTTTTCATCGTGTCAGTTCCCCTCTGCTGCAGCTGCATGCAGCCATAGGACACCTCTATAGAATCACAGAATCATTAAGATCAGAAAACACCACCAAAGATCATCTAGTCCAACTATATTGAAAGCAAATCAGACTTTAAAAGCTTAAAAAAAAACCCCTATACGTTGTCTGCTAATGAGGATTAAATCACATCGTAACTAGTGAATAAAAATACGAGCAGCTCACAAGCAGCTCACGATGCACTAGTTGTGCAGTAATTTTACTGCTATTTTGAGGCATCCGAGAAAAATGGGTCTGAAAAGCCTTAAATCTGAATTAGCTTAACTGCTTTTGACAAGTTTACACATGAGAGACATCGAGACTGTGTGTACTACTTGCTGCTTGCAGTTTCCTCCTGGCTTCTATTGGTGAGATCCTGGCCAGAGTTAAATCAATCCACCCTTTGCTGATTTCCAACGTTAGACATGTCCCCAACTTTTTTTTTTTTTTTAACCTTGCTTTCAGACTGACTTTCTCCCAATTGAAATTCAGTCCCTCAATGGTTGTTTTTTTTTTTTCTTTTTTTTTTTTTTCCCCTTGCATTGATAAAAAAGGGTTTTCTTCACTCCCTCAATTTGATGTGACAGGGCCCTGACATGAATAATGGACGTGTTTCTTTCACAGGCAAATCAACTTAATTTAGCATGCCTTTATACTTTCAATAGCAAAGCCACAAGCCTGTAAATTCCATGAGATCCTTTAGGTTTGCAGAAATCTTTAGAATTAGCAGAAAATGTATAAAGTAAACAGCACTTATTTTGTCAAAATACTTGAATAACTTTTATGCAGGAGTTAGAGATGAATATATCACTTCCTAATCAGATTGTGATTTACATTCTGTTGAGGATGGGCTGCCTGGGCTCAGCCTGCTCTCTTGCTAAAGGGGAAATCAGGGCAGGGGGAAGAAATCGTCACAAACTTTATACAGAACTAAAATCCCAAACTTTCTTCCAGAGCTGAAGGACAGAAATGAAATTAGGATATGAGGTTTGTGCAGTAGAGGCAATGTTGGGAGAACCCCGTCCCATCCCCATCTCCCCAGACAATCACTCTTGGAGGGACTGCTGTCCGAGCAGGAAGCAGTGAGCAGAGAGAATTATTATTTATCAAAAACAATTCTTTATGAATAATCATCAAGGGTGAGAGCTCAAAACAGTCCATCAGCATTAGAAAATGACCTGTGTATGTGCAGCCGTGGGCAGTGACTGGCATCATTTTAGAGCGGTGAAATGTAGTGACCTGCCTGGCTATGATGTCATTGCTTCAAGCAACTCTGTCCTCATCTGCATGATGCTGGAATGGACATGTTAATGAGACACTGCAAGATTTGCCTTCAGTTGAACAATCAACAAAACTCTTTGAAGCATCAGAGAGCAACTTTGAATTTCTGCTTGGTTGTGTGGTTCCAGGATGTACCAGGCTATCCTGTTACCTCCCTGACATGGTGACATAACATCAATCCAACACAACGCCAACAACTGCAGGGGTGAGCTCTGCTCATTTCCTCACATGATTCCAAGGAGAAGAAATGATGGTAACTTCCTCAGCTATCTCAGTTCCCCGCTGGGGACTCATTCCCCAGGCTGGCTGCTGGTAAAAACCAGTCTGATAAGGCTATTGAAGATAAGTAGAGATTAATTTTGTTGGCATTACTTGGTATTATAACATCAAGCAGCTGTAACAGCTCAAGATACCTTGATGGTGGTGATATCAGTGTGTGGTAAATAGGTTAGTTTGAGGGGTACAAACTCCATTGCTAGTAAACATTCTGTTTGCATAACAACTGTTAAACAACTCTTCCCTTTCCTGGTGGTTGTTTATTAAATAAATAAAATAGAAGCTTGTTTAAAAAAGAATCTTCTCAAAAGAAGTTCAGCTTAAGCTTAAGCAATCAGACTGTCTAGGAGAAAAACAGCCCTTGCAGCTGCCCTGCTGCATTCAGCACTGCTTCACAAGATGAAATCAAGTTCCGTAGCTAACGGGATCCCGCATGCCTCCAGGTCTGCCCGTAATAAGTAGTTAATCAGCCAATTAGGGGAACCAACAATTACAAATTGGGAAGAAGAGAGAAAGGAAAGAAGAAGGGGGGAGGGAGGAGGGAGAAGAAATGAGTATGAGTCAAGGTAGGCTGTAATCCCTTTGAAAAGGTTTCTAACATTAACTCCTAAAGAATTACGTTCTACCATACCTTGACTGATTTGTTTTCCCCCCTTACTCCCCCTTCCCCTTTTCCTACTCGTTGGGTCAGTTAATTGGCTGATTAACTAGCAGTTACCTCTGGGACCAGTTCTATATAGGGTCTCTTTTAATCTAGAATTTTATTGACAAAGGCACCAGAGCAAATTCATCTCTGGCATAAGCTTGCTGAAGTGAATGGGCTGACAAAGTTGAGCCATTGTATTGTGGGCACTGTGTTTTTAAAGCATTTGATTAACTTGGGACTTTTAAAATTACATTCCCTTTCTGCAAAATCTGTTCATTTTGGTTGGAACCGGGAACAAGAGCTTGCAAGCCAAGTCTGTCATGGGGCTGATAACTGTCTGCAGTGGCAATGCTTTCAGACCCTGCGTGTGTAGCACTGGGACAGCTGAACAGGGTGACACCTCTCTCCTCTCTCCGGCTGCACTATTGCAGCCTCACTGAAACAGACTGAAATGGGACTCTGCAAGTAGAAATCCTTCATTCTTGCAAAAGCCTGAGTAGCCTGTGGCTGAAGGTCTGACTGCTCCCTCGGGCTGCCCTGCTGGGGAAGGCAGCGCTGAAGGGGGATGGATGGAGCTGACACTGTTACCAGGCAGTGGGGAAAGCACGATGCTGGAGGGGACACAGAGCTGTTTTGCGAAAACTCACTGCAAAGAGCCTGCTCTGAACGCTGGAGCCAAAAGGCAGGGATCAGCATGCTGAGGGAGCTGGCACCTGCCCTAGAACACTGGGAGCTGGCAGGAACACATCCCTCCTTGCATGAAAGGGGCTCTGTGTTTTACTGTTTCAAGCAGTGCACAGGTTAAAAATAGGCTAGCCTGGGAATAGAACAGTGTAAAGACAATAATATAGTTTAGGGAAGGGAGAGGCAATTCTTTTCTCCGCGATAAGTCAGGACAGAAAGCATTGCTGCTGTTTTCTGAGCAAGCACAGGAGCAGCTTTAGCAGCAGCTCCACAGCCGTTGTCCTGTTTGCAGTGCTGCAAAGGCTGCGAGGAGTATGGGTGGGATGCATTTTGCAGACACAGAAGCAAAAAGCGGAGGCACTAGCCATAAAAGTAACACCAGCTTTTAATAGAGGTGGAGGGCAGAAATGGGAGATGTGGCTGCATCCTGCTGCTCTGCAGTTGTGCCAGGATCAGCGTTCATCTCCCATAGGCAGCTGGAAATATTACCACTTCTACCTGAAGGTCACCTCTGCATGGGAGTTGGCTCTCAGGTCTGTGCTGGGGGTGTAATATGAGTGTTCTTTCACTTCAAAATCTCCCAAGTTATCTTGTTATAAATTAAATTAAGTGTGCCTGGAACAGTTTGAGGAAACTCCAAGAAAACCATCCCATAGATCATCAAATGGAGCTGGAAAACTCCAACAGAGGGTGGTAGCAAGCATTTGGGCAGCGGTGGCTTGTGGAGGGGGAAGATGTCTGCAGAGCAGACACCTACTGTTATCTGCAAGGGTTGCAAAAAGGATGTGGGGTGGTAGCTTCAATGTAGTCTAAGTGTTGCTGTATTGCCATAATTGGTCTCCTTGCAAAAGAGATTCGCCTTGCTGAAAAACTCTTATGCTAATGGTGATAAGAAACTTGTAATGCAATTACCAGAGGGCGATTCTCTTTTCTGGTGTCATTGGAAGAAATTCAATCTCAAGGTATTTTTGAGCCTGAGGAAACATCAAATAGCCAGTTTACCTTTTTAGTAGCAAATTAATAAATTTCAGTAACAACAAAATGATGAACTGTGTTCCTCAGATCAGCACAGACTTTTTACTTCAGAGGTCCTAATTGTGGGTTCCCTGAAATACAGCTTACCCAAAACCAAGCTGTGAAGTGTGTTAGTGGGGAACTTACCCACGACCCATGTGGATTATTATAAACAGTCCTGTTTTTGCAGCTCTGAAAACTCCTTAATAATAAGGGCTTAGAGGCCTCAGAGTAAGAGTAGATATGCCTTAGATGCCAAGATTTACTGAGTATGACATACAGGCAACACTGAGGCCAGACATCATTTTGAAGTGATGCATATTGGCCTTAGAAACATTCAGTGGCTAGGAAAATATACAGTGGATTAGATGCGATACATAAGTTATTTATTACAGCTTTTGGAATTCTTCTTGTCATCTTGACAACTGTCATTGTCATCATAGTGGAAAGGAGTGGCTGGTGTTCCTGAGGTTTGCTTTAGAAATAAGGTGGCAGTTGCAGATTGAGGAACTGAGGTTGTGTTCCTCGTGTTCTGGTTTCCTACTTATGTGATATCTGAATCTTGTACTGCAGTCAGTGATCTCCTGCATGATAGGGAAGAGGGAGAGGAGCATTTACCAAGCTGGGCTCTGTACCTGCATGGGGTCAGCAGTGTGAGGTGCTTGGTATGTGGTGTGGGATGGCAGGTTCCCTACTTAGACAGCTTTTGTTCACTGCTAAACCTGCATTAGAATGTAGAGAGAATCAGCTTACAGTGTCAGACCTTCATAACAGAAGTAAAAACCTTACAAACCAGGACAATAGAAAAGAGCCAATTGCTTTTTAGTCTATCAGTCAGTTCACCCTCTGGGCTGTGCCTTTGCCCCATGTCCCTTCTCCCAGGATTCTTTCCCTTCCCACCGATGCTGAAGGTGACCACGATAATGTGAACATGAGCAGAGCAATGATAACCTGTCACATTAAATATATATATATTAAAAATACAAAAATCCCGTTCTCCTGTTTTCTGTCTCATGTCCCCATGTATCATTGTAGTGGCCCTGAGCAGACAAGCCCACTATTACAATGTTGTCAGGGCCCTGCTAGTTTTCTAGTTCAAATCCTTGTTCATGCTGTTTGCTAAGTACTTGTTCACTGTGACAGCTTTCAGCCAAACAGAACACACTGAATGCTTCTTTCCAAACAGCTCTGTCCTGCTGGGCTTCAAGTGAAACAAGCCCTTCAGACTCCATCATGTGAACTTTTCATAAGGAACAATCTCCTTTAGACAATTCCTTTCAGAGATACTATCCGTGAAACTGGGACTTGGGGATGAGGTGACATCACAGCCTTCTTCCTCTGGCCAGGGTCATGGCCACCAAAGTTGTATTTGTCAGAAGGCCTCCACATGGCATGGTGCATGATTTCCTTAATTACCTCATGTTTCCCCATTAAAAAAAAAAAAAAATCTACAACAACTTTAAGCGGATTTTAATATGTTTTCTGTTGAAAGAAAAACACATGCTTTCAAGCAGACAGTCAAAGCCTGGGTTGTAAAATCAGCACTGATTAGTGAAAATGTAACTCAGTGGAGCTAAATCTCGCAGGCAGATGTAGCAAAGCTGGTGAACCAAAGCAGAGAGATCTCTGCACTTTCTGTTGGTGTCTGTACATTGTGCCATTCCCTTCCGGCTCGCTGTCAGTATTCTTTTTGGTAAGATCTTACTCAGAATCAACAGGAGGTTTGGTGGACCTGGCAAGGTGTGTATGTTCTCACCATCAAGTTAGCGATCAGAGAGGGCAAAATGGGCTATGTAACAGAGCCCATTTAGCTTATGTGCACTTCAGTGGCAAGGACTTAGCCTTGGGTCTCCTTGCACCCCGTTGCTGAGAGACCTTGGGAAGGTACTGCCAACTTTCCAGGAGGTGGAGATTGAACACAACCAACCATGACCCCAAGCATCTGCCATGCGTGACCAGGGCAGAGATAGTAATATGGCAAAAACACAAGACATAGTCATATGGAGAAAGCTGATGGAGAAGGAGGTTTGTAGGGGTATGGTTTGGTATAGAAAATTGTACTTACAGTGTGCTTGTGGCCATGATGAATGGAGCATATATGTGGATTTATGCTTTTTCCTCTCCTTGGTTTGGTAAGTTAAGATACAAAATAACCCTCATGAATGACTTGATGTCTTGTACTGCTATTTCTTTTTTACTAGTATATTATTAAGGGACTGTCCTTCTGCTCTGCTATATTAAAAAAAATAATAATAATATTAAGATATCCTCAAAATGCATTGAGAAGGCATTGGCCTGGGATATCTTAAATACCTATTGGAAAACAAATGCAAAGAAATGTCTTTCTGTCCCAAATGGTGCCTGGTTCCTCATGAAAACCAGTTCAGCTCCCCATCGTTTAAACCGTTAATGGAAAATACTGCTTTTCCCACCTTCCGTGATAGAAAAGTATTGCAGTTGTGAGCTCCAGAGAGCCTCTTTTCCATATCACTGTTGTATATGACTTTGTTTTCCAATAATGGATATAAATGCTATGCGTTCCAAGAGAAGGGAGTCTGATGTGCATGAGAATTGTTCATTAGAAGGGGTTCTGAAACCTCAGCATAACTTGTGTATTAGAGCATGACAGTTATTACACTTAGCTCACAGCTAAGGTGTTTGAAGCAGACATCAGCTCAGGGCTGTGAAGGATGTGCACAAGCCCTCAGCTGTCTGAAAGTTGTGCCTTAAGTGGAATGTCTTTGCTCCATGCTTCTACAAATGTTAGTTTGTGAGCAAGGCTTTCTTTACCTGGCTGACAGAGTCATTCTGTGGGTCAGACAAAGTCAAAGGAAAAGTGGTTTAGATCAAAATTTGGTCATCAATGTGCTCTTTAGGATATTTTGTGTACATTTTGTTTTGTAAGATCCCTGAGAAGTTTTGCTTTCTTCAGCTCAGAAATATCAGTTTGGTTCTTCTGACGTGAAGTTATCACCCATTTCAGTCACGTCATGGAACAGCACCCATTGGTATGAAGCTGACCAGTAAGTAATTCAGCACTTTGTGACACGTGGTGTGAAGAGGACAGAGACAGCTGTCAGGAGATGGGCCTTACAAGGTTCAGCAATGACATCTCTGTAGGAAAGCCCGGAGCACAGGTTTGCAGATGCTGTGGGTATGAGGACAGTCAAACCCTTGCTATCCTATAGCACGTCCATACTGCTTTTATTCCTTTCCCTAAGGGAGCTGGGCTGCCCTAGCTACACTGTTCTAGATCAAATTAGTAAAAGATTGGAGCATGCTTGGAGTAACTTCACATATGTGTGTAAATGTGTGCACACGAGGGGTTTTACCATCACTGTTCCCTATTGTGGAAGCTGTTCTTCACAGCTGTGTGCTGCTTTAATGAGATCACTGCCACCTGCAACTTCATAGCAATTCCCGTATCCAAATAATGAAGGAAACTTTAAGGCCAATTTTTAAAGACTGAACAGATAATTACTGTTATGTTTTGTGAATTCCTCATTGATAGTGGATAGAGATCATCTTCACATTCAGTTGTTTATTTATGCTTCTTTTCACAACTCTGGATTATGATGCTGCACAATTGCCATTGAGGCTACTGGGAGCTTTCCATGTGCTGTAATTTTGTGGGACCTCATTAATAACAACCACTTTCTGCACATTCTTTTAAATTCATGTAAGTCCTTAAGTATACGTAGAGGAAAGGAGAATAAGACAAGGGATGAACTACAGATAGAAGGACTTGAACGTAGAGAAATTAACTACAATCCCGTATTGTATTTGTTTATGCTGCTTAGAGAAACGTAACTTCTGTGCTTAACTATTTTCCTTCAGAAGTACATATCACAGATTTCAAGTGCAGGCTGTGATAAATGCCAACAAATGCTGTATTCATTCTGCTGTGCTTCTCTCCCGTCCGCTCCTCTGCATTCTCCCCTCACTCTCATAAATGAGAAATGCACGTTTCCAAGTGGAGGGGGAGTGACAGGGCACTGGGATTGAGCTCTTTCTATGCAATCCTTGCTTTTTCACGATTCATTAAACCTTTTCTCCCTCACGTGTAATTGGACCCCTCTCATTTACATGCATGAGGGATGCATAATTCTGAAGGTGCCGTGGTCCAAAGAGGGGGGAATAGGAGATGGGGAGATGGCCTCTGGGCTGGGATGCAAGAGACAAACTGGGTGAGAGCGAGCTGTGTAGCAGTGCTGCATGTCTGGAGCGGATAAGCTGGGCATGTTGTGCAGCCTGCAAGGCAGATCCGTGCTCACCTTGGCTTCAGGATTTGAATGCTGGCCTTTGGAGCCAAGACCCTCCTCTTTCTTTCCCTGAGCTGTGAGAAATAGCTCTCAGTATTACTATTATTGCTATTTTTTTCTCGCAATGCTGCCAGATTTAATAGCATAGTCCCTCCTATTTGTGGTGGGGGAAAGCATCCTGCCAGAAAGTGAAATATTGGAGTTGACTTTGTGCTGAGTTAAATTTATTGAGCTTAGAAGGCTGCATGCCATGCGTGGCAGAACTCCTCACTGCCTTTACACAGGCTCTGAGCTGCTCATCCCCACACAGCTCCTGAAGTTTTTGGGCCCTTGCTGAGCTCTGTGAAATACCGCCCTGCTTTGTGTCTCCCACCAGTGATTTATCAGTCACATGAGGACACACTCATGTCCATGACGAGCCAAATACTCAATAACAAAGCTTATTTTTAAGCTCTGGTTTTGAATACAAGAGGCATTTGCTGACTGATGCTATAGATAAAGTATTTCATGTTTTGGGTGCATGTGTTGCAGGAGGATCTGCATGGAGCCTCAGAGATTGGCTTCCAGAGAGAGCAGTTTCCTTTATGTGTCTGGTGAGATGGAGCTTTGTGGTGGTCACAGTTTGGTTATTTTCAAATCCTTTAAAAAAAAAAAAAAAAAAAAAGAAAAAAAAAAGTAATCTTACCTTGTAATGTGGGGCATGGGCTTGAGCTTGTTGTTAAGTGTTGAAACTCAATTTCGATTTATTTTTATTTTATTTTTTTTATTTTTATTTTTTTCTAGTTACTCTTTCTAAACTGTGCACATCGGATGGGAGAAAATACTTAGAAACTCTGAGGGATAATGTTGATGGGAAAAGTTTTAAAGGCATGAAATTAAAAAAAAAAAAAGGTGCACATAAATATATTAATGAGTGTTTCTGCTAAGCTCTCACTTGATATGCTCGAGCCCATCTTTTAGCTTAACTTCTTTTTAGAAAGTTGAAAGAAGCTCGGAAATCCCCACAGAGAGCGGCCAGCCACACTTCTGCATCTCAATGCATCCTTCTGCAGGAGCGCCTTTGATTTTAAATGGAAACGTTGTTGCTTTAATCGGGAGACAATCCTATATATGAGTTGTACTTGCCTATAATTGTAGGAGCTAAATGATACACAAAACTGGATACACATCTTTGCAGGGCGATTAATGGGGAGGACTGAAAGCAAAAGTAAACACAAACCTTGCAAAATAAAAGAAGTTAAAAGATAAGTGTTAAGGACCTTTTTCCTTTTTTTTTTCTTTTTTTTTTTTGGAGAATAAAACAAGATTTAGTAGCTTTCCACTTAATTTAAATGAAAAGAATCGCTACCTTACATATTGCACTGATAATGCGGGGGAGAGCGAAAACAAAACCCTCTTTGTGGCACTGACACCTCCTATAGTTGTTGTGAAGAAACTTTTCCCCTCGGTATCTGCTCACCAATTCTAATTAATGCTGCGCATTCCTCCACTGAAATCATTTAATGCATAACAAGGGGGGGAAGGAAAAAAAGGGAGAGAGAAGGGAAGGGGGAGACAGAGAGAGAGAGAGAGAGAGGAGAAATTCTCAATGCTCACGATTGCCCTGTTCGAATTATGGGAGTGAAAGCCCGGGCCCCCTAACCTACTGTCTATAAAGCAGAGCTTTGAAAGAGAGCTGCAACCTACAAAAGCTGTCAATCTTCCTTGCCCCGAAAGCCTGGGTTCACATGGCTTCAAGTGACAGCCCTCCTCCCCCGTGCACAAAGCATCAATCTGGCTCTCCCCCGAGCACCCACAGCCCATTGTGTGGCCGCAGGTGCCTCACACAGCACCCACAGCCCCCAGCACCGGCCCGGCACAAAGGCAAGGCGCTGAGGGTGCCAGCCTAATCACCACACCGGTTCTTGCTGTTTTCAGCCTTCTTTTTTGTGGGGTGTTTCTGCTTCAGAGCCTCCTTGGTGGCTAGGGCCGGCTGGGGGGGTTGGCACTGAGTTCCTGGCAGATTAAAAGTGTCCCAGGTTCTCTGCAGAGCTTGGGTAATCTGCCTTGTCGCTTAGTGCCTCGGTTGCCTCTGTGTAAAATGGAGGGATGGTTTCTCTCCGTTATCCATGCATCTCCTTTTTCATAGAAACCGCACATCTGAGGAGATGGGGATGTGTTTGTGTGATGGCCCGTGCCCAGAACGGGGTGGCACTTCTGACGTAAAACAGACTAGTGGTAGTGTAATGAAGAGGGCAGATTAGATATTAGATATTAGGAGGAAATTATTTACTCAGAGGGCGGTGAGGCCCTGACACAGCTGCTACAGAGCTGTAGGTTCCCCATCCCTGGAGGTACCCAAGGCCAGGTGGGATGGAACCTGGGCAGCCTGAGCTGGTGGGGGGCAGCCAGCCCATGGCAGGGGTTGGAACTGGGTGGGTTTAAGGTCCCTTCCAGCCCATCCACTCTGTGACTCTATGATTCTATGCTGTGTCATATCCTGCAGTTCAAAAAGTGGCACTATTTTGTCTCATGCAATTTCCCATATCTGAATTGTGAATGATTTTTCCCTGGTCAGATCCAGCAGAACTGAGTTGGGTTTGGAAAATCCAGAAGGCAGCTATAGAATTTAAGCTGTCAGGAGACTGCACAAGGAAACTGGATGTGGAGAAGAAGGGGCTAACCCATCCACAGCCAATAGAAGTGCTGTGTAATTGGCTACTACTGTTAATTCTTTTCTTACAGTGCAGCTCTTCTATTTTGATCTCTTTCAGCAGAAGTGCAATGTTTGGTGCAGGGCAAACCAAGAAGCCTTGTACACTCAGAAGTTGTTCAATAACCTCATTTTTACTGAGTTAGGATTTCATGAAATGAACTTCTTTCAACTTCCCTTTATGCATCATATCAAAAACAAGCAAACAAGCTCTTTCACCAATCATTTTTGTTCTTAAAGGTCTCAGCAAGTCTCCCTTCATCACACAGCTATGTCACTTAAGAGCTGCACCCCAACCTGGGCTCTGTGGCTGGGATGCTGTGGCAGCATAGCTCCTGCAGCACAGAGCCAAGTGCAGGCTAATTGCAGGAGGATTCCCTTCGCTGTTGGGGAGGTTTTACTTCAGTGGCTGCAAATTAAAGTGACACTGCAATTGAAGTCAGAACAATTAAATGATGCACTAGGTGCTTTGATCTTGGTCCTTAGATAGATTGCTCTAAAATAATAATAATAACAATAATAATAATAACAACAACAACAACATTAATAATAATAATAATAATAAAGCAACTGCTGAATAATTTGGTCCTAAGCACCAGTCAGAGATGGAAAATGTCAAAGCACAGAGC
This sequence comes from Meleagris gallopavo, assembly GCF_905368555.1. Lineage (NCBI taxonomy): Eukaryota > Metazoa > Chordata > Aves > Galliformes > Phasianidae > Meleagris > Meleagris gallopavo. The sequence goes on from NC_139412.1 coordinate 10,479,901, forward strand.
ATGCTTGTAGACGTGCTGTTAATACCTGTAGGAGAAAGCAAGTAAAAATTGTATGTTCCACTTTTCTGTGTTTCATTTCATATGGATGTTTTAAAGCAGCAACCAGAGCCAGGGCTGGGAACATCATAGAATCATTAAGGTTGGAAAAGGCCTCTTAGATTACCCAGTTAAAAAATAAAATAAAATTAAATTAAAAAAAAAAAACCCCACAACTTTTATTTTGAGCTCATTTGAGGAGAAATAACAGCTGCAAAGTGCCAGCTCTGCGGCAGTGAAGCACAAAGCTGAGCATATGAAAGGAAGTAGTTTCATTGCTGTTGGCTTTCTCCCTGTTCAAATGACAGAGCACCTTCAGGCAGAATTAGAGCCTCCTCCCAAAATATACGAGAAAAGCAAATTCAAACTGGCGTTGGCTTCTCACAGCAGTTTCTCACAGTATGTGATCAAATGATTGTGTCTTATGTTACTTGTGGTTTTCTTCAGTCACCTTCAAGACTAGATAGAATGAGTGGGTTATCCAGAGCATCAGCACACAGGAAGGCTCAGCTGTTTCAAGCCTGGCTTCCTCTACTACTGAATTCCTGCAGTTGTCAGTAACAAAAATTGTCCAATTTCTGGTGTAGGATTAGGTCATTAAATTAGAGTCTTATGGCAATTCTCATCTTCTTTTTGGGAGTATTGCTCTCAAGTAGCAGCTTTTGCTTCCTTCTCAGGGCTGAGTCAGTTCCAGAGGACTTTAAATTTATGCCATATGCAGGAAATGGCAGTCTAAATAAGGCACCTCTTGCTGAAGGTAGCTGTCATCACTGAACAGTAAATAAAAAGACACTTAGGGCAGCACATAGGGCAGATCTATATGTTTCTTTCTTAGGTGAGCAACTTTCCAAATGCACACAAGTGATTTAATAGAAACACTTGCATTTAAAAATAAAGCTACCAGCTTGGGAGCTAAGCTGAGTTTAACTCATGTGAGATACAATTTGCAGTAAGGAAACTGGAACTGAACGATGGAAGTGATTCATTAGCAGTATATTCAGCTCCACCACGGTGTTGCAGGCAGTTATGCTGGGCCTTAATTGCTTCTGTTAACATCATATTTTTGATATAGTGATAAACAGTGTGTATTAATATCATTCAGACAAGAATTAATGCTTAAGGTGGAAATCCATAAGCTGTGATGGCCATTAGCCAATGCAGAATTGTTGAGCAGCACTTGAGAATCTGAGCTGTGAGAGTGGTTATTTCATCAGGCAGATTCCCGCACATTCCTGTGAGAAGTTCTTTGTCTGAAAAAGTTACTTAGTGAAAAATGTGACTGGAAAGGGACGTGGTCAGCACTGTTCTTCTGGTTTGCTAAACAAAGTCAGTTATAAAGAGTGGATGGAGACAATGTGGGGGTTGTATGTCCACCTCCAGGAGTATCTCCACCAGGAGAGCTGTGCTGCTTGTCACAATGGTACATTTGGGCCAGTCTTGCCAACTTCAGTATTTTACAATGTAGACACTTGGCTTTAATTCTGCTTGCTGCTCTGTGCAGGTTGCTAGTTTTTAAGTAGGCAAGTACATGTTGGGAGCTCTCAAGATGTGTCTGGCTGACAGCACAGTTAGTTCCTTCTTGTTCTTAACTAGTAGTGATATCACACGAATGGCTTAGTTTCAGGTGCATGAATGTGAGATGTGCCAGTAGCACAAATAGTCTTATTCACACTGCTATGAAGTTCACCTACTCCCTCCCCACAACAACATTTCTTCTTCTCTGTTTTCCTGAGTGCCAAAAAATGTCCATTTCTCTTTATAACATTGCATTGAATGTATTTTTCCTTAGGATGTAGAAGCCACAGGTTGCATTTTCCATACTAAAAATTCAATTCATAAGATAAAAATCAAATAAAGGGAGTGGTGCTTTGTATATTTCAATTGGAGCCCAGTTCTGGTGTAGAAATTTATAGGAGGATCTGGAACACCCTGAATGCCTAGTACGATTTAACAGCTGGAAGCAGAAACTAGCTACATTCAGTGAAGGTGGATATCCTGCTTGGGTGAGCTCAATAGACCATACGTGTTTGGAATGCATCTCCGAGATAGATAGATTTAACTTGATCTCTGGGAAAAAAAATAAAATTGTTATCAGCCTTCACAGGAGGTTTGAACAGATCAACGTAATGCTATCCCTCAGAGCCTAAAGTTTCTATGAAAGGTGGACAAATACAAGGAAATCATCTGGACATACCTATACAAAACTACGTATGGTTTTTCTTGATGAGTTCCAAATATGTATTCCATGTCTGTCACCAAATAAACTCCAATTTCTACTGCATTTCTTTTTGTTGTTCATCTGAAAAAATGACTCCAGCCCCCACCTGAGAAGTCACATAAAGGTTTCAGTTATTACAGGTCACCAATTCCCCATGCTGGATGCCTGCAGTGATGCTTAAGGTGATAACTGCTAATGATAACACAGTGATCCCACATTCAGCTGCATTTCGTATTTATCCTCTGGTGCATTCAATTTCTCTTTTCAGAAGAATGAAGAGGGCATTTCAGTTTACAGCAGACAGCACAGCAGATCTGTTGGCTGTAGTTGCCAAGCCCCAGACTTTTCAGGGCACAGAATGCCTGAAGTTTACCCTTCTCATATCGTTGTCCAAGAGGCTCTGGGTGTCCAATACCCACCGCTAATCCCGCTTTTATTTCTCTCAGCTGAGACTTGGATCCAGTCTGTGGCTTCCGTAGGAATAACAGAACAGCGAGGGGCTCCTTGCTGCAGCTGAGGAGGAAGGGAAACACTTTTGCCCAGTTTCTGGTCTTTAGCATGCACCCGGGGACCGCCTCTGTCGTATTGGCATGGGGTGGTGGTTGGACTAGATGATCTTATTGGTCTTTCTTTACAATCCTAATCAGACTTCGGTTCTACCATTTGTAGGTGGGGAGCGCCGCCTGCTGCGGGCAATGCACCGAGCGACCCTTCAACCACTGTTAGATAAGCATTGATAACTGCATTGATGGGAAATGAGTACCAAAGTTGTGGTATTTTGTACCCTAAGCCTTCCGTCGGTCATTCCAGCAGGTAAAGAGCAGCTGATCGCCACCGTCAATCAAAAGAACGTCCTAACTGACACAGCTTGAAGATATTAATTTTCTGTTTAAAAAAAAACGAACAGCAAAAACTGTTAAAATGACCTGTCTGGAAGCTGGGAACACCTCACCAGTGTGTGGCCCTGGAGACCAATTAGACCGATGACTGTGAGAGCCCTGGGGCACTAATGGTCTTACGCAGCCCCACCTGTGGCCAACAGCAGCTGTGCTCTAGCCTTGGAGACACTTGCTGTAGCCTGCCCTCATGTAAGGCTGATCAAAGTGCACTTTGTCTTTGGAACAGCACAGAGTGAACCAGCACAAGGTAAAGCATTATATTCTGTGGGTTTCATGATGTGGAGCTGTGTTTGTATACACCCCTCTGGATTTCTTCCAGCTGATGCTGGGCAGTATTGATATGTTTTTCATGTTGTGTTTGCTAGAAGTAGGGATTATCGCTGAGTGCTTTAGGCTCTGACGTGGATCTCCTTTCTTTTAAAAAGATGTTGCTTGAAGCTGGCTGGTTCTTTTGGAATTTCTTACCTGTGCAGTAAGAAACCTTACATAGACTGTAAGCTGAGTGAGGAAAAGCGGTGTTGTTCCGTGCTCTGAGCATAGCTCCTGGGCTTTTAAAGCAATTGTTTTATAGGGAGACAGCATCCACTCTGGTTCAAACCAAACTCTGCCAACAGGAGGGGTGTGTAGAGATTCTGGAGCAGAACTGTCTGCAGAGGCTGAGTTGGAACAGATGGGTCTGCGGTGTTGGAAGGGACCTCTGAATGTCACCTCTCCCACTGCACACGCAGCAGGTTTAGCTGTCTGGTGTGTCTGTCAGGTGACTCGGCCTTGTGCCACTGAGCTTCCAGCTGTCTCGTGCTATGAAACATTGGACTCCTTTCTTCATGCTGTTGCAGCCACTGGGCTTTGTAGAGGTTAATGGGTTTTACGTGACATCTGAACTACGTGGTGGTGCAAAGTGAGTCCTGCATGAAGAAATAAAGCCATATCCCCGTGTAGATGCTACAGAGGTGCTGCCGTGCAGTGTCACACCTTTCTCTTTACTGTTCTAACTTTTTGATGGGGTCTGGGATTGTGAGAGGTGAGAGTGGCTCTTGATCTGCAGGTGAAAACAAGTGCTTTCCCTGTCTGCAGCAGATATTTTAAATGCAGGTCTTTGATTCTTCTGCCATCGTGTGGCTGACAGAAGGTTGCAGGTCTGGTAATGCTGTGTGGTAAGGGCTTGGTTCCCTTATTAGTGACAGCTGAATGAATGAATGAAAGATCTTCTGATAGGGGACATTACGAACATTCTTCCTTTCCTCAATCCTTTAGCAGGGAAAAGGAGATTTTCAACACTTGAGCAGCTCTCCAAACTCTGCTAGAGCAGAGGAACAGTGGGAAGGGCTGCTCAACCTGAGGAGAATGATTCTGGGGCCCTTTTCCAGCAAGAGTATGGGGTGTAAGGCACAGATTGGCTCACGGAGTCCTGGGTGTTCAAGTAAATGACTTGTTAGGCAAACGTGCCAGCCACAATTAGTGCTCGGCTGCTCTGTCCTGCACTGCCCATGCCATTCAGCCCATTTCATTCCATACAGCCACTGCTGAGGACACACTAAGATACTAATATGGCAGTTTATGGAGGAAGGAACTGCAGGCTGGGCACTCAGACCTCATCGGAGTTGAGGATCTGTTTCTAAGCTCCAAAAGATGGATTTGCATGGCTGAGAAACAGCTGCTTCCTCCTGCCATTGCTTCACAAGGAAGTGAAGCAGAGAGTCTTCAATTTCCAATATTTATTCATATTAAAATGGTGATATTAATATTGATTTATGATAATGGCATATGGATTTGCAACTAGAACCTCCTTAATACAGAAGTGATGAAAATAGTAACTCTAGCTGAAAAGAAGGATAGAGTAAGGTTGTACAAGAACGTGATTTGTAAAAGGGTTCAGAGGGAGGGAAGGAAACAGTGGGAAGATGTTTCCTTCCCCATACGTGATGAGCTGAAAGGAGAGGAGTGATGCAGCTGGGAGGAGAATGTGGTTGGCAGCTGCCAGCTCTCAGATCTGATGGCACAGCAGTGTGATCTTCCACCAAGGACCTGGGTGAAAAGCAGGGCATGAGGAGAGAGTGTGCTTGAAAGCTGGGATTCTCCTACCCATAAACATTCACTTTTTTTTTTTTTTTTTTCTTCTTAAAACACAAGGCTCAGTTTCATCCAGGACAGCATAATGCCATAAAATCATAAAATATTTCGAGTTGGAAGGGGTTCATAGGGATAATTGAGTCAAATTCCTGGTAATAATAATATAGTAAGTCTTTAAGTGGAAGATATCTGTGATTCCCTGAGAACAGAGAGTGACTTGAGGCCAGATCTTGGTCCTTTCTGTTCTGTGTAACATATTATACCACAGATACAGGACAATCTTACAGAAAGTTTTGCTGTCTCATTCTGGCAGAACTCAGCCTGCAGTGCTACAGGCTGCAGCAGCTGAGCTGGACACAAGCACAGAGACTCATGGCAGAACAGAAGGATAGCTCATGCTTCCTTTGCCATGCTCTCAACAGAGGCCTGTGAGACATCTTAGGAAATACAAGTATCAGGGAAGCATTTATGCCTACTAGCTGAATGATAGCTTAAAAAATTCTTCCTATGTCCTAAGGTGTTCAAAAGTTTTCACGCTTCTCTACCTTGAAACTTTCCTGTCAGGAAAAAAAAAAAAAAGCCCTGCTCCACCTCTAAGCCAGGTGCTCCTTTTAATTTAATGATGTGTAGTGTGGTGGGGCACCTCTCACAGCTGTGAGCCCTGGGACATAACTGGGATCCACAGGGTAAAATCCAGGAAGTTTAGGACATTATTTGCCCAGAAAGGTTGTGGATGCTCCATCCCTAGAGGTGTTCAAGGCCAGGTTAGATGTGGCTCTGGGCAGCCTGACCTGCTGCCTGATTTATTGGTTGGCAGTTCCTTCCATAGAAGGGGGTTGGAATTAGATGGTCCCTTCTAACCTAAGTCACTAAATGATTCTGAGGCTTACAACCAGCTGATGGTACCCTCATGACAAGCTTTTGCCACATCTCCAGCACTGCTGCTAATCAGTACACTGTCTGTATAAATGCACACCTGTTATGGGCACAAAACAAGCACTTCAGAGCTACATCTGTAAAAGCTCATTCTCCTGTTGGAGAGCTGCAACAATAAGGTACAAGAGGTGATGCCTGCCACTGTGTGTTGCTTTCCTTCACCTTCTCCCTTCTTCTCACCTCTAGGACATTACTTTCTCAGTAGACTGAATACACCCGTTTTCCTCGTGGCCCTTCTTTCCCGACCCAGAAATTAAGACCTCTTACATTTCCATGCTTAAGTTCAGGTATTTGTGGCACAGAAAGCCAGAGCTACTGCCCCTCATTATCCTTACGCAGTCATAGAATTGTTTGAGCTGGAAGAGACACCTGAAGGCCATCACTGCAACTCGCCTGTGGTGATCAGGGACACCTACAGCTCCATCAGGTGCTCAGACCCATTCCAGACTGACCTTGAGTGTCTTCGGGGACGGGGTGCCCACCAACTCTCTGGGCAACCTGTGCTGGTGCCCCACCACCTTTATTGTGAAAAACTTCTTCCTTATATCCAGCCTAAATCTCCCCTCTTTTAGTTTGAAACCGTTTTCCTTTGTCCTATCACAACAGACCCTGCTGAAGAGTTTGTCCCCTTCTTTCTTAAAGCTTTCTGGGGCAGCACTTCTCAGTAATGCACCTACTCTTAAGGAGACTGTGTAGTCTATTCCTGTGACTTGCTGAAGGATAGAGAGCACAGATAAGGGGTGAGTCTGGATTTCCTAACAGCAAATCCACAACACACCACAGAGCAGGTTGTTATTCATCTGCTTACAGTAGTTTAAAAAAAAAAAAAAAAATTACCCCCCATTCTACCTCTGGAGTTCTGTCTTTATTTTAGTGATCAGGGCTTTTCCTTTGCTCACATACTGAGGTAACTTTCAGGGCTGGATTCCATGGTCCCAAGGTCACCATAACTCAGCAAGCAGACCTAAATTACAGTAAGAGGGCTCCAATCTACATAATGAAAACACAGGATAGGAAAAAAAGAAAAAAAGACCCAATTGCCAAGTGATGAAGTCATTACAGCCCAAATACAATAATCTGCTCTGATGCAGCTCACAGAGAAAGGCCCTGTGGATCTGCAAGGCCCGTTTACTTATTAACCAAATGATTGCTGCCGGAAGGTGGGGATAATCCAACACCCAGCATCCATGTCCTGAAACAAAAGGACATCTCTTTTCTGAGTTTGGCTGCTCCTGACCTCAGCTGATTTCAAGAAATTGCAGCATCGTGGATTTCAAAATGCATTTGGTATATTACCTACATTGCTGCAGTCACGTTCCCTCAACTCTGACACATGGGACATATCTGCATGAACCACAGTGTCACTGTGGTGGATAAACCCACTGTGGATGAGAGGGAATGATCAGCAAGGATGAAACGTTGCTCTGTTTTTCAATTGAAAAGGAAGTCTGGGGTGTTGGAAGGCTGTTTTTGTTAAAAGCTGCCTAGTATGTCGAGAAAAAAAGAAGAGAATGAGCCTTTTGCATGTGATTTGTGTCTAAAAACACCCACGCAGCTCATCCCATTGACCTCAAAAGACAGAAATGCTGCAGCAAGCCACTTCCAGAGAGGGAATTCATGGGCACGAAACCACAGTGAACAAAGAGCTGATGAATTATCAGCTCTTCAGAGCTAATCTGCTCAGCAAATATTAATACAATTAGTCTTAATCCCCGAGTCTCATAGTTTTTAAGTTATGCTTCATTTTTTAAAGCATGGAAGCTTATCATTGGCTTCAGCTGGAAGGAAAAATGAGAAGAAATAGGTGGATCAAGAAACCTAGAAACCATTTCTTTTCTCTCCCTGTAAGCAAGCAGCAACTGGATGTGACCAGAATGGCAGAGATGACGTTCCATGTGGCTCTCATCAGGCTGTTCCAGAAATACTGCTCTGCTGGCTCTCCAGCAGCAGGATGTGCTCAAGGCTGCCTGCTACCATCCCCGCTCATCATGCATTGAGCAGAGAGGGTCAGAAGGGCTGTGCTTTGCTCTGGGTGCCGTTCAGAGCTTCGTATACTCCAGCCAGGTCAGCCAGCACCCAATCACCCCCTTGGATCTGCTCGTACATCTTGCTGTGGGTGCACAGATGCGCTTTTGGAGCAGGTACTGGGGAGCAGAACAGATAATGGAATTCAGAATAATAATACAACAAAATGAAGTCCTTTGATAGACTGATAGCCCCTCCCCCCCTAGTTATCACAAGACAAGACATTTCAAAGGCTTCATTTTTGACACTTACTCATGGAAAAACAATTTAAAAATAGCAGAATCTCCTTTGATACATAAAATCCGTCTCCCGCTCAGTGTCGGTGTTGAACAAGCGCATTCTGCAGTGCTTTTCCTCTATTGTTTTGTCCCAGAGATGAGCTCAGCGCTGTCCCCTTTCCAGGTGATGGTTGTTACCAGTGAGAGGATGTGACAGGCAGTTTAGAAGTTTCCTTTTTCGCCTACTCAAGAAAGAAGAGCTCGGAAGCTTGCAGCGGTGAAGTGATTTCTTGCCATTTCTCTCTTTGTGCTTAGCTGCAGGTTTCCACCTCTGGTCTGCAGCACCCCAGGGAAAATACATACTCCTTGTAAGCTGTCAAGACAAGGTAACTCACTGAAGGAAGTCATAATCAGGAGGTTTAAATTAGCTGTACGGAGGGCTGTGGCTTCACTGGAAAATCTTAGGTGCTGCATACTGATAGGAATTGAAAGCAGAGAGAGAAGTCATGGATGCTGTGGTTGGCAGAGAAGCAGCATTTCTTTCTCTCCCTCCTGTGACCTGACAAAATGCTGCTCTTCTCTTTTAATTTATGCACATCTTCCATCTTTCTCCATTTTAACCAGAGAAGCTCAGAAGATTTACTCTTTGCATTTTTTCTGCCCTCTTCCCATTTGCCCCTTTCCTTTGCTCCAAATGGCTTTCTTGCATGTAAGATGGCAGCCACCTGCTTCTGTTGTGAGGCTGCAAATGCAAACAGCCACTCACTGAGCACAACTGCCGTTGGGCAGGAGAGGACCCAGCTGGGACTGGGATCTACAAGTGGACTATTAGCAGCCAAGTAGTGGACTGAAGCTGGTTATTTTTATTGCTGCCCTGAGGAGATAGGTCAGACAAGGCAAAACATTAGTATAACCAGCAAAGTGTAAGCATCTGAAGGCTTCTGCAGGCTCTGAGATGCCCACATGCTGCATTTTTGCGCAGCGCTGGTTGGCAGCAAGATGTTTTTTTCATGATAGTGTTTATAACAAGAAATCTATTGAATGAAAAGCATGAAGTGCACTTGAATGATTTCTCACATCTCAGATATAAAAAACAGTTCTGCATTTTTCTTTGCTTGACAAGCTATGATTTGTCAGTATCAACCTCATGCATGAGTGGGATTGTGGCATGTGCTGATCCCACACCTCCAGGATTGCCCAGAGATGCTCTGTACTACCCAGCTGTCCATCCTCTGCCAGAAAAACTGGAAAGAAGGTGGCCATGCCTCTCTCTTGTTCTGCTTTGGGCATCGGCAGCACCAACCAGCATTGCTGCTTGGCAGAGCTGGGCTGCCCTGTGGGGTGAGAACATATGACAGAGGCAGATGTTGTGACATAGGAATAGCCTTAAGCAGTAGATATGTCAACGCAAAACCACCATGCCTGCTGCAGCCACTGCCCTCAGCCAGACACAGGCTGTGCTTTATTGTAGGAAGTGGGACAGTAGAGACAGAACTGAACCCACTTGCCTGAATTCTCCACATGCTGTTCTGGCAGTTCTTCAGGCCGCAGCGACATCCCGCGTAGTGCCAACGTGGCAGCTGAGTTCCCAGAATAGATGCATATAATTTTTTAAAAATCTGTTGTGATGTCAGAGAGCTTCCCTTTTTAGCTCTTGCCTCATCTATCAGCTATAACTCGCTTATGGGTGCTGAGCCATGAATGTAGGCTAGCAGCTAACGTAGGCTCAGATTTACAAAATCATTTGAAGAAGATCAGTGATGGGGAGTCAGAATCTCCAAGGTGTCTTTGATGGCCGTAACCTCACGGTACGATGGAAACAGGAAAGTGTGATGGAAATACAAAATATGAAATTGTAATGCAGGGATGCCATTCCGACATGCTTACTATTACTATTGGCTGTACCAATTGGCATGGCACTGACCATTCATCTTACCATACAGCCCACCTCGCTTCCAAGCACCTATTCAACCAAAGCATTGAACATCTCTTCTGCCACTGCCAACGAATCAAAGACATCATGAAGTCCAAACAGCAATGTGAATGTGGTTAAAAGGCTGCTACAGATGTTGTGTACTTAAACCAGAACTGTTTCCTGTTCTTTCTTTCTGCGTAAATACCTCAGGGCAAGAGCATGTGATGTATGCATAAATATGGGAGGAAAAAACAAAATTAAGTAGCAAATTCTGACGCAGCTTATAGAAAACTCGTGCACACAGCAAGCACCTTTCTTCAGCACAGGTGCAGAGCACTGTGCTGCATCGCAGGAAACAGCAAAGGTCAGAGTCACATGAGGGCTAGCATCTCAGATAGGACTTTTATTTTATTTGTTAAATTGGTTTGTCAATGGCTGGTATTGATCATTTCCAGCTTCTTTTTTTTTCTTTCCAGCTGCAGTCTTTACTCACTTATATCTATAGTTAAAGACCTATTTATTCTACCACTGTACCTTTAGCACCTTAAGCAGCAAAACTCTGTCTGATCATCATACTCCTTCCCCTCCATCCCTTTCTTTTTTTTTTTTTTTTTTTCCTTTCTCCAAACAGTTGAGGTTGCCAAGCTACTCCTGGCTCATTTTCCAGCCATATTTTCCCTGGGATCCCTTTGTAAGAACACGAAGTCACGAATCAGCAACCTGCTGCACAGTTATTGGTTCTAGATACTGTGATGCAATTAACCACTAAGAAAATGATTTGATGTAAATCAAACTACATTTAATCAATCAACACTTAATCAATGCATGAGTGTGTGGTAGGGCTTCTTGGAAAATTTCAATTTCAGATTAAGTATCTGTGAAATTCCCATCAGTTGACAGTACAGAAAGTTTGCAGGTGATGTGTGCAAAGGTGCTGAGTATTGGAGGGCAGAGCTATCTTAGTCCAGTGGTTTATTATTATCACTTTTAAGCAAGGGACATACATCTTAGAAATGCTCAGATATATAGCTAGATTGATAGTCAGATTGAAAACCAAGCATCAGTACATTTACTTATCTACAGCCCTTCAATATGAGCTTTGCCAATTGCAGATTAAACTAGTACAGAGATAAGGTCAAAGATGGCACATTAGCACATCCAGAGCCCCTGGGAAGTTCCCTCTCTTCAATCTATCCCAAATTATTTTCCAGATAATTTATGGGATGTTCATCCTCTATGATTTGTTTGCTGCCTTCAAGCTATATTTTGCAAGAGGCTGTAACACCAAGGGAACCATGGGTTGTAAAACAAGTGTGTGTAATCCCTTCCACATGGAGATTTGGTACTGAGCTTATGGGAAGCCAGTAGCTAATGGAAAAAATAATTCCAAATGAATCAGTGGAGGGAAAAAAAAAAAAAGAAAAAAGAAAATAATGAGCTATGAGATTCTATCATGCAATCTTCTGAGAGAGTGATTTCAGACTTCAGTGCTCAAGTTCTGCCACTAGAGGGTAATAAAAACTAAAATACTGGAATTCACGTGGCGTTAACACCTCTGCCAACCCCAGCCGCAGGACAGGGCAGCATCATCTGGGGCCAAGATCAGCTGAAGTTACTTTCGGCAGAGCCAGAGCCTTGGCTGCAAGGCTCACTGCCAAGCTTGCTACCTGTAGGGAGCCTCGGGGTGTTCTGACTAAACAAGATCCACCTAAACTCTTCTTTTCAGAACTCTGGATTCTCATAGAAAAATACTAGATTTGGGCATGAAAAGCCTATAAACCAGGAGAAGCTCAAAGCCACTTCACGACTCTTTCATTGCGTCATCACCAATAGAACAATTGCTTTAGTATTGACACCCAGGTGGACGTACCTGGTTTGTCTTCCTCCCCCCAAAGCCACCATATCTCATTTCTACCCACCATCTCCTATAGCCCATTCCTGGGATTATTCTTCCCTTTGCATATCTTTTGGCAGGGGGGATATTTGCCTTTCCTCTCAAGGAAGGTCTCCAGGAGCCTCGCACTCAGGATACAGTACATAGCCAGGGAGGACCTCTACCTACTGCCACTATCACAGAGATCACCATCTCCCTTTAGCAAGACTTGAGCACTCTGAAAAAAAACTCTTAAGCAGAAGATTTAAAACACTGAAATAAATGGGACCGCTTGAAGCACCGCACTGCTTGGAAGGTGTCAGAGCTAAATTATTCTGGAAGCATCGAACCATATGCTGTCAAGAGTAATCCTGTGTTGGCAACAAGAGGATGGACAAAGCAGCCCGGTAGATCCTTTCTTCCCATCCTAGCATCTATAATTTCTCTGTTAATGACTTGTAATCACAACCTACATGTCAGGGCGCATTTTGATTCCTTGCTTGATAAAGCACTGAGGCCAGTAAGATCATTGAATTAACTGCATGGTCCAGTGCCTCCTCCAGAGCCAAAGTCTCCCATCCCACATCAGCCAGCACTGTCCTCACATGTTTCTGCAAGGGCCCAGGGGGAAAGGAGCAGAGCAGAGAGAAACAGTCATTCTCCTCATTTAAAAATATAAAACACATTCAGGATCACATGTAATAGTGTTGTAAATCTTATTTCCATAAAGCATCTCCGGGGCTAATTCACAAGACATTAATCATGTTCCATCTTCTCCCAGCTGTTAACTCATCTGTATGGTTTTTAATAAATGATTTTGTGCGCTTTTTCAAGAGAGAAAACTGTGCCAACAAGGGCTGGTCTACTCAGGGCAGAGGTTTCTGTGGTCTGGAGGAACAAAGGCCATCAAGCAGTCTCAGAGGCTGCATGGCAGGTCCTGGACCCCGGCTGAGCCCTTGCAGTGCCGGTCAGGGTTACCTCACCGCCATTCAATGACGCCCTATGGTGATGAGGTTTGGCTAGGGGACAGGCAGTAATATATTAACAGGTCACTTCCTTCAAGTGTGATCTGATTTATTCCCTGTCAGTTCATTGGAGTCGTTCAGTGGCAGAAGCTTTAATTATTCCTTTAAATCTCGTTTCAAACTCCAAGCACTGCTTTCCATCTTCCTCTTGCCTCCTGGATGCTTTTTCTTTTTTGCCTCACCTGTCAGAAAGACCATCTTTCCAGGAAGGGCCTCATTTCATCTCCATGTTGTGCCAAGGGGGTAAAGAGCTGTCAGGAGCTCTGGGTTCTGCTGTTTTAAAAACCAGGATACATGATTGTCCCAACCGGAGGATGCCACAGCATATCCAGAGAAGAGCTGCACCTCTTTAAAATGCTGCACATATAATTCTTCCTTGGCAAGACAGCAAGCTACTCTTAGCTGAAGCAGTGAAGTGACTGACCGGGCAATGGTGTTTTGCATTACAAAGTCTGCTCAACACCCTCCTCCACTCACATCCCAATGCAGATCCCCACTGAACATCCCATGACCCTCAGCAGGTTGATCTCTTTTTGCTCCTTGAAAAAGCAGTCTCCCAGACTGCCAGGCTTGTGCCTCTTTATTAAATCAATGTGTTTTTCCTCCTGGCTGCTCTCCTATAACCAGCCAGGCAGCAAGCTTGCCCTCAACCCCTTCTTCCTGAGGCTTCCTTTCCATATGTAAAGCCAGATTTGGAAGGATTGCATTGTCTAACTCTATCCCCTAAATCAGCTTGCTGGCTAATCCTGTTTTAAGTGTACACGTTTAAGGGAACATCACCATGGCTGAAGAAGCCCCTCTCTTGCACCAATTAATTACACAGAGTAACGTTAACAACAGCCTCAAACTCCAGGAGCCCAGGTATTGAGGGGAAAGTGTCGGAGGTTTTCCAAAAGCAGTTTCCTCTCTATTGTGAAGACTGTAAGAATTAAAGGCTGGGAGCTGCATGCTTTCATCAGAAATGGAAGAGCTAAGTATCTTGACAGGACAAGAAGAACTAATTTCAAACTAAAAGAGGGGAGATTTAGACTGGATATAAGGTAGAAGCTTTTTACAGTAAGAGTGGTGAGGCACTGGCACAGGTTGGCCAGAGAGGTGGTGCCCCATCCCTGCAGACACTCAAGGTCAGGCTGGATGGGGCTCTGAGCACCTCATGGAGCTGTAGGTGTTCTTGTTCGTTGGCCTTCAGGTGTCTCTTCCAACTCAAATGATTCTATGATAAAAATCAGCAAGGTTGCATCGATTTCTTAAACTATGTCTTTAGAAAAAGGAGGAAATAACAAAAAATAAAATCACTCTTCATATTAAATCTAGGGAAACCTGTATTCCTTTACAGGACACAGGTAGTGGAAAGCTCAATTAAGCATAAGTGGGACTGCAGTAGATTTGGACAAAGCCATAGTGTGATGAGAAATGTGCCTCGGTGTTTACTGGAGAAGTAAAATCCTAAAAGCCTTGGAATAATTGTTGGTGGGCAAATATAGTCTTTGTGTTTCAGCCTGCACAGCTTTCCTTGCAACTTTTCATTAAAAACCAGTTCCTATCTCCTAATCATGAGCAGTTGTGTTATTACTGCCCTTATCAACTACATTAATTCACCCTTCTCTTGATCTTGATTGACCAGCAGCCACCACCAGCTTCTCTTCTAGCTGCTGTGCCAATTTGGAGAACTCCAACAACACTGGTGTAAGGCTAACAGGGTCCTCTGCCCTGGTGTTGGCACAGGCAATGGACTTGGGAGTGCAGCCTCATTTCTTGCTCCCTCCTGCAGCTGTGTCCTCTGGAGAACTTGCATTGTCACTCTCCTCCCTTGTCTTCACCTGCCCTTCTTCCTTCCTGGGAACCCACAGAGGTGACAATCCTGTCATTATTATAGGTAAGCCACTCTTCAAAGAGAGGAGAACATTTTTCCATTGTTAGAAGCCTCTCTCTGACTAATCCATTGCCCACCATGCTCCAGGCCTCATCCTTCTCCTCTTTTTACACCTCAGCTTAATCTTTAACACCATAAAACAGTGCTCCAGGAATAAGTCATTAAAAGAGGAGAAACCCAAGAGATGCCATCTAGCACCCTGACCCTGTCACAGCTTGCAAGTAACACAGAAATAAAAAGTAACACAATAATAAAAAAATAAATATCAGCAATTCCAGTTCCTCTCCCCTTTGTTTGTGAAAAATGGTGCTTTTGTTTTAGTATTTCTGTAGGTTCCCCACTGCCCCATATAGCCTTTCATTATGAGAAAATTGAATCTCCACATCATTACCAGACAACCTTGTTCACAGTCTGAATTTGTTTTCCACATTTCACTTTGGAAATTACCACTCATATCATTACTATTATCTGTGTGCTTCTTTTGAACCATAAAAAGCCCACACCAAGTGCTGTTAAGCCTGTTCCAGCAGTTGTCTTCACATCTGCCACGGAATGGATTGCCTGTACTTCCCTCCTCCCTGCCCCCTCTGAAGGACCAATCTTCCTCCCAAAAAGCCCCAGTGCACCACATGGTTGGCAGCTAGCAATAATATTTCAGAGCCCCATGGCAGCAGCTGCCCAGAACCACCATGAGCTCTGTGAGCAGCTTAATTTGGTCATCTTGAATAATCTATTTGTTTTCTTAGCATTATGTGGTTTAAATTGATTTTGCTATTATTTTCAGCTCCACAGGAAGGAAAATTGGTAAATAACTTTTTTTTTTTTTTTTTTTTTTTTTAAATTGTGGCAATCATTAACTGTCATCAGACCATTGGACAATCAAACTGCCGCCAGCAGAGATCACTCCGTAGGAGGAAAAAGACCACAAACTCCGTAGGCACATGCAGGCCAGGCTTAGGCAGAGTTGGCACATGGTGAACACAACAAAACCAGATAGTCCTCCCACTCCTGACCCCACACAACCATGGAAATCTGGTTTTCCTCTGTGAAAAGTGGCATTATGGGCTGTGTGTCTGCAGTACATCCTAGCATCTCTGGTCAGATTCCAGGCACGCACAGGACATAGCTCTGAACATGACCTATTCATCTTCCTCCAAGAGCCCAAGACCTGCCTGGCCACATCCTGCACCCAGGCATGCAGCAAGCTGCCAGCCCACTGCCATGATTGGTTATTGGTGCCCACTTTCATCCCCTCAGAAATACAACTCTGAGAATTGCAGGAAAATCAAAGCCACCTCCAGTTGTGATCTCCATACTCAAGATGCAGCCAAATCCATCTTTCCTGTTCCCCAAAGCACTTCTTACATTTTCTTCTCTGATTCTCCTTTTTCCACCTCTCCACCTATCTGAAATACCAAGCAAAACTTTAGCAGCAATTCTGCATCTTGAGATCCTCATCTGAAATTCGTCACCGAATTCTCGTGCTCCAACTCAGCCCATAGCTAATAATGCAACACAGCATGCATTTACCTGGAGGGTTGTATCAAACCTCTGCTCTCCAAAGCCTACCACCTCCTAAAGCAGGCCTTTCCTAGTGGGCTGTGCCCCTATAACTCTGCAGCTGTAGCAGGGTGCTGATAGAACAGGGTGAGTAGGGGGTGGACAGCCCTGTTGTAGGTGAGCACGAGGGCTCCTCAAGCATGGTGGGGGGCAATCACACACCATCTCTTTTATTCCTCCAAATCTGAGATTTTAGGAACTCAGGGGGAAGTGTGCCTCCTATTTAGAAAGTATTGTTCATAAAGAAGCATGGCAGGGCTTGATGTTCCTTCACAAAGCATCTGCAGGTATGATACAATAAGGCTCCGACTGCTGCTTGTTCCCAGAATTAACATAGTTGGAGGACTGGGACATAACTCTCCTAGCAACAAATATCTCTCTCCGTATAGTCCCTAATTTGTGCATTGTCAAAGCTACCTGCCATCTCCTATCCTTAAGAAGCAATCCACCCTCCATTTTGCTCCTACCAACCTACCCATTTCCTAGCTCAGAACAGCACACAGCTCTTCACTTGCTGTTGCAATCTGCAGCGCAGCTGAACCAAGGGCAGTGTTCTTCATTTCCCTGAAGACCGTATGAAGTCTTTAACCAGGCCAAATACTTTAAATAACCATTTGAAGACATGTTCCCATTCTGGGAATTCTTCAACACAAACAGATGGATTGATAGATGCAGTAGATTAGTTTGGGTACAATGTGATCCAATGTGATACTCAAGTGATTCAAGCAGGGGAACCACATGCAATGCACTGCTTCAAGAAAAATAATATATTTTCTTGTCAAGAGCATCACAACATTCTGATGCCAACCCTCCCCCCTGCATACACTTCCCATAGAAATATGCCCTGCTGTCATCCATGGCCAGATGGTCACAAATCCCTTGGTGTTTATCTAAGTGAACTTCATGGGGCAAATTTTATTTCCATCTACCCTGAATTACAGTGATTCTGGGAGAGATTAAAGTGGAGCATCTCCAGTGAGTTAAGTGGAGGACTGACTGCACAAACAACTGATCAAGGAGAAATTTGTAAGCCAGTCAGGAAGGAGAAGCCGCAGTCATGAAGGCTTATATTTATGTAGGTTGCTCCAAAATTAATGCCTCCTATTTATTGCCATGGAAACTATAACAGATATAAATACCACTGTTTGGTAGAGCAAAACAATATTTTTCAACACAGTAACCACCACTAGCTATGAATTTTCACTTGTGGAACAAGATCCTGCATGCTGCACTTGTAGAAGTCTGCACCAGTGGAAGTGACCCAACATTTCATAGCTGCTATGATAGCATCATTGCTGAAACACACTGCCCACTGCCTCACTGTGTTCACATCCACTGTTTGGTCTCCATAAACATTCACCAAGCTTCAATGAATGACAATGAGTGCCATTTTTCCCACGTGGAGGAATTCAATTCTACCTCCATATCAAATAGTATTTGTCAGAGTGCCCCTCTGCTGGCATCTGTCACAAAATGTAATGGAATATTGGTGGTAAGGTTCAGTCTCTATTGTCATATCACCAACACTGACCTCTGACACTGTGGGCCAGCGTAGTAAAATAGGAGGCATTGCTTTCAGAGCAGCCACTGTATGTCCAGTCAGGTTTCTAATATCCCATACACAGCCATTTAACTGACTATATAAAGATGGAGAGGCTAAGACACAGCCCGTGTGCTTGACCATGAGCCTACAAGCAGTGATGGAAAACTGTGCTTCCAGGGTGCAGCTCAGCTCTGGTGAAAGCCTCTGGTAAACTCCTACAACTTTCAGTAACATGCATGGAGAAATCCAGAAGCACCAGGCGCTGTGTTGATGTAGCTTGATGGATTTGTCAAACACATTTTTGCAATTTTACTGTGTTTTTATGTAGTGCAGAATCATGAGCTTTTTCTGTGTTTGATGCAGCTTTAATGTCTTGAATTGCTTATAATGGAAACCTGACCTTTAGCATGCTGGTGCCATATCGCAGCGCGTTGAGGCAGGGAGTTGGAGGCAGCATGTGCCAAGGTTAGTAAGAGAGCAGTTTGCCACAGTGGGAACACCAGACCATGGCAAGGAGGTGGCTGCCTGGAACGGTGTGGGATAAACACATCTTGCTCTGCCTGGGAAATAGATGCATGCTGGGATGGAAGGAAATGTATTTGCAGCGCCGTGGGTGAGACGCTGATCCCCTGGGCCCATTAGTTAGGGCTCTTCACAGCCTGGCTCTGTCCCAAGCCCTCCTGTCTCTGCTGGAGAAAGCAGCCCTGCACAGAGCATAACTCAGGGTTTGATCCCTCTTCCAGTTTTGCCTCTCCCTTTGCAGTATGCAAGGGCTTCTTGGCCACTGATGTATTTGATGACTTAGCTGAAGAAACCCACTTTCCACCTGCCAGCCTTCAGAACAGTCCCACTTGGACTTTTCCCCCTTAAGTAGGACTTTGTCTGACAGCAGCTGTGCTGAGAAGTGGAGAAGAGTGTGGGGCTGATTGTGCAGGGGGAGTAGAAGGAATAGCAGTGGACAGCAGCAGTGTCACAATGCTTGTTATTTTTGATATCAGCTGAACTGGAAATAGATACTGTCCATGCTCACATCAACAGGGACTGTTAGCTGGGGACAGCCAGTGATGCCCAGGAATAGCTTAGTGTCGGAGACTTCTTCCCATCACACAGAGCCTTTTGGCTGCTCCCAGCCAGGGACCATCTGTGGCCTCGTTAATACTGGGTGGAAAGCAGAAGAGGTGGAGGAGGCGTGGGTGCTCGCTGGGCATCAGTGCAGGAGCTGGGCCTGCAGGAACTCACACACGCTTGTTTGAAGCTTAGCCCTGGTTGTTGGACTCGGTGCAAGCAGCCTCAGACACCAGGTACACTGACAAGTGGGCTTTAATGATCCCCAGCAGGCAATCTTGATCCTTCCAGGCCCCTGCAGCATGGCTAGGAAGATCAAAGCTGTCATGTGCAAATGCCAGCCTGACTGATGGTGACACAGGGTAACAAGCACAATTAAACAGGAGGTACAGGAGGTGCAATTAAACAGGATCCTCTGCTGAGGATCTGACCCACTCCACTGACATCAGTGAGAGCTCAGAGAGCAGCTGCTGCTGACTGACGTCATGTCCTGGGTCAGGGAGGATGAGGAGAACACAGGGAAGGAGCTGATCCCAGCCCACTGCAGTGCACTCTGAGCTCAGGTCCTTTCCAGCCCCTCATCAGGAGCTTGAGAGGGGGATGGGGAATTTCCACCTGGTGATCCCTCTTCTGATTCTGACTTTGTAACTGACGCTTATCATGAATTAATTATGCATTATTAGCATCCATTATTCATTTCTATTATGTGTACATACATGTGTGGTGCTGAATAATAAGGAAATTATGCCAAACAATGAAATGGCCCTTCACCAAGAAGCAGTGTGGGAAGGATGGAGTGTATCACAACAGAGGGGTTTGCTGAGGGCCAGCATCAACTGAGGAAGAAGGCAAACAGACCGTGCTGGCCGAAAACCAGGGCAGAAGGCAAGGAGCTGGAAGAGATGGATGAATTACATCTGGGTGCACAGACTATTTCTCGTCTGAGTGGCTGAACATAAAGCAGTTCAGAAAAAATTTGGGTCAACATTTTTGGCAAAATAAAATAAGACCCTGAAGATCACTAAAGTCAAGAACCACTTACAAGAAATAAAAACAGAAATTGAACAGGAATAGAGAAGTTCTGTTATCTAGTCTGGTTTTTAATCTTGGTCTAAACAAAATTTGCATCGGTTTTGAATTCCCAAAAAAGGCCATTTCAAAACATTCCAGTCTGATGTCAAAACAAAAATGTTTCAACATGTCCTGCCTGCTTTCTGTTTGTGGATTTGACCCAAATTCATGCATAGGTTACACCTACTTCAAAAACGCAATTTTTTCAGAAATTTGGCATATTTGTTCTGATTATTCATGCCATGGTGGGGAGAGGAGAGGAAGGACTCAGTGCTCAGAGGATAAGGCACTGCCAAGAGATGCACTCTGCACGCAGAGCACCATTGCTGCAGCTGAACGAGGGGGAGGGAGCTCATGTTTTCAGAATCCATCTCAATTGATGGAGATAATTACAAGTGCCACATTCCCAATTTCTTCTTCTGGGAATTCTCTTCTTTAATAAACTCATTTTAACAAATTGATCACAGCCTCTCCGGTGCTCTGCACATATCAAAGCCATTTATAAGATTGAAGGGAACACTCTAGGTGAGAAATAGGAGCCAGTGCCAGAGATCTCAGTCTACCTTCAGCTGTAATACCATTGAATTAACTCACTCTCCTTGCATGCCCACTATTTAATGTGGTCTTAGGTGTCTGCTTTTGAACTTCAGTCAGTGCTGAATGCAGAGTCTAAAGATCTCAGGAGAGGCAAAGAGAAACAGGACCTGCCGACCTGCCCCATGGTGAGCGTAGAATTATTTACTGTGGTCATCAACCCAGTGCAGCATGGAAACTTCCTGACTTCAGTAGGCTGAGCACAGCAGAATGAGTGCTTTCATGTACACCTGCTGGAGGGCTCTGGTAGAGGACTGCTTGGTTGGGTCTTGGGTACTTCTGATCGTTTCCAGTTCTCTTTTCTGGATGCTCAGTGGAGTGTCTGTATAGCATAATTCTCGTGAAAATTAACAAGACAAAGAGTAACATGGAAGCATCCAACAGACTGAAGACTTTGTGTTCTAAGCCAGTGTAATTGAGCCATCTTCAGAAAGAAAATGTGCAAACATCTAAATGAGATATGAACCTAAGCTTTTAAGTGCATTTCATTAGACCTATGCAAATATTGTGAGGTTGCCCTAATTTCCTATTGCAATTTAATGTAAATTCATGTAGAAAACATTAAAATTAGCTATCTTGCCTCCAAAATAAGCACTTCTTAACCCAAACTGGGAGCATGTAGACAGGCTTTGTCCCCTTGAACACCCATCCGGGTAAGGGATGCAGGCAGACCCTGAGCCAGGTGAAGGTTTGCTGACCACATGAAGAGCTGTGACCCACC
Organism: Meleagris gallopavo; assembly: GCF_905368555.1. Lineage (NCBI taxonomy): Eukaryota > Metazoa > Chordata > Aves > Galliformes > Phasianidae > Meleagris > Meleagris gallopavo. The sequence goes on from NC_139412.1 coordinate 10,501,543, forward strand.
CAGCTACGTAACCTGGCCCAAGCTCCTGTAGCAGCCCATCTAGTGCTGACATGAAGCACAATACAGAAAAAAACAACCTACTGTTGCATACTTCCCTATGGGGAGAACATGGAGCCTGCTTTGGCAGTGTGTTGGACTTGATCTCTCCAAAAGTCCCTTCCAACCCCTGTGATTCTGATTCTGTGTCTTAGTGACCAGAAACAGTGCTTGGGCTTCCCCTTCACTCTGTACATAAATTTGGAGGCAAGAAGCTTCTGTGCTTTCCTCAAGGGGTCTGCAGAAAAGCAGCTGAGATTTGCAATAAGAGCAGTGAGTCTCAGGGAGAGAAGTCCATGGCCCAGAATGGCACCTTCATCTGCTGTAGCTGCAGCTGTGTTTTGTCATTGTCATATCTATGGGGAGGCCAAAATCACTTTTCCCGAGTATGCAGGAGATGTTTTTCTGCTGCTGGCATTCCTAGAGCAATGAAGCAGAGATCCCACCTTCCCCTTGTGCTCTCCTAAAACTGTTGTCTTCCTGTACCCTTTCTATGAAGGAGAGACTCTGTCTGCACAGCAAGTTGCATTGGTTTTACATAACAGGGGGTTGCAGCCAGCACAGACACCTGCACAAACCCACATGCAGAGCCTGAAGCACCTCGTCCTGCTTCCCAGCAATGGCATCACTGGTCCCACAGCAAGCCCAAGAAGGGGAACAGCAGCCTCAAATCATCCCCTTGCTGTCCTACCTCCCACGGCAGCAAGGCTCGGGCCAACTCAACTGTGGTGTCAGGAGAATCCATGAGTGCCCCCCGCTAGGTGGCTAAAGCAGAGCCACGGGCCTTGCAAGGGGCTTTTTAAGCTCTAGGAGTGTGAAACTACATTAATAAGCAGAGAGATGGATGCAGAGACAAGGCACAGTGCCAGCCACCAGCCCCACAAGCCCCCGGCTGGCAGAAGCCCAGCGCTGTGAGCAGGTGCAGGCAGACCGGGGACATGGGGAGCAGCGAGCATCCAGCAGCCAACCACAGCTTATCAGCAAGATGCTTCTTGGGGCATCCCACTGAGACATCAGGCCTTTGTGCAGATAGCAGCAGTGTTTTGCAGACCTGGGACTGCAGAACCGAGCTGCTGGCAGATTGCTCGTGCCCAAAGGGATTTTGCAAAGAGCTGGGTGGGTGGCTGGCAGCCTGGGAAAGGAGCCACTCAGAAGCAGAGGGAAATAATTTTTTCCAGTTCAGGTGTGATTTTGATGTTTCATATGGATTTTTGTTCATCCAAAAATGGGGATGGAAATTTCAAGTGGAAAAAAAGTCCTAAAATAAATCAAATTTACACATTTGAACTGTGGAAGATATTGTCCCAGTAATTTTTGTGTTTCATCTCCTCATTGATATTTTAAATGCCTTGTATTATGAGCTATGAGTTGAGATTCATTTATAGAAACATGTTTGGTGTTTTTATTTAGGGCATGGCTAAGTAGGTTTTTTGTGCATATTTTTTGAAAATACATAATTTATTGGGACCTTCCCTCTCCCACATCTACTTTCAGCTTTACAAAAGGCTTTTCTTCTTTTGATTACTAAAAAAAGAAAGAAAAGGTTTTATGAAGCCATTCATAACCCTTCTCTGGGCTCCTTGTAAAGCAAGGCCATGACTGCATTCATATACTCAGAGCTTAAAAGCAGGAGGAAAAGCGACTTTTTACACAGTCCTAGAATGATAGAACAAGGGGGAATGGCTTTAAACTAAATGAGAAGAGATTTAGGTTAGATACTAGGGAGAAATTCTTAACTCAGAGGATGGCCCTGGCACTGCTGCCAGAGTTGTGGGTGCCCCATCTCTGGAGGTGCCCAGGGCCAGGTGGGATGGGACCTGGGCAGTCTGAGCTGTGGGGGGCAGCCAGCCCATGGCAGGGCTTGGGACTGGATGGACTTTGGGGTCCCTTCCAACCTCAGCCATTCTGTTACTGTTCTTCCCACTCTGTGTCTTTCTTCTCTGGTCCCAGAGGACTGGATGGGAATTGTCACCTTTCTGAGAAATCCCATGGGAGTCTCCAGCAAGGGTGAGCGTGCAGCTGTGCCACTTCCCTTCCAACCTTGGTGCTCTTTCATTTCTGTCCGGAGAGATGGGACGGGGGGAATTTCATTGTGCTGCTTGAAACGTATGCAGCTCATCAGCAAAGAGAACATTGCTGTGGTCATTAAAAGCAAACAGAGCATGCTGACTCCCAGCGTCAACCCTGCTGCAGAGTAAAGAAGGTGAAAGCCAGCAGCTCTCTCAGAGAGGCTGGGACTTATCTTAAGAGGGGACAGTGGGACTGCTGTTTGACTAAGGCAAAGGCCCTGAGTTCTTATTCAGACTGGGCTTTGAATAAGGAGCCCTCCTGACCCCAGACAAGCTGGACAGATGTCCTCAGCCTTGCCAACAGCAGAGAGTCCAAATGTCTCCTCAAGCAAACCCAGGAACTGTTCGGCTCTCCTTCACCCCTCGCTCCAGCTCTCGGCCCCATAGCAGATCTTTTACATCAGACATATAGAGCAAGGTTGCACTGTGGTGTTGCAAGGTCCCAAATTAGCAGTGTGTTAGTGACAAAGCACCAGCACCATGCAGGGTCAAGCAAGAAAGGTCAAATCTATTATGACAACTTCTATTTTGGCTGAAAATATATTCACTTTTAGCACTAAAAAAATGTTTCTCCTGGGGTTTGTGTTTTTGTGGCTTTTATGAGAGAAGCAGACCACCACTGTCTTGCTTTTCAGGAGTATTTTTGGATTTTTACTGCTCCTGGGGTGTCCAACGCTAAAAATAAAATTTAGATTCTTGGTTGTTACTGTCAAAAATGAATCAAACTAAATCTCCAAATGAATCTCATTAAGGGAGGTTTAAAGATCAATTTAGCATCCCTGCAAGATGCATCATTATGAGGAACTTGGCCTGAAGCTCTGCAGGGGGCTGGGAGGGCACAAGGCTTCCTCTCCCCACCGGCACACTGCCTTGCCCTAGTGCCCACTGGAGCTGAGAGCCGCCTGTAGCTGGGTATCGAGAGTAGCAGGGATGACAAATAACAAAGCAGCATTTGAGAATGAGATGAGCACCTGGAGAAAAGCTGGTGGATGGGAGGGGCGAGACACAGTGGTGGAGAGGATCCATGGAAGCTGTGATGGGCATCTCAAGTTCTCCTGAACAATCTGATACATGCAGTGAAACTCGTGATGATAATTCCAAGTCTTCAATTTACATCCTTGAAACTATCATCATAAGGCAAAAGGTTAGGCTGTTTTTTGTTTGTTTGTTTTCTTAAGGGGTGCCTCAGATTAGAGCTGACACCAGAAGGATGAGCACTGAATCTGGGGCTAAATATTTCATTGCCACAGATGCTGGCATCAAGTTGGTTACAAAGAAACTCTCTTGCATTGTTTTCCTTTGTTGTTGTTGTTTTGTTTTGTTTTGTTTGCAAGCTTTGGTGTTATTTATTTACTTCATTTTACACAACTTTCTGCTAAATATTAATTTGGATGAAGGAAAAGTTTGGATGAGACCGCGGGCAGCCCGATCTAGTGGTTGGCAGCCAGCCCATGGCAGGGGATTGGAACTGGTTGCTCGTTAAGGTCCTCTCCAACCTAAGCCATTCTATGATTTTGTGAAAAGATAATGGAGTTCAGATGAATCAGCTTGGAACTGGAAGGTGCCAAGTTACAAGGAAAAAAAGAAAAAGACTGATGAGATAAAACTTAATTGTCTCTGCCTTTCCTGCAATTTTCATGTACTCAGCTGATCTGCCTCATGCAAAGATCAAGGACGGCTTTGCCCTAATTTGTGGCGAGAAAGATATTTTTTCTTGAGTATCACAAGAGATGGAGCTCTGATTTAGACAGAAGGGGTTGTGAGCAGGGTAGGTCTTTCAGTTTGTCATTCCCCGTCCATTATTTATATGGTTGACGTCAGAGAGCCCGCCCAGGACATGCTGGACTTCCACAATCCCAGAGACATGCTCCTCTGTGCACTGCACCATACGTAACATCTTGTTTCTGGTACAATCAGCAATGGGCAGCTAAGGAAAGAAATGATGTTAAGGAGCAATAGCTTCCTTTTGTTATGTTTCAGAGGTTCACAATAAAACTTCACATGGGAAATCAAGTTTATGCTTCAATGCAGTGAGCAAAAGCATCCCATTTCCCTTTTCTGCCATTCAGGCTAAATTCGGATCTCCCTGACACCGGTATCTTTGGAGTACATCCACTGAATTTATCCTGCCTTTCCACAGTGGCATCTGGGAGCAAAATGTGGATCCTTATTTATTTATCAAGGCTATATGCGTTTGAGACCCTCTATTGCAGGAGGAAACTTCCTCAACGTTTTTTTTCTGCTCAAATGCAGAGGATTCAGCGCTGGGCATAAAGCAGCAGCATCCAAAGGAACAGAGCCAATTAACGGAGAGAGGGCTGCAGCCGTCTGCACACCGCAGTCCTCTCATGCCAGCTTCCAGGAGAGCTGAGCGGGGTCTTTCCTGGCTAAGCAGCCTTTGACGTCGGCGCTGATACTGAGGCAAGGGAGACACAGATGGATTAAAATAGCACAGCTTTTATCAGCTTTGCGCAAAATTCTGCTTCAATTTAAATTCATTTGTCAGGAGAACAAGGAAACTGACATTTTCTTTGAGTGGTTGTTCTCCCTGTTGGCTTCAGAAGAACCTCAGAGCCAGCAACAGCCAAGTCCAAGGCCTCACAATAGAGGCATCATTTGGATCCTGGGCGTGCTCCCAACTTCCTTCTAAACAGAACCAAGTGCTGAAGCTTGAGCAGAATGAACTATTGGGCAGCAGTGAGACACAAGAGCCAACCCATCCTACTGCCCCAATTACTGCTGAGTTAAGGAACCAGCCCACACAAGGAGAAGTGCTATGGGCCTGCTGTGGTAAGAAGATATTCACTGAGCCAGGAACTGCAATTCCACTTTCTCCTTCATTTTGGTGAAAGCTCTTTCCTACCTTTTCCATCCCAAGTTGCAGCAGCCGTTAACAGCACTTCCCACTTTGTAAAAAGTGTCCTCTCTGAATGCAATTAACTGTGTTTGTGTAGGCTGGGGATGTTCTCAAGTCGATCATTAAATCACAGAATCATAGAATCATGAAGGTTGGAAAGACCAGTAAGATTATCTAGTTGGACTATCAACCCATCATCACTATGCCCACCACCCATGTCCTTCAGTGCCACGTCTCTGTGTTTCTTGAGTATTCCCAGGGGCAGCGATTCCACCACCTCCCTGGGCTGCCTGTTCCAATACCTCACCACTGCTTCTGAGAAGAAGCTTTTCCCTAATATCCAACCTGAATTTCCCCTGGCACAGCTTAAGGCCATTACCTCCTGTCCTATCGTTGTTACCTGGGAAAAGAGGCTGACCCCCCCCTCACTACAATTCCTTAGAAGCACCTACAAGTACTGTGGGCTCCAGAACTTGACATCCAGTGGAACACTCCACCTGTATATTGGTCTGGCTTATGACAGTGACCCCAGTGTTGTCTCCTCATCCCTGCACTGCCCTCCCTCCCTGTTCTGGAGGCCATAGGGAAGCGAGAACTGAGTACGTAATGTCAACTTTCGTGGTATTACCTCCCACCTCATTGCATGTGGTTCTTTTTCTAGCCCCAATATCTGTCCTATCTGACTGTAAGCACTGGTTGTGTCACCCCAAACAAACCTGCACCCCAAAGGCAGCCAGTCCTGAACACGCTAGTGCTGTGGGCCTGTGACTCACACATCCCTGGCTCTAACTTTGCTCATAGTTTCTGCAAACCCCCTGACTCTGACCTGATGGATGTCAGACTTTCACTGGCCCTGCTTCCTGCCTGCCAAAGTCACCTTGTTGGATTGCAGGTGTGTTCTGGATCTCAGTTCTCCCCTGAAAAGTATAACCCCTTGTCAAAGTGCTGTGATGGGCACAGTAGAAGGTGACTGAGGAGGATCATTCAGTTGCCTTAAAGATGAATTCAGCAGATGGCAATATTTTTATGCAGCTCCTCATCAATCCTGGTCACAGTTTTCTGCAGAGCAGAGCTAACAGTGCAAATTTTGTGTCAGAACAGCTGCATTTGCCCATGATGACACTCACCTCCTCTCTTTGTGTGTGCCAGTGCTTCAATGTCCTTGAATCCTGACCCCACCATTGAGCTGGTTCCTGCTGGGTGTTCAAGCATGAGCCAAAGTAGTGCTGAAGTGCACAGGCTGAAATGGCCCCACCATTAACTGCAGTGAGTGTATGTTCAGAATTCTTCTCATACACCACCTAGTGCATGAACGAGTCTCCAACCTATGTTCTTTTATGTGTTCACTCAGGTAACCCATGCAGGATTTCCCCCTTTCACACACAAGGTGCACCGTTGTGACTCTGGTCACAGTCTGGTGGTGTGTTAATGGCTGTACTGCATCTACTCCATGAGTATCAGCCATGGGCAGCTAGTTGCTTGTATGAGATCATTGTGATAGCTCTCTGGCTGCCCTCTCCAAAAACTGAGAACATCCTAGACCAATTCATCTTGTTCAATTCAAACCCAGAGTATTTGGACTAGACAGAGACTGAAAAGTAACCAGAGGAGAGGAAATCAGGGTGATTGCAGCCCTTTGGAAAGACTCATTCTCCCTGCAGGGAAAGTCAGAAAAGCTTTGGAGGAATTGCCCACACAGTTTTGTTTTGGCATTTCTCACCTCTCTCCCCCATTTCAAGTCCTTGGGCCTGCCACACCTTCCACACTGGAAACAAAGCCTTAGAATAAATTAGAGCAGAAAAGGAAAAGAAATCACACTGATCTCCCAATTAGCACTTAGGCAGTCAGATCTTTGCATTTTAATTGTAATCACTCCAAACACAAAAAAGCTGAAGTGACAAACCCCACAGCTAATTCCTGCTGATTAAGTCACCCCTTAGTCCCCATTCCAACCTTTGTGTGGTTTCTGCTTTAAATCCTTGGCCTTTGGACACAGGCAGCTGATAAAGGCAGTGCTTTATTTTCACTCTCTTCCATTCAACTCATTTTGCTTCACTGAATCCTATTCTGGAGCCATGTTTGCATACCCAGGTTGTTTGCCCTGGCCTGACACATGCCCATGGACCTTGAGGTGCTGGGACAGCCCCAGATACTGGCAGCATGGGGCAAGCAGCAGAGAAAAGCAAAGCCAGAGCCAACATAGAGTTCACAACATCATGAGAAATGCAAGTGGGAACAGAATTCTGCAACTCCAATCTGCCACCAAAGCAGGACTACATGGGGAGTTAATTTAGATATTATGGGCTGTCCTGACAAATAATGAATCTTTCCAGGTGCAGAGACCCCACAGCTTACTTGAGACTATGTTCTGATGACTGAATGCTTTCTCAATGGGAACGTTTTCCTTTTATCTAATGGATTTTCCTCTGTCGCCATTCTGCCTCTCATCCTATTACTGTGAAAATTAATTAGGACCAAATTAAATCAGAGAGGGAGTATACTGACCTAAGAAGAGCTCTCATTCCTCTGTGAAAAGCAGAGTGCACAGCACAAACTTAGCTTCGAGCTGATTCAAATCAAGCCTTAGAGTCATGCTTCCTGGAGGTTTAACTCAAGATCAAGACGTGCTAATAGACATGACTCTCCACAACATACCCCTCTACAAAATGGACTCCTGTCCCCACTGTTCTGCATGGGCACAGAGTTGGTCCTTGAGAGATAGTTGGTCATGATGGTGATAGGCTAATGATTGGACTGGATGTTCTTAGAGGTCTTTTCCAACTTTAATGATTCTATGATTCTGTGATTGAGAAGGAAAAGAGCCAGGAAAAAATGTGAAAGATTGGAACAGAGGCTTGAAATATATTTATTAAAGATAATAGAGAAGCAGATAGGAGATGTAGATCTAATGAGACATTATATGGGAAATTCCTTCTGAAGTGGAGTTTGAAGGGCAGGATGAGTCACCCCAGCACTTCATGGCAGGATGCTGTTCTGGGTTACCTGTAGCCCCACTCAGGAGCACTGGTTGTTGATGGACACACGGCACTGAAGGTCCGTGAACTCAGCTGGCTTCCGTCATTCCTGTTGCTTTGCCACAGGAAGCAGCATGAAATGTCAAGTTGGTCTTTTGAGCTAAGTAGCAATGATGCGCTGTGATTGTCATACAGAACTCAAAGAGTTTTCTTTGCTTACTGTTGCTTTGTAAATAAGCTCTTTTAATTGAAAGCAGGAGTATTCTTTACCTAAGAGCAATTATTAGAAGTAGAAATAGAGGTAGATGTGAGGGTTGGTTCTCCTCAAGCACACCCCACTCCTCTCAGATCCTACTGCCAGGTAGAGAGGGCCAGCACAGCACAGAAGCCAGTGAGTGAGGGAAAAGCAGGGTCTTGTCTCTGGCATCACTGCCCCATAGAACAAGGGATGCACAGTGTCACCTCGGCTCTGCCAGTTCACTTCTGTAGGTGTTCATCCTCACCCAGCATTATGCATCTATTTCTGTAGAAGGGGTGGCTCAGACTCTTCTGTTTGTACACTGTGTTTAAGAATATGAAAGAATATGTGGCTGATGCTGAAGTCTCATTTCTTCTTGTAAGTAGAGCTATGCACACACAAGCGCACTATTTTGTTATCAATCAAATTAAGGAAATAATTCCCAGAGAAGGTTGGGGAGAAAAAGTACATGGCTTTACACTGAATCAGTCATTTCATACATCAGGCTTAATTCTTTCTTTTAGCCTTTTAGGAAGAAAAATGGAGAAACTCAGAAGTGGTAGACTGCATCCAAGGTCTTTGCCAGGTCCTTTTCTGCATTTGTTTGTGTACCAAACAAAGAAGACATACCAGAGAAGACAGGACAGGACATGAAGAGTCCAGGAGTATGTTCTGCAGCAGCATGACCTTGTGCCTAGGAACAAACTTATACACGGTAGGAAGCAGGCAGGCTCAATACTGTCTTTATTATTCAATTGCATATCTTCAAGGCCTTTTTGGCTGTGTGTTACAGGGGAATTCTTTACCTCACAGAACCTGGTTTACTGTCATCAGCACTAAGCTCTTGCAGACCTATTCTCACCCTTCCTTCCTGCCTTCCTGCCTTCCTTCCTGCCTGCCTTCCTTCCTTCCTCCCTCCCTCCATCCCTCCCTTCCTCCCTTCCTCCATTCCTCCCTTTCTCCCTTCCTCTCTTCCTTTCTTCCTCTCTTCTTTTCTTTCCTTTTCTGCACCCTGCAGTACTTTTCCTTCTTTGATGACTATGCATCTGCTCTTTGTTTCATTCATACTCTTTAAGAGCCTTTCTCTTCTCCAATATTTATATCTCTTCTGTGTTTTGTTGCTGTATAATGCATCCTGTCTTCTCCATTTGCCTTCTGGCCGAAAAGCTTGCTGAAGTTTCTCCCTCCTAAGGTTCCCCCTACTCCTTGAAAGCCTACACAAGTGCTGAGACTGCAAACCGCATCCCCCAGGAAGGACCACTGAGCAGGTAGGGTTGCCATCCTGGGACTGTGGGGTTAATCTCAGGTTAATTAGTGAAATTAACTTCAGGCTCAGCAGCAGTTGCTGCTGCTAGTACTTCAAGAGAGAAGTAAAATGCTGATGGTTACATCTGCCTCTGTGATTTATGTGTGGCATAGGAATGTCTAGCAAGCTCCAGAGAGCTGTACATGGTAGGGGATTTTCTTGTGAATAACTTTCTTTGAGAAAAGTTACATGGCACACGTGTGAGGGGAAATTGCAAAAGAGTCCCACACCAGTAAGCAGTTTCTTCTTTCTATGCAGTTTCTGCTAACTATGTATCAACCCCCCCACCTGCTGTAAGCAATTGTGAGATAGTGGTGATCCGAAGACATATCTAGGAATAGAATCCTCTTTTGTAAAACACTGTTCACTTTACACTAACGTCGATGAAGAAGATGCTTTTCTCCACCCTAATTTCCACATAATCTCTGGAAAGTGGGTCAGTATCTGTGCAAATGCACAGGGAAGCGAGAAGATGGGTGGAACATCCTCTTCTGTTTTGTTCTTTTTGACACCATTCTGTGGACAGCACCCACAGTTGCAGGACTCACATTGTTACAATGGGTTGTTGTAGGACTTGTGCCCTAACTGGCGTAGTAGACACCTTATCCCATCTCGTCAGTAGTGCAGTGCTTCCAACTGCTCTAGCTGGACAGTTCTACCAGTAAATAAAACAGACTGATGTGATCCATGACTGGATGATGTGACCAGGCTGAATGTGGCTCTGGGCACACTTGTCCAGTGGTTGGTGACCCTGCCCTTGGCAGAGGGATTGAAACTAGATAATCTCTGAGGTCCTTTTCAATCCAGGCCATTCTATGATTCTATGATTCTATGATGGCAGGCCTATCTCTTCTTCCCACACTATCACTGAAGGGAGAACAGGCTCTTTTCTGCATCACAGTCCTTATAAACTCCCCAGTGAGACCAGAAATCCTCTCTGACTCTGTTATGCACCAGTGGATACAGCACCGCAGCAGGGAATCGGAGACCTGAACTCCATGTTTCTAATTTCCTTGTTTATACCGTTCCTGGGTGCTCCCTCTTGCTCTGCTTACATACCTCCCAAGGCATTCACGTGATCCTGCAGGGTGAGTCATCACTGCTGTTTCATAACTCAAAGCCAGGTGGAAAGTTTATCCAACAGAAACATAGAAATGCACAAGCGTGCACTTCTCTGCTACTCTTGCTTCCCCTGGATAAATTGCGGTCATTTCCTTGTCCAGTAAAGCTGAGCAGAAGCATTGTTCGGAGATCTCAGATGAGAAAGTTAAATTCTGTGGAATGTGCATGCTTGTGTACACATATGTGTTATGTTGCAGGGGAAAGAAGCTTGGGAGATTTTGGGATAGAATAGAATAGAATTAAAGAAGGAAGACTTCTAAGATCTCCAAGTCCAACTGCCAACCCAACCCACATGTCCACTATACCGTGTCCCTCAGTGCCACATCAACACTTTTCTTGAACATCTCCAGGGACAGTGACTACCCCACCTCCCTGAGTAGCCTGCTCCAGTGCATCACCACTCTTTCAGAGAAGAAGTTTTTCTTAATACTAAGCTGAGCCTCCCCTGGCAATAGAATAGAAAATAGAATAGTTCAGTTGGATGGAACTTTGAAATATCATTTAGACCAATAGCTCTGACTGTGTCAGAGCTAACCAAAAGTTGAAGTACAATATTGAGGGCACTATCTAAATGCCTCTCAAACACTCACAGTCATGGGTTTGTACCTCTTTTGTACCTCCAGGAACTGGTACAGAAATGCTCTTGGACACACAATCAGTAATTATTAGTTATTTGCCTTTTCACTTCCTGAAAATTTTGATTTTGAGCTGAAACCTATTACATCATAATAGGCAGCTTAATAAATGTATGATGTCATATTTCATTAATTTATCTTCTAATAACAGGTTCAACAGTAATACTTCTGAGAGCTTGTTTCTGATAGAAACTTACTTTTTGTTTTTAATTGCAAACACAGCCTTGGATGTATTCCCATGAATCGAAGAACATGTTGTTGTTTTTTTGAAGGACTTAGAACTAGGCTCATGATTAATTCACCAAATTAAATTAAACCAGTTGGCAACTCTGATGTAAAGTTGGCTCATTTTCACCCATCTGACTTCAAAATGGCAGAATGGATTTTTATCAAACTTCAGAAGAAAAAAAGAAGAAGAGTTTGCCTTTGGGAAAAGGAACAGGGACTAAAAATAGAAATAGGAAACAGCAGTGGTATTTGTGCATCCTCCTTGGCCATTCAATGTTACATACAAGAATTGGTGTTTGGTGGCACTGCCTGTAGCTGCATGGCGGTGGTGGGATGCCACTGTCAGAGGATAAGATCCAGGTACAGAAATGAGACACCAGAGCAATTCCTGCTCCAACAGGAATGCAACTGGTGCAGCTCAGCAATGCTAACTTTCTGACCCTCTCCTAAAATGAGCTTCAGCTGTACACGCAGCACTCACATATAAACTCATAATGTTAACAAACTGGGCAGCAGCTCCTGTTGTGATCTTCACAGCTCCCCAAGGAGGGTGCTTGACTGCATAGCAACTGAAAGATGAATCCAGTTGAAAATGTACTTATCATTCACCAATAAACCCACGGAGTGAGAGAATATACAGTGTGAGGATGTGGGTGGGTGAGGACAGATCTACCCTGTGGGATCGGGTACATGGTAGATGGGCCATCTCAAAGCGGTATCTCTGTGAGCTCTGCATCATGCCATGAGGTGTTTTGTTTCAGTCAACATGCTGAATTTTTCTGCATGCAGCGAGTTAGAATCATAGAATCATAGAATTGTTGGAGTTGGAAGCGACCCCTGAAGGCCATCACTCCAACTGCCCTGCAGTGAGCTGGGGCACCTACAGCTCCAACAGGTGCTCAGAGTCCCATACAGCCTGACCTTGAGTTTCTCCAGGCATGGAGAACCACCACCTCTCTGGGTAACCTGTGCCAGTGCCTCACCACTCTTATTGTAAAAACCTTCTTCCTTATGTCCAGTCTAAATCTCCTCTCTTTTAGTTTGAAACCATTTCCCCTTGTCTTGTCACAACAGACCCTGCTAAAGAGTCTGTCCTCTTCTTTCTTATAGTCCCCATTTAGGTACAGCAAGTTCCTTCCTTTTTAGACCGAGAGCATAAAAAGAGCAGTCTTATATCTGCTATATCTGCTGATCTTATTTCAATAAATGATTTTTCTAATTGGTCTTGCATGTTTACATGATAATGTCTCCTAAGAGAATAGTGTGAGAGATAAAGCTGAATTATTTTATTGTCACACACTGCAAGTACAGGGGAAAGGGACAGGAAAGCCTTTCTCCCATATAATGGGTACAGGTTGAAGTTAGGACCTTCCTTGATACAGTGCCAGTAGCTTTAAGGAAGCTCTTCTAAATCCTGATTTAAGACCTGTAAGCACACAACATGAATGAGAGTGGTATTCAACATCCAGTTTATCAGAGCAGAATTTTAATTCCTCAAACTGAGATGATCATTCAAAACCAGTGTCAAGAACAGCTTACGTAAATCATATTTTAAACCAGGAGCACCTCTGGAAAATTTTTCCAGCTACAAACCTTGCTATCATTATTTGTGTCTTTGCTATTGCAGTGCCAGACTCCTGCATTGTGCTTAATATGATGTCAAACCTTCAGACAACCCATCAGCCAAAACTGGTGCGGACTCTGACATTACCCTTGGCAGCTGTGTGTTGCTGGGGAGTTCGGTCCTGCCAACCATGCATAGACTAGCTGCCTTGTTTAGGTTTTGTTTATTTGTTTCTGACCAAGTTGCCAAAAGTCCCAAACCTACCTGTTTGTAAGGGAGCAGGTTCCCATCTTCAGAGAGATGCCTTCAGCCCTACAGCAGACACATTGCAGGATGGCAAATTCCTTTTGCCTCATGTTTGCAGCCACCTGTCCAGGCAGACCCTGCAATCACGGGAGAGACCTCTCTTCCTACACAGCGCCTTTGGTGTAAGGAGCAGAGTGAACTGTGAGCTATGTCCTGGCTGTTTGTAACAGAATGGCCCTGCTTGGGGGAAGAAGTCCATGTGAGCTATTCAAGGTTGAATTCTCTGGCTGATCCTGCATTTCCCATGGGCTGGTGAGAGCACATGGAACAGTTAATATTTAAACTGTTGACACAGTGCCCGATTTAGACAGCAGCTTCAGCCTCACCCTCGTTTGGAAGAGTGTGTTGTCTGGGGGAAAGCTGCATGACCCGAGCAGCCAGCACAGAATGTCTAGGCTGGGCTGCGGCTGTGTCACATCTGCTCTGTATGCCCAGGGAGAGTGTGACTTCCACTGGTTTCCCAGCACACCGTCTATTAGATGCGACTTCACAACACAATTGGCTGGACAATGTTTGTGAGTTTTTCCTGATTTTTTTTTTTCCTTCAAAAATTCTAAAAAAGTGAAATTGCACTGACTCCAATGAAGTGCTTTTCAGCTGCCTTAAAAGTAAATACTTCAAGTTTAGTAACCATTTTGGTCTCAGTTTTTGTGAATTTCCCTCCTTACTTTGCCTGCCTGAAATTTTGCATTGCAAATTTTGTTGATACAACTCAAAACATAATTTATTCTTGGACATGGATGCTCCAAAGATATATCAACAAAAACCGAAACCTTCTTGACACTGATGATTTCACATGCGGTAAGGAAATCAGTCTGAAATTTCTACAACTCTTTTTTTAGACTCTCTTCTTTCTCCAGTTTAAGAGCGCATATCTTGACTTTAATACATGATAGCTGGCAGAGCAACGCGCTCTGCCCTCTTGCTACCACCCAAACTTTTGGAGGTCAACCCACAGTTGTATTTCCTATAAATGTGTTCATGCTTTTTAAAACTTTGGATAATATTATGATGTTACTTAAGTGCCCCAACCATTGAAAAGCCTGAGGAGCCTGGATGTTTAAAACTTTTGAACGTGTGGATCTCTGTCATTATTTGAATGTTTAATAGGTCTGCACAATTAATGCTGATATCCCTTCTGTTATCAGCAGAAATTCTTTCAGTACCCGGTAACATATGTAAACATGTATTGAATTTAATGGGGTGTTTGTTGCTGTAAAGCTGCCTAATCTGGGCTTCCAGGAATGTCAGGTGTGGTTCACCGTGAACGTGGATTAACACAGTACAACTGCTGGAATTCTAATCTAGACAAATTTTTCTCATAACAGAGTGGAGAATAGGTATCTAGGGTGGTTGTGACCTCTGTCTATGGTTATGAGGTGATTATTAGCATCTTCTGCTGAACCACAACTGGAAGAAATCATTAAGTGCTTTTCCCTCTTGCAGTGTGAGATCTTGCCATGGAAACCCAGGGTACAATAGATTAAACAGAAGAGAACAGGGAGACAAGGTGAGATTAACAGAACTGAAATCTCACTTCAAATTAAATGAGACAAGAAGATGAAGTAGTTTTTCCAGCAGCTAAACCTATGCACTCTTATCTCTTTAATAAGATGAAGGCAGGAGGAAAATAGCATCATAGAACCTCTCCAGAGTGGCAGCTTAGCAGGAACTGTAACTCACCACCACAGCTCGAAAAGATTTACATTGTGCTGCTCCCCTCTTCTTCATTCTCTCATTGTTTAACCATCAACACTGCAGACACTACCCACTTGCTACTTCTCTTTTAAATCAATCAAGTAGTTGGCTTTTATGTTTCTTATTGGGTGGGAAATTCCTCTAGGTTGAGCCGTGCATCTATGATTTTGGTGAGCAAACTGTGGAAGGCTGAGCCCCTCAAGTGTTTGGACCCTTGAGACTGGGGGCTGGTTGTTCAGCTTCAAAGAGCTTCAGTTTTAAGCAAATATGAGAACAGTGGGAAGGAAGTCCAAGAGGATTGGGTGGCAGGGGCATAAGGGCAGCCTTTCAGCTCAGGAGGGCGTGAGGGTTTTTGATAGTGAGGACTGCCACACCAAGCTTGGGAGAGAGTTATGAGTTGTCACATATGAAGAAAGTAAGGTAATGATCTTACATTAGATATGGGCTTTGGACTCAGTGGGAAAAAAAAAAAAAAAAAAGATCCAAAGGCAAAAGAGAAAGCCTTTCTCTTTTAATCCCTCTTCTCCATTGGCCCCCTTCAGGATTTCCACATCCCTGAGAGACAAATTGTAGCACCTTGGCCTCTCTGCACATCCTTATCTGCACATCCAAATCTTCTTGGTGACTTCAGGAGACCAAATCTTTTAACCTAGGATGTTTGGAGCTTAATAATCTGCCTATTAGATTTAGGCATAGATTATAGATTTCAGTTAAATATCTCAATGCCTTGAATCAGTCAGTTCTGAAAATGATACTGTGTCAGCTACTTTTGGTTAGCATGAAAAGGTCCAGCAATGCTTGAGTACTTCATTTGCTTGTAGAAATAAGAGCTTATATTTTTTTACTCCTCAAAATCAAAGTAAGTTACCTCATAGCAAAAAAAAATAATAATAATAAGACCAGGATTTTATCTGTTTTCCACTTTGCTCTGGGCAATAGCATAGAGCTTGTGTGCATCCAACTCTTGGTACAACCCAGTAGGATACTTGGATACGTAGAAAACTTTGCTGAAGTTGTAGCAAAGTCCTTTGGACACACATTTTAAATGGCATAACAAGAGTTCTGTTCTGAAGTTCAGGACAAGTTTGAGTGCTCTGATGGTAAGTTCATCTGTTTTTTCGTAGCTCAGTAACATGGATTTGGCCTAAAGACAGTGCCTTAAAAATGGAAACCTCTTGTATTCAAACCAGCAGAGAAAAAGTTCTCATTAAAGGTTGTATTTGTTATATGTTACTTTTGTTCTGGGTAGGAAAAAAGAAAGCAAACCCAAAAGCCCAAGAAAGATTCCTAACCAATTGATAATTAACAACTTTCAAGTACATTTATGTCCACATACATTTGTTTTCTTTTTTCAAAAAAAAGAAATATTTTTAGAGTTTTAACACTTAAAAAAAAAAAAAGAAGAAAGAAAGAAAAAAGAAAGAATAAAGTAATGTACACATTACATTATTTTGGTACTGGTATGGATCATTTTAAAAAACATTTGTTGTTAGTATTTATAATGGTTTGTACAAAATTGTAAACTATTTTCAAGTTTGTTTTTACTTTTGTTCAGCATCGCCTTTCAAAAACTGTCACTGCAGGAACAGAAATACCCCAAACTAAACCCCAGAATGAAGGCAAGGAAACTCCCCTTGGCCCTGCCCATCCTTCCCCCTGCCCTCCTGCCCACTCTACCTACAAGAAGACAGAAGGAGACAGTTTTTGAAAGCACCCAGCTGTAATTGGTGAGCACGCTTGTCCTGGGAGCCATCCCATGGCACAGAGTGGGCTTTAGCTCCTCTCCATCTGGCACAGGATGGCTATGAGAGTAGAGACTGCCACCCACCAATCACACCTTCCCACCTCTAGAGTAGACAAAGATGGCTCTTTAGGTCATTTTATTTTATTTCTTTGTTGTTTTTTCCCTTTTTTTTCCTCCCCCCGTTTTTTTTACAAAAAAAAAAAAAAAGAAAAAATCTACATCTAAATCACTTTGCTATAGAAACATTATTTTTCTTTCCCCCTTTTTTTTTGTTTTTTTTTTTTTTACATTTGTTAAAGCAGAATCTGCTTTTGTGAAAAAAGACAAGGATCAAGGTCTTATTTCATGCAGAAAATGCAAGTTAAAGAACGTAAAAATGGGTGGTTTGTTCTTTTTTTTTCTTTTTTTTTTTCTTCTTCTGTTTGTTTTTGTAATGCTGTACAGGATGCAACGCAGCCACTCAGAGTATGTCAAGATGGTTCACAGCGGTCCCTTTGATAATGTATATTGACATTGCCATTGATCTCCCTGTTCTGTTGTCATTGTTGTTCAATTAGGATTTTGTTTGAAATTCTGGCCACATAAGACGTCCCCAGTTAGAGATGTTGCCACTTCTTCATCTTTGAAGGGAAGATGGATGAGTGCAGTTTGAGAGGATGATAGATTGGCATAAATGATCTAGCCTTTCCTGGGAAAGATGCCCCACACTTAGAGGTCTAATCTTGTTTGCTTTCATACCTCTTGGCTTAACATCCCTGTGGTGAGCACATCACGAGTAGGCATTTGTTCTTCAGAAAACAGTTTCACCTCTGAAAGGGGATGTGATTTCACATAAAGACACAATATTATGACATGCCAGGCAATGGAGAGAAAAAATACTGTAGATCGGACAAAGGTCATTCTACCAGGGTCAAGAGTACTTGCCTACAGGTGGTGTTTTTCTGGTAACTCTTGAGTCTCTCTATTCTCTGATTTCCCATTTTCTTCTCTAGTATCTGGCTATTCATCTTTCCAAGTGTTAGAAACTCCTCTGTGACATCTGCTAACCCTTCCTTGGGTTTGCTCATGGGAGATCATCTCTTTTGGTCTGTCAAGCACATTGGCCCCAACCTGGTGAAGCTGTTAGATCCAGATATGATTTTAAACAGATGAGTAGCCATCAGGACTGTTCCTCTGCTCAGAGATGAGCGCGGGATTGGGCTTTGCTGGATTGAGGCACTGCATGGGTTTAGTCCTTCCCTTTCCTCTATTTTGCCCTTTCCCTTCTTGCTTCAATGCTCTTGAAACATGAGAAGAAAAAGGTTGGGGCAACCTCATCTCCCCCTTGCCAAATACTTTCTTCAACAGCACCTACCTTTGAGCTGAATCTCAGATTTATGCCCAGTATCTCCCTCTGAGATGCTCTGGGGCATATCTCCCCCATTTCTACCTCCATATCTTTGAGGCGTGAGGTTGGTGAGATCTCTAACAGCCTGGAAGCTGCACTAGCAAAAGACAAATTCCTGTTCAAAACATCCTTATTAGGTACCCAGGGTCCCTGTGGCAGGTGGCACAGTGGCCAGAACTTTGGGCCTGTTGTCCGCTCATCCTTGAAGAAATAAAGTTAAGCATTGCCAGCCACAACAGCACAAGTTCTCTCAAAAGGTGTGCCTCCTCCCTGTAGTGCCACCTGACATGTCATGATATTGTGTGGCAGACACTTCTGCAGCGAGGAATCACCACTGGACCTCATTGGGTCTCATTGGGAATGGTCATTACCTTGGCAAGACTTGGTGCTGCAGCAGCACAGGCCCTACAGCCCTGGGCAGAGCAAGAGGATGGTGATGAGAAAGGAAAGACCAACTAAGTGCATCATTCCCTAGTGGAACACATAACAAGGAAAGGAATGCCTCTGCCAACCTGAGCGAGTGCATTCCTCATGCTAAAAAACATCTGCATGACACCAAAGGCAATCATGTTTTCCTCCCTTGCTGACCTGGCTTCTCCTAGTCTGCCAGTCCCCAGATCCTCCTCACTTGGCTCAACAACACTCGGGGTTGTTCTGCAAAGGGTGTTCTATGCAGCTTGGAGGTGGGAGCCACATGACAAGATACCCAGAGAAGCACACTGCAGTCAAAGTGTCTGGCACTGGCAAGCTCTGGCTATCTGAGATGGGAGCAGGGCAGCCCTCAGCATGGAGCTGAGAACAGGAGGTGTGGGATGGCAGGTTCAGTGCCTCTAGAGTGAGATGATGATGGCAGATCTTCTTGGATGGAGCCATTTTTTTTCACCATGATTTTCTTCTGCAGAGCACAGTGTGGTGCAGGAACTCATACTCACACAACTTCTTGCTTTCTCTCTGCAGAAAACACCTGTCCCTGTGTACCCCCAAATCCTGCCTGTGCTGTTCGCCAGAGGAATGGCTGTGTCAGGGCTGTGAGGCCTGCATCATGCTGATGCACTCTAGCTGGAGTGGCAGTTATAGTGGAGAGAGAACCCTTACTGTTGAAGAATGGCCATTCCTAAGAGAACTGAGGCTTCCCTGTGGTCCATCTTCCATACAAAGATTTTTCTTTTATCCTTGCTGCAATAATACAAACAATAAAACGTTTGTTGGCTGCAGAAACCACACTCTCCCCACAGAGAAAGGGCTGTCCTTATTTTTCCAAAACACTAAGATAAAACAGACAAGCAGTTTCTCACCTTGTTTTTCACCCTTGGCATTCTTCCCAACCCAGACAAAGATTGGTTTTACTGCAGAGGGTTACCTATCGGTCTCAGACCCACTACCATTATTATCTATGGCATTCCTCTATTGCTCATTTCTGCTAACTGAAAGCTGCATGGAAACCAAACATTCCTTGGTCCAAAATCAGTCAATGCCGTAAACTTGAGCCTGTTCATTTTCACTTCTGACCTTCCGTGCTTCTTCTGCTGAAGAATTTTTCTCTGCAAGTCCAGTGGCCACTAAAACAGATAGCTGAGCTTAACTCAAGGTTTGCACTCTCTCTTCCAAATCCATTTTTCACCACCCGTTCCCATGCAGCCAGGAACTTGCAGACAAAGGTCTATTGAATTGCAAAGGCTCTTAGGAGAAGTCTGTCAACACTGATGGCTTCCTTGATAATTCTTCTCAGCAGCTGGCATTTCCTAGCATTTGTCACCTTAGGCCAAATCACAATGCAGAAAGGAGCATCAGCAACAGCAGCTTCTCCAAGACTGTTCAGGCTTGTACTGCCTTTACTCCACATGCATTACTTCATTTATGCAAGTGATACCTGATATCATTTTCATCCTTTCACTACTACATCCCAGGATACAGTAAGGCATAGTACAGTTTGGCTCTCCAGGAAGAAGCCTGCAAGAAATTGGGGTCTAATACATAGCCTCCTCTCATTGATCTCAGGGATGATGGGACCAAACACTGAATAGTTACTTACAGAACACAACTTCCACCTCTGCTGCCCACCTTTACTGCACTTGGAGGTGGATCAGGGAGCCAGCCCTAAGGTCACCATCTTGGAGGGCTGCACTTCTGTGCAGGCACAGACACAAGTTCACCCTCCAATCCCTGTGGGAAAGTCTGGGAAATGGTATTGTATCAGCCTGGAGGATAGTGCTTCTTTATTACTCTTGTCACCTTTCAGCTGTTCTTTACTTCTGAATGTACAGAACCATTTTTATTTGGTTTACATCAAGACATTAGAAATCAAACATTTATTTTTCAAAAAACAAAA
Organism: Meleagris gallopavo; assembly: GCF_905368555.1. Classification (NCBI taxonomy): domain Eukaryota; kingdom Metazoa; phylum Chordata; class Aves; order Galliformes; family Phasianidae; genus Meleagris; species Meleagris gallopavo. The sequence goes on from NC_139412.1 coordinate 10,522,037, forward strand.
AACAAACAAAAACCAAAGAAAGACAACCCAAAGCAACAAAAAAACCTCAACAAAATCAACCAATCAAACAAAATAAAACCAAATGAAAAAGAATAAAAACCAAGCCCCAACACTATATACATCTTCTTGTTCCCAGTCTCCACTCCCCTCCCTCCCTCTCTCCCACCCTTCCTCCCTCCCTCCCAGCATCTGCATTAGGTCCTGCGTCCAACACATAGATTTCACATCTTTCACCCAACCCATGCCCCCAACCCAGTTTCCATGCCTACTGCAAAGACATCCCACCCTGCTTGGTAAGCCCAGTCTCATCTCCAAGAAAGCATTTGGTAACCTGCACAGCATTTCTTGCCTGGTTATCTCTTATCTCTGACATCAGGGCAGAGCCCAGCCATTGCCCCAGCTTGGGACAGTGGTAATTCCTCCGCATATCCCAGCCCAGCTCTTGCAACATTGTCCTGATGCAAATGATTGTCCCTGCCTAGAGGGACTAAGCTCATTCTGAAGGCAGAGCACTACGAGTCTCCCTCTATTTCCCAGTTCCTGACCTCACAATCTCCCAGAGTCTGCGGTCTCCGTCCAGCATGGACTGCTGCCGTGGCTGGGTTTCCTTGAGTGCTGCCTGCAGCTGCACCCAGCCCATCTGGCTCACTGCAGGTCCCCAGTTTCCAGTGCTCTAGGCTTTTCAAACCTATTTATATTGCACGTATATTTCCACTACCTCTCTCCTAATCGTCTTTGAAGTTCTAGCCCGTTCTCACCTCTTCCTCATCCTATCCCCTCCACTAGAATTTCATTAACTATTGTCCTTTGGTCTGCACAGCTCCAGAAGTTTCACTTCAGCTTGATAACAGTTCAGAGATTTAAAACCCTTTCACCCTCCTCATAAAAAGGAAAACAAAACCAACTCCCTCCCCCACACCTTATCTCCTCACACCAGAGCCTTTGGAGCAGATCTGGTCAAACAGACCAGCCCAATCAGGTCCTCACACGGCTCTGTTTCTGGGAAGTGGATGTGCTGTCCATTGGACAGAGGAAGTGCCAAGCCTTGGCAGGTTTCCTACTTATTTGCAAGACATAAGCTGCTGGCATGGTGTCAGATGTGCATGCAAGAAAGCTGGATGCCAGTTAAGACCTATAGTCTTGTTTGTTTCATGCACTGTGAACTTATCCTATATACACTACGGGCTGGTTTATGCTTGAAGACATGAATATAAAGGTATACATTTTCCTTTTATCTTAGTAACCAAAGCTTTACTTTCACCCATGGAATAGCAGGGGTTTGCTACCACGGCTCTTATTTTCCTCTTCTGCTCTTTCTCTCTTCAGTTCTCAATACTGAAGGTGAAGGGGGATAGGAGGGGGACAGGTAGGATTACAGTCCCAAGGTCCTAGTTCCTAAAGGTCCCTGAGTGACAGCACTGTACAGTATCAGAATATGAAGCGATAGGGTTGTGTTGGCCATTTATATCCTGAGAGAGATTTCACTTTTATTTCTCCTTTTCCTCCTCCTCCTCCACATGCCTGCGTTAGGCTGTTACGCATGGGAAAGGTGCAAAACATTCTCCTCCAGCCCAGCCCCCTCAGGCTGCCCGGAGTTTCCCTCATGCTCAGCTTCCATTCTCTGACAAAAAACAGAAGGCCCAACAGACAGCAACCCTATCTCAAGCAGCAAACAAACTGAGGCTTCATTCAGCATTGCCTCCTGCACCACTGTAGCAAAAACCAGATGCTGCTCCATTTTGGAATAGCACTCATGCTTATTCCTCTCCGCTGCTCTCCCTTCATGAAGAGAAGGTGGACAGCAACATGCACACAAGCTACAGAGTGGAAATCTTCTCCAGCTTTCCAACAACATTATCTTTGTACCCACCCAATTAAAGGCTCATGTCTTTCCTTATGTTTGTGACAGCCTGAAACCTCTCAGCTGGAGTTTAATTTAAGTAAAATTCATTTTTTCTCCACTGTCTCCTTTCAGAATCACCGGACCCCGAAACAACCCTTGGATTTGTTGCCTTTCTTAGGGTGGACACAGATTGCTATGGAGGGGGAAAATGGAGGTACCACCTCGGTCCTGGAGGAGGGCATTTCTAAAGGCCTCCAGCATCCTTCCCTCCCCCCTGTCCAGGACCACATATTCTATTACTCATCTGACTTAAAGGACTCGATTGTTCTCCATCCTGCCATGTCACCAGAAATTATAAGGCAGTTCCTGAACTGTGAGAAGTCCTGACCGCACACTCTTTGGCAAAGATTATTGTGTAGGACTGAAAAGTCCAGATGTCTGGATATACGAAGACAGACTCTATGAAATAAAACTGGCCTGGCAAGGACAGGTCAGAAACATTCAGAGAGAAACTAGGATGACTCCTGCTAAGAAAGAGAACCCAGCCGACAGAGAACCGAGGCAAATAGCAAAAGAGTCTGGCTCCAAATCCCAGCAGGTGAAGAAAACATCTGAGCAGTGCTTTTTCCCTGGAAAGCTTTTGGATTGTCGCTGTGAAATTCTGGGCTCAATCTCTGATTGAAGCCTTGAAAAGTAAAAACAGACCCTCCTCCGTGCCTGATCTCCAGCTGCTGGAGGCCCTGGGCTGTACCTGCTGTGCCGGACGGGGTTGCTTAGTGGCTGGCAGGAACCCCTTCCATGTAGGACTCACTGCCCAAGCAGCAAAGAGCAGAGGTGAGCTTTCATCATATCTGTGTGCTGCTGCCACTGCTGGCCCTTGGGAGCAGCTGAGGGCACTCTGGGTGCCTAATTCCTACCACCGATTTGTCAGGCTTCTACTACAGCTAGCAAATTGCTGGAGATCCTGAGTCATCTCCCTCAGCTTCATCATTTCTTACCACGTGGCTATTTGTTCCCTTTCCAGTTTTAACAGGCTTCTTACAAGTGCCTCTTTTTTTTTCCCTTTCTGTCATTCTGACCACCCTTTGCATTGCAATCCCATATATAAAGGGTAAGTGTTTTGATATTGTATTTACTGACCAATCAGCTGGTTAGACTTCCCTGAAAGGCCAAACCTGCTGATAGGCAGCCTCCCTCTGGCACACATATTACCACATTATACTGCTGATGTCATAAAACACAACTTTATGACTTCCATTACAAATTTTAAAAGCCTTTTCCAAATTGAATCCCGCTAGAAAATGTAACAGTCTCCTCTGGACAACCTTTAACTTCCTGCACGTCAAGCAGAAGAAACTACCTGATTCAGCCACTAGTCCTACCATCCAGTTCTGTTCACTCTTCAAATTTACTGCTGTACAGATCCATGTCAGCAATAAACTGCAGCATCAAGAAAACCTATTTTCAACAGCATCGCTCCTGAATGTGGAAACCAGCAAGAGACTGTTCTGTAGGGAAGTTAAGCCTGATTTAACAATTGTGCTAAAACCTTGGTGAGCCCAGAAGGGCCGGGACTGAATGTGTGCGTGCATGAACGTGGCAGAGGGAGACAGAGATTGGGGATGAGTGAGAAGGATGGATGTTCTACTTTTATGCTTAGGAGTCTACCAGCAGAAAATGCATAAAGCACATTACTAATATAAAAATAGCAATACTTATCACTCTGATGTGCCCTGATCCTGCTTCCTCCAAATCAAGGCAAAACTTTCCATGACTTCAGTATTACTAGGTCAGGCCTATAGTAATTCACATTTTCAGAGCACTGTACAGACACAAATCAGTAAATGAAAAGATGTGCATTAGATGCATCTGTTCTCTGACAAACAAGTTTCCCTGGCCTCAGAAAATCACTTTGCTCTCCTGAACAATGGGAACTTAAGAAAAAGGAAGAGGATGCTAGCAGGAAAATAAAGGGGTGTTTGGATTCAAGGCAGTGTGTGTGTGGTGGCATGTGAAAACCTCCATCAGGTAAGAAAAGGGTTCTCATAATTACTCCATGAATGGCAGAATGACCCAAGGGTTAAAGTTTTGCACTTGTGAATTTATTATTTTCATGGCTTTTATTAACATTGTAAGGGAGATTATCAATCATCAGTGATTGCCCAAGTGGCCAATAATTCAGTGATTTATCTGAAAGTCACTGGCTCCTTTGGAAAAGGAGTGCCCTTTTGTACCTTAATAACATGTGCCTGCAGATGGAAGCTACTACAGACTTAAGGGCTTCCACAAGCACTGACAAGCTCAGCACTTTCACTGCAACCTTTGTTGTGCCCAGTCTTTGAAGACCACTGTCTTCCAGAGGGATCATGCTCCATAGAACTCTATGCATCCTTAGTTGCATCTTCTGCAGGAAGGGACACAAGGTGCTCTTCTCTGCATGGTTTAACAGATACAAAGCAAGGCCATATAAAGCAGAACATATTAGAGGGTGGTAGATCACCATTTGCTTCTGAAGCTCTTAGGAAAGGGAATAGTTATCATTTCTGGATATTTTCATCCTGAAATACAACAGAGTTAAAAAACCTCCTCCCCTTTCTGCACCTTGCTGTAGGCTATGGTCATTTGGTGGGCTGGAGTATGAAGTCCCTTGTCTGGCACAAAGAGCAGGTAGAGAGGGGAAATGGCTGAGTTTTCAGAATCCTGTAACTGCTTTTCTCCCAAAACTCAGTAAGAAAGATGCAGAGTGGAAATGATTAGGAACAAGCCCTATTCCAGGACTAAACCAGCTTAGATCAGATGCCAGCAGTGGACAATGGCATCATCCCATTGCTGATTCCCAAAACCCTCTCTCTCCTCAGCAAGTGTATTTGCACAATCTATTGTCCCCAGCCTCGTGTCTCTAGTACAAGCTAGGACTCCAAGTTCGCAAAGTTGCAATGAGCAAACAAAACCCTGCTATCCCCCCCAGAACATTGCCAGTTAAATGTCATCTGTGTTCTCTTTCTACAAAAGACATTACAAAACCCCCCTCCCCTGCTCCCTTCCCCAGAAAACATGCTTGCACACACACATCCACACCCACATCCACACACACTCCCAGATGTGTCTCACATGCACACACTCATTCACACAGGAAAAACAGCTTGCAAACTCCTGAAGGTGGAAAAAGGCAACTTGCAAATGTGCCTTTGCTTTTGATAAGCTCCCTCCTCCCACCCCCCCATGCCCCATATTGCCCCTTCCCTCCCAAATAATTGCCCTGTCCTCCCCCCTTCCCAGCTCTTCCAAAATAAATATTCTTTTTATTTGTTGGTTTAAAAGATTCTTTTAGGCTTGTAAGCAAGAGAGAGGGAGAGAGAAAAAGAAAAGAGAAGTCTCATAGCATGAGAATGAAACCCCACTATCTCATGAATCCATGTAGGAATAAACATGAAGGGGTTAGGAACAGTGACAGAAGAAAGATTAAAAAAATATAATAATACTGAGAGGAGAAAGATGAAATTATGAAGTTCAGTAGTGAGATGGAAGTGAGGATAGTGCATTAGTGAGCACAGCCAAAGATAACCTATCCCCCCCACACCAGTTTTTAACTCAATTTCCTTATATCTCCCTCCCCCCCTTTTTTAAATACTTTTTTTTTTGTTATTTTTCTTTTTTTCCTATCCTTTTTCTTTTTTTTTTTTACGCTTTTTTTTTTTTTTTTGATTTTTTTTTTCACAATGGTTTAAGTCCTTCAGCAGGAAACCAAAATTAAGACAAACACATCCCTCCCTGAAATCAAATCCCCTCCCATATACCTTTCTTTCCCTTCCCCCCCCCCAACACTCTGTGGTTCTATATGTGCTGAAAAGAGAAGAGTAAGCTTAGAGTAAATCTAATGAATCAAAGGAATAAATGATAATGATAGTAAAGAGTAAAACCCAAACCCAAAAGACCACAACACTCCTGTGTTGTCATTGTCTGAGTGTCTGTCCCTATCTCTCTTGGAGGCTGCAGGCATCAATTTACATAGTACAACCAGTAAACAAGGTTGAAGAATCCAAAGGTGATTGGAAAAATGATTCTTGACCACTTGTCAATGGTGCTGACATCTGTTAGGTCTGGAATTTTGAGCTTCAGCTTAGATGACCGCCGACGGAGACGGCAGTTGGCACGGTTGCGGGCTGCGGCATGGTGGGTCAGCGGGACATGGCGGTCCAGGGTTGGGTGGTGACCAAATCCATCCCGGGAGGCCAGCTGCTTGCGGAACTGAATTCCTGAGCCTTCAAAGGACATGACAGAGTTTCGAGAGTCGCCAACGCTGCTCATCATGTCCGTGGCCAGCAGCTCGTTGTTCATATCCAGAGTGCTGAGGAGGATGTTACCGTAAGGGTCAACCTAGAACAGGGGAGACAGAGAGAAAGCTAGCAAGGATGCCTTGTGCACTGTGTGCACAGCTATGCCACCAGGGATGATTTTGAACTGCTTTCTGTATATTGATACTGGTCTTTGGGTTGTAAGTGGGTTCTGAACCTGAACTTCTGCATTTGCAAAGGTCATCCATTGATGTTGGTTGCTCACAGGCTGGAGCCTGTGCTTGCAGTGAGTTGAGTAATGTGTTTGTGCCAACAGAGTAGGACCAAAAGCCACAAGGGTACCTTGCAAGAGGGTGGTCTGATGAAACTGTCTTGAGGATAATGACCAAATGATCAAGGAGAAAAATTCCCAGTAAATAATGGAAAGAGATCCTTCTCAGCATCTGTCTGCAAACTTCAGTAGATCTATGTTTATCAGACAAGGGAACTGGAGTTTCTTGTGGTGAAGAGATAGGCTGCTCCACAGCTCATCCAGGACTGAATGAACAGTGGAGAGTTTGAATTCTCCTGCCACAAGGAAAGAAGGGAACAAACCTGCTCTCTCACCCTCTTTTCTTCATAACGATGGCGCTCATTGTTGGCCTTGCTGATCCGTTCACTCTGTTTCTTCTGCTGCCGAGGGCCTCGTCCAAAGAATATGTAGTTGACAAAAGCATATTCCAGGAGTGCCAGGAACACAAAGACAAAGCAGCCCATGAGGTAAACATCAATAGCCTTGACGTAAGGGATCTTAGGGAGAGTTTCCCGCAGATGAGTATTGATGGTAGTCATTGTGAGTACCGTGGTGACCCCTGTAAGGAGAGGGTAGGTATTCTGTTATCAAGGTGGGGTGGTTTCCTGAAATGCCTATCTCAGATTTCCCATCCCTTCTCCCATCTGGGCTGAACCTCAGGAGGGTTGGAAGCAGCAAAACTGGGAAGAAAATTGTCATTATTCTAAGATCTACTGCCCATTGCAGAAAGTAAACAAGCTGTCAAAAGTGGGAGAAAATGTAAAAGCTCAGTAGCATCAGGACAATGTGGATCAATGTTCTCTGGACCTCAGTTCTCTGAGTCCTCCCCGATCATCCTTCTTTCAATCACTGTGATAGGAAATACACAGTTTTGTTTTCAGTCTCTCAAATTTTTTCCTCATTCTTTCCTACTTCATGAACTCGTCACAATTCCCTGGGCACTACTGAATGCCTAAGTATCCTTGACATGAATTTCTAATATGCTGTGACTTTCTAATGCCATAAATATGAGAAGGAGATAAGAGACTACCACTTCATGAGTCTCTCTTCTTTTACCTGCCTCAAGGCTTCTATCTATTTCCTTGATTCCATCAATTCCTACCTTTCTCTCATCAGCTTTACCACCCACTACTTCAATTATCTGAGCTCCTTTCATGGCTCTCATGTTCTCCTTTTTATGTCTACTCATATTTCCTGCATCTTAAATAAACCTTTATTTGACTATCTACTCGGTCTACTTGGTGCATCATGATTACACTCTCAGCTTCATTCCTTTCCTTCAGTTCGTTCTTAGCCCCTGGCCTGTGAACTCTCAAAATGGCCACAGATTTGTCTCTTCAAGAGTGCCTCAGAAAGTAGCAATTGGGCTTCATACTTCTTTTGGAGCAGAAACTCTGTTGCTTCAACCTAGTTCTTCTTTTCCCTCTTCCCAATCTCAGCTGCCATGTTTTTGTTACTACTTTGCTGATTTCCTTTTCCTCAAATGTCCTTCCTCCTCTTCTCTGTTGGCAGCATTCCAGTCCAAGTTCTTTGTCTCTAGCTCTCTTATTCTACATGGTTTTAATTTGCTCTTCATTTTTTAGCCCTATCTCTACTGTGATTGCTCCCACATTTGTCTGTGCATCCCGGAGTTGTGCTTGTCCTGTTTCCCCATCAACTTGATTGTTTTTAGTGTCATTCCCAACAAAAGACTTAGAGAGCTAATAGTCTTCAGTTCAAAGAAAAGAAGAGGGAGTGCAGACACAATGATAATTTTTGAATACCCAGAAGTCTGGTAGAAATTAAGGGGGAATAAAATGTTCTCCATGTCCACCAAAGACAGACAAATTGCATCGGAGATTTAGAACAGAGGAAAAGGGGGGATTTCTGGTTGTATGAGCAGGCTAATCCAGAGGAATAGTGGTTAGAGAAGGCTGCAGATTCTCCTTCTTTGAAGGTTCTTAGGAACAAGTTAGATAGAGAGCTGTCAGGAATGGCTCGTTGAGAGCTGTTCCAGTTCTGATCTACAATGTTTTTTCTTCTGTTTTCTCCAGATGTCAGCTGAAAATCAACAGCTGTGCATCTCAAGTCCACCCTTCTGCTTGTACTCTTCATGTGAGAGTCTACTCTGTCTACTATGTCTAGGAATGTCTACTGTGGTCTCTTTTTACTCTCACTAATGATACTCCTGTCACTGCAACTTACCTTTTCAATTTACTGTCTTCCTCTTTTCCCTTCCTTGATCCAGCCTCTCCAAACAGGCACAGACAAATCATTTCTTTTATATGTTTTTGTACAAACCACCACTGCTCTGCCTTCTCCTAAATCTAATTTAAGCCCCCAGCCTTCTCTGTAAGACCCAAACTTTACCTGTTCTCCATTCCTTATCAGAAGCTTTTCCCCACCACAGGAAATTTTCCTCCCTTGTCTCTCCTATTTCCTCTGAACTTTCTATCATGTTGCATAGCCCCATTCTGATATGCCAGCTACCCCACTTTTCTCCTGTTCCTTCTTCAAAATCCTCATCTGCAATCCACCCCCACTTCCCTTCTGTTGCTTAAAAGATCTCTTTTTTTTTCTCTTATAGGAAAACATCCCTATTTAGGGGCGCATATGTTTAAAAAAATCTTTTACTTCACTGTCCCACATTTGACTTTGGTTATGAAGGTCTTCAGTCACAAAAAAGAATCTGTATTGGGCCTAAAATATCATGAAATTGTGTAATGTCACTTTCTTTATCTCCTTAAACTTTTAGTCATTCACTCACCATTCTTACTGCTCTTTGGCCATCCACTCTTAGCATTTATCATCCAACTAACCTGCTCTCAGCACACCTGTTAATCAAGAGATGCCCAGACTTATCTATTTAAGAAAATAAGTACAAACTGGAGTGAGGGAGCTGGTGGGTTCATAGCATATCATAGTCTCATGCTTCTGAGAAGCTGTGACCATTTATACTTCTGTATGTAACAAATTCCCCACAGAAATCTATAATGTAACTTTTACTGATTCAAATAATACAGACTCAAGCTTGGGAGACATTGATATTTCCAAAAAAAGTAACTTCAGGCTGAAAACCTGCAGTTTGTTCTCCAAGGAGATGTCATTCTTTTGGGATGACAAATTTGACAGAACTATCTGCCTTGTTTAGCTGCTACCTCATCAAGAAAAAGATATTTTCTTTCTTAGAACTGTCCTGTTTGATTTCCCTCAGATATCATATTCTTCAGTGTATAATGAAAAGGTACCTACCCAGTGCCACTCGTGCAGCAGAAGCATCATAATTGATCCAGAAGGACACCCAGGACAGAATGGTGATGAGGATAGATGGCATGTAAGTCTGCAGGATGAAGTAACCAATGTTCCTCTTAATTCGGAAACTCAAAGATAAGCGCAGGTATGAACCTGTCAATGAGATATTAAAGGGAGATCTTGTCTGAGAGGAAGGCAAAGTCGTGTTTTTAGTAGGAGCTTCCATTTGGAAAATGTTCTCAAGAGGCAGAGATAATGAGGAATCTCTCCTCTTTTTTTTTCCTTAGATTGTACAGACTCATCAGAGAAGAGGGTCTCTTCAGAGTCTGCTCAATTGGCTAAGAATATTAGGAAGAAAGGAAGCTCTATGCACGTTACAGTATTATATCAGACATCATGGGAGAACGTCTGTTCAGTACTCAGTTGAAACTGCCTTTGTGATATGTGCCAATAAGATTTGGGCTTGCACGGGAGACTTCAGCCCTATATCTGGATGCAGTAAGATCATTTTCCATTGTATCATGTGCTAGTTTTTCCTCCAAATAGCAATGAAGATATGAATAGTATTTTTCCCATGCTGTTCTAAAACTGGGTTATGGTCAGACTGGGCAAATTCATACACAAATAGAGTACCATTGGTTGATCTGTAGATCTTTTTTCTTTTTCAAGTTCCTCCTAATCTTTTAGCAAATCTAATGAGGATAGTGACAGGAAGAAGTACTTTTACAATTCTTCTACTGGAACATGGTATTTTGACAGGACAAAGCAGCAACTCTCTCACTGCTGTGAAACAAAGTCCAAGCCATTCCTCCTTTTCACCTCCTTCCCTAAGCAACACAACAGACTGAAATATGAGTGTAATTGTGGGTTGGCAGCTAAGCTAACAAGAGAACAACAGTCTGTAATGATCAGGGAGGAAGACTGGGAAAAGGAGGTTATATTTTCTCATCATTGTGTATCATTTATGCAGTTTGAATGTTTTCGTTCACCAATCATTTTCTTTTTAAGGTCGTATCCACCCAGATTGCAAAGTTCTTTTGGAAGGAACATGGCTTCTTGCAGATGTCTAGATTACTGATGCAATGGGACCCTGCTCCTAGCATGTCCAGTGAGGTACCACTGTAGCAGCATCCCCATCTGCCACTGCCATGGACAGACTTTGGCTGTTACTTCACAGCATTTCAAAAATCATCCAAGTTAACACGTGTGGCACTCCGCTTAGGCAGTGAACTCCATACCAGATCAAAATGAAGTCAGCAACCAAAATCCAAACCCTTAATTGTCCAAGGTGTTCTCTCCAGATCTTGTAGTGTGCAGATGGGCCATTTGCTGTTCAAGAGAAATATTCTGCTTCTTACTGTTGCACCTACATTGATTTGAGAGCCAGTTTCAAACCACATAAATACAAGATAAAGGCTGAGAACCTTCTAAGGAGGTTCTGTTTTGGATTTAGCTGGTGTTTCAACTAAGAAATGAAAACAACTGTAATAAAAATAAAAATGATTCCACAAGTCTTTGAAGAGTCAAATTTGATGGGTACAGAAGACGGCTCTTTTTCAAACGAATAGGGCCTGAAGCCTAGAACCTAATTTAATACCTCAGAATCTAAATCAGATGAGCAACCACATTGACCTGGATCAACAGAAGGTTTATGAACTCCATCACATCTCTTGGGCAGAGACTCACCGGTGGTGAAGACCACTTCCCTGCTGACCAGTCTCTGCTCGATAATGGTGAACTGGGGCAGTTCTAGCACCTCCATCCCTGTGACAGCTGAATCATTTCCTTGCCAGAAGAAGACAATGTCATCAACTGTGTAACCATCTGCAGAGGTGGAAAAGCACAGAGAGAAAACTAAGCTGACAAGCTGCAGCAAATGACTCCCCCATTTTCTCTAAGGTGATTTGGAAGAGGATCCAAAGGAAAGCCCACACCACCAGACAGCAAGCACAGCCCTTCCTTGCTGACGTCATTTTCTTCAGCTGAGCTGGGCAATACGTTCCCCAGGAGAGGAAAAAATTGGTCAGAACTCCCCCTTCTGGCTAGGATTCAGGAAAAAAAGGTGGGATATGGTCCATCATATCTTGACTCGTGCTACATAATCTCCATAACTAACATGACAGGGAGTTGTGCATCAGAAGCTGCTATCAAATGCACAAAACATTGCATTTTGCTTTTTAAAAGCTGCCTCCTTTTACCAGAAGGGGGAGATCACAATACATTCTGATGCAGACCAGGTAAACAGAACCTCAAAATATTAAAGATTCCCAGAGAGAAAAAGATTTACAACGATGTTGAGAAGAAACTTGAGCATCAGTACATCTCTCTCTTAAATACCCTCAGTCATAATTTGGAAGCACACAGAGCCTCTGAGACCGGGGGCTGTTTTTGCCAAGCTCTGGCTGGAAAGAGCACTAAGGGAAGAAGAAAGTAGGCGAAATCCAGCTGGTGACAAATGTTCATTCCTTATTTTTCATGGTAATGGATTTGTTCAGAGGTCAACTCAACTGAGGGCACAGCCTTAAGCTTTTTAACCCCAAACAATCCAAGGCAGGAAGGGCTGCACAGGCTGTGGGTACTGAGAAGCCCACAGCCATATCCCAGGTGCTTCAGCCTCATTTGGAACAAGGCCTGGGCGACAAGAACATGCAGCTCCTCTCACATCAGTGTGATGATCACAACCCTGCCCATTGCACATGTGTGCAAGGATTGATCTCCGCTCGTAATTCAGTGCTGCTTGTGCCAAGGTCAGTTTTGCAGCACCACAGCTGTTTCCAGACATTTCTTATTCTAAGAAAAGTGTGGAGCTGCATGGGAACACCTCTGTGCTCAGAAAAGAACTGTGATATGTACAGGCTTTGGTACAGCACCACAAAGCTTTGTTCAGAGCATGATCTTCACCTATGCCCCCAGAAAGCCTGTATTTACAACCTGCACTGCATCACGACATCACGACAGTCAGCCTCAGCCATGAGCCCTGGCAGCAGAGGTGGTTGGCTAGCAACACCCAGCAAGGTCAACATCTGCTACAGAGAGCTGCCACTGAGGCCAGCACCAGTTTATTAGTGACAAGATGAGAATGAAGAGCTGTTGGATGCACCATAGAGGAGAAGGAATTATTCAAATTGGCCTCAGGGCCAAGGATTCCCTCTGCTCACAGCTGAGCTTTTGAGGACAGTGTGATGCTGCAGCTCCTGGGTGGCCAAAGTCCTGAGCAACCTGTTCCAATCTCACGGCCAAGCCTACTTTGAGCTGGGGGCTGGACTATGACACCCTGAGATCCCTTGCAAACTGCATTATTTGATGACTCTGTAGCCTCCAAGCCCACGTCTTGTGCTTTTGGTCATTACTGTTCTTATTCACCGATGCTAAAGAAGTGGAAAACTGTTATCAAGTGCTATACCAGATCCGTTTTGCTGTGAATCGACCAAGCCAGGCCTCCACCTCCTCCCTGGTGGCAGCCAGTCTGCTCTGTGGATGACTGTGGCGAAGCACCTAGACCCACGAGCTCAGGGAATCAGAAGGACCCTGAGGTCACCTCACCCACTGCAGACACCCATGGTGGCACAGGTTGCTGTGGTGCCCCATTATCCCAGCTTTGTGCACCTGTCCCAGAGCAAGGAGCTGACACCAAGCATGGAAAGCATTGCTCCCAGCGCCTGGTTCCTGTGGCTCAGAACCTCACAGCTAACAATGTGTGTGAGCTTATATTTGAATCCATCAAGCTCAGACCTTAAGACACCGGTGGCCACTCTGAGTTTTTCAACGAGGTTACGGAGCCCTTCCCACCCTATGCAGAGGTGCACCCAACCTGTAAACAACTCACCTCTCCACCTCCTTGCAGTAAACAAAGCAGGCTGAGCTATTTCAGTTCCTAACTGCAAAACATCTGCTCCAGCCCTTGAATGCTTTTTAGCATCTTTTTCTCAACCTCTTCTGATTTCTCAACTTCCTTTCTAAATTATGGAAACCAAAATTAGAAAGAACCCCTTTCCCAGTCTCACCAGCGACACATGCAGAGGCCAATCGATTCCCTGCTCTGAGTCACTGCTCTCCTGGTTTATATAACCAAGGCTTGCTCCAGCCCTCTGTGCCAGAGCCTTGCTACAAAGCCTCCAGCAGCGATCTTGGGGCTGTGATCCCTCCATCATTTCCCCCGGTCTGGGCTCGTGCAGGTCCCATCCTCAGTCTGGCAGCCTGGCTACTGCGCCCAGCCACAGACCTCCACATTTAGCTGTATTCAGATGTACTCAGGATGGATGTATTCAAATTGGGATGTATTCAAATGTGCAGCAAGCAGGCCACGCAGACTGCTATCTTCATCATCCACAAATTTAACAGCAGTTACTTCAAATTTACTTCCTGATCAGCAATGAAAATGTCAAGTTACAGTATCTAAGCTTAGGAGCTCTCGCAGTTAACTCGCTCCATCCCATTCATCCTATGACCTGCTGATACTGGGAACCGATCTTTTTTTCTAATATTATTATTCAGTATGAAATCAAACATGTTTTTCAAGAATCCATTTTTTTTTAAGTGGTTCTAAAGGGAAAGGTTGCTCAGTCTAAAAATAAATGTTCCACTTTGATTTGCAGCTTTAGAAAAGAAAACCAAGTTTCCACTTCAATTTTAAAAAGCAAAACAACTTTCAGAAAGTCATTTCAACCTGAAATATCATGAAGTATTGATACAGCATCTTAAGATGCCAGATGAATGGCCTGGTTGCTGCCAGCCTCATCACTTTTTTGTTGAGTCCTGGCACACAATCAGGAGGGGGGTCACGGAATGAGGGCTGGTTTGGGGGCAGTGGCTTGGATCAACAGGCAGTGTTAGCATGGGCTTATCCTCTGCAGGTAAGTTCAACACACTGCTATGGGAAGGAGATCCCAGCTTCACACTGCTGCTTTCTTCTCAGAAAGAGTGGTGAGGCATGGTACAGGCTGCCAGGGAGGTGGTGGAGTCACCATCTCTGGAGGAGCTCAAGAACTGTGGAGATGTGGCACTAAGGGATGCAGTTAGTGGGCAGTATTGGTGGAAGATGGACGATTAGACTAGAGATCTTAGAGATCTTTCCAACCTTTGTGATTCCATGATTCTACAAACTCAGCACTTCTGCATTACAAGGTTATTTTGGTGGGGTTTTCTGTTTGTGTTCATTCTGTTTTTTTTTAAAGCCAGGCATGAGAGGAGCATTGTTTCAAAGCTGTGTGGATGTGAAAACAAACAAAATGGAGCCCTGCAGATTTCCAGTGTGCGTGAGTGTGAGAGACAAAGGCTCTTAGCAAGGAAACCACGAGTCTCTTCATCTCGGCGTGGGTCTTGGAAATACTGTAAGGAAACGTAACTTCAACTAACAAATTGGCTTGACATGTCCCATTAAGAACAAAATCGCAACATGGGGAACTGTGGGTAATTCTCTGCCTTCTGTTTTCTTGGTTGTACCGTAAACTATTCTCAAAATACAAAAGAGTGCCAAAAATGACATGCCATTAGTGCCTCCAAGTGGACCTTATTTACATCCCATTACCCGCCACGCCAAAAACTGCTATCGCTGCACATCCCGAGTGGGACCAGGGCTGCCTGGTAGAGGAGAGGCTGGGAAGGCAGCGCCGTGCCTTCCGACTGCTGATGCCATGGGACATCTTTTATGAAAAAAGCAATTCTCTGATAATCACTACTGAAGCTGCATCATCATTACTGTGAGATCTGCTGCTCTGGACCGCTCCTATGGGAATACTGCAGTGCATTTTTATGAGGGAGTGCCGGACCTCCCTTGGCCAGAATGATCAGGGAGGCTTTTCATGGGAGTCCAAGAAAAATCCAGATGGGGAGGAGCTGTGGGCTCTGCTCCCACCTCCTGCAAAAAGCAGGCTCAGCCACCACTGAGGGCACCTTCCCAGGGCTATCTTAGGGCTGAGATAGCCTTCTCCACCCTCCCAAAAGTGAGAGTGATTTTAAGTGTCTCGCCTGCTGCCAGAGCTCCATTTTCCCAAGCACTTCACCCTGGGGATGGAGTTTGAATGAGGGAGCCCAGTCCTGCCCCAAGGGGCATCCTTGTGAATGGGTGGCCTTAAAAGCCCTAGGAGGCAGCCCAGGGGTGGGAGAGGTGGCTTGTTTGGGTCAGCATTGCATACGCACAGCTCTCAATCTCCAGCGTGCAGTTCTGCTGGTCCAGTGGGTACCTCCGCAGGTCCATCATGCAGGCAGCCGTGGTGGTGATCCTGAAAGAAGATGGGGGAAAAAAAAATAATAACAATAATGAATATTTTTAAAAAGGAGAAATGAAAGGCAGATGTGAAAGTCAGGCAGCATTTGGGGCCGCTGTTTCCCTGGAAACCAGAGAGAGCCACGGTGGGAGGGCAGAGGGAGGTGTGCGGGGGGCTGGATGCAGCTCACACTCAACTGCATGGCTTACACCCTCCGTGACTCACGTCAGCAAGGCTGTATCTCTGTTAGCAGGGTGGGGAGGGATTGGTGTTCCTCCCCTGTCTCTCCAGGAGAAAGACAAAGAAACTGGGAGTAGGCAGAGCTATGAGCAGAGCGGGGAGAGGAGAGAGATGTCAGATTGTGAAAGAGAGGCTGAGGGCAAGTGTCCATAGAACAGAAAAGCATTGATCATATTATCCTGCAATGGCCTCTTTCCTCCCAAATTGCCCCAAGAACCCCACTGTGCCCCTCCATTACACTCACTGCCCTCCTGCTCCTGCATTGTGTGCTGGTGGCTCCACTAACAGATTCACTCCTGTGCAAGTGATTCACCTGACACATGTGTACATATGTGCATCCCCTAGGAAAATAAACATAGGGAGAGAAAAAGGGCTGGGGTTGTTTTAGGGGTGTCAGTGCCAGGCAGTATTCTGTGAAAGGTTTACATGCATGTGGGTGCATCTGTGTTACACGGTGCACACAAAGGAGCATTGCTTTCTGGGTTGGGGCATTTTGCAGTGGGGCAGGTGGGGTGCAGGCACAAAGCAGGGAGAGAGCAATTCAGCTGCTAACTGCCAGCCCTGAATTTAGCAGGCTGCCCCAATTTCTCAAATTTATTGCTCCCCTCACCCCTTAATGCAGTTGTCTTCCTGTGCAGAGTTGTGTGCAGAGTACTGAAAACGGGGGAGAGATTGGTGCATTCCCCCCCCCCTTCTTTTTTCAATTAACCATCTGGAAGGCATTAATCAAGCTACACATTTTTTACTATGTAGGCATAACCAGTGAACTGTTAACGAGAAAGCTTTATCTTCTGAGCCCTGTGGATGGGGAGAGAGAGAAAAGAGGGGGAAAAAAAAGAAAAAAAAGACAAAAAAAAAAGACAAGAAAGCAGATAGGATGAGATGGCGAACCAGCAAAAAAAAAAAAAAAAAAAAGCAAAAAGGAAAATGCATCAATGAAAGAAAAAAGAGAGCAGAAGAGGGGGGTGTGGGTGAAGCTGGACAGAAAATCAGAGGGGGCAGAGGGGGGAAGGAGGGTGCAGGCACCCCTGGGACAGCACAGTCCTGGGGCACAAGGGTGGGGGCTGAGCAAGGCGGGCGCGTGGCCCCGCAGAGCTGCTGGCTCTTTAAGAAATCTCGTGTGCTAAATTTATCTCTCTGCTGTCTGTGAAGACTGTTTGTAGGAGATGAAGCCTTGAGGAGAGCCTTTGCCACTGCCTGCCGTGCTATAAATAGATCCGAAGAGACGAAGGGAATTTATATATATCCTCGCTGGGTCTAGATACAACACTGCAACTGCCCTCTCTCAGAGCAGGGGGCCCAAGTGAGCTCTTAACCCTTTTATCCGTACTGCAGTTGAGGTGGAGGAGAAAGCACAGAGGGGAGGAAGGATGACAGGACAGGAGTCACTCACAGATGATCACTGCGGCTTTGGGTCCGCGCGTATGGCTTTTGCAGCCACTGCGTTCGGCCCCTGTGGGCAGATGAATGGAAACACAGTGCCTGTCCCACCCCGACCCCAGAGCAGGGTGGGGGGCATAGGGGGCTGTGGTGTGGGAGTAGACCAAGAGCATACCTGGGGAGTGCACCTTGTCAGGAGAGCTCCCTGGAGAGTCCATCCTGGCCGGGCACTGAGACCAAAGAGTCACGAACGGCTATGACTCATCCTCCTATGCTGCACACGGCATATACTGTATATATTATACTGCACCCGTGGGAAATAGCAGCTACAAATGCGCTTTCCAATTTTCCCTAATGTGTGAGATGCAAAAAAACAAAAAAAAACAAAAACAACAAAAAAAAAACCACTCGTATTAAATGAAAATTTTCCACCCCATTTGTGCGACCCCGCAGGCTAAAACCTTTCCACAGTGTCCATCCCCAAATTGTGGCCCAGCTGGCTCACTTGGCCACACAAAGGACATCCAAGGGAAGCCTCTTCTGCTTCGAGAGGAACCCGCTCGCCTCTCAGCAGGATTTGCTTGTCACCTGCAGTGCTGGTTGGAAATGCAGAGCACGACACAGTGAGCTATGGCCACTGCACGCCATGCGCCAAACCCTGCTAGCACTAACAGCCAGCATAAATCCAGAGCCACTCCAATGATTTTTGCAAGATCACACCAATTTACATCAGCAGAGATTTACATCAGGGCAGAATTTAGCCCTGTAGATTCAAAAGAAGAGAACTTCAGGACAGACAGGACAAAAAGGAGAAAAATGAGAAAAAGAGGACAGTAGTCCTCAAAAATGAGATAACAATTTTTCTTTTATTCAAATTAAAGGCTGGGCAACCTCTGCAGCTCAGCATCTTCCAGAGATAAACCAGTGGGCTCGAGGTCCCAAACTCCCAGTGACCTGCCCAGTGACATCACTGGGGCACGTGAGAACAGGGACTAGGCAGCATGCAGATCTTATGATTTTTTTTTTTTTTCAGAGCAGGTGTAGCAGTGACACTGGGCTGTAACCACCTGCTTGTCTGGAGCATTTGCACGGCAGTATTGCACCCATGGTGAGGTGCTCCCAGCAAGCACCAATGTCACAGGGACTCCTGGATATGGCTCCTGCAGCATGATTAGATTTGGGGGGCAGCTGGTGTTGGGCATCAGGTCCTAGCCTGGGGCTTCCTATAACTTGATAAAATTTTTCAGGATATAGAAAGTGACAGCATCAAGGTGTTGGTAAGGCATTGGAACAAGCTGCCAAGGGAAGTGGTAGAATCACCATCCCTGGAGGTAGGTGCTCAAGAATAGGGTCAATGTGGCACTGAGGGACACGGTTAGTGGATACAGTGGTGATAGGTCGATGGTTGGACTAGATTATCTTTGTGGTGTTTTCCAACCTTCATGATTCTGTGATGCTATGTTTCATTATTTTGTCTTTAGACATCAAAAAATATCCTGGACACCAATAGCACTTTGCCACATCCTAATTGGAGACAACGGATGACCCACAGCATCGTGACTCTGTTCCAAAGTGCACTACTGTAGCACACCTACTTGCCATTGCTGTACTCAGCACTCACCACCATTGGCAGAACGCCCATCTGTGGCCTTTCTCCCTGACCCCATCACTCACTCACTTCTGGAGGGAGCCACCAAGGGGTTTTTGCACCTCCTTAGGTGGGTGTGTAACAAAGGAGGGTTGGACCTGGCAAAGGGATGAGAAGCTTTCCACCCCTCGTAGCCAAAAGGGACAGGAGTAAAACTCAGGCATCCCAGTGATCTTGTGGGGTCACTGTGCATCTCCTGTCTGTTCTTGAAGGCCACAGTATCAGTCTCTGCCTCATGCTTTCATGATTTTAAACAAACTACTTTGATACACTCTGGGCTGCTGTGAAAAGAGATGTGCCACAGGAGATAGCATGGAGAGAACTGGCCAAGGGCAGCTAGGGGGTGTTCCCTGTTCTGGGTGTCTCCACAGAGTCAATGGGCAATAAAGGAGAGGGGAGATTAAAAGGTGGGAAACTGAGGAAAGGACAAAAGAGTGATGATGGCAGGAGTGGTGATCAGGGAGACACGAGTGGAGATGAGAGATGGGAGAGCAAACAATGCAGGACAGAAGACTGCTAGGGTAAGGGAGCAGCAGAGAGGGCTCAGAGGAAGCAAGGGGCAAAGGAGCCTGGGGATGGGGAGCTGGAGAAGAATGAGAGGTTAAAAGAAAAAGCAGAAGAATGGAGATGAGGAGACAGAGACCAAGCCATTGCTCTGCACACAGCTTTAGATAGAGTGCATTCCCTACAGAGACACCAAAAGAGGAAGGGAGCATTGAGCGTGGTGCTGCAGGGGACGCTGGGGAATGATGCCACCTTCCCCATGGCACTGGCACAAGGCACTGGCACCCAGCCAGGCTGCGTCTTCTCCCTCCCTCTCTCCCGCTCCTCCTCTCTTGCTTCTCTACTCTCCCTCCCCTTTTAAATTCAAAAATTTGTGTGGTGTGAAATCTCATCTGCTTGATGGCGATTCACAGCGACACTGCCCATCGGAGGGGAGCAGCTCGCCTGCTCTTCATATGATGCGCGCAACAAAGCGGCCGAGCCTGGCCAGCACCATCCACCTCCTCCTCCCATCTCTGCCCCCTCTGTCTGCCTCCAAGTCAGCTCCCTCACTCCACCGCCTTCTCACCTCCCTCCCCACAAAGAAGACATGTCCGTGCCCTTGCTCTAGTCACTGCTCCTCAGGTCTGTGGGCATCTGTGCTATCTAGCAGCTAAGTCCTTGCTGCCCTGCTACTGCGCTGCACAGCTGGCAGGCAGACATAGTTCATCTGGGGGGAGACAGAGCTGTGACAGAGAAACTACTGTACACCACAGAAAAGGAAAAGGAAAAAGAAAAAAAGGGACACGCATTCATGAGATGTCGAGCAGCCCTGGCAGGCTGTGGGCTGACGGACATCCCCCTTCTCTGCTAGCACCAGCAGATCCAAGCAGAAGCTGAGGTAGCACAGATACCTCACTCTGGAGAGCATTCGTCTGCCCCAGGGGAGGAATGGATCATTTCAAGAAGAGTAGACAAAAGCTCAAAGTCACACCAGGCAAGTGCTAGGTCTCCATTTGTTATGATGAGGAAGCGATGCCCACCTGGAGTTTGTACTGACAAAGCAGATTCTGGCACAGAAAGGGCAGTGCAGCCTCACTGTGCTGACCCTCCACCACTGCCTGCCCTGTGACATGAGCACAGGGATGTCCCACCACTGCTGCAGCTCAAAGGGAGCACTTAGTCTTCTGCTTATCATCCGTCCTCCACAAGTTCTCCAACTTGAACACCATCAGACATTTCATTCCCTCTCTGATCCTCCTCATCGCTGTTTACTTATTAATGGCTTCTTCTGTCTTATTTAGAATGATTATATAAGTTCACAGACGGCATAGAGCTCTGACCTGCTACTAAAACCTACCAAGGTTGACAGTCTCTCCTCCATCTCCTTCTTATCCCACTGCTTGCCCCCAGATTATCTGCCCCTCCAGCTCCTGCCCAAGCCTCATTTCCCCGTACTAAACTCTGAAGGCCACCAGCCCATCCTCCACGTCACCTCCAGGGTGTGAGAAGACCAAATTCATCAGCTACAAGTGTAAAGGGCAAAAAATGACTTCCCCAAAATACCACCTGGTTTCAAAATGAGCAGGACCAGGCTTTGGAAGGAGGACTGGGAGGGAGAAAGAGGAAGACTTTCACCTTTGAGGTGTTCCTGAAGCAAGTAGGATCCTGTGCCCCCAAGCTCATCCTTACAAAATAAACTCTATGCATCATGTCTATGTGTACATCATGAAACTAAACTTGTCTGGGACTGATTTCTAGGGCTAGTGTCAAGCAGTATAGAACAGCCTGTGCCTACACTTCACTTCTTGCCCTCCAGAGAAAGGGTCTGGGTGCATGCAGAAGAAGAGAACAGGTACCAGCCTCTACTGGGCTCTGACTGGGAGAAGTCCAAGAGACCTCTTGTGGACAGAGACCAAACCCAGGAAACAATCTGACAAAGTGGACTTCCCCTGTCTGGTGCCCCTGTCCAGTTTTTAAGTTGCTGATTTCTGGATTTCTGGAGAATTTGAAGATGTTTCTGTCTCCCAGCAATACAGACCCCAAAAGCTGAATTAGTGGCAATGAGAAGGTGTGGAAGCCACTCAAGTTTTGCAGGACATGTGCAGAGCCCCCATGGGGCAAGTTAAACTTGTACGGGAATTTCAGTGACTAAGAGGAGAGAAAGGCAAAATTGCTGTTTTGCTGAGAGAGAAAAATTGAAATCAAATTTTCACTCTGCACATTCTCAAAGTCAGTCATAAAATCATGCTGGCAAATGTCACCTTCTGCCTGGCAGTAAGCACAAACTTCGAAGGGCCTGGAGGGATTTATAAACCCGTGGTGAATTTTGCCATTCTTTTAACACGGTCTGATCTTTGCAGACTCCCGGAGGTCATGTTAGAACCAAGAGCGAGGCAAGGATATGGAATATTTTCCTCTTGTGTCTCTGTGCCTAAAACCAACTCCATAAGCCTTGGCACAATCCTGCTAAGGTCACTCTGTTTCCAAAAGCATCTGTGCTTGCATAGGCTTCCTTTGATAAATAACACCATGCACTGTGTTCTGATTAGATGGAGAAAAAAAAAGCTCTTCTAAACTAATACTTCACCCACGGAATGAGCCCTTCTCCCACTCCGAAACACAGCACCATACCAGACACTATAGAATCACAGAATCACAGAATATCCTGAGTTGCAAGGGACCCACAGGGATCATCAAGTCCAACTCCTGGCTCCAAAATCAACTCTGTCCCAGCAGAAACCAGGACATGATCTGGGAGAAAATTGCTCAGTAGTCTCAGCGCAGCAGAAGAGCTCCTCAGTTATAACCTGCCAGGCTTCTGCTTCATAGGGAACCAGATAACACCTATGGAGAGAGCAAGGACACGGCTGCAAACAGCAATTTTTAAGTGCAGTGTGAGCAGAAGGACCCTTTCTGCCAACCGAAGAACCAAAAAGCCCAGGCTGGAATATAGAATCACAGAATCACAGAATCACAGAATTGTAGGGGTTGGAAGGGACCTCTAGAGATCATCGAGACCAACCCCCCTGCCAAAGCAGGTTCCCTACACCAGGTCGCACAGGTAGGCGTCCAGGCGAGACTTGAATATCTCCAGAGAAGGAGACTCCACAACCTCCCTGGGCAGCCTGTTCCAGTGCTCCGTCACCTCACCGTGAAGAAGTTCTTACGCACATTCGTGCGAAACTTCCTATGCTGCAGCTTATGTCCGTTTCCCCTCGTCCTGTCTCCACGTACCACTGAAAAGAGACTGGCCTCACCACTATGGCTGCCACACCTCAGATATTTATAAACCTGGATCAGGTCCCCTCTCAGTCTTCTTTTCTCAAGGCTAAACAGACCCAGTTTACTTAGCCTTTCTTCATAGGGGAGATGCTCCAGGCCCTTCACCATCTTTGTGGCCCTCCGCTGGACTCTTTCCAAGAGATCCCTGTCTTTTTTGTACTGGGGAGCCCAGAACTGGACATAGTACTCCAGATGAGGCCTTACCAGGGCAGAGTAGAGGGGGAGGATCACCTCCCTCGACCTATAGAGAATGCAACACAGATGGGGCTGGGCCCTGGTCAAGAGCTGGGCTGGTGATGGGAGCTCTGGAGAAGACCCCAGGGTGAGCTGCAGTGGAACCCAAACCATGGGCAGCAGAGAGAGCAGCCGCCGCGGCACCGTGCAGCAGCATGCCTGCTGGTGGCTGTGCAGGAGATGGGGATGCTGGGCCAACCTGTGCTGCTCCCCTGCACAAGATGAGCTGGAAGAGGTGTGTAAGCGCAGCCTGGCCCAGCAGCAAGCACAGTGCCAGGAGTGGGTCAGCTCGCCATAGCACAGGGGCTGCCCTTCCCTGGGAGTGGTGGGAATGCAGTCCTGTGAAAGCATAAAGCAAGCGCTGCAAAAATAAGTACACCTGGATTCACTCAGGTGTAAACTGCGAATGTGGAGCTGTTTGAAGTATAATTATTCTCTTCCCTTAGCTTCAAGCCCTAAATAGGCATTTACACCAATGGGGACAGTGGAGGTCTGCCCCCCTTGTATTCAAACTGCCTCATCTCCAGCATTGCTCACTGCAGTGACTCTCATGGGCAGCTATATAAAAAAAAAAAAGCAAAGCAAAGCAAAACACATGCACACCCCACCACTACCACCTTCGCAAGAGGAGATCCCTCATTCTCCCTGCATTTAGTCTGTGTCATCAAATTCCTCTGCAGCTCTCAGTTGCTCAGTTCTCATCTCCCAGGTTACTCGCCAGCGCGGTGCTGTGTCCTGCACGCTGTCCGCTCGGCTCTGCACTGCTGCCCACTGTCCCAGCAAGAACAGACCTGCAGCCCCAGCCCTCCAAAGCACCCATTTTGCTGGAATTCTGTTTTTCCCTTAATTGGAATGCAATCAAAGAGCTTCAAGATTTCCCCCAAAGACGTTTTTAAGCTGGTTTCAAATACGATTTCGCATTGCCGTGCGAGAATTTCAGCGTCGTTACATTTGTTTCTATTTTTAGGCCTCTGAAAACAGATAGGAAAATACTGATAACATCAGCATTTGGTGAGTGTCAACTACCAATTTGCTACCAAATGGAAGCTGCACAGGCTGGAGATGGAAATCTCACACCATTACATGTAGCTTCTATGTGTGATGAGGTAAAGCTTATTGAATACTACAGCAGAGGCTGAACAGACCATCTCCAGAGGTCCAGAGAAATGGTTTGTTGGTCCTCCCTTCACACGCCAGCAGTGGCAGCACCAGCACCTTGAAATAGGGAGGGGAGTATTGACACGAGTGAAAAATTCTCTGTGTAACATCAGGAGTGAAATATCAACACGCCCCGAAACACTTCTTAAAGGAAAAATTTCTCCCTAATTTTTTTGTTTGTTTGTTTAAAATTGGATGAAGCCAGTGCAATTTCTAACAAAAAGCCATTAGGAGGAAAAATGCATTAAATCCAGCCAGTTCTATCCTGCTCCTCCTCACTATTTTACTCACCTCTTTCCGTGACCCCAACAAACTGCTTTGTCTTGGCGGGCAGTTCCCTTAAGCCTTGCTTCATACTGCGACCTAACATGTTGTTTTAGCACTTTCCTGCTGCGTGCCCCAGGTGACCGCCTGTGCTTCATGGACATTTGTAACCCTGCAAGATACGGAGGGGCCAGAGGAGCCCAGGCACAATCCTACTGCTTCATGCTTCCTAAAACCCTGCTGGCTTTGCACCCTCCCACAGCAGGCCTCAGTCTCTAGGAGCATTCCTTGGGTTGGATCTGGGTTCCAGACCCCAGGATCTGGGCCATCTGATAGCTTGGGGGAATGGAGCTGGGAAATACCCGTGGCAGCCCCGCATTGCCTCCCAGCACAGCCCGTGGCTGTTTATGCATTCCTTTTGTCAGAGACCTGGCAACCAGCTTTTAATCCTAGCCCAGCGTGAATTAATTTTGGAGTAAGCTTTTGTATCGAGTGCTTTCCTAAGATGTAGCTGTATTACATCTGCTGCTCTCTCTTCATCCACTAATTCGCTAATTCTATCAAAAACAAGCATATGCTTTTCTGACACACAGCTTCCACAATGAAACAGAGCAGTGGAATAAAGGGCTTCATTTACTCATGGAAACGAGTTATCTGAGGCTTGATCTTGTCCTCACCGGAGTCAGAAACAAAATACCCATTGGCTTCCACGTGAGCTAACTTGGACCTTGTGGTCTGCTCTGGGTTTGAGCCTGATCCTGCCTGAATGCTCGCTGGAGCCGGGGCTGCCAGGGTGTCATCCTCCCCGCTCTCTGACATCAGAGACTGCTGGAAAGAAAAATGACTGTTGTGCCACAAATAGCACGATTGAGTCACTTTGCTACAGGATCAGCTCAAAGGAGGGGGAAGTGGCTGGTGAGAAGGTGGAAGGAGAAGGAGCAGAGCTGTGGTATCTTGCCTGGGCAGAAACAAACAAATGGGCCAACAAAGGTTAAAAAAGAAGAACCAACAAAAATTGCCTTCTTCAGCTTTCTTCTATCAGGGCAACTCCATTTTAAAATCCTTTCAAAAATGCAAGACAAGACAAGATGGGCTTCACCCTACAGGAAGGACCTGCACTTCCCTTTCTGTTTGCAGAGCAAGTGTAGGTGCACCTGTACAAAGATAAAGGGAACACAGGTGAATGTTTAGCTTGTTTTCTTACCTGCTTACACCTGCTGTGCACATGGTTGTGTATTTTTGAATATGTTCACAATTCTTTGCACCTGCAAAACTGCACTTAATGCTTCTGTGGTCAGCAAAACCACAGGTGCAGGAGTCAGTCCAGACTGTAAGCCCTAAAGGAAACACTGTCTGTACACTATGAATAAATTTTGAGACTTCAGGCATTCAGGGCACCTGGCTTGTCCCCCTGTACCCCCTTGCCTTCAAGGCATTAAAAGCCAGCCACTCTGGCCAGAGGCACAGCCCAGGAACAGCAGTTGCAATTGCTTGCTGCTTCATTTTTGCAGTTGCAGTTTTCTCCAGGGGCAAGAGAGCAGCTTCCAGGAAAACCAGCCAAAAGTTAAAACAACACAGGCAGCTCCTACTATGGCCCTGGAAATAACAGGGGCAAACAGCTGTCATTTTCTTTCTTTTGGCCTGGATGCAGTTTTCCTCAGCTCACCCATTTACGCAGGCGCTGGGAGGGAGCTGAGCTCCCCTGCCCATGCTGCAGAGCCCTGCAGGAGGATAGAGGCAGAACAGTGCCAGAGGTGCTCATGCAGCATCCTTGCCCTGCAAATCCTCCATGGGCTTCCACTGCTCTTCACCTGTGCAGCAGGGTTCACACTGTTCACTCTTGGAGCTGATTAAATGGCAGCTGATAAAAATATACTAGATACCAGCATCTCTGCTTCTTTTGCTGTGCAGGTGCATGCTAAGGTCTCCTACCAGCCTGGTGGAGGCAGCTCTGCACTCAGGTGGGCTGGCTCAGCAGCTCCAGCTTCACAGCACTTTGTGCTCCCTCCTTCACAACAGGACAGGATTTCTGCTCCTACGTACCCTGAATCAAAGCATCTTCTTGCCCAGCCCAGCCTTCATACTTTGTTTAATGCAATGCAGAAATCTGGGGTAGCCAGCTGGGTGAAGGTTACAATCTTTTTGGTGAGTAAAGTTCAGAGCAGTATCAGCCAAGCAACATCACTGGCCCAAGGTCAAGAGATGGATGCTTCTGGGAAAGGAGAGGTGGAATTGGTGGAGGCTCACAGCTGAACTTATTCCATCTTTTGCTGTATCAGAAGAGCAAGAAGCATACTCTATTCAGAAAGACATTAAGTGCAGACATCAGAAGACCTACCTACTCCAGCCTGCTCCTTACCACCAGCAGCCACTGCTTCTCTTTTGGCTTCCCATAACTCTGCCATAGCAAAGCACTGGGTACAGTCACCCCATTGTCCCTAGCACAACAATGCCCTATTTTGCTGTGCCCACACTCAGCCCCTCTCTCCTAGAAGCAGCCCTGCTACTTAAAAAGGAGGAAATCATCATAAAAAGTCAGATTTTGCCACAAAGCACAAGGCAGCAGAAGAGCTGATACTGTAAATGGGAAGGGTGGGTGTACCCTCTTTGAAAGAGAAAGGTCTTTCCTCCCCCTCTGCTGCACTGGGATGTAAGCCCAGAGCTGCTATCACAATCATTTGTGAATGTGGAGGCAGGTCGAAAAGCCAGCTGTGAATTTTGGTAGTCAAAAAGGGAATAAAGGAAAAAAAATAAAGCAAAAAAAACAACACACAAAAAAACCACCCACAAAAAAAAATCTAGGCAAACAGCTCAAAGCAGACAAACACAGGGTTGGGGAAATCATTGCCTAGATCTCATCTACAGCATCCAAAACTGTACTGCACTTCTACTTACAGCTGCAGGCTTCTCTTTTAGCCCCTACTGCCCTGGCATCTCCAGAAATCCAGGTAACACAGCAAGCCAGCCTCTGCCACCTTCACTGCACTCAGAGTACTTTCAAATTCTGTGGACTGCCAACACAAATATGTTCCAGACACATAAGAAGCCTCCTCACTGAGCACCATTCCCCTACTAAATATCAACTTTCAAAGCACAACCATCAAAATTGCTCTGATAAAGACAAACAACATTTGTTTTTTTTTTAATGATCCAAAAACATTTCTTATATTTCATGGTCAAAAATGACTGAAATGATTGGATTCAAATGCTACAGAAGTTAGGTAATTAATTCTTGTGTCTCTAAGCCAAACTTACAGAAAATTATAAGCAACTGAAAATGAGTGTTTCAAATGGAAGTGAATGCACTGTATGACAGTAACCTGAAAAGCACAGAACCAACTCTTCCCATCTCCAGCACCTGCCTATAGCAGTCTGAAGGTAACAACCATTTTCAGCCTGGAGAAAGATGCTTAAACCTGTGCAGCACCTGACTATGGCTTGGGTCCCTGTCTGCGCCTTAAGAAAATACGAGAATATCATTCAAATGAGGGAAATTTAGATGAGAAGTCATTCACGAACACAACCAACAAGAATCCCCCTCACACCTACCTCAGGCCGTACAGGACCGTCCCATCAGGATGGAGCCGAATCATGCGATTCTTCACCGTCACCCCATGCAGAAAGGACTTCTTGTCATTCAGGAAATAGGTATCTGGCAGCCACAGCTGGTCAGCCACCCGGTTGTCCAGGGTCAGGTTGAGAGGAAGGTCGTTATATGCCAGGCGTTTGTCCCGCCAGCTCTGCTGGAAGTACATGGTGATGGTGTAGTCCTAGGAGAGAAACATGCAGGGACATAACTCAGACCCTCTCTGCTGCCACTGCGGAGACGTCTGGTGGGTCTTCACCTTTGCTGGCACCCAGATGCTTCTTTCTGAACCACCACCAGCTGGGGAGGGCTGTCTTTTCTTCTGGGAAAATGGATACAAGGCAGTTGCTAAAAGCCACTTCTAGTCTGAGCAGAAATTCAGGAGGCTCCCAAGGGCACGTGGAAAATCTTACCTCCAGGCCAAGGATTCAAAGTCAGCCCAGGCCAGCCATGACAAGCTATTAGCGCCTGCCTTGTTATACGAGCAGAGCTGGGAGCTCATTGTGATTCTTGGTGAGGGACATATGTGGAGGAAATCTGTCACCAGTGGAGCATGATCGACTGGGTAAGGGGCAGTGCCATAACCATCCGCAGCCACCGCAGTGCCGTACATATCTCCTGCTTCTTTCCACTCCAACTGTACAAAGCTGAAGCTTAAAACGGCAGCTAAGTCAAGATGTTTCTGAAGGGAAGGGAGAGATGTTTTGTGGCCCATAGCTGTAGCCTTGCAGAAACGACTTTAGATGCTCTACAGTAACTGCATATCCTGGAGAGGCCTAGAGGCCCCAAATCAGCTTATTCACCAAGACACAGTATTGCGGCACTGTGATGGAAGAGTAATTATTTCCTTCCAGATAAATGAGTAGTATGGGAAGGGGTCTTGTACAAAATGATAAAATATTCTCTCAACAGCTCTTAAATAGTCCAGGAGCCAGATTTTTATGGGTAACCAGCCAACAAGATGCAGATAAGGAAGTGGGCAGGGGAAACCACATGCACAATCTTACAGAAACCAGTAACTTTTCACAAGTCCCTAAATAAAAAGCATTCTGCAAATGCATGCAAATGAACTGTTGGGGTCAGAGATATGTTTCTTCCTGTGCAGATATTGACAGCACAACAGGAGCCCCCTGAACCATGCAAGTTTGCATGAGGGGCATTTCCGCTGTGCAGAGGAGGGCTGGTGAGGACCTTGCTTCTGCACTAATATCTGGGCTGAGTGCAGAGGCATCCTGCTTGCCCACCTTCTCCCACTTACTTTACTCAAAGCCAGGTTTG
This sequence comes from Meleagris gallopavo, assembly GCF_905368555.1. Lineage (NCBI taxonomy): Eukaryota > Metazoa > Chordata > Aves > Galliformes > Phasianidae > Meleagris > Meleagris gallopavo. Next base: position 10,551,460 of record NC_139412.1, read on the forward strand.
GTTAGCACCTCTGAAAACAGGCTCCAATAATCCTACTGTATCCGCATGCCAGGATTTGAGTGCCTAACTTTGACTCAGAAATCTAGACCCACATGCACATCTGAAAGGTCACGGAGCAACAAATATGTGGTGTTGTCTGGATACAAAAGTTATTTCTGTCACCTTTGCATTATATTGAAAAGAACAAACAAACAAGCAAGGAAACAAACAAACAAACAATAAAATAAAATAAAATAAAATAATCAGTGCCAGTTTTCTGGCCAAGAAATTGTTTTGCTATGATTTTTAAAGGACTGAACTTTTGCTAACTCTTGCTTCCCAATCCATCCCTCATTCTGATTTTGGTTAAGGACCCTGCTAAAAGAAAATGTTCTCCCTGCTCACCTCTCCCAGTGGGTGAGGAAAGGCAAGATCTATGTTGGAGGGAACCACTCTGCTCTGCCCAGCAACTCTCAGTGAGCTGTCAGCCGTGAGCCCCCTCTCTCAGCCTTTGCAGAGGCTTTGCTCTCTTCTCCTCCTGCTATCCGTATGATGCATGCACAAAGCAGAGGTGAGAGTAGCACGTGGAGCTGGCAGATTCCAGAGCTGCCTCCCTGCAAGGAGGGAGGGCAGCACATGTTGAGGCCAGCAAAAGCCCCAGAGAATGAAGAGGAGCTTATCTGGAGGCTTCACATGTTAAAATGGCAGTGCATCCTACCAGCTAATGAGGACAGGGCTGTTAGTATGCGTCTCCAAACAGCAGAATGTGACTGATAGCTCATCCTTTCTGATGCAGCAGAGACCTCAAAACAAAGACAGTATAAGAGGACTTGAACAATGAAAGGCTGGAGTGTGGACAGAAGAGGGGTATGGATGGAGAAAGGTATCTCCTGCAGAACTCCAGAGAGGACAAATGCAGAGCAACACATATGAGGGTCTCCCATTTTCCCCAGTTAACAAGTAATTGTTAACTGCTACTTCAGCTTACAGAGTTCCACCTTCTTTTGTAAACATAATGTTTACTGAGCAGTATACAAACAACTAAATGCACCAAAAAAAAAAAAAACAAAAAACAACAAAACAGCAGTAGAAAGGCTCTGATAGAAGAAGGAAGCAGCAAGGGAGGAAAAATATTGCGCAGATTAAATACTAAATACTAAGCAGAGGCTTAAGATGACAGCGTCTGATTTTCTGCAGTGGGTCGCTGTACAAGAACAGGCTGAAGGCAAAGTAATGAAAGCAACTTTCCACAGAAGTGATGGAACTTGTTACAAAAGCACGAGGTCAGCTGCTTTACGGTGTTTTGGAAGGCCCAGGCATGATGTGGAGAAAACAGTCCTCCAGGTTAGAAAAGGGAGGAACTAACATACCAGGAAAGGAGAACAGCCCAAGGATGCAGAGCATCCTGCTGCAAGGCAGAAGCTCCAGCTCCCAACAGACAGACACCAGAAGCATCCCTCCTAGGCAGGCTGCTCATAAACCATCAGCACAGCTCCTGGCAAATGTGGATGATTGGAAGGTTGGATCTGATTGGTTTCCTCTGTATTGTGACCTATACAGACCCCAGTATGAAACCTGACCAGAGGCAGAAGCGTGCATTCTTGTTGCAGGCTACAGTAGATTCAAAAGCCAGAATTAGAAACTGAAGGAATACTACATGCAAAAGAGTCAAATCTTTGCTTAGAATACAGTATTATTGGCAACATGGATGTCTCCTGTGCCTAGCTCGTGTCTCCGGTACCTTTCTTCTAAAGTGAGAGAGCTTTTAAAGTGAAGGCAACAATTTCAGACAGCTCGTGGAGGCTACATTTCACCAAGAACTTGAAAGGTGCTGGAAGCAATGAGGGGAATAAAGGCCATTTTACAACTTACTCCACCTCTAGATGTGCCACTTAATTTTGTTCCCCAGTTCTCCCCCCACCCCTAACTTTGACGAAACAGCTCCCTTTGGAGAAGTGACCAAATAAAAGTCCTACCCCATGTAAGCAAATGACATATGCTCTCCTTGTCCAAGATCATAAAAGAACATTAGGAAAGCCAAGATGCTTCAGAAAGAGAGAGAAAAATGGAACATCTGACTTAGTAAAAACCAAGCTGCCACTGCCAGAGACTAATGAACAGTTTGTTGGCTTCAGCTTCTTTGATGATTAAACACCAGCTCCTGTTCCCGTCATTCCTGGGAGAGAAATTAAAGGACAAAGTAGTCCTCCAGTATGTTTTATTTTAAGGAGAGGGCAGGGAAAATAAGAATTATTTTTAAGGGAAGGAGACAATGTGCCTACAATCTTTTGCAAAGAAACAGAGCAGTGTAAAATGCACAAGAAAATATAGGAAGGACAGGGCAAGATGGCCACAGTTCTTAGCAGGCTTGTTTTGCCCTCACAATGGATTGTCCATTTCCATGCAGATAAAACAAAAATCTTAAAAAGCACCAGTTAATCTGACATTAGTAAAGACATGATGGCAATCTTTCCTTCTCCAAGACAGCACCAAATCTGTCTTAGGCTCTCACCTTTGCCTAGGGCAGGAGGCAGCAGCTCTTGTACTTACTGTGCTTTTCATGGGGAGAGAATTCTGCCAACATCCTGCTTTTAATTTATCTTCTGGTGCAAGCCAGTGCCCAATTTACAAGTCTGAAGTTCTGCATGACAACTGCTATACATAAAGTGACAACTATTTTAGATATTGTCCTTCTTCCTGTTCTTCAACTTAGGAGAGAAATCCAGAATCTCTTTCCATTTTCCCTAATTTTGAATAACCAAATATCCCCAGACTTAGGTGACAGGAGAACCACATTGTACCTGCACTATCTCTGTCAACAATGCAAGGAACAAATGTGTTTGCTTCTAGAATAGGCTTTGTGCACCTCTGTACAGCAGGTCATTGTGATCTTGAACTCATTTTTCTTAGGACCTTGGAAGAACTTTGCATGGAGATGTTTCCCCTCACCAATCTGATCTACTTTTGTAGTAATTTGCATGTGTTTAATTGCTGAATGCATGTCCAGAAACTGGGACATATCAGCTGAATCCTCAACAACTAGGGGTGTGCAAGTGAAGTGTCATCTTGTTGCCCTATTTCTCTCCTCCACACTCCATGTCTATAGCATCTGTACTGGTGCTGGTCCTGCGTTATCTTAGCATGCTACATACTTGCATCTTGCACACCCACAGCAAACCATAGAGCAGCACTGGTGGCTGCATCCCATTTCTTCACCCATCTCCCAGCTTCCCCCAGCCCATCTATTTGTACTTCCTAAGAGCTACCCTTACTGCCTTGCAGCATATTACCAGTGCCCTGCTGCATCCGCATATGGGCATATCTAATATACAGCCATTAAAGCTCAAAAATATGTATTTAATAGTCATTTGTATCCAATTAAACATGCAACAACTAGCCTATTAAGCTAAATTGAATTTGAGTGAGACATTTAAACAGCGACTAGTGAAGATACTGGTTTCTAAAGCCCTCAGAAGGCTGAGGGGAGAACGCTGGACTATGCCAAAGGAAAGGTGAAGCTGGAAGACCAGTGACACTCCCTAAACTCTTTCAAAGGTACTTCACAGCCTCTGCATGCGCCCTCAGAAAATTTTCATTTTACCGTGACTTTCTTACCTCTTGCTTGCTGAGAGCTGCTCAATTCAAGTGGTCAACACTCATTATGCTTTCTAGCAGGAACATCACGGTAGCAGTAAAATGCAATTTCACTAAAACATTCCCAGAACTGTTCATTCCTCTGAGCTATTATTTTTGAAGAATTATTATTATTTTTTAATGAAATGTCCTCTTCATCGTCTTGTCAAGAGGTTTATTGGACACCAATCTAGTCGAACCATACTGCGGACAGGAGATTTTCTGAAGTCTTCCAAATAGACTGACTGCCAGACACTATAGGAAGAGAAGGGAGGGATGGCAAGGAGAAAAGGATACTTCTAAATCCTTCAAGGGACTTAGAAGCCTACTGGGATTAGGTACTCTAGAAAACACTGCTGTCTCTCTCTTTCAGCTCAGTCAATACTATTCTGTAGGAGACTTTGGGCACTTTAATCTACTTGTAAAATTGAGACAGTGATGCTAACTTGCCTCTGTGTTGCAGTTTGGGATCCTACACCTCTAGGCAAGTGCTAAGTGTGCAGTGCCCAGAACCTACCTTTTTTTTTTTTTTTTTTTTCCGGGAAAATAAAACTTTAAACAGAGTTTGTAATTCATTTTGGCATTCAAGACCATCAGTGCAGCTTAGGGCTGCGTGGATAGGGAATCATGGCATGAATGAAGCAATACTACTACTTTACATGGCAGAACAAAATATTGTACATACAGTTCTGCACCAAAACCATGGCTCTTTCTGCATTATCAAGGCACACTATGCTTGAAAGACAGTTTTAACTTAGAGAAAGAAGAGTTGTTATTCCATGGTAAAAAACAAAAAACAAAAAACTGCTGCAAAGATGTTATTTCCCTGGAGATAGCTGGAGGCAAACAAATCCTTTAAATGATGTAAGACAACTAACATGTCTTGGGTGGAATAATTGCCACCACTTGGTTGGCAACTCAGTTGGTGCAAAGTGGCTTGACCAAAAGGCTACGTGGTGGAGCTAATTTCCCTTAGAAAGCAGAAGAATTTGATCACGTAGAAAAGATAACTGGGACTAGGCAGAGATGATGTGGAATCAGGCACAGAAGATGCAGAACATTTTTCTGGCAACGTGGCACTGCCAGGCCAAGTGGGGGGGTATCCTAAAGGGAGAGGATGGCAGCCTGTGGTCTGAAAAACAAGGCTTGCTTTTCAACAGGCCTATGAAAACTTTTTGCAAATTATCGCACTCAAAAACCCCAGGACTTTTGTACGCACAGACCCATTTCTATATCTGATGTGGCAGATTCTACATGAGTACTCTGCATAGCTGTATCTGTGACCTCTACGCTTGCAGATTGTGTTAGAAAAAAAAGGCTAGCAGTCACTTGTGGTGTGAGCAGAGAACTGTACAGTCATTCTGGGACAGCTGTAAGGTAGAAGGATACCAACTGATAACCCATTCTTGGCAACATCTACCATCTAGGTTGCTGACCAGATGGGGTGTCATACTTCCAGGCTACCTCTGCTTCCAGTCATGCCCTTGGTTGTACCTGGGCAGAGCCAAAGGAGCCAGACTGAGCAGCAGCAGCACACAAGATATGGCCTACGCTATCACTCTCCCACTTTAGCAATCCAAGTCCTGGCTGCAGGAGCATAAATTTGATGGATGGGTGCAGTGTAGTTAACTGACGATAGCCTTCAAAATGCAGCTTATGAAACACTCCTGATCCTGCTGAACGAGTCAAGTTTATTACAGGATGCATGAGGCAAAAAACAGATTTCAGCAGGCTGTAGAGGTCCACAAGCAAGCAGACTTGGACTTCACGGCCAACTGGATGGCAAAGAACAAACTGCAGTTCTTGTCCATGCTGAATGAGTGCTCTCTGCAGTACCAGGACCAACAGTCCTGGAGCCAAGGAGCTCTATTTGCAGAGCTGGCTGAAAGTTGTTGGCAGGGAGCCCATGTGAGCTCGGTAAATAAAGTATCCAGATAATAAAAATACCCAAAGGCACTGTTTAATTTTTCTGAGGGTTCTGATACAGCCAGCAATATTGTGAGGGAGCAGAAATCTTGCATACAGGAACATGAGCACAGGGCAAAGCTGACCTTCCAGAAGAGAGGAACAAAAGACACCTGGATGGAGGTTTAGGAGAACCAGGATTATACTGGAGCTGGTGTGTTATAGACCTTCAAGTCTGCTTGAACCTCAGTTGAAAACTTGATGAACAAAAGGGTCAGTACTTTGTGTATCCATGACTTAGGAATGCAAAGTGCAAGGGAAGGGAGATGAAAGGCACAAGCTGCCTTCTCCTGCAGTCACAATGACGTAAAAGGAGATCCTGTGGCTGCAGGTTGCAGCAGTGGAAGAGGGAGATGAAGAAGGAGATATTTACAGCTTGCAAGATGTAAACATGCTTGGGTTTGCATTCCTTTTCACTAGAGCCTCAGGTGGGAGCTCACAGCATACTGTAAAGAGGGGTGTGAGGGATGTATAGGAGCGCACATCCCAGTCTAGTGGTCCACTGCTCCCTGGCAGATGGAAGGCAGCCACCTGCATGTGCCCTGTAGGCAGTGGTGTGGAAGGAAGCAGGGGCTGTAGGATCCCACGTTTCACTTCTTTTCCTGACAGTTTTCTGGCTAGAAATGCCCCGAGAGTCTGCTTGTGCCAGTGCAGCAGAGACTGCCCGCATTTCATCCCACATGCATGCACTACCTCCTTCCCCAAAACAATCCCTTTCATCTGAACTAGAAGGCTTTTCTGGATCTACAAACAGCTCAGCAGATCCTTTCCCTTTCACCATCATTTTTCCTTGAATGTTCATTTTTCTCTGTAGCCTAGCAACTCCGCACAGACTCAGAATATTAACAGCTCCTGTCCCCACACACAATCTTCTCCAGAGGCCTGAAAAATGTGATAGCAGAAAGGCTGAGAGTGGTAGGAGCGAGCACGGGAGATGTAGGGAGCACGCAGGGAGCCTATATCAGCATTCAGAAACAGCAAAGCTATTCAGCTGTCGTATCTGCCACCTTCACTCAACATGTACATAACATATAGAGCTATATATAGCCCCATTTATTTACATATTCAAATAGCAACACGACACGCACGCCCTTGTATTCAGAGCGGGGTTCTATATTCAGGTTCTGGCACTCTTGCGCACGCACATTCCATTGCTGCATGCTATAAATATATATATGACAAGATGTCAGCAGGTCAGATCCACAAGATCTAATATGGTTTTCAATCAACCAGATGAAGCCTTCGCTTGTGGGAAGATACTTCTGCAGTAATCTTCTCCAATGCTGCAGCATTGCTATTGAAACAGGTGGCCATTTAGAACACTGTTCTCAAATACAGACAGATTTTTTAATATATATATATATATATATATAAATAATATAAAGGCTGTGGGAGTTCTGCCTGTAATATAAAAACTGAAGCAAGAAAAAATCATCCAGGAGAGTTTTCTGCAGTAACAATTCTAACTACTACAGGAATGCCACAGTGCAAGCTGAAGTGGTTCATACCACTGCCATACAACGCTGACATGTTCAGATCTAAAGATAACTTGGCTTGTTCAGGAACAGATGGAGCACTGCAATACATAGCACTGTTCAGCTGAAAGCGTGCTGCAAACCATATAGCCATGGACTCTCATCCTCTCCAATATGACTTTTTTCCTGCTGTGGGGTGGAGTCATCTATGAAACGCAGAGTGAACATAAGTCTCTTCAGTGAGAGCACAGAATATTCACATGGAGGAAATCACCCACTGAGCCAGGCATCTGAACTCCTTCTCAGTCCTAGAAGTGGGGTTGACTAAGCCCTGCTGAGGTTCAGACTTGTGATACTGCAGGACTTGCAGAGCTGCTCCTTAGGAAAAATGGCAAAATAGAAAGATGCTTAATGGGAATGTGTAAATGCTTATACTCAATAAGCAGCACCGGCACATCTTATTAGTGCTGCAAAATCCCAGATTTGGTCTAGAAATCAGCCAGTCCATCCAACTGCTTGTCCGTATCCAATCTATTCCAGTTGCACAGATAACTGGTTTCCTGCATAACCTCCCATTAATTTATCCTGCGAATGTACAGGATTTCTAGGAGGAAATCTGCATGGTAGAATAGAAAGCCTTGGGGGGAGAGAGTCATACTCTAGCTCAGCAGCTCCCAGTTTTTCTTCAGCTGAGAGCTTATTTCAGCAAAGCTTCTACAGCTCATTATCAATTGATCTACGTCCATGGTAAAATCATGCAATTCAGCCAACAAAAATATTTCATTCCAGAACATCATTAATGACAAAGACATTAGAGCCTTTCAGCACAAACATAGGGGACTTCATTATAGGGGATGCTATAAAGCTTTCCCCCACTCACATGAGGACAGATCCAAGCAGGACTGCTGCTTTACCAGACTGCCCTCTGCTACACACACCTCAAATCCATGGGACCTCCATCTGAGAAGCAGTTTCTGGCTCCTCGTGCAGGTCCTAGCTTTCTTCTGGCCATTGCATTTGAAGAAATGGTATGGTGATCTTTGGGTTGTTAGCAACTTGACTCTAAGATGTAGTGAATTCACTGGGCTGTCTCTACAGGTGGCCAACATCAAGGCCAAAAATGTAGGGAGAATTTTGTCACTGAATAGGATGATTTTCAAAATATTATGGAAGATAGATAAGATTTTTCCCTTCTATAAGTTGCCATAAATACAGTACATATTGACATATGAGTCACACTGACCTATTTTCCAGTTTTTAACCCAAGCCAATCTCTTTGTAACTAATTTCATAACCAAGAATGTGAAGTACATCAGGATCCTTCACAATAGTTTGCATTTTTCTTAATTACTTTGTGCAACATCACCACCCTATTGTGGAAGGATCATGTTTTGGGGCAGGGATGGGAGCACTGCTTGTTTGAATTTCAGCAGCCACTCTCACATCTTATCACACAGAAGTCCCCTCAGACCTGATGCTTTTCCTGTCTCCATGCAGTACTTTAGTCTAAGGGCTGTCAAAAAGGACTTGGGGATATTGGTGGATAGCAAGCTGGATGTGAGCCAGCAATGTCCCTCATGGCCCAGAAAACCAACCGTATCCTGGGCTGCATTAGAAGCACTGTGGTGAGCAGGTTGAGAGAGGTGATCCTGTCCCTCTACTTTACACTGTGAGACATCACCTGGAGAGCTGCACCCAGATGGGGAGTCCTCAGTACTGGAGAGACATGGAGCTGCTGGAGTGTGTCCAGAGGAAGGCCACAAAAATGATGCAAGGGATGGAACACAGTCTGAGAGAGCTGGGGCTGTGCATCCTGGAGAAGAGAAAGCTCCAGGGAGACCTAAGTGTGGACTTTCAGTAGCTAAAGGAGAGCAATAAAAAAGAAGGGGACAGATTCTTTAGCCGGATATGTTGTGATAGGACAAGGGGAAATGGTCTCAAATTAAAAGAGGGCAGATTTAAATTGGACATAAGAAGTTTTTTACGATAAGAGTGGTGAGTTACTGGCACAGGTTGCCCAGTGAGGTGGTGGTGCCCCATCCCTGGAGACACTCAGTGTCAGGCTGGATGGGGCTCTGAGCACCTGATGGAGCTGTAGGTGGAGCTGGACTAGGTGAACTTTGAGGGTCCCTTCCAACTCAAATGGGTCTATGACTTAATTCTGCGTCTTTCAGTACAATCAGTAGGATTTCTGTTAAAGTAGAATGTGGTTTGAGCAGATATCCACAAGCAACTCTTGGCCTTTTAAACTGTATCAGTGCTGGTAAGTCACCTTGAGACCCAGCAGTCCATGATGGGATGACAACTGGAGGAATAGGCAAAGCAAGTAAGGTCTAGAAATAGCAGAGAAGATGGGTTCTTGCTATGGATTAGAGTTTCTCTCTCCCCTTCTACAACTGTCTTTATTTCTTCAAGAAACTCACGGACAATAGGAAAAAGCACCAGGATGCTGCTGCTTCCCTTTAGCTAGCACAGGGTTGTGTGTTTATGTAGAAGTTACTTTCCATTGCTGAAGAAGCATCTGAGAAAGCCACCCAGGTGACTACATGTAACTGATGGCAACCTGCAGAGGATACTGCTCACAGCTATAGAGCAGGACCTTCCTTCTCATTCCTTGTTAACTCTCTCCTTCAGGAAAATACCACTTAATATGTACAGAACTGCTACTGTTTGATTTTCCAAGCAAGCAGCCACCCAATGCATTGCAGCCCTGCACGCAACTGACAATTGCTGCATGACCTAAGTGGTACTGAGGCAATCTTTGGCAGAGAAAGGCACAGACCATTGCCAGCTCTGAAGAAACCTATCATCTCAGCCACATGCTTGCAATATCACAGTTTAAATGACAGCACACCAAATCCTCTAGCACATGAAACAAGCACAACTCCTATTTGTCCACGCCACCACAAAATCTGGGTACATCAGAGCTGTACCATGCTTATGCTACACTATAAGAATTTGGCCCTTCTTCAGCACCAAGGCATCCTCTGCTACCTGCCACTGCAGGAGCCTACAGCAAATCCTCTGGGAGTACAGCCCCTGCAGTACTATTACAACGCACCACCCCTTCAGCTCAGCACCAAAGATGCATCTTTGCTGTGTTTTGGCAGACTTCAATATTCAGCGACCTTAAATACTAGGATGTAGCATACTCACACACACAACTGGATACTGCAGTGCTGTGAATCAGGAGATAGCTGAGGCTAGAGGGACACCATCACAGTACTGGAATGTCCTGTCATACTTACAGCATATAACCCAGAAACCTCTGACTGTAGGTTCTAAATACTTGAACCTTTAAAACCTTTGCATATCCAGAGACATAGAATAGACTGATTGGAAAATACCTTTATATCATTTTTTCCCCATTGAAAGTAGTTGCCAACAAAGCAGAATAATTTTGGATAAATATGAAAAACACTGATATATTTGAAGAGAATATGTGGTAGTATCCATAGCAGAAATCTCTCCTTAGAAATTTGAGTTTTAAAACTCAAGACAAGCATTTCAGTGGAAAATCCTCTCCAGGTGTATCTTATGTTTCCTGCCTGCTATTGCAGACGTATAGTTGGTCCATTGGAAAGCAATCAAAGGCCAAGAGATGTGCCCATATATATCCTTAGCCTAAGAAGCTGCTGTCTCTCATACCAAATCTATCCATCTACGCTGCCTTCTTTCACCAACTATGTTCAGCACACAACAGAATCACCCATGCATTAATGTGTGTGGGTTATAGTGATTTGGGATTCAGCTAGGCACATTCATATTCCAGTGAAAACAGGACCTACAAAGCCTGATCAGGACAAATTAATCTACAAAATTCCTCTACATGGGCCATTTCAGACATTCCTGATAAATGGAATCTTTGATATAGTGGAGAGACTGGTGCATCCCTGATGGTGCCATAAGAGGCTGTAGGATGATATTTTCTGGACAAGAATGCTCTTACACACCTGTAGTGGAATTGCAAAGTCACAGATTGAAGCAGTGATTGAGCACCTGGGTTAAGGCAGGGCCAACCCAAGGTTGCTCAGGTGCATGCAATGTACGTGTGAGTGACTAGAAGGGATGGAGCAAGGATCCATGCCTTCCCAGACCTCTTTTAAGGGTTGGCAGTAGAAGCAAGGGCATCTTACTGAAGCTTCCTGCATATCTGATGTCTTCTGAAGGTAAGCAGTTGTCCCCCGTCCCTCTGCCCCCATTTTTTTCTATGGCTATTGCATTTGAGCTAACTGTCACTTGCCACAGCTTGGGATCCTGCTGCTCTGCTGTCATGTTATGCTTTCCCTTGCATTACAAAACCCAAACCACCTTTTTCATTGGTTAAAAGGAAACTTAAGACACTTGCAGCTCATAGCTTTCCAGGGACATACATTGAATCCCTCTTGAACAGGGATAACTTATTTTCCTAACAAGACAACTTGGTTTCTTAGACTTCAATCAAACCTCAAGAAGTTAGGAGGTATCGTGTCTGTCGTGTCTGCTATCTCCTGTAATTTCCAAGTGATCAGCCAATTGCTGGCACTCCCATCAGGCAGCAATGTGGTGAGAGGTGATGATAGAGGAATAGGGAACAGGAGGCAATGAAGTGAAATATCGAGGTTAGCCTTGCCAAGCATCCTGCACCAGCCACTAACCTCTCTGCACTGCGGACTGTTGCCCAGCAAAATGTATCACCAGTCCCACAAATATCACTGCTTTAACACCTTGTATATCCCTGCAAACGGTTCTTTATGGAAGCCTCGCTTCTTATGCTAGCCCTCTACAATAATCCTCTTGTAACTTTTCAACTTGTCACCAGGTTTATAAAACTTTAAAGCTAGTGCTATAACAAACTGAAACAATGTTATTGCAGATGTAGGAGAGCATCTCGGGATGAATAAATTATAGGAGCCACAAAGAAATCACGACGACAGCAGCTGCATGCTCCAAGTTGCTTATGGTGTGCAGATACACAGGGGGAGCAGGTTTAGGAATGCACAGATCGTAGGGCAGGGAAATTGAAGCATTATGAAGGATAACCATCTCTTCTAAATGCATACAATGCATCTGGTTGCTTTACTTATTGAAATCCTTCATGAATGCTTGGAGGGAGTCTGAACTGTCTGGTACTGGAAAAATACATCCCTGAAGATGAGGGAGGCAAGGCTGCAGGTGGAGATAGCAGCTTCCACTCCCACCCTGCAGAAAGTGTGCAGATTGGGCCAGTTCTTCAGCTGCCTGCTGGAAGGGCATGCAGGAAAGACTTCCAGCTCCTGAAGCAGTTGGTGCTGGATCCAACAAAATAACTTCTCCAGCCTATTTCCTCAGAGGACAACTAGGAAGTACCATCCTTTTGTTCTTAGCAGATCCACTGAGCTACAGAACATCATTATGAGGGTGTTATTCTTTTCAGACTGCCTTTAAAACCCCAAATTGCAAATTCATACAGGATCTGAGAATTCTCCAACCAGGCTTTTCATCTTCATGGATCAGCACTTCCCAGAGGATTTGCCTCTCAGATGTGCCCTCCCCAGTACCTACTTGGCCTGGCCCCTGCCACCTTCTCCCAAGCACTTCAATTGATGTCACTGATCCTGGCTCAGCAAATAATCCTTCTAATCAATGACAAGAACAGAGGCTGCAGCTCAGCATTGCTTAGCAGAGCTAAGAAGAGAACACAGCAATAAAGCATTACTTGAGCAAGTGAGCTTGAAAATACGGCTGACCACACACAGTTAGCAGCTGTGGTGAATGAGATGTCATTTTTTAAAATAAGGACAATAGTTTTGGTCCCTCATGACTAGGAGATCATTACAAAGCCAGCAGTGCACCTAGGAGCCTCTTTTAACCCAGCGTGACTCCATCTGCACTGTACCATGTCACGGTGTTAGGGCATGGCCCTCAAGAAGATAAGATGCTTTGCCTTTGTACAACAAGGAACCAGGAGACACTGAGCTTGTACAGGCTACTGCAATGCATTCTGTGGTGTCTGGGAACTTCCAGTGTAATGACACAGTTGTGTTGTCTTTGCGTAGCCCTGTAGCCTCCAGAACTGAAATGTCATCACATAATCATTTCAGCAATACCATTCCCATGGGAGTGGAGGCAAAGAGTGCCACTTAGATTGTGGATGGAGCTGCATTCCTCCAAAGCACCGCATCCAGCCAAAGTCCTGTGGAAAACAACTTCTTGAATCATGCTATGGCCAGGCACTGGCAGCACTTGTTCCCTACCATTGTGCAGCCAGTAAATGCCAGGAGTCCCAGGGATAGGCACATGGGAGTGCTGGGGGTTCTCCTCAGCCTGCCCAACCCATTGTTCCAGAAAGGATGTCTGAGGATTAATTAATTATCCTACAAGGGGCAGTAAGTAATAACACTCCTTGTGGAACAATAGAAGCTATTTGGTTGCCATGACAACTCAGCTCCACTTGTGTGCCTTTAATTTATTCATTGCACAGTCCCTTCTCCAATCACACACAATGCCAAAAAATGCCTTGTTTTTCTTGCCAGTCACCATGTCCAGAGCAGGGGTAGGACACAGCCCTTTCCCCAGGGCATCTGTCACCCAGAATGATGCACATAAATCTCTCCTGCCTGGAAAACTGCATCCCATGAGATTCTGCTCCCTGTAGGTTTGATTTTGATTCTCATCATTTAACCCCTTCTGAAGCCTCCTCGCTACATTTCTTATAGATCTTGAGTGGGTTCTACTGCAAACGTAGGCAGGAAGGATGACCAGGAGTTTGTGCTTGTCAACCTCTATGGAGAGCCAGGAGGGATGATCAGAAGCATGGAAGTGACATGCCATGGCAGCATCAACAGGCATGTGGCATAAGCAGCGTGTAGTGCTCACTCTGGTTACAGCCATGCCATGATTACCAAAACACTCAGTGTCCATCAGCAGTGCTGCCCACATTCCATAAGACCCAGAGCAATGTGCAGGTGAAGGTCGGTGCAGGTTCAACCTGCTCTCCCCTACGCTCCTCAGAGGTTTCTCTACAATCTCAATCGTACACTTTTGCCCCAGCAGTCCTTCTGCAGAGGAAATATGGTGTTCACTGGAAAGGGGAGAGCACTGCTCTCACAAGGAAAGGGTTGAAAGTATTGCTAAGAGAATGGTGGCTAGCACAGTATACAGCATGCCTGACTACAGCAGGTGTATGGCAAAAGACTTGAGAAGACCTTACAGCCCATGGACACACCTCCAGCAGGAACCTCATCTTGAACCTGAAGCATTTAGCTCTCTTCTGATATCTATACAGGAAGATCAGGTAATTGTAGCACGTAAGCTGAGAATAAATCCTTCACTTCCTGCAATTACATTTGTGCAATCTGGGGTCTTATACAACATTTCCAGACCCCCAGTTTTTCATTCTGACTTTAGCAAGGAAAGTGACAGCTGCCACGTAGGAAAATTCAGGTCCAACTTGAGACTGGGGGAGGAGGTGACTTAATGTTGAGCTTTGTCCTGACAGGCAGGATAGATGGAACTGGGTTAAGCCATCTGCCTTTTCGAAGTTGAGCTTAACCTCAAGCACAGTTACCCAATGCAATAGGGACTGAGAGCTTTACCTGAATTTTTGTATTGTACACGCTGCTCAGTGTCACTATTAACACTGAGGTGTAACATGCCATGTAGAGAATGATAGTAAAGGTTGGGCTAGAGAAAACAGGGCAGGGGAGTCCAGAATCGGATAAATAGGACAGGAGCGTTGGGAGATCAAGATTTTAACAGTCTTGAACAGCAAGAGCTCTAAGCTGGCCGAGGATACCCTGCATGGGTCAGGACTGAGGAATAGGACAGCTGCTGCCGAATGGTCCCCATCCATCCTCATGGCATGCAGAGGGACTTTGAGGAAAAGCCTCTGGGCAGGAGGGAGGAAGGTAGGTCTAGGTGACAGATCAGTCCAATGCAATGAAATCTGTTATCTGAGCAGAGAACATTTTTCTTCAGTGGTAGAAAAAGCTCCAGCCTATAAATACCACCCCAAGCAAGCAGATTGCCCTAAGATGCCTCCCTTCCCTGTATAGATCTCCAAAGAAATGCCAAATCACTACCAGCAAGCATAAAAAGCCACTGCCAGTTTTTCAACCTTGCAGACACAGGCTGACTGTAAAGCTACTCTTGCTTTTGTGCCACTAGAAAAATACAAGCATCTACTTTGAAGGAGTAAGCATTAATGGCTAGAGGAAACAACTGGAACAAAATGACAAGAGATGAGAGTCTGCTCTGAATAAGTTGTAACTAGCTCCAGAGATGCCAGCCAAGTTTCTTCATCCACATATTGACAGATGACACTCAGGATGCTTCTCTGAGCTAGTGAATGCTAACCTTTCCGGGACTTATTTCATCAGGAAGCAAACTACAGTCCTTCAATCACATCACAAATATTACCAGCAGATACAGGCATGTACCAGAGGTCCATCACACCAGCCTTGCTTTGTGAGGGCTTAATTTCAGAACTGTTTTGGTCTGGAGCTGGGCTGTGGGGCCAGTTGTGACACAGGCCAATTAGTGGGTGGAAAGAGCAAGGCTCAGACAGAAACCAGAAAAAAAATTTGGAGACCTCATTTAGTACAGCCTGGTGATGTGCTGAACTTTCTTTTTTATCACACTGCACACAAAGAAATCCTGCTTGAATTTGTTATGCTTTAGTGATGAAGAGTTGTCTCAAGCCATAGTACAATATCTCTCATAATCCTATGTCCAATGAGGAAAAAAACGCATTTTGTATCAGACAATTACAACTTTTCTCCCGCAACTTCCCAACAGTTGCAGAGAAGGTCTGCAGGAGGAGCTTAAGGAAGCAAAGATGTCTGGCCTTCTTTTCATCAGGGCACCCTGACAGCTCAAGTGACTCCAAGGACAGATTGTCTTGGATGTGCATCTCAACCAGAAAAAAGATAAAATATTTTATTAGCCTTTTGTTCTTTTTGTTTTCATCCCAAACTCACCATGTTGACTTCAGAGATCTGGTCAATGCTGGAGATATGGATGCTCATTCCCACTGTGACAGGGTTACCTGAAACACAAACAGACTAGGTTAGGACCATATCCAGGCTCTCTCCTCCTGCCTGCTATTACAGCACTGACTAGAAATGCATGGATATGACTTAAGCAGCCTGACATTCTGCAAGTATCCAGAATTTCAAAGTCACATGTGCTCAGATTATTAGAGAAGAATAGATTTGTCTGACTCCCAGCTTGATTCTTTAATTCTTGGAAGTTAATCACTCCCCCTAGTTATACAATTATCTCTACTTATTCCAAATAACACCTTCAGAGACATCAGCAGGCTCTCAGAGGTCTTGCAAAAGGTGTTGCTGATTGACTATACACAGAACACAGCAATCAAACCCATGCAGCACATAGGCAGGAAGGATACTCCAGCTCACTTCTCCATCCTCCTGCCAGCACTGCCGTACCAAACAAAGCCCAGATGAGTTTTAATACCCAAGACACCAGGCAAGTAATGGAAACAGATCCATTAAGTTAGAAACTAGCATTTCTACTGTGGCTTTTCAGAGAAGCGAAGAGTAGTGCTGGGATTAGAGAACAAATTTTACCAATGGCATAAGGGTACACCATCCCTTACTTAAGCTGTGTAAAATGATTTGCAGAGAGATACACATCCGCTGCTAAAACTAGCACAAGCTTTACCTACAGCAGCTAGGAATGGGTTTTCTGAGAGCCACCACTCTCCTGTCATCCCTACTGCTCCACAGTCAAACTCAATTCCACTGCAGCCAACAGCCCTCTTCTCACATGTGCCAGGTAGAAAATGCTTCCTTGCAGCGTAGTACAAGGAAGGGAAAGGCAAGCAGCTCTACCGCTCAAGGTATTAACTCTTCCATGGACTCATTAGTAGATCTAAGTGCTGGAATATTTACAGATAATCATGAAATGGCTTAGAAAGTAATTAGGAGATTGGGGTAGAGGGGAGAACCACACAACTGGAAATGAAGTGATTTTTTAATTATATGTTTCCAGAAGTAGGGAAGTAGTGTCATTAGGGCTGCCTTGTGATTGGGTGTACTGTTAACCAAGACCCTCTGCTGCAAATTAAGCAGCATTATCTTTTAATGGAATATGAACAACACTGAAAACATCAGAATCAACAACTGTAATTAGACCCTGCTAGGCAAATCCCCTGAAAGAGGCAGTGCTCTTCTGCAGCACTCCTGGCTCGCTGTCAGTGGTGCCAGGGACAGGGTGCTCAGGAGACCTTGCAGAGCCTCCAGAAATCCCCATGCAGGGCAAGCTCCCAGCCACATCTTTGTATTGCTCTGCTCATCTATTACAAAGCAACCAGGTGGGAAAATAACCACAAGTTACTCTGTGACAGCCAACCTCCTCACATCCTGCACTGTGCCAGCGGCTGACAGCAGCACCAGTAAAGCACTTCAGGAAGTCTCAGTTCAAGTAGTTTGTCTTTTTTTCCGCACTCAGGACCTTGTAGTGATAGCAGCTATAGCAGGAAGTATCACTGCCCTGACGACCTTACTGACTAATTGGCTGCAAGAGGAAAGATGGGGCTGTGTCAGGGCTGCAGCAGAGCTGGGGAGAAGCCAGCTCCTGACTCCTGAGCCCCACTGCCATGCCAGTGATGTTTCCTCCAAGAGATGCCCTGCTGTCTTCTTTGCTTCCAGTTTGTCAATACTGGTGAATATGGTACTGTGGTTGGGCGTCCTTTCCTTTCTTGGTGCAAAGAAAAAAAAGCTTTTCTTCACCCCTGCTGTGCAAGAGACCCACTCAAACAACCGGTCTGGGTGGCAATAGAAAGCACTGACAGCAGTGATATGCAAATATTTGTCAAATGCAGAGACTATCCAATCTAATCTATCTGTCTAGACATTTGTGCTGTGTTCATCACCATGGTATCTGAGTGCCTGGGGTCATGCAGTGACTCAGTGTCAGAGCTGTGGATAAGATCCAGACCTTCCAACTCCCAGCTCCAAGACAAGTGCCGGAGCGGAGATCATCGTGCTGCTCCCCATCATTCTGTGCTCACCCACACCCAGCACTTGTGCCCAGTCAGCAATGTTCCCAATGGCCACCCTGGGCACTGCCAAGTCCTCTATACTTCATCCATCACAGCAAGTGGGAGGCTTCATGAGCTACTTCCATCCCCTGGGATGTGTATGTCAACCCACTCCAGAGATGAAGGTATGCAAAGATCTATACTGGATCTACTCTTGGCTTGATTGCCAGGAAGCCATTTTACCTCCATTCCAGTTTGAAGACTGCCCTTCCACCTCTTCAGAACAGCACACGTGCATACACAGCCAGCAGAAAATACTCGCCCTACCTCTTACCACAGCCCGGAAAGAAACTAGATCGGCTGCTGTCCAACATTCAGGCTGTAAGTAGTACACAGAATAAACAAAGGACATCAATTCTGCCAATGTTAATAGCTTCAGGCAAGAGGGATACAAAAAGTAGGGTATTTAAAATACAGGATAACGTCATCTGAATTTGTTCAAAAGGCAGAGCTCGACATCTGCAAATCTGAAAAGATGCAAAAGAAAACCTGATATTAAAGATTTATGCTTTTATCTGCAAAGTAGACCTTTACCCCTTAGAGAAAATGCTTATGCCTTGGAAAGGTTTGTAGACAAGTTCACAAATAAGGGAGAGTGAGAAACTCTGCCTCTTCAACCAGTGAACAGCACTGCCATGCATCTCCATTTCTCACCACCACTGGAGAAGTCACCAACATTTTGTCCTCAAAGCAGTTTGACGTCTGTGAAAAACGTTCTCAGGGGAAGTTGGAAGGAAAGCAGACAAAAGAGTTATAATAAAATCAGTCCTTTTTCTGCAAGTGATACTTGTCAAATACAAAAACAGCCAAGGTAGAGAACAAGTTGTGCTAATCTGCAATATTTTTCTAGCAACCAGTTATTACTTTCACATTTTATTTTATAATGTTTTAAAGCCCCAGAACCCAGCATCGTGTTGCTACAGAAGCCATCCCTATGGCACAACTGCAGAGGAAAGATCATGTTCCCAAGCTTGTCTGTTTTCACTGCAGCCAGGGGTGATGGCAGCTTGGATCAAGGCATTTCTTCCAGTTTTCAGCCTTGTAGTTCAGCTGTAGGAGGAAGCAAAATCTATAGCACAAAATTCAGTGTACGTAATGTGCCTCCAAACACAATATGGTGACTTGGGCAGCTGGGCTGCACCATGGTTCACACCACCCTTTCTTCACTCCTAGCCCAGAAAGTTAAACTAGAGCAAGTTTGGATTTCTCTGCCATTAGATTTCCAACTACAATACAGAAACAGTCAAAGACTCAAGAACAGTGAGCAGTCAAATGGAACTTATATTATTATCTACTAAAGCCACATCACTTTTATAAACTACAGCCAGTGCCTTGAGGAGCCTGGTTCATGCATGTCTGAGTATGTGAACCTGGCATTGCTGGCACAGCAAAGGTTTGCAGTTGCTATTGACAGACTTCAGCCTCAAGTCTACCCGCCAGCCCAAACTACTGGAACAAAGGGTTGACAAGGATCCTGGGAGGTTGCACAGCCCATATCCTTCACAGAAGCAGACTCAAGTAAACTTAAAGCTTCTTTAGTGGAAGCTTTCTTTAAAACCACCAGTATCAGAAATTCCCTCGCTCCTCTGGACAATCTCCTGCATTTGACTGCACTGAAAAAGCTTTACTTGAATATCCAAATTAAACCTTCTCTGCAGTACAAGCGTAGTTGATTGTCTCATCATCTCCCACCCTTCCCCCCCCACCAATGATAGTGAAAGAATAAATCAATCATCCTTCTTTGACAACAGCTTTTATGTACTGAGAAACCATGACATCCTTCTCCCTCCCCCACTAATACTGTCTTTCCTTGATTAAATGCACCTGAGTTCTCCAACCTCTCCTTGGAGGTCATGTTTTCTAAAGCTCTAACAATTAGTGCTGTTCTCCTCTGGCCTTTTGCCAATTTGTCTACATCTCTATTTTAAAGGATGGTAGCCAGACTCTAAAGTAAAGATGACATGTCATCAGCACAGAAGGGGAAAAAAACAACTTCCAATTTGTATAGCATTCTCCTAAACCACTTTGGATATATTGCTGTCCAGAAATCACTCCAAACCCACTGCTCCCATCCTGAGATCTGCTTGCTTTGAGTAGGAGTTCAGAGATATTAATGGGGCAGCCCTGTTCTTAACATTCAAGTGCATCACATGTAGAAGAGAGGGGATGTAGCACTGTCTTTTGGCCAAGAGTGAGGCGCATCCAGCACAGCTATATGCATGAGTCCCAGTGTTCCCTGCTTGCACCCTGCCTGTGGCATTATCAGTCTCCAAGATTGCCTGGGAAGATCATGGAGCAGATTCTCCTAGAAGCTATTTTAAGGCATGTATGAGACAAAGAGGTGATTCAAGACAGCCAATGGCTTCACCAAGAGCAGATTTTGCTTGACCAATCTGGTGGCCTTCTATGATAGAGCGATGGCTTCGGTGGATGGGGAAGGGCGATGGATGTCATCTACCTGGACTTCTGCAAAGCCTTTGACATGGTCCCTCACCACATCCTTCTCTCTAAATTGGAAAGGTGTGGATTGGAAGGACAGACTGTTCAGTGGATCAGGAATTGGTTGTCTGAACGCCAAAGGGTTATGATTAATGGTTCTGTGTCAGGGTGGAGGTCAGTCACAAGTGGTGTCCCTCAGGTTGGTCTTGGGACCGATGCTCTTCAACATCTTCATCAGTGACAGATGATGGCATTGAGTGCACCCTCAGCAAGTTTGTGGGTGACACCAAGCTGAGCAGTGCAGTCGATACATTGGAAGGAAGAGAAACCATCCAGAAGGACCTGGCCAGCCTGGAGAAGTGGGCCATGAAAACCTAATGATGTTCAATAAGGCCAAGTGCAGGGTGCTGCTCTTGGGTCGGGGCAATCCCAGGTACTTATACAAACAGGGAAGAGAGCAGCCCTGTGGAGAAGGACTTGGGAGTCGTGGTGGAAGAGAAGCTGGACATGAGCTAACAGTGCACGCTTGCAGCCCAGGAGGCCAGCTGTGTTCTGGGCTGCATTAAAAAAAAAGGGTGGCCGGCAGGGACAGGGAGGTGATTGTCCCCCTCTACTCGGCTCTTGTGAGGCCCCACCTGCAGTGCTGCATCCAGGCCTGAGGCCCCCAGTACAGGAAGGACCTGGAGCTCTTGGAGCAGATCCAGAGGAGGGCCACTAAGATGATCAGAGGGCTGGAGCACCTCTCCTATGAAGGAAGGTTGAGGGAACTGGGCTTGTTTAGCTTGGAGAAGAGAAGACTCTCGAGAGACCTCATTGTGGCCTTCCAGAACTTGAAGGGAGCGTATACACAGGAGAGAGAACAGCTGTTTACGAGGGTGGGTAGTGTTAGGACAAGGGGGAATGGTTTTAAACTGAGACATTTGAAGTTTATGTTAGATATTAGGAGGAAGTTTTTCACACAGAGGGTGATGACACACTAGAACATGTTGCTCAAGAAGGCTGTGGATGTCCCATTCCTGGAGGCATTCAAGGCCAGGCTGGATGTGGTTCTGGACAGCCTGGTCTGGGGGTTGGCATCCCTGCACATAGCAGGGTGGTTGAAACTAGATGATCATTTTGTTCTCCTTCAACCTAGGCCTTTCTATGGTTCTATGATTCCTGCAGTAGCATTAGAACTCCTTTAAAGTCTTCTGCTGAGTGAAAGCCAGAGAAAATGAGTTTTCAGACTCCAAATCTGTACAAAGAACAGGTCTGTGCCTCACCCTACAATGAGGCATAGTGCTATGTCCATGCCATCCCATGCCAGAGAAACCAGAGGACAGCAGAGGCACTAGAGCCCAGAAGCAGCAAGTCCCAGACAAGGTTGCCCTGTGTTGGCTGGCAGAAATGTTTCTGCAAAAGCAGGGCAATACAGGCAGACATGGAAAGGGCAAGGTTTCTTGTTAGATGCCACTATGGGACTGCAGTGCCTTACTTGCATTTTCAACGATTCCTCTGCTCCCACCTCCCTCCCGTCTTCCACCTCCAATTAGAGTATTCTCAAGCTTGCCAAAGGCAAGACCAGCACACAGATTAATTTCACTCCCAGGACTTTTTCATTCAATATGACTCCCGCTTTGCTGAATGCAGGAGAACTGTTCAGTATCTACTTGCTCTTTCTGCAGGAAAAGGCTTGTCCAAGCCACTGCCCCTGCTTTGTTCTCAGCACTGGACCTCAGGGCAGCCTGGCTTTATGTTTACAACTTAAAACCGTGGCCTACGTCACTGCTACGTGCAGTGAGGAGCTGGTTATACAAGGCTGACAGACACTGTTAGTTAGATGGAGAGAACTACCAGGTAATCAGCGGCACAGAATGGATCAGGGCTTGCTGCCTGGATCCAGCCACGCAGGCTGCCAAGAAATCCCGCTCTGTCCTATCCAGAACAGCTTTCAGCCCAAAGACTATTCCACAGTTTCTTTTAAATCTTCCCAGAAGATAATTTAGAGTCCTGTGTAGTGCCTGAACACTCAGTTTCACCAAAGAGGAGTCGCCCATAGTTACCACCAGTACCAGGAGAATAAAAGTGTTCCTGTTTCTTCCCTCCACAACATTGGAGGACTGTAGGAGGAGTTTACAAATTGTTATTTGCATAATGGCTGTGCTGTTGAATCTCAAGGCTCTGCTGTAGCAATTAGTGGGAGAATGTCTAGAAGATCATAGAATCATTGGAAAGGACCCTTAAAGATCATCCAGTCCAACTCCTCCACAATGAGCAGGGGCACCTACAGTTCCATCAGGTGCTCAGAGTCCCATACAGCCTGACCTTGAGTTTCTCCAGGCATGGAGAACCACCACCTCTCTGGGCAACCTGTGCTAGTGCCTCACCACCCTTATTGTAAAAACATTCTTCCTTATATTCAGTGTAAATCTCCTCTCTTTTAGTTTGAAACCGTTTCCCCTTGTCCTATCAGACAAGGGGATGCCATCCCAGCATGCAGTACATCAAACCATGAAGAAGATTCCAGTAATTTTCCCATTCTTTCCCTTTTAGCTTAAGTACAAATGCAGTATGCACCTCCCCTATGAGGACAAGCTAAGAGAGCTGGGTCTCTTCAGCCTGGAGAAGAGAAGGCTTCAGGGAGATTCTAACAGCCTTCCAGTACCTGAAGGGGCCTACAGGAAAGCTGGGGAGGGACTTTTTATAAGGGCATGTAGCGACAGGACAAGGGAAAATGGCTTTAAACTGGAGGAGGGTAGATCTAAATGAGATATTAGGAAGAAATTCTTTACTGTGAGGGTGATGAGACACTGGAACAGGTTGCCCAGGGAGGCTGTGGATGCCCCCCTCCCTGGAAGCATTCAAGGCCAGGCTGGATGGAGCTTTGAGCAACATGGCCTAGAGGGAGGTGTCCCTGCCTATAGTTGGGAATTGGAACTAGATGATCTTAAAGGTCCCTTCCAACCCAAACCATTCTATGATTCAGTACACATTAATCCTGCTAGATGAGCAAGGAAAGTTGACCGCATATCATGAAAGCATGAATGTTTTGGGAGCAGCTTTCATCCAGCATCTCTGATTTGTGGTGACATCTGGAAGTGCCAAGATCAGCAGGGTCTCTTAAGCACCTACTTCAACTTTTCAAAAAAATTCAGGTTTAAATACCAACTAAACATCCGCCAAACATTTTTCTTTTTTTAATTCTTATTTCTATGACTCACTGTTGACCTCTTCCCCATCCACATCTAATAGCTGTGCAGTGAGCTTGCCAGGATCAGCACAACAGCCATCATTGCTATGAGCTATCACACATCCAGAGGCTGATATCAAAACTGTCCTGCTGCTCCTAGCAGGTCACTCCTTGATATCCATTGGATGTACAGGAGAAAACTGTACCATGACAATAGCCTTTTATCCAGCTTTGTAGTTTACAAGAGAGATGGTCTCATGGCAGGTTAACAGCTACAACATTTGCTGCACTGTGGGGAAACAGAGAGGCAGAGGAACTTGTGCTAAGGAATCTTCTTGCTTCACATGAATGAAGAGTGGTAGTCTAGAGCTGGAAATCAGAGCCCTGGTGTCCAAAATATATAGATCTATCTATGCCTGTTGCTTTCCCTTGGATTTAATCTTCTGCAAGGTGGGAGGGATACCCACCACCACTGACTCATGGAGATTGCAGCCGCTCTCCAGGTAGGCCTGGCAGAAAACAGTTTCTTCTGCCTGACAGGCTTGCTGCATTTTTCCATGCTTCTTTAGGGACATGGCTTGGCACATCTTGAGCTTTCACACAGAACAGGGTTGTGCCTAGCCTTGCTAGGCTTCCATCCATCCAAATCTGATCAGGCACAGCAGAACCCTGTGTGAGGAGGCTAAAATGGGGATTTGCAGCCCACACTACCCTGCTCCAACAGAGTAACTGAACTACATACTTTCCTAAGTCATATGTCCTCCTGACGCTAGCAGCCCATGAGCCAGGAGAGCTGGGCTAGTTTGTTTCCTGAACAGGTATTTGGCATATCCAAATACTGAAAAAATTTAGGGCTTAGGTAAGAGATAGGTTTGCCTCCAAGTAAGCACTGAAGCTGATCTTTCAGCAAAGGGCCAAGAGATGCAGCACTTGCAAAGTATGCAATCTGACTATCCAGGTATTACCCCATGATGCTCTCTGCAGACATACCCTATCAGTTAACCTTGATAATAGCTGCCACGTTTCCATTATGTTGTCAAATGAAGCTGTCCCTGCAGATGTGAGTGGAGAGGATATTTTCTCAAGCAAGCTGTGCCTGCTTGTGAGCCAGTGCTGAGGGATCCTTCTGGAGGAACAATGCTTTCCCACTGCAGATGTAACATTCATTCTGCGACTGTTCTAGGGAAAGCAGAGAGCTACGGAGCACAGTCGAGCACAATCTGTGAGGCACAGTGGATTACCTAATCTACCTCATGGGTATTTTTAATGGATTAGTAGGTATTAGAGTGGGATATTGCAAACATCCCATGGAAATTTGGAAGTGAGAGACAACAATCAACCGGCTGCAAAAACAGTGTAAAGGTTGTCCCAAAGGTATCGAAGGATTACAGAGCAAGCTAAATCAAGGCTGACTTTAAAAGATATCACTAGACAGCTTCCCAAGCTGAATAAAAACAAGATCTCAATGTACAGGCTTAAAAATGGAACAAGAGAGTAGACATTAACCTCACAACTCTTGTACAACTGGTGGACTCAGTTCAGCAAAGCACCTGTACATGCACACAGGACTTTCAGCATTAAGAAAAATCACCAACTTCTCAGAATATGATCTGGTTTTGTGAGAGACCTGGCCCAACATTCAGGAGACATTTTTAAAGCTACTTTTCCCTCAGTGAGGAGGGTAGCCTTCCAAAGCCAGGCTTATCTCTTCCCTGAGTGATACATGCTTGGTAAGATTACAGAAAATTGAGAGGAAAAGAAGTTTTCAGGTTTATCATAAATTATTTGTCTTCATTTACAGACCTACAAAGCTGAATCACCTTACTAGATCTGATAGTTAACAACGTGACATCACTAGTGGGACTCAAGCAATAAATAAACTCTTAAAGAGCAACCTGACTAAGAACACCACTTCCCACCCCTTGAAATAGGCAACACCCAGCCCAAACCACAGCAAGTTTACTTTGCAGGGATGCCACAGACATTGGTTTCTTTGCTAGGCCAAGTGCAGAAGGCAGATCCAGCCATCAGGAGATGAAGGTGCAGTACTCTGTCAGAACAAGGATCAGTCACCCATCCTCCCTGTCCAGGGCACATACACTCAAACAGATCCCTGGCTTTGCACTCTATGAAGTAAATACTTTGTTTGAAGGATTTTCCTTTTACATCCCTTTCAGCAGAGAAGGGCTCTCCTGTAAAACATTACCTTTCCCTGCAGTTATACTAAGCTGGCTCTAGAAAAAGCAGAGGTACTGAATTTCCCAGACTCCTTCAGCTCTTAAACCCCTCCAAAAGTGGTAGTGGGAAGGCAACAGAGCTTCCCAAACAAGTATTTGTCGTAGACTGACAGCAGATCAACTGAAGCCAGGTATTTTTCCTCCAGCAGCAAGAACCATCAGACCCACACTGATTAGCCACCTCCACATTTATCCACCTGATAAAACTCCCTCCTACCTCTGCTAAGTTGCTGGCAGGCAAGTGCATCTCCCTGCAGGCCTGCACAGCAGCTGGGCAGAGCTCTATTCACCTGAGGAAGCTGGGGAGGACTCAGGAAGAATCCATTTTTTCTGCTTTTGCTCAGGCCCTCATTGCTCTATCTACATTTCCAGCTGGGGTATCCCTTGTGCTCTCAGAGCCATCATCTTCCTCCTGCTTTCAGAGCCACCCAATCCCCAACTCAGATAGGCTGGGAAGCCTTTGGTTCCCATTTCCTAGCCCACTGCTAGTTACTTCCCTTTCCAGGACTAGCAGATAAGAGTAGAGCTTTAGAAAGCATCATCCACAGACATTTAGTATTTTGAACCACACAAGAGGGAGCAGAATGCTTTTCCACTGGGTTCAAGCCTAGTATTGGATGCACCACACGATGACTCTCCTGCAGCAGCCTAACAGGCAGGAATACAGCAAACAACTGGGAAGACCACAGCACCAAACTACTCTCCTCCTACACACAGCCAGAAGGGGTGCTGCTATAAGGGGGGCATCCCGCCCCACCTCCTCCCATTGGGTAAGGCTGCCATGGTGGTACAAAGTTGAGGCCTTTTAGCCATTTGGCAATCATACCAACTGGCAGCTGTAGAAACTTCTCATACATTCCCCATTAGTCTGCCTCATATCCATCTGACCTCTCAGAGCACAAAGGTCCTGATCCACCTTTTCAGCACTGGGCTTTTGTTAATGAATGCTCCTACATGCAAGAGGCTTGCTTTTGTGATGCCCTGGAAACATCATCCTCCAAACAAACTACAGACCTGGGCCGTATGCGAATATGTGACCTCTCTAGGAAAACGCTCTCATACATTACCAAATCCTGAGCCATCTAATCCCCTTAGCTGAAAACGAGCCGAACCAAATTAATTTAAATGGGTTAACACAAGCTTCTCTATTCATATCAAATCCATTACTCTGTCTTGGAACCATTTGTAACAACAACAAAATATCTGGACTTGACATTTTTATCAAAGTGACCAGAAGGTGTTTTTCTTTTCCCTCTATTTTCAGTCATTAATGAGTTAGTCACACTTCCTCATCACTTCTACAGACTTGTGTCTTTAAAGAATACCACAGTTTCTAATTTCTGGGTGAATCCAATAGGATGTGCACAGCATGGGGAGAAAAAGAAAAGGGAAGAAACACAATGACCAGGTCAGGACACATCAGACTTATGCAAAGAGCATACTCAGGGCTGAGACCTGCAGTGGCAGTAGTGACAGCCCTGCTGTGCCCAATGCCATACCTGTCAGTAGGTGACTTCTTGGTGGTGCTTTATCCCACAGCATGATGCAAATTCAGTGGCTGGGGTCCCCATGAGAGAGAGATGGCCATTCCTTCCTTGTTACCTTTGTCAAATGTTTGGTGGAGATACAGCTTTTCTCAGTGCCTAGCTCGACCTTCCCAATACACTACTATTAGGGCTTTAGCTGATGCTGACTTCGGACGCTGCCCACCACCACCCGTCTGTATCACACACCTGCTCCCTTCTCTCCCCTACCTTTCTGGGTATGTAGATCATCTTGGAGGTAGAGCTCTGGGGTCACACGGTGCCCAAGGCTTATGCACAGTGAAGGTCAGGATGATTTACAGTGCAAATATTGCCAATGAAAAAAAGTGGTGAGTCAGGCCCGAAAATACAATGGAGTTCACATTGAAATCTTGAGCTGAGTTAGAAATCATGAGAAGCAAAGCACAGGCAAACAAGCCCCCTTCTTCCAAATGTTGGATATGGGATTGTATGTTTTTATCTCCCAGTTTCTCGGTCAGGGATGTGCTTTGTTCAGGTTCTGCTTTTTCTCCAGCATGAAGACAGAGAAAGTCTTAATAACATAGGTGATGAGTGAGAACTGAAAGACTGCTATAGGAAGAAGGATCCAAGTTTGTAAGTTGGTCAGATTTGAAAGACTGATGCCCGGACTGGTGTTTCCAGCATTCTGCTAATTATCATTTCGCAAAACTGCCCTGGAGATTCATCAGAACCAAAGTTACCAGGCCATTCCTTACCCCAGCACGTATTATTAAGAGATACAACTGCCATTTGTTCACCAAAATAATTGCTTTCACTCAGGATGCATGGGTGAGCAAATCTTGCAGAGCTTTTACATATATATTCATCTTCATCAATTCATCAACATAATAATCACACATTATTAACTTGAGTACTCATCATTTTATTCTCTCCAGCTTCAAATCCTAGCAAGGAGCTAGTGTGCAACAGAGAAAAAAAAAACAACATGTAGAGGAACTTCTGATGAATGTTCTATTTTTGAAATGAAAGGAGAATAAGAAGAAAAACTCAGATCATCATATATCCTCTCCCTCTCTTCTAAAAATGTCCTGCCAACCCAAGACCCTTCCCCAGAAGCCAGCAGACCCAACACACAGCCTGTTTGCCTTGTGGAGCTTCCTCTCCCTGTCCGGAGGAGGTTTCTTTCTTCACGTGACAATGTTCCACCAGCAAGGTCCCAAATAGAAGCTAGGAGGCCTCCTGTCCTGGAGGGAAGCCTCTGGTCTTACACTTGGAGCTTTGCAACTGTGCATTCCCTGCTGAACTTCTCAGTGTAGAACCACAGTGCCTTTGCTGGACCTGCCCTTACCCAAAACGTGAACTACTCCAAACCTGAAAGAGACTTCTCCTACGGCCTCTCTCATGCAAAGCTGCTTAAAGAAAGAAGTCTGCAGGTGGGTTGCCTGATTGAATCACAGAACCATTAAGTTTGGAAAAGACCACTAAGACCACCTAGACAAACCACCAGCCCATCACTGCCATGTAATAGCTTCACAGCACCACTGCAGTTATGACCAGGGAAGGGGAAAGGGCAGTTTGGGGTTCTTACTTCTCAGCTTCCTGATGAGCCTTGGTTCTAAACACTGGCACTGGATGATAAACTGTCATCACCTGTCATAGGAACTGGATAAGATGTGGTACTTCTGGGTCATTGTTCTTGGTAGAAGTTGGTCTGCATAGCAGACAAAAACTTACTACTGCTTTTAAAGGCCAAGATAACCCTGCTGGCTCAGATGTCTGAGACTGGCTCTGGGCAGGGAATGGCAGGATGTCTGTTCCTGCAGGCATTGACGGTCATTTCAGAAGCACACGAACAGTAGAGACTGGAACTAGTGTGAAATCTGGGACACCCTTTCCTATTTCTTTAGCATATGGCATGATCATATCCAATGAATCTATTATCTGCCTCATGCCTTACTTTCCAAATATTCAGCCAATGACTGTTCAAAATCTTGTATTTTCTGAAAAGGCTGTGGGGAATACTCTCCTGTTCTGTCTACCAGGAGGGGACTATTTGTGAACAAAATGAATACCCACTGCATGTCAGAGCTTTTCCTATGACCCTTCCTATGGACATTTGTCTACAGCAAAAGAAGGGCACATGTACCCATTCCCTCTGCAGGTTTCACAGGCTATTTGGTGACCAAGCAGTGGACCAAGGCACTGACAGTGTTTGGGTCTGCTCTTCTGAATAAAGAGCATCAGAAGGAAGCAGATCTGCCCAGTTCCATGCCTTGCTCTGCCTCAGGTTTTGCTCTGCCACCCCCAACAGGCTGCCACCTCTTGGTGTCTGTAGACACACAGTGGGGCTAGCAGAAGCCCATCAGCCCATAGGTAGTGGGGAAGATCTGTTAGTCAGTGTTTGTACAGCACAGAAGCCTTGCTGCTATCTGTCACACAGAGCCCATAATACCACCTGAGAAGAAATTATATTCCTGCATAATCAAAATCAGATTCAGCTCAGCCCTGATTCAAGAATCCTTTTTGGCTGGTGATGATGTCCAGAGCAGAGAGAGCACAGCTTGATTTCCAGAGCCCAGGCTGAGCTGGCAGAGCTGGCAGGTAGAAATATCTTGTTTTGACTGGTAAACTGAGCAAATTTGACATGGAAACCACTGAGGGAGAATAAATATGGAACAACAAGATGTAATTTTTACAGAGGCTCTTTTCCAACCATAACTGTACTCCAAGCCATCCCAGACTTGAACTAAGAGGTCCTGAGGTCTGGGGAGGGAAATTCAAGCCATGGTAGGTTTGGCTGAGGCTCACCCCTGTCACAAGCACAGACATCTCTAAGTGCACAATTACTTAACGGCACTATTCCTTCAGGACTACAAAGAGCAGAAAAAATAGAAAAGAACAGAAAAGGGAGGGAGGGAAGATCAGAGAAGAAAAAGAGTTTTTAGCTCTGACACAGAACCAAGAATAAATGCCAGAATCAGAAGAATAGCCTATAGGAATTGCATGATCAGTGTTCTCCAAAGCGGCCTGAAATTCATACCCTGCTCAAAGCAAATAGTGGTGATCCTACAGCCTGGGAATAAGGGCTGACTGAGCCAAGCTCAGCTGCTTTCCATTTAATGGGAACAGGATCGGTCACTGGATCAATAGAATACCTGTTTACTCGACAAATCTGTTCATGCCACGGGGCTCCACCATCCAGCATCCCTCCCTTTCTCACATACACGATGTGAATTCCTTTAATGGGCTCTTTGCCATCATTAAGCACATCATTTGCCTTGTCCATGTTTCTAGTGATGTTTTTAACAAGTGCATGATATTTCACATGAAATATCAAGATATAAATAGACACTTAACAAACCCCACCCTGGGCTATCTGCAAGAATGGATCTTAATCTTCCACACCAAATGCTGTCACTATGGCTGAAGAACTGTATTACAACAGTTCAGCCTGACACTTCAGTAGCCTTTTGCTTATTTATTTTTGAACCAGACACAGGTGAGAAAACTGATGTGTACACACAGCCTGCGTTTTATATTTTGTGCTCTATGG
This sequence comes from Meleagris gallopavo, assembly GCF_905368555.1. NCBI lineage: Eukaryota > Metazoa > Chordata > Aves > Galliformes > Phasianidae > Meleagris > Meleagris gallopavo. Next base: position 10,582,441 of record NC_139412.1, read on the forward strand.
GTTAAAAACATTCTTCTGCTTCATTGGGATATTAGGAATCTTAAGAAACGAACAATATGTATATGTAAAGCTGCTCCAATGAACAGCTCTAGGGCTGTGGGAATGTATTTTGAGTAATCAAAAGGACTTGTACTAATGAGTTTTGCACTCTTTTTACATTTTGCTTGTAGTGACAGTCCCTAGAATGCAAGTTTACTGGCAGGAATAGCCTCAGAAATGGTTGGGTGTTACGTATATATTAATCAAGGTGGAAGATGGGTCCAGGCGAGATGGCAAACATCCTCCAGACTTGCTATAAACAACAACCTACTTTTGATTAGTTAATTAATTAAGAATCATGGAAATTTTTATGCCAATCAGTAACTTGAATACATTGTAATCTGTAATAAAAGAGAAAAAAAATGTGTGACTAAGAAAAGAGGCAAAATTCCTGAAATCAACACTGCAAAAAGGATGATTACATCTTTCTTTTAGAGATAAAGGGATCTCAGAGCACTTCACCAGCCATGGTGTGTCAGGGGTTGGATGGAGTGGCACAGAAAGACTACACCAGCCAATGGGGACAAGGAAAGAGGAGGGCAACTGAATGCAGCAGTGCTACATGGAATTTGTCACAAACGGAAGAATCAACGTCTGTTGTTTTGAAAGTATAATGGTTTCATGAATAACAGTAAGACCTCATGTCTTTCACTGGATACTGAATCCAGCAAATAACACTAGGTGATACTGAACATTTCTCTAGGGCAGGCATTCAGATTGCTCAGACACCCAAATCCAACATTACTTTGCACTGAGAGTCAGGGGAACCCATCTTTATTGCTGTCTTTGTCACACCACCGAGAGCTTCCTAACACTGACGGATCTTCTGGGGCCACAGATGGATGCACAAATATGTTCAGCATGTAACAAGGAGTCTTCAAGATAAGTCACATTAGAGGCTGGGACTAAACATTTTAAAATATTACTGCACCCAAGAAACAAAATGGATGAAACATCAGTGGAATCATGCCCACTGCTGCATGGACGTTATACAGGCAGTTCTTAATTAGGGAGTCCACAGGATTCTTGTTCATTCCTCTTCCTTGTTCAGTAGAGGATGGATTTGCTCTAAGGATGATGTAGGATTATATACAGGAGGACAATACTGTCAGTGGGGTCCCTGGCTGCCTTGCTGAAAATCTTATTGCCATGCAGTGTGTGAGGGGGAGGTGTTCAGGAAAGGAAAGCTGTTTGTGTAGCTGTGTCCTATTCTCCAGTGCTGGATGTGTCACACTCCTATACCCAGATCTTATAGGTTGTCATGGACTGCCTACTGGGGCATGCCTACTGGGACATGGGGCTGAGACTCACAGCTGTGGCTGATATCAATAGGCACCACGCTTTGAACATGTCATATGCTGAATGTAACACTGCTAAGCATTCTGGAAAATCAGGTGTTTTGGCTGGGCACCCCACAGCAGGGCTACTTTTGACTCCTCAGAGGGGAAGTGTGAAGATATTCACACTGTTCTTACATATTTGACAGCAAAAACTAAAACAATTAGTTCTGTAGGAGCATATCTCAGTATGGAGCAGACAAGAAAGCCTAAGCATAAGCTGGTGTCTGCATACTTAGTCCGAGGCTTTGCATCAGATGTGCAGCTCACCAACCTCTCCTGGCTGTCTGTCCTAATCATTTGCCACAACCACCTCAGTTCATGCCCACTAGCATGCTGCCAGCCTGTGCCCCTTTCGAGTGAGGGGAATAAGAAGGAGCATCTCCATGTGTAACAGCATCATCCCCCGGGTGCTCTGTGGAGGAGTGCATGAGGAAGCAGTTGTTGGAGCTCTCCTCCAGACGCACCCTCACAAGGAGAACAAACGCATAGCCAGGGAGCAACCTCAATTGTGGCTTTTCTGAAGTCCTGAGTATTTGACTTTGCAGCCTCAAAGTCCTTTTCGCAGTATATATTTCCTATAAAAAGAGCAAAGTGAAAAAAAAATAGAAATCCCATAATGTGGCAATGTGTTAACATCCACATATGTCCCAGGAAGGTCTGGATCCTTTCATTTCCTGCCACTTCAGCTAATGAAGTAAGACACAACAGCAGGAGGTTGTCATCTTCTTTCTGGATTAGCCCTAGAGAAGATGTGACCCATGGTCTGGAGCCAGAAGTCACATACATGGAGGAAGTAGCAGGGGCTGAGCAGCTGCAGCCAATTTACCAACGAAGGACACACTTTTCTCAACACCCTTTCCTTAGGAAGAAGAGTGGAACTACTGGTAGCCTTGATGATATATCTAACTTTGCTTTGGCCCTGGATGGCATGAGGGTTTGCTAATTTTTCCATACCTCTCTTTCTTCCACTTACTCCTTTCCTGTTTTCAAACCCAGAGCTGCTTCCCATGGGTATGGGAGAGGAAGGATGATATCTCCCACCTCGGTGTCAAGCTGCGAAGCGCAGCAGGTTAATGTGTGTTCTGTTCTAAACAGTCTCTCCTGAAGACAATGAAGGGTGGCCATGGAGAAAAGGGTGCCATCCTGCTGGGACCCAATTCTCTGCTCCAAAGCATGCAGAAGTGTTAGCTGAAGGCACTTCAGAAGCACTGGGGAAATTGAATCTGGCCACTCTGAGAATTTAACATTTTTGCCACAGAAAGGGAAGAGAAGAGAGATGCAGTGCTGAAGATGAAGCCCTTAGAAGGCCAGGATTGCAGCTCCGTCTTGCAGGGTGCCTCTCCCTCCCTGCCACATTGCGACAAATGGAGGTGGTGACATCAAGATGCCAGTGTCACCATACTGGGGTGATGATGGCCCTGGGCAGCAGCTGTGTGTGCACGAGGGCCAGCCCTGCTGGGGTGCTGCTGGCTTCCCCCCCAGCATTTCAAAAGAGGAAAAAAAACCTATTGCATATGTGCCTCGGCTTGTTCTCAGAAATATCTGAATCATTTTGCCTAAAATTTCCCCTCTTTCCTCAGAAAAGTGAAAGCAAACGAGCTACATGGAAAAAAAAAACAACACAACAGGAGCACGGTAGCCAAGCCTTATACGCAGCAGGAAACAGGGACATTTTCAGGGAGCCTTAGCACTATGCAACACTGCCAGCCCTGCCTACATAAGGCACCAAATTCCCATCCTTCCAGTACAGTGCCATTGGGAACAATTGTTTCCCAGCCATGCTGGGCTGGGGGGCCAAGGCTCGGCCCCGCGCCTCCTGCTGCACTGGTGCCAGCCAACACTGCTTCTTCTGCCAGCCCTGCTGCTTTCCAAGCCCTGAACTACTGACAGTGCTTCACTGCAACACTTTATGCATCAGCAATCGTTTGTTTTCAAATTCTGGGTTTTAAGCCACATTGCTACACAGGGAATGGCTGAGGATTTTGTCCTCAGGCCCACTGAGCTTGGGGTGGCCTTTATTGCCCCTGAGGAAGAAGTGCTGTGGAACAAGAAAGGCATGAAGGAGGTTGGGACCACAGGAGGGTGCAGGTGTGATGGAGCAGAGAGGGATGAGGGCAGGAAGGGCAGGCAGGAGAAGCAGGGAGGGCAGCTGAAGGAGGGGTTCATGTCTAAGGAAAGAGGTGAGACAGGGCAAGGTTGATGGAAGCCGGGAAGCCAGGTCTATGCTGCACAGCAGATGAGGAGCAGAGCTATGAGCCCTAATCTCAGGCGCATTTGGATCCAAGACCCCCTACATCTAATTCTTCTTAGAGAAATTTAAATAAAATCTCGAGTGGGGAGAGCTGCTGAACACACAGGCATGGAAATATAGGAAACATAGAAACATATGCCATCATTCATGCACATCACTCAGGAGCAACACTAGGAACCCTGCATTTCTAGGTAGGCAGGGGACAAGGAACAGGGAATAACATCCCCTTATTTTTTGACTGAAATCTGTATAAGATTCCATGCAGGGTTCTCTTTCCATTAGCTCCTTGGAAGAAGAGAAAGTCTCACAAAGTTTCAGGTTGAAAATGTTGCACCAACAGAGAGCAGCTGAGTCACTGAGCTCAAGTGGGATCCTCCTGCCATTCCTTTACTAGCTTCTCTACCCTGGGGCAAGATAGTCTTCATTTACTTTGTCTTTTTTTTTTTTTTTTTTTTGTATCTTTTTTTTTTTTTCCCTCCTATGGTACTAATGCTTCTAAAAGCAAGTGCCTAAGAGCACTTACAAGAGCCAAGGTACTGCTCTGAAAACTCCCTCTTCCCCACCCGTAGCTTTGCAATGCTTCCCAGAACAGATCTGCAGCATCGTCCAGCTCTACACAGGGGTTTGCTATATCCTGTTTGCTGTGCCATAGCCTGCCTTGCAACCCATCCAAAAGCAGACATGGAGCTCTGTGCCATTGATCCCACATGGCAGGGCCACTTGGTCTCTGAGCGAGCTGCCCTGCTTCCCGCGAATTGAGCCGGCTTCCCAGCACCTCCCTAAAAAGCTCCTTCCCTCCCTTCCACTGCCATTCTTGCAGTACCAAGACAGAGATCTCTGCTTTAGAAGATTGGCTAAATCTTTCTCCTGCCATGCAGATACTTTCTCCAAACCTGTTCCAGATCCTCACCACAATCCTGGCCAAACCCATTAGAAATGTGTTGTGATGACATCCTGAGCCCATGAAGACTGAGCATTGCTGCCCCTGCATGTTGGCACTGTCCCACATCTCCTTGACCTGGCATGCTACCTAGGGTCAGTATCTGGAAAGTAAGAAGGAATGGCCAGGGCTCACCAGGCCACAAGGGTTTATCACCTGCACCCCAAGGATGGATGTACCTGCTGTCCATGCAGCATCCACTTCAATATCACCCATTCTACTCCACTTCTCCTAGCTTCTGACTCCCTCAGGCAGCCTCCACTGATCCAGGATGGCTTTCAGGAGGAGGTACTCCCAGATTTTTCCATCACACCCACATGGCTCCAACTTTCCCCCATTTTTCCCACATTTCCTGCTGTTCAGTTCAGCTCCCAGGTGAACATGTCACACTCAATGCCACCACATCACCCGTGAGAGCCGACCTGCTCATCGGCCTAATGGGTTTCCAGGGGGTGGGGGAGAGGGGAGGAGAGTGAGTGGCTGATGCTTCTCAGCCACTCAGCTCGGCCCAGAGCTAACGAGGCATCTCAAAATTAAAAAGTGAACTGCAATCCCCAGCAGGCCTGTCCTCCTTTTGGCATTAGCCAGAGTTCTCATTCTCTTTCAAAAAAAAAAAAAAAAAGAGGACTGGGAAACCGTGAGTTGCATTTGGAGCTGTTGATGCACCATATCCCAGGTGCAATGGGGGTGCTGAGACAAGGAGGAAGGACCCTTGGATGGAGACAGCAGCACAAAGGTCTTTGGTGCTACTGGAAATCCTTTCTTCTCCAGGGGAAGGAGGGAAGCAGCATTATTCACTTTGAGGCCCATGAGCTGATTCCTGCACTCTTCTGCCTCAAAACTGAGTCTGGCATTACGGATGGACCGGGGCCAGATTGTGCACAGAGTAATGGACCAAGGCGGTGAGGATGAAAGTGGGGAATGTGTTCCTTTATGCAAGAAGGGAAGAGGAGCTGCTTTGCTCCCATCTTCCTGTCCAATTAGAGACTTTGGTCAGAGCTGTGCCAGCCTCAAGACAGCCTTGTTCTATTCCTTCTGGGCTCCAACTAGGACTTACCATTCCACCAAGATGCCATCTTGGCCATTCATAGCTCACCTTAACTGGTCTTCTCAGAATGAGAGGTCAAGTGGGTGAAGAGCAATCACCTTCCCAAGCAAAGATGGCTTACACCCATCTTGCCCAGCATTCAAGGCATAGGCACTGTCCTGGAGAACAGAACAGTCATCAGGTCTCCTGGGATCAGAAGCCACTACAGATTAGATGAGTCTTGGTGTGATCTCTCTAGATTTATCCTAGCAATGGATTTGCCCCAAAATCTCAGAGAGCTGGTGAACTCTGGAGACAGCAATGCTGCAAGGAGACTTTCACCATTTTTCCTTGGGAGTACAAAGCTAATGACCTCCAGTTTTCAGACCCACCTCTCAATCCATCTTTTCCTTACTTACAGATGCTGCAGAGGCAATTTTTCCACACAGAAGCTTATCCTCAAGAGAAGAGGGCCAGGCATGCTAAGAGTTAGGGTGTCTCTGCACATTGAGCATCGAAGGCACAATAATGGGTACTGCCAGAGGGGTCTTTTGCACTCCCAAGCAGAGAAAAGGGCAAGAGAAAGGCAGCACTGAGATGTGTACCAGAATTAAGTCCACTGCTTTCTATCTCTTGCTCAGCTTGAGCGAGGAAAATGCATTATGTACTTTGGGAATTCAAGGTAAAATCAAATAAACTGCAATGGTTTCTCAAAAACATCCATTTTACAGTCAGAAAGGAGGCACTGCATGTGCAGCCCAGCCCATGCACTGCACAAACCTGGCAGTTCCAATAGCAGAACCTGGACTGAAGGATGGGGTGGTGTGTCCCAGGGGCAAGCTGGGTGTCCAAGGGACCTGGGGGTGCAGGACCTTAACAGCTCCCCACACTCTTCTGCTCTGTTCCCTCATGCAGCCAGGTCACTTGCTGTTTTACTGTATCATAATCATCTCAGCGGCTTAGGAGATGGTTTTCCTCACCGTTTTTATGTCATCTTTGCAGTTCTCTCCTCCTCATAAAATGTGACTGCATCAATTCCTCTGATTGGGGCAGGTCAGCTAATAGGGGCAACATTTCCCAGATAGACCTTTAAAACAATCCAGCCATATCTCGCATCTAAAGGAAAGGAGGGAGAAGGAGGAATCCTGCTGTCTTGCATATGCTCACAAAGCCGTACCCCACTGCACTGAGGCGACACTCAGCTGCACCATGGAGGATCAAGCATTGCCCCATCCCACAGCCCCCACTAGGCCAGTGCCAGCAGCACCTTGTGCTGCTCTTATGTCACCAGGGTGACTTTAAAAAAAAAAGAAATACACGGCAGTATTCCCTTACCCATGGTTTCAAGGAGATTTGGATCAAGCTCTTTGGGAGAAAATTCCTCCCTTGCCTTCCATTGAACTGACTCTGGCATCTCTTTCCCTCAAAAGCCCATAAATGAATCTGCTTCCCAGCAGTTGTCTGGAGAACATCTACCTCCTTGGGCTGAAGCTCCCTCAGTCCCACATTCCTCCTCTTGAGGAGGAACTGGCATCGCCCAGAGAAGACGGAAAACAGCCAAGCGTGGCAGGTAAGGTCAGGAGTGCTCCAACCCCCCCACCTTCTTGGGATGTTCTCTGACCACGTGGTCAGTGGTGGGATCTCCAGTGCTTGCAGCTTTACAACAGATAGACCTCAGCAGTGCCCTGCAGTATGACAATATCCGAGGATGATTTCATACTTCATCTCCACCACGGTGACAAAGAGCAAATCCCTTCCATTCTCTTTTGTGTTCACAGAATACAAGAGAGGAATTCGCAGATTCTTCCATCTCCTACTGAACAACAGTGAGGCCAGAGGCTATCCAGGTAATATTTTATCCCATATTGTCATTAAGGGGTATAGACCAACTGACAGCCTTGCCAGTGGACATCCCAACCCTCTGCAGGGAAAGCAGCTATAAAATCTGGCACCAGGAGCAGCAGAAGTTATGGAGATATGAACTATGGTCCATGAGGGAGAAAAGTTCAGGGTAGAGATAATCCAGAGTGTCTCAGCAAAATGTCCTCAGAAACAACCTACCATGAACAATCCCCCATCTGTCTGCAGACAGTGCAAATTCAAGATAGAGTTCCTCTTTTTTCTACATTTCTCATCTCCAGTGGCACTCAGTAATGCTGAACCTGGACCAGCAGAGTCGGCCCGTGCCCTGCAGAGCTCAGTGCTCAGTTGAGCCAGGGGCCAAAGCAGGCACTGGGGTGGCCAAGGAGCCAGGGATGGGGAAGGATGAGGAAGAGAAGGGAGGGCAGGATGGGAGGAGAGGAAGAGGGAAACCATGGAGAAGAAGAAAACATGAGGGAGGAGGCAGGAGGGTGCATGTTGCAGGGTGATGCATGGTGCAGGCAGGATCCCGTGCTCCGCTCCCCGCAATTGGCTGTCACCATACCTCCAAAGTCAGGCCTGAGGCGGACGTCATAGCCCTTCAGCAGTTTGTCCACAATCTCTTTCACCACAGAAATATTCCCAGTGGATGGGCTGAAATAAAAGGGAGAAAATCCTCATCATCCTTTGTGCTCCCAGGCCCATGCATGGGGATCCCAACCAGCCAGCTCTATCACAGCATCCCTCATATCCCACAGCATCTCACAGGATCACTTGCATCCCGCAGGACCACGCAACCTGTGCTGCCATTCCACAGCCCAGTGCACCCTGGCCAGCAACTCGCTTTTCTGGGTACCTTCCCCTGATTTCACACTGTACAGCATGGACTGCCATGCTCTGATGTCCACACTGCACACCTGCCCCCCAGCACACAGCCTGCACTGCTACAACCTAGTGCAAGCTCTGCTTCCCTGTGCACCCAGATATGTCTTCATGCTATTAAAGCACAGGAAAAAGCAGTGTCATAACACACAGCCAATCTTTGCCATGTAAAAATTCGTTTTCTGCCACTCAGCATCACCATGGCTTCTTAGCAACGCGAATCAAGAGGCAGAGCTGGGAGGCAGGGACCATCTTCTGCTATGTGTGCCAGGGCACAGTGCCTTGCCCTCCGGCCCCCTGACTGCCATGCAGGGCTGCCCCTGCTTCAGTAGTTTAAGCCCCCCCCAGCCATCTCAGCAAGAACAGTGCTCCCTCTAAAAGCAGCCTGTGAGGCAAAGCAAAACCAAAGGCAGGAGACCAGAATGCAGAGGATACTAAAAATATTGAGCCTATTCTATGTAGTGGGGCACATAGGTTCTGTCACCTGGAACTCAGCCCCTGTGCCACCCTCCATCCCCTGCTCTGCAAGAGAAATAGGGTCCCTGGCAGTAACAAGCACTGCTCCTTGCAGTCACCCACCAGAACAGCATGTCTCCCTGTCAGCACTGCCTCCCACATCCATCTAAGTCAAAGGAAAGACACACCATGGCACTACCTCTGCCAGCCATCCTGCGCCTTGCTGGACATCAGTGCCTGTCCTGACATGTCCGTGTGTCTGCACACACACACACAGGGCAGACTCTATGGGACATGCATGGCCTTCTGCATGAGCACACGGACATGCAGATACACCAAAGCACTGGAGCTCAAGGCTACAGCTGTGACAGATGTGCACAAATGCATGCATATGTGTGACGACATCCAGGTCTACATGATGGGGACTACAGGTGCTCTGTTAGATTGTGAGGACAAGCTGGGGTGTGGACACGATTTACGCAGGTGCACAGAAGCAGGAATTGATGGGTACCATGGGCTGAGGCCAGGTTCTCTGTACAGGAGTGGGTGGAGGCATGTGGGACTGGCAGGACTGAGCATGCAGCGAGGCTGTGGATGTGCAGGGATCTCTCAGCCAAATAGTGATGTGCAGTGCAAGCCAGCACACCTTGCCGGCCCAGCTTTGGTGCAGGCACAAACCCTTCAGCACTTGTGCCAGGGTTGTGACTGAGCTGCACTCCTGACTGGGCACCTTACAAAGATTTTTCCTTGGAGAGCATTGTTTTAATCACTGTAAAAAGGCCAGAGAGGTGCATGCAGGTGGATGTGCCTGTGTTTGCAAAGGTGTTCACACCTGTGGATTTCTATGCAGGTATGCAAGTTTTTGCCGTGCACTTTTGTATATATATTCACTGTGTTAGTGTCCATCAGTATTTTTCATTTCTAGATAGTCACTGCTGGGCACAAAGATTTTTATGTTCATAGATCTCCGTATTCAACATATAGACATAGCATGCATTTCTCAGGGGGCTAGGCACTTCTGCCTCACACAGGACATGAGCTCAGGAAATTGTGATACTTCTTTGATATGGGCAAAGAAACCAAAGCAGAGAGAGCAGCCAATGTGTCAGGGGCCATGAGGTAAGGGGCAGAGGGGAGAAAGGGACAGAGAGACTTGTTCCTCCCCATCAGTTGGCCCCATGAGGGCAAAACCTGGCACTGTGATCAAGGGCACGGTTTCTTGTCTGTCAGTGCTCTTTTTGATCCCAAAAGCCACTTCCCTCATGCTGAGCAGGCAAGTTGTGCATTTGCCCAGCTGTGGGCGAGCAGCTGCATGTCAGTGCTATTCCTGGCAAATGTGGGTCTGCATCCGCCAAGGGAGCACATCCATCCAGCCTGTGAGCTGAATTTGTGAATACCACGTCCCTGGCTGTGTGGGTGTGCATGTGCTTCACATACACACACACACTTGCAGCCAAACATTCACATATATGCACACTGTTCTGTTAGAAGGGATGAGTGGGAGTAGCTGGAGGCATGTGCACATGGGAGAGCAGTTTGTCCCCAGGATGTGCAGAGATGTGCATTGAGACTGTAGGTGAATGTCTGTCTGGGACATAAGCAGAAGAAACATACAAATAAATACACATGCAAGGACATGTCTGAGCACAGGCTGCTGATGTGAGCGCTGCTCTTTACACATTTGCTTCTAAGCATGTCTGTGTATGTGTCCATACACATTAGAATCATGCACAAATAGTGTGCAGAAGGTGGGCATGACTCTGCGCATGTGCATGCTTATAACTATGGGAACATAAATCTTTGTGTATATAGATATGCAAGCCTGTGCATGGAGCTGCATATGTGTGATGGGAACGCTGTGCTAGCGTGCATGGCTGAGCATAGTAATGCCTCAGCTCCCACCGCAGCACACAGGTACCAACCCACCTGCCTGCATCTGTCAAAAGAAGGGTGAGGAGGAGCAGTCAGAGGGCTCTGTGTGTGCAGGCAGCAGGAACGCCTGTGTCAGAGCAAACAGGTGTGCTCTGTACACCTTGTCCAGGCTGGATGGGTGCCTGTGCCTCTGACTGCTGGGATTGCTCAGAGTGCTCAAGGCATGCACCAGGAATAGCTGCAGCCTGGGCACACAGGGAAGCAGTGCAAACATTGACACGGCTACACACAGAGCAGGTAAACCGTGCTGTGCTGTCCGTGTGTTGCCATGCACATGTGTGCAGCCAATCAGCACAGATGGATGCGTGCATGCAGGGCTGCATCTGAGCCGGTTGCACCCCCAGATGACTATGTGGCATGCCATAAATCTGCGTGTAGGCACAGACGTAGGCATTGCCTCCTGTGCACTGCGGAGCTGGGCTCTGCTAACGGCACAGCACGCCTGGATGTGATGTGGCTGCGTGTGCACCGTGTGTGTGCAACACAGGCATGGCCAAGGCAGCCCCGTGCCGGGTGCGTATGCACGCAGCTCGGCTCCCACGGACACCATATTTCCCAGCAAAATGCTTCGTTTTGTTGTTTTCCCCTCAGGTTGAGCAGGAAAAGGGGGGAGGAGGGGGGGAATGCGCTGCAAGTGGGCTGCGAGGTGGGCTCTGTCCGCAGCACATCGCATGTATGAGCATCCCTCCTCCCCCTGTCATGACACGGGCTAGGGAACAACAACAACAGGCAGCGGGGGAAGCAATTTGGGGAAAGGACCCCCTCCCCTTTCCCACACGCAGATTGATGGAGAAAATCCCAAAGAAAACAAACAAGCCCTGTATCAGCACCCCAGTCCCTGCAGCCTGGGATCGCAATCCTTACCTTTGCGCACAGCAGGCGACACAAAGAGCTGCTAAAGCAGAGACAATTCCACTCAATCTGTCTGCTTGAAATGTCCACATTTCCACAAAGACGAAGGATGAAAAAAATCTTTGGAGGGGAGGGGAAAGAAGGATGGATCTCCTGAAATCCCCCTCCAAAGAAAGGGGGGGAGGGAAAAAAGAAACCGACCCCCCCCAGTCAGTTATTTCCTGGAGAAAAAGAATAATGAGAAAAACTAAAAAATGTGGGGGAAAAATATCCCCCCCCCCTCCTTCAGTGCCAGTCAAAGAATTCGTTTCTTCTTCCTTTCAGCATCCTTTCAACAAGAGACATCCTCTGGCAATGGAGAAAATCCCAAGAGAAAGAAAAATAAAATGCCCCAAAATGAGCTTAGCAAAATATGAAATCGAATCTCACAGGTATGCAGATATGAAGGAGAAGAAGGGAAAAAAAAAAAAAAAAAAGGAAAAAAAAAAGAAAAAAAAGAAGAACTCAGTGTCCCTTGAGCACTCCACTTGGATTATTTTTCCTCCTGCTCTTTTGCCATCCGGTTCTGCAGATGTTGCATGGCTCCTGCTACCCACCTTCAGAGAAGAGGAGGAGGAGAAAGAGAGTGGTGTGTGTGTCTGTGTGCGTGTGTGTGTGTGAGGGGGGAGGTGTGAGTTATCGAGCAATACAATTTTATTCTGGATTTTATCTACCTGCTCCCCCCTCCCTCTTTATTTTCCGAGGGGGAAGGGGAAGCAGTGCCACCCCACTCTGCTGTTATTCTATTTTATGGCAAGCTCAGGCTCATCACTTGGATGGTTTGGGGCTTCTCTGAAAGAGTTAAAAAAAAAAAAAAAAGGAAAAAGGGAAAAACAAATGCAACCCGGTAAATAAATAGATACATATATGCATGTGTAAAAAATAAATAAATCTCTGTCTGTGGAAGGAGCCACTCTCTGAGGGAGGCTCAATGTCTCCCTAGTGCTGTTGCCGCAGCTCCTGTGGAGTTTTGCTGCTCATTGCAAAGTCAGAAGAGGAAGGGAGGAGAGAGGGAGTTTGGGGATGGGGAGGGGGACTCTCCGGGCAAACTGCGATCCTGACGTCATGGCTGACAGCATTAACCCCTGCTGGCTTGCAGAGGGGAGGGTTTTGCTTATTCCTGGGGAGGTGGGAGCAGGACAGAGGATGGAGTGGTAGGCAGGGGGATGTGCCTGGACAAGGGTGGCTGAGCTGCAGGAGCTGATTTTCCAAGGCTGTTTCCGAGGTTGTCTGAAATGGTGTGATCAGTGAAGGCTGGACTTCTTCCTCCAGACACAGAGATAAAGGAGAAGGTGATCTGCTGGAAGTCCTTCCATGCCACAGGGCAGAGGGTGGCCTGGTGGCCTCCTGGGGAGCTGGGGAAGGCCTTCTGAGGTCTGGTGGGCTGGGGGCCTTTCCAGGCCAGGTAAGACCAGGTCAGTGGGGATGCTCAGCTTTCCCCAGGGGGTGTTGTCATATGGGCGTAACAAAGTTTGGGGAAAGGAAGACAAAACTGCCAGAAACACTGCTGAGGATCAGTTGCTGATGCTATAGTTTTACCCACTGAAATGGTAAGTCATTGAAATCTTCAGTCACAATCCCCTGTGTATCAGCTTCTGATCTTTATCTTAAAAAAGTAATATAATTAAGGAGCTCTACCTCTCTAGATCAGGCATGGAGTGATGGATTTCCATGGAGGAATTTTTCCTAGGAAGAAGGAGAGCTACAGTGGCACTGTCAGCACAGAGCAGGGTACCAGAGCTCAGATACCATCCACACCCTCCCACCAGCACCATCCAGGCAGGGGATGCAGGGGAAGAGCAGACCTTGAAGGAAGGCTCTCCCTTCCTCTTGCACCCCACTAACACTGGCCAACACCTGTGTGTGGCTGCTCTCCAAAGCCCTCTGGGCCTGAAGGCAGAGCAGATGTGTAACTGTAGCTGGGCAGGGTGAGGATCAAAACACCCCTGGAGAGGCACACGAGGCAATGCAGGGTGGAAGCTGGGCAACACCCTCATCTGCAGGTTGTCAGTCCTTGAACCTGGAGAGCATCTCTGAGCTGCCCTTCTGCTCCACTGCGCCTACCAACCCATTGGGGCTGTCCCTTTGCAAGCCCTTGGGAAGAGAAGCAACCCAAACTGATGTTCTGTGCATCGAAACAAGGGTTGCAGGACACTACCCTGGTGTCACAGTTGGGACCATCCTCCCTGGGCAGCTCTTGTCACAGCAGGGAGGTCCTGGGGGCAGCCAGCTTGGAAGGCACGGGGAGAAAAGGGGGATCCAGAAAGGTTTTGCATCCACACCAAGGGTATGAAAGGATCGGAGGTGAAAAGGTGTCACAACAACTGCTGAGGCTGGTGGAAAATGAGCCCTCCTCATATCTCATGATACTCATGGCCTGGGGGCTCTTCCAAAGCAATAGGGTTTCCCTGCATGCTTATTGCAGAGGAGGAACCAGCCCATCAGGTCTGAGCTTGTGCTTTGTCAGGTTCAGCCTGTAGCCAAAGATCAGCCACTTCCACCATTTCCACATGGCAGGTTGTCTCCTCTGTGGTTGCTCATGCTTCAAATGGAGTGCCTTGCCCTGTGATGAAGGGCACAGGTATTGCTGGCATGATATCAGGATCCTGTGATGTTTCCCCATGTGCAAATGTGCCACCAGGAGCCTGGAGTGTGGGAGGCACAGCTCCAGCTCCTCTCACTGCTTGCTGTCACACAGGTGTGGTATTAACCCCATCTGCTGCTGCAGCAGTGCACAGGTCTCCTGGCAGCAGCAAGTTTCTGAAGCACTTGTTCTGAATTAAGCTGCTGGGTACCAGAGAGGAGCTCCTGGGAGAGATGAGAAGCCTTTGCCTCTCTCAAAGCTCTGGGCACAAAAGGTACCATTTAGCCCCACTATGGGCCATTCCACTCCTTCCTTCTCTGGTCCATTAGCAATGTTCCATCCCACCAAATGTGATTGCATGTTACTGGCAAAAAGGTAAATGGAAAGCAAATGTCAGGGGCATACATGAAGGGGAAAAATTATGCTCACAAATGGTGACATTTGTGCTTGCAAGTTCACCCAGTCGGGAGCAGAAACCGTATCACATGAATTATCTGACCATTCAGCCACAACATGGAGCTTGGGAAAGCCAATTGCTTAGCAGCAAACGCATTCAAAGACACCATCGTGTGCTCTTGAATAATCTACCTGAAGCCATGTTCACGAATAAATGAATGCTCTGGAATTAGTCACCCATCTCTGCTGAGTCTCATTAAGGCAGACGCACATTTGATACAGGAAGATGCTCGCTGAGGAGTTTGTTTCTTCCCCTCCAGATGACAGGCAGCCTTGAGACCCCCAGGACCCCAAGAGCCGGGTCTCCCTCCCCTCCTCAGGAGCTCTCTGCACTCCAGAGAGAGCCCAACAGTGTTTATTTCTGAAGTTCATGTTCTGAGCTAAAAAAGAGCCACTGGAGGCTGCTGGAGTTGGCACGCTGTGACTGCAATCATCCTGAAGAGGCCATGGAGGAATTTGTTCATGGCTGTCCGCTGTCCTCTGTTACTAAATCATTCATTTGAAGTACCCTCCTACTTGTTGCTCCGCTGCAAGCTCTACACCATAACCTTTTTCTCCTGTGGACACCCCTGTCTCCAAGTCCCACAGTCACAGTGTGATAGCACTGTGCCAAAAGTATCTACAGATCATGGCTTCTGGTCTATAGCTACCATGGTGCATGGTATCCAATGATTCAGCACTTGCTAGGTGTTCATCTGTCTGCTACCTCCATCTTTGGGTTTGTGACATGGAGGGAGAAATCAGTGCTGTCCTGAGGGGTCTGCACAAGTGTATGGGGCTGCTGAATCACGGCCTGAACCTTTGATTGATCACCTGAGGCGAGCAATGAGTCAGCCACAGGAGCACAGGTGAAGGCAATTCACCTGTGCTGCAGGAAGGGGTGGAGCCTGGCTGCACCTCTCCTAGACCCATTTAAGAGCTGACTGCCAGTGGGGAAGGATCTCTCTGGAGATCTGCTCCATCAGGAGTTCATCTTGTGAGCCCAGGACAGGGTGAGTGACTTTCTCTCATTTCCTCCAATATAAATTATATTAGCCAAGCTCCTGGATATATATATATATATACATACACACACCATCTGTATATCCATTGATTAAACAACAAGTGAAGTAGCAAAGCAGTGAATCAGGTTACATCTACCTTTCTGTAGAAACAGGGAAAGAAAGAGAAAGCAGGGCTTTGCCAGCACCAGGGCATATTTCAAACCTCTTCTCCAAGCACACAGATGCATCTAGCAAATGGAGCTTGGATAGATATTTCTGTAGAAAGTATCCCACATCAGTAAATACCACAATTAGAACTAGCATTAGGGAGCATCCAGAATAAATCTCTACCAGTACCACTTAGCTGTGTCACCTCTGGCCCTGAGGAGCTGTTGTGGCAGGGGGAACAAGAAGCTCTTTCCCTTTCCATCACAGTTATCAGCTAAGTGCCACTCCTCCCCACGCTTTGCCATCATGGTGGAAAAATCTTACAGGTCTCCATGCGCTGCTGACAGGAGGGGACAGGGCTGGCTCTTCTGTCAAACCAGCAGCTCCCTGAAGAACACAGTTATTCTTCCAAAGCAGGAGAAAATAATCATCAACAACAGCAACAAAAAAAACCAAACCCAATCTACGACAACAACAACACCAAAAAAAAGCAAGAATCAGAATGAGAGAAGAGAGAACAAAGCAAACTGGACAACAAACCAGAAGTGCTACTGATCTTCCTGCACAGAAGATGAAAAACACCCCACAAATACATGAAGTGTACTTCGTGATGTGGAAATAGGGAAGGGCAGAGGTAAGGGAATGTTTCCTGCCTTGTGTAGGACATGACCTTTTCTTCCTGCACTTGCTGCAGCTGCACCTAGGCCTGGTCTCAACAAGACAGAAACCTTTGGCAGTTATATTTTGTGGGTTCCTAGCAGAAGAGTTTTTCTTCAAGACCTTCCACAGGACGAAGTTTCTACCAGCAATTACAGTGCCACATAATCACCTTTGTGCATCGGCCCTGGATGAGAAGACCACCAGTACTGATGTAGCTGGCAGACATCAACAACTGCTTGAACAGCTGGGACCATCATTTTTTTGGCAACTATGTGTTCTTTAAGCCACAAATCCCGCCTCACATCAGCCCCAAGAGCATGGACACACCATATGCTAGATGCTGTATATTTCTAAGGAAATATCCCAAAGGCACAGTCTATATCCAGGGTTCCCCATCTTTGCTGAGTTAAAGATCCTTCATCTTGCACTTCTGAAGATAGTGCAGAATTCTCAAGAGCGAGCGGAAATGTTTGCTATTTTTAGGAACTGTGAATGGGTGAACTGGTGAGCTGAGTTTTGCATGCAGCAGTGCATCTTGCCTGTGCTCAAATCTCTTTTACCAGAGGATGGAAACTGGTGGAAAGGCAGAATAAATTCTCAATGGAGGTGAGTTCACACACTGCCTTCCATTTAAGCCGTCCTTTATTACAAGCCTGCAGACCAGTCTAGTTTGAGCTTTAACTCGTTTGAAAAACTGTACAGCCAAGTGAAGGTCCTTCAATTATGGTTGCCGAAGTGCTGGGATAGTTGTAGTTATTGAGAAGCTTTAGATCCTACATCTACAGTGAAAGAACAGCCCCATGCATGGCAGACTGCCCATGCCACAGCCTCTCCAGCCATGCCTGCTCAGTGGTAAAGGCCTACTCAGGTTTGAACTTAGCAAATCAAAGGCCCCACATTTAATTTCTCTTCACATTTCCACGACTGCAGTTAGGAACAGCAGTGATGCCCTTTGGGACTGGCATTTCCGATTGTGTTATGACTGGTCATTGAATTAGTGACTGAGCACCTGGTGGGAAGGCAGAGCCAACCCAGGGGAGCTCAGGTGCATGCAATGTACCTGAGTGACCAGAAGGGTGGAGCCAGGATCCATCCCTTCCCAGTCCTCATTTAAAGGTTGGCAGTGGAGGTAAGCATTTCTTGTTGGTGATCTCTCTGTTTCTTTCTGAGGTCTTCTGAAGGTAAGCAGCTTCTTCCCTTTATTTTTGTGCCCATGGCTGTTGTATTGGAACAAATTGTGACTTGCTGCAGCCTAGGACTTTGCTGCTCTGCTGTGACTGCTGTGCTTTCCATCGTGTTACAGCTGGGTACCCATTTCCACCATTAGCCTGATGTTGATCAAGTCCACATCTGCTTCAGCCCAGGCACATAGAACTCTGTATTTTATCCCAAGGTAAAGCTCACGGTGGTCTCCTTCACGGCCGGAACCACCTCAGCCAGGAGATCCTGTTTGTTCCTGCACCTATGAAATGCTCTCCAGCTCTTATGTTTTCAGTCATTTCTTATCCTAGAGCCCAGTATGGAGCTCAGGCCCCAGCAAGGGCTGGCTGGACCACAAGCTTGAGGTTTGTTTGTAAGCACTGACCATACATACAGGGCTTGTAGGTCATCCAGGCTCAATTGTGTTCTGGAAATAACATAAAAAGGTGACCTTTACTGTCACAGCGTGGAGGACAATGGTGAGTGATAATATCACAGAGGGCATGCACAGAAGGTGTCTGAGTAAGAGCCTTACTAAAGGGAGCATGACAAAGACTGAGGGCTTCAGAATGACAACCAAACTCATAAAGTCTCCAGGCTGGAAGATGATAGATACTGGCGTTACACACATCAAGGTGCTCATCTTGCCTTTCTAATCTGAGAAGAGATAAGAGAGAACATAAAACTGCTTTCAAACTTTCTAAGACTGTAGAAGGAACAACCCTACTCCTTTGTGTGTCATAAATTTCTGTTTTTATTTTTCAAGTGGGAAATTGAGGCAGATATGTGCTTCCTTCATGACTGCTCCTGACTGGAATGGGGACTTTGTAAAATGTTCTCACTGGGCACATGTTGTGTGCTCCTCGTTAACTCAGTGTTTTATGTGAGATAATATTCATATGTGCTTTCCCATGGCCTTCAGCCACTCTAGTGGTTCCAAAGGGCTTTGTCTGATGGCTCTAAAACAGGTGGCTGAGATTGAGTGACTTTTATGACCTGAGAAGGGTGATAATGGTGCCAAAACTTGCTCTCAGGAGTGTTATATTGCTGTCATGAAATGCAATTTGTACATTATAGGATGGAAGACAGTGCAACATGTATCTTGGTCCTGAAATAGGACTGACAGTCCATCAGCCTGCTGACAGCTAATAAGCTCTGGTCATGCCTCAACTTCTAAGTCACTCGAGCATTCACTTTGCAAGCATGAGAGCAAAACACCTGTGTAAGGCCCATATTTGAGTGCTAGGCATGCCTCTGCCATGGAAAACAACTTAGATGGGTTCTGTGTTCCCTCTTACCCTGGTGAGAAACAGCCCTGAGTAGAACTAGATTATTCTGGATTTGCACCAGGCACAGCAGTGAGGGGCACCTCACTGTCTTGCCTGCACCAATCCAATGTCTATGAGGTTCCTCTCCGGATAAGCAAGAGGAGAATTCCCTGTATATACACTTCATTTTGGAGATTGAAAGTGAGATGTGTGTGATGCTGTGTTGCCTGGCAACAGGCTGGGAGTGATGGAGCACAGGGCAGATCTTACTAGGGGCTGTGCTGGAGAGGAGCATCTCCAGCCTGTGCACGTGGCAGAGGAAAGGGCTGAGTGCTCCAGCAGAGAGGAATGTGCTTGGAGCAAGGTAGAGACACAAAAATGTGGGAAGGACCATAGGGGAGATGGAAGTCCAGTTGAGAAGGAAAAGAGAGAAGATAGAGAGTCCCCTCTGGTGGGGGGTGGAAGGTGGAAGAGGTGCTGAGCTGTGAGGGCTCGTGGCCATCACCTTCCAGGGAGTGGCTGTAATCTCTCTTCAGATGTGTTGTGTCTTCAACCCAAAGAACAGCAGAAAGAGGCAGTTTTCCTCTGAATTGTCTGTTCTCCTGTAAGGAAGTCTCATATTCCTGACGCTCTTGTGATCCCTGGATACTCTATACAGCTTTCAAAGTTGACTGCAGTGACTTTTTCTGAGTGACAAGCATCCACACAAGGCTTCATTGGGAATAACAGCACCTCTCTGACCAGTCCCAAGAGGGTCCAGCTGTCCTGAGGGACTACACTCAACTTAACAGGTCAGTTTGGTCAACACAGCAAGAATCTGTCCTTCATTTCCTTTACTTTAAATTGCTTTGAAATTGCAATTGGGGGGGAAAAAGTTATGTAGGATTGGAGGAAACAGGCATGAAAAGCAATTAGTTTCCATCCACAAGAAATGTTTTTGGTCTGGGTATCCCCCCTCAAAGTCACAGGTCTCCCTGGACCTCTGTCCTCCCATTTGCACCCACAAGGACTTTTCGCTGTGCTCTCTGCACAAAGAAAGGAGGGGATTCTGTGCCCTGGCTTGGTTGCAGATGAGGGAGGCATGCAGGGCATCAGCAGCCCTTGGGGAGACCACTTCCCCCACTGTCAGAGCAGTGCTAGCTCCTCTCTCACTGGGAATCCTTTGTGGTAGGTCCCTCCTGCACCACAGCTGACCCTGCCAGGCAGAGGACTCCCCTATCTCTGGAGCATGGCACATTGAGTCCTGGCTGCAGACCTCCACCCCCAAAGAAATTTTTGGGGATGCTGTATTGTCCTATACATGAGTCTTCCCTATTTCCTGCTTTTATTTTAGTCCATTTGCATCACTGATTTGGGCAGGCCATAGAGCTCAGCCTTCTGCATCTGTCCCAGCTGCCATGCAGGACAGTCTCTACACACAAAGATGTCAGCCGACCTTCTGGCTGGTTGCTGCCTTCCCCCTTTTGCTTTTTTCCAATAAGCACACCATCTCCCGGTGTGCTCAGGAGGAGGCATTCATCCACTCTGCTGCTCGGACACATACAACAAGCTATCGTGTTTGCTCTCACACGGCGAGCCAGTAGCAGCGATGCGATAGACTGTGGTTTCCCTGTACTCTGGTCTACAATCTTAATTATTAAGATAAACCTTTTAGCTCAGTTCTTTCCATCTGGATACTTCTCCATCTTGACTGAAAGCAGCTTTTAACAGGGAATTCCAAAACTTGTCCTTGATTTATCCCAACTTAGGAAGAAGAGCAAAAATACTTTTCCTGACTACAGCTACTTCTGAGATGTGCAGTATTAAGTTTTGTTCTGCCTTTCTTGTCATTTCCAATATCATACGATACCATATTTAAACTGACAGGGACTGTAACACTTATCAGAACAAAATCTATCCATGTCCCCCATGCAGGGCACAGCATGGAGGAGCTGTGAATCCTTTCCCAGCCTTCCTCCTGCCAGGCCTTTCACTCCACTGCCCTTTTGTTAGGCAGGAAAATATTTTCCTGGGAAGAACTGTCTATCATGGCAGTGATAGCAGAAATATCTGATTTCCACCAGCCAAAACCTCCTGCTGCAGCTTACACCAGCTTAAGGTGTGTGCAAAGGCCACGCTTGAGTAGTGTGTTAAACTTGCTTTATGCTGGTGCCAGCTGCTGTAGAAGGTAGCACAAAGTGAGTTGAAGCTAGCACAAGAGCTTTGAGAAAGCTACTGACTTAAATTTAGGCTGTATCTGGCATGTTTTGAACAAAGCCATGGCAGAGGGGCACAAGTTTTTTCAGTTTATGCCCATTCTTTCTCCACCAAGGTAGAGAATTATCGTGGAAAGGATTATTTCTATTCAGGTTCCCAACTGAAGCTTTCTTTGCTTACCAAATCTACTGGGGGGAAATGTTTTCATCTAAAGGAAGCCCAAGGGGAAAATTAAGTTTTCCAAGGAAACTGCAGGGAAGCAGGAGAACAAAGCAGCTGGAAATGGAGCTGAAAAACATTCCTGTGATGCTGTTGGAGTACAAACCTCCTCTGGGAGGGAAAGGCAGTTTCCTATGTGAATGGGAACAGCAGTGGCTGCAGTGCTCAGCATCTTTGATGTCCATGCAGGCAAGGAGCAGCCCAAGTGAGCACAACTGCAGGCTGCGCTGTGCTGGGACCAGCAAGCAATGGCTGGGTCAGCAGTGGGTGGTCACATCGGGCTCTGACTGGTTGGTGCTCCCATAAGCTGATGTTTGAACCCGAGCTCCCTGTTCCTGGGAACTTCACTTTTCCCTTTTATTTCCTTCTGACTCTCATTTGAAAATCAAAGTGCTATAGGAGGTGGCCTAGGCTCACAAATCCTACCGGGTTCACAGCTGAAACAGAACCTAGACCTTCCTTTCTTCCCTTCTTCTCTTTCCCCTTTCAGTCCGGCTGCCAGCTTGCTGCACCTATTTGCATCTCCAGAGCACCGTTTCTCTTCTCTGTCAGTTTGGTGCACCCTCAGCCTTCCTTCCTCCATCCCTGAGACCTCTTCAGAGCCAGCAGCCCAGCATTGTCCACACTGAGGTGATGTAACCTGTATTTCTGCTACTTCTTTCTTACAAACTCTGCTGCCTAAAGCCAGGGCCGCTTTTCTTCCACATTTGGAGAGAGCGATGCACTTTGCTAATGTAACCTTAAGTGACGTCTGAGCTGGATGTGTGTTCCCAAGGCACAGAGGGCTTGGCCAGTAAATTATCTAGTCTGCCAACCCACTCCCACCATGCCTACTAACCCATGTTCCCCTGTGCCACATCTCTGTGTTTCCTGAACACCTCCAGGGACACTGACTCCATCACCTTCCCGAGCAGCCTGTTCCAATGCTTTACCACTCTTTCAGAGAAAACTTTCTTAATATCCAATTTGAATATCCCCTGGTGCAACTTCAGGCCATCACCTCTTTGTTCTCTCACAAGTTACCTGGGGAAAGAGACAACCCTCACCTTGCTACAACCTCCTTTCAGGTAGCTGTACAGAGCAATAAGGTCTCCCCTGAACACTGCTTACAAGGGAGCTCTGGAGATCACATAGTCCAACCTCCCATTCCCTTGCAAGTAACCCATACCTTGTAACAATCACAGCTCTGATCTAAGGGGATTCACATTTTCTCAGATAAACGCTGTCTGCCAGCGTGCTCTCAATTTCTCTTCCATCATGAGTCCTATGACCCCTCCCCAAATTGTCACAAGGACGTTTCTCCCCCAGGGAGAACAGCCTGGAGTGTGCTGGGGACTAGGTGACAGAGCCACTGCTTCCCCCTCCTCAGCTCCCTGGGGGAGGATCCTACCTCCTGATGCAGGCTCAGATCTACAGCTGCAGTCCTCCTACCAGCATCTTCACTCTGATGGAGAGAAGTAAAGATCATCAAACTTTCTGTTTCCTGAGTGGCCCTGCAGGACATCTGCTTGGCAAGTTTTAAACACACTCTAAAAGACTCCATGCTGGCACAAGGCCCCTCAGCTGCCCTGCACTGTGAGCTCCCTCCATCCCAGCCCTGCAAGCTCCACAACAGCAGCGAGGGCAGAGAGGTGGTGTGATGTTGCAGGGAGCGAAGAGTTGTTTGCTTTGCTGTATCTGATTCACAGTGGAAGTGCAGGGGTCAGGAGAAGGCTGTTTATCATGCGAAGGTGTCCTGATTAAGTCAAGCAATGACGATGACATCTTAAAGGAGCAGATGAGAGGTAGATCATTGCCTGGGACTGGAAGATGAGGAAAAAACAACCCCAAAATCCCTGGTGAGGGGTCAGCATCAGTTGGGCGTGTTGCCAGCCCGTGGTCCTCAGGAAAGCAGAGCGTTCTTTCACGATGCGGGGATGACAGCCTCTGTTGGCATGGCAACGTGGGATGCTGCAGTGGGGATGGCCGGGCAGAGTTTGCAGTCGGCAGAATGGGGAAATGTTTGATAGATTAAAAAACCACCAGCTGCACACCATCGTCCTCCCTCACTCGCTCCACCTTGTGCTGCCAAGTTGAATAACTATGTTATTTTGGTGGGAGAAAAACAGCATAATCTGAGCCCAGGCTGTCAGGGAGGAGGGAGAGAGTGCGTTTTCTTCTGATATTCTCCCTTTTCCCCCTTTTCCTTCCCAGCACCTCCTTTGGGGAAATGAAGCCAAGCAGTGAACAAGGATCTGTTGTACAAGTGGGAGACCCAGGCTCTGTTTGGGCTGTGGTATCCCACAGATCTCATCATTACCCTGCACAGCTTTCACATCCTACCTGCAGGTTGCACTCTAAATTATATATAAAAAAAAAAAAAAGTTCAAGCACGAGGTAATTCTCGTTCACTTAGAAAACCTGAGGAAACACAAGAGTGAAGAAGTAGGGGGTTAAAAAGCAGGTCTGTTTGCATGGCCAAACCTTCACTGCTTCCATGCAGAATCTCTGAAGTACTGGCGAGGACACCAGGGTTTTCTGTGCAATTGGTAGTTGCAGGGCTCCCTGCTCCCACTCTGGATGTGATGTGACTCACAGGGGTTTGCCCATGCACCCTGAGCAGGAAGATGTGTGTTAACCTCAGGCGCACAACTTAGGATAATTTCACATTATTTTGGATAATGCCAGGCTAAATATTTTGCTGTCTTTTGTTCAAGTATCTCAAAGGGATGTTCTATTTTCTCCCTGATTGGACCAGGTTGCACTTCAGGTGTCTTGCAAGGGTTCAGTGAGGTTTCCCTCCATCTTCTGAACACCACCTGGCTTTCTGAACAGCTCTGCAAGGCTTTTACTTTGCACCTGCACTTTGCACACTGCTGCTTCCTGAACCACAATAGCATAAACCAAGAGATGACAAAAGGAAAAGTCACCTGTAACAGCAAAAAAACCCACAACCTCAGGACAGAGCAGCCTCTGGGGAGTTTTGTCTCATGATGTGGCAGCTGTGCCAGGATCACGAGTGCACCACCAGACACTGACTGCCCCAGACAGCTTCACTTGGGACGTCCCCTACCCACTCACACCACCCATTGGGCCATGGCTCCATTTAAGCTCAGGTTCATGCACCCACCCTTTGTTTTGGGCTGTGCTGTAGCTATCTCTGAACATACCTCTGAGATGGTACCTAGATGTGCTTTGCAATCTTGTCTCTAGCTGGGCGTTCTGGCTCTCATTCGTGACAATAGGTGGGACAGTGCTCAGGTACAGTGGGGCTGTACACCCTGGTCTCTTTGGTTCTGGCCTTATTCTTCCCTGTGGGGCAGTTCTACTCTTGCTGCTTCCTTGATACTGAGTGGGGCAGCCTGCTGAGAACCCTTCTGTAGCCTGCACCCAAGAAGAAAGGCAGGTACCAGAAGTATAAGGAGGTGCTTAGCTCAGTTCCCTACGTTCCACTTTCTCTTTGTAGTTGGGCAGAGCCTTCCATGGGGCTAGACAGAGCAGGAAACCATTTCCTAAACAACCTTTAAGGTAATAAACTAAAGGCTTTCACTTAAAATGAGGTGCTGTGCTACACAAGGAGCAGGTGTCCCAAGGTCACTCAGGAAGTCTGTCAGAGAAAATCAGTGATTAGTTGTTAAGATTCAGCTTGAATCTAGATAGGGTTTTAGACTGTAAAATTTTGCACTCTGGTGTGGTGCAGCATGATCTCGAATGCGTGCGTGGTGTCACAGCTCCTTTTTACAATGAGGAAAGCCATAAGGGCTGGGCTGTGGGAAGCACAAAGAACAGGGCTGGCGTCTCTGGAGCTGCTTTGCTTGCCCCTGCTGTGCATGCGGGAGCACGACGGCTTTGCAAAGCTGCTTGGCGCTGGCCGGGGCCGTCCTAACAGCTGCAGGATGGGATGCGTTGGTTCTCGCTGGAGGCTGAGCGCCCAGCACGGAACGGGGAGAGAATGCCGCTTCTCTAGAGGGGAGCGTCGGGGGGTGAGGCTGCTGTTAACCATGCTTACAGGGAGAGCTCCGCTCCAGCGGCTTATCGCCGGCAGTGGGTGGCGGAGGGAATCCCTTTGCAGGAGGAGCACGGCTGAGCCCAGCTCCTGGAAGGGAACCTCCAGGTGAGCTGCGCCCTGCCCACCCCTCTCCGGAGGAGCCTTTGAGCATCCGCTCCTCTGTTCTTTTCCATCTCCCCCAGCACATCCACCTCCCTCTCCTGCATTTCTTCTGCCTCGCTCCACACCGCTCTGCAGCTTTCTCTGCTCAAAATAATTTCTGCTCAGGGAATTCCTCTCCCTCCCTCTCCGCTCTCCTGCAGTATTTCTCTCTGGCCTTTGCCCTGGGATATGTAGCTGAGCATTAGCACAAACATCATCTCTCGCTGGTGATTTGGAGCAGACAAGATGACTTTAAAGCCCAGCGAAAAAGCCTTCCCGTGAAAACATCTTGTTGCAAAAGCAGGGCATTAGCGAGGAAGGCTTTGCTCTCCAGGTGGGGTGTTTGCTGAGGAATTATTCTAAGCACTGATCATCTCGGCAAAGTGCTGCGTTCACCCAGGGCATCTGCGTTCACTGCAGGGCTCACAGCCTGAGCAGGAACAAACCCCCGGCCTGGCAGCGGCAGCCTTGGGCACTGCTGCCAGCATCCATCTCCTGTGCTGCCACTGGGAGGTGCCACCTCCAGCAGCGCGCCGGGATGCTGGGGGGCAGCCCCGCAGCCACCCCCAGACTGCAGCAAAATCTGCACTTAATCACCGGCTGATCTCAATCGGGGCACTTACCGATTGTAAACGCTGTGTTTTTGTGGGAGGTCTCCCAGGTTGGATTTGTTTTGTCTTTGTGGTGGGGCTGCGGGGTAGAGAGGAGACCTGGGTCCGTCGGTCTGTCTGAAGTCTGTTCTCATTCGGTGCTGTTCCCTGTTTCTGCTTTTCATTTCAGACTTCTTCCTTCTGCACTTCCATCTGCTGATGCTTTGTGGTTCCCCTGCTAAATGCTGAGGGGACCTGAGCAATTACTGCCTTATGGCACACGTTATGTCTGAGGTAAACCTATTTCTTCACCAAGCCTTACAGGCACAGTTGTTAGGGGGCTGTGCATGCCACAATGTGTTTGCAGCAGTTGCTGATCAGAAATTTCTTGAAGAGAAGGAAGCTGTGCCTGTAACCTTCCTTTTAAAATAGAACAAACCTGAGTGTGTGATGGGGTTAGAGGGGCTATTTTTAGCAAAATGCTTCAGGTGAGTTGGAGCTTTCCCCTTTGCCTGTATCTTCAAAACACCACTTCCAGCCTGGAGAAACAAGGCCAATAAGGTTCTGTTGCTTTTCAGCTCTCCTGGTGCTGAGTTTACTGTCTGATATGCTGCTGAAAATTTGGGCACGGTCTTTCAGCTGCAGCCTGAATTGCTCTGTGTCACAGTGCTAAGTACTAAAATGAAGAGAATTATCATGGGTAAGCAAGGTTTGCCAACCTCATGGTCTTTCCTTGAAAACAAGCTAGGATGTGTTAGCAGCTGCTCTTCAAGGTTTCTAAGGAGAGTGACCTGCATGAGTTTAACATATTGCAAAGGGAGGTGATGCTAACACTGTAGCCGACACGACGATGCAAAGTGTGCCCTAATCCTCCTGAGGTAAAGCATGGAGGGCTGGGGGTGCTGGTGCCCAGCTGGTGCTCCCAGCCACGGAGAGAAGCTGTGCTGATAAAGGACCATGATTTCAAAATGCATTGGGCAGCACTGAGAGTTGTGTAGCCTTTTCTAAAAGATGTTTTCCCCCGATGACTGACAGAACAGTTCCTTGGGGAAAGTCCCATCTAACCCAGTTCTATACCCTGCACTTAACACAATGGATCTCCTCGCTTTCCCGAAAAATCCTCACTTACAGCAGGCTCAATTGTCACATTCCTGGGTCAGACGTATCTTTTTTTTTTTTTTTTTTTTTTTTGCAAAAAGTTATGCTGCCATGCCTTCACTGGGCTGCTCTTAAAGCTGGCACAGATAGCAGCACAGAGAAGAGCTGCCGTGCAGTTTGCATTCAGTTAGTAAATATTCATGCTGACTTTCTAAAGGTGAGTGGCTTAGCAGCTCAACCCTTAATAAGAGTGCAAGGCTTCAGCTCTTGGAGCTTGAGGCCAGAAAGGCTGATTAAGTAAGTTCTGTATAGGGGGTCCTTAAGTTTTGGATGACTGACACTCCTCATCTGATGAGCCCAATAACTTCATGTGGATGAAGGTAGAGTATATTTGGCAAGGCCAGCTTGTTACAGCAGCTGCTTTGATTTGCAGATATCTTGTCAACAGTAGCTTCCATGCAACCAGCTAAATTAGGAATGCAGTTGCAGGGAATGTAATATTTAATTATCCTTGCCATTAAAAATGTTGTACTTGATTCTTTTTCTTGGCTAGTTCAAACCATGAATTTTTACTATTTTCACTATTTTATGGCAGAAATGAGGCAAGCAAGCCTTGTTTAGCCATGGGGAGAACAAGGTGTGAAACTAAGTCAACTTTACTGCTGAATGTAGAGCTTTGTATTTGAAGCTTGGCTTTAAGCAAAGGTGAGTGCTTGTGGTCCAGCACAGTGCCAGATGTAGGAGTTGCTTAGCTGGGAGAGCGGGTCTGTAACTCATGGAAGTGTTTATTTGGCATTTAAGCTCTCCTCACTGGTAGCTGATAAGGATGTCCTGTGTTGGACCTGAAGTCCAGGGGATTACAAATGATCCTGAGGGAGACTGAGGGTGAATGCCAAGTAGTCTGTGCTGTCAGTGTGATGGGATATTACAAATGCAGCTTATCCTCACTCTGACTGTCTGGGGCATGATGGGTCAGGTAAGCACAAAAGGGCTGAGGAAATCTGTAGCTAAAGCTTTAACTAGAAGGCAGATGCTAACTGTCAGGGCTGCCACAGAAGCAGGTCCTGACCTGTACCAATCCTGGGGCCTGTTTGCAGTGTCCTTGTCCCAGCTGGGCTGGTTCTGTGCTGCCAGAGCCTCCTGGGACTTCAAAGTAAGGCAGGAGGTGCTGCTTACATTAAAGGCAGCCCCTCAGCACTGCCTGCTGGGGTGCAACAAAGCTCTCTGAGCTGGTCTCTGCACCAGGGCAAAAGTGATGCTGCTTGGAGCTTTCCTTAGCCAAGCACCAGGCTCCTACATGAGCACTACAGCATCTCCCTTCTGTATGCCATTACTATAAATGTATGCTTATTCAAGGCTTGTCTGCTGTTCTGCCTGAATGCAGTGGTTAGAGCATTGAGACAATGTGCTACCCGTCATGCCTTGTGTCAGCATATGGTTTTGAAGGGTCACTTAAAATATAGCTTCAGTTCATCTTATTGTGCTGGCTCTTCTGTGCCAGGGAATGTTGGGGGGCTGCACGTCTTCTTATGATTCAAGTTAAATCTTCAGTCTTTCTGGAGAACTGATGTTTGGATGCCAGACCACCAGATTGTGGTGCAAATTGGACAAGAAGCTTCTCCAGCTCAACAAAAGACTAATTGCCATTGAGGTAAGAATCCTGGACCAGTAGGGTTGTAGGAGACTCCTCCTGAAAGCACTGTTCCACTGCAGCATGTCTATGGGATGCTTCTGCAGGAGAGGAGGACAGGAGCTTACATAGGACTTCTGGAACACAGAATGAAAAGACTAAGATGGCTGGGAACTGGATCAGAAAAGGCTTTCCTTTATCAGACCAACTTCTGCTTTCTTCTTTCCTCTTTCCTGTTCAGCTGAGAGCACACTAGCATTGACTGAAATCTGGCTCTTCAGCTGAAGAACTTAATTTGCTGTTAATAAGGACATTGAGGGGAATGTGGATCTCTTTGACCTTTTTAACCTAAATTCCTGTCCCTAGACTGGAGGAGTTATGATGGCAAGTTCTGTGTGAAGCTGCCATGGAGGCATGAAAAGTTTCTTGGCATTTCTTTGCAACTCACCTCCTGCCTCTGCAGAAACCACTGCTACTGAGACCCATCAAAGACTTTAGTGAACCAAAAAATGCTGGGCTCATCTGGTGAGACACTGTTGTGACTCTTTCTATAGAAAGGTACGTAATGAACACAATTTATATACCACTATCACACCCGTAACATATAAAGACATTTAACACAGAAGAAACCGCCCGCTCCATGGGGATTGAGGACTGTGTTTGGCAAAGTAAGCACTCTGCCATAAAATGAAGAGATCAGCTATGCTTGCTGGAGCCAACAATCCTCTGTTCTGTTTAACCCAGCAGTTTTCACACTGTGAGAATAAGTATGCTCTTTATATCTCATTTCTGAGCTGGGTGCCCTGTTGCACTGCAGCTGTGACAGAGGCAATATGTTTCCCATTAACACCTTTACAGGCTGCTTAGTGCATCTAGGGCTCCTTGAGGGTGGGAGAGAGGGAGATAGCAAAAGCCACTCTGGAACCTGAAGTTGCTGGCCGTGGCTTATAACCAAGCTCTTCTCCCAACCCTGGTGGCCTGACCTCTTTCCAGCTCTGCACGTAGTGCAGAAGAGCAACATGTTGAGTTTGCTCTTGGTCTTTGGGAGTGTAGCAAGGCACTAATAAGGAGAGGAAGAGGCACAGGCTGCACAGAGAGGTGGGGGAGTCACTGTCCCTGGAGGTGTTCAGAAAACACGTGGATGTGGCACTGAGGGACATGGTTTAGTGGGTATGTGGCGATGGGTTGGTAGCTCAGCTTGGGGATCTTAGTGATCTTCTCCAATTCTAAGTGGAGGTTGTCAGGGAAGTGTGAGCAGACCTGGAGCGTGGAGACTTGCTGGTGGCTGCTGCAGCTGCCTGTATGGTGTTGAGCAGTACAGGAGGCATCACTCCCTCCTCCTTCATCCCTAGGGCATAGCAGGTTCAGAGCAGACGTGGAAGGAGAGGTAAGCAGTAGGGTCTGGAAGTCCCTGTGAATGGGGTGCTCCCCAGATGCATGCTGCAAACAACACTGTGTGTCCTGGCTGACAAGGAATTGCTATTTGAGAAATGGGATTTGGGGCATGGGGTGAAAATGGGGAAAATGCTGGCAGTTTCATTTCAGGTTAATGAAAACATGATTAACAATTGTAATTAACTGATGAAACAGTGGCTAGTTCTCTGCCCCCTCCTGATGATTTATGAGATGCAGAAGTTACCTGTGCCCATGTTTCTGCTTATGGCAGCACTTTGCAACATCTCAAACTTTCTGCCTTAAAATCCCCTCCAGGCACAAGTTGCTGTGGCTTTAACTCCTGAGATGCATGTAAGGATGTGCTACACCCCCAGCATAACTGCCTCTGATCCCAGTCCCGTTGTTGGGAGGCTCAACAGCAGAGCCAGAGGCTGCAGGTGTGCTGAGGGAAGAGCTGAGAAAGGGTGGCAATCTGAAAGAGCAGCTGCTCCACAGCAAAGCTGTGGGGAAACTCAGCCTTGGTCTCAGCTGGGGGCTGAGCACCTGGGAGAAGTGGGTGCTTCCTAGATGCAGAAGATGCCTTTCAGCCTTACATATATATTTAAATATCTAGGTGGACTTGTACAAATGTGAGATTTTTACTTAGGGAAGAAAGAAACAGAAAAGCACTGTGTGCACAACCTCCTACTGTGAATAGGACAACTGCATGAGTAACAGACAACTTCCTTTGGTGTATTCCAGTAAGAGGGCAGCATTTGTCCCTATGATGGAGACAGATGGCACTTCTGGTGTGTGTGCCCAAGGCAGACAAGAAAGCGATCTTTTGTCCCATCTGATCAGTTACTGCTTTCTTTGGAGTCGTTGTTAGGGCTGTGCTTTTGGCTGTAGATGGGAAGAACAGGTGAGCTTTGTCTTGTTTGTCTGCTTGCATATGCGTGATCTAAAAAAAGTGACTATCCATTTCTCTAAGGATACCTGATGAGCATTAAAAATACAATTGCAAGAATAATCAGGTCAGACTTCAAACAAATGCAAGGAAGCAGATCTGTTGAAGAAAGAGATACCTTGTTATGTCATTTTCTCTGAACCGTTCTTAAAGGCTGATCTTTCTCCTGGAGATCAAACTAAGGTTCTTCAGCCCAGGGATGGAACCCAGTACTCTTGCCTACAAGCTGTGGGCAGATAAGAAGTCCCAGTATGAAAGATAAAAGATGAAACAAACAAACAAACAAAAACAACAAAGAAGGATCTCTCCAGAGTTTGCAGCACTGTAGAACATGGCAGGAGCAGACTTCTAGGGATGGCCTGTGCCTCTATGGTTTGTGTGTGTGCAGACATGGTTAGGAAGCACAGTGCACTGGGAGAAGTACCCTGATGTCAGTGAATTGATCTCCTGGACATGGGGCCAGCTTTGGGAGATCCCTGGTTTGTGGCAATTTGTAGCCTTTGGAGAGGCATGAGGCTCTTGCTGTGAGCCCACAGTATCACAGAATCACAGAATGTCAGGGATTGGAAGGGACCTCAGAAGATCATCTAGTCCTACCCTCATGCCAGGGCAGGAACACCTAGATCAGGTCATAAAGGAATGCGTCCAGGTGGGTTTTGAATGTCTCCAGAGAAAGAGACCCCACAGCCCCTCTGGGCAGCCTGTTTCAGTGTTCTGTTCCCCTCACTGTGAACAAATTTTTTCTCATTTATGTGGAACCTCCTATGTTCCAGCTTGTACCCCTTGCCCTATCTTTGGACCTCACTGAGAAGAGCCTGGCTCCATCCTCCTGACACTCAATCTTTACATATTTATAAACATTAACGAGGTTACCCCCTCAGTCTCCTCTTCCCCAAGTTAAAGAGACCCCGCTTCCTCAGCTTCTCCTTGTAAGGAAGATGCTCCACTCCCTTTATTATCTTGGTGGCTCTGTGCTGGACTCTCTCAAGCAGATTCCTGTCCCTCTTGAACTGAGGGGCCTAGAACTGGGCACAATATTCCACATGCAGTCACACCAGGGCAGAGCAGAGAGGGAAGAGAACCCTCCTCTACCCACTAACCACACGCCCTCTAATATACTCCAGAATGCTATTATCCTTCTTGGCTACAAGAGCACAGTGCTACAGTGGTTCCTGGGGTTGTTCTTGCCCAGATGCAAGACTCTACACTTGCCCTTGTTGTATTTCATTAAACTTCTCCTTGCCCAACTCTCCAGCCTGTCTAGGTCTCACTGGATGGCAGCACAGCTTTCTGGCATGTCAGCCATTCCTCCCAGTTTTGTGTCATCAGCAAACTTGCTCACAAAGCACTCTATTCCCTCATCCAAGTTATTGATGAATATATTGAATAGTACTGGTCCCAGCACTGACCCTCAAGAACTCCACTAGATACAGGCCTCCAGCTAGACTCTGTCTCATTGACCATTCTGGCTTCTTTCCTTCAGCCAGTTCACAGTCCACCTCTCTACCCAATTGTCCAGACTACACTTCCTCAGTTTAGCTGTGAGGATGCTATGGAAGGTGGTGTCAGATGCTTTGCTAAAATCAAGATAGACCATATCCACTGCTTTACCATCATCTATCCACCTGATTATATCTTCATAAAAGGCTATCAGGTTGGTTAAGCATGACTTCTCCTTGGTGAAACTGTGTTGAATGCCCCTAATGACCCTCTTATCCTTGATATGCCTAGAGACAGATCCATGGATAAGTTGTTCCATCACCTTTCCAGGAATGGAAGTGAGGCTGAGTGATCTATGGTTACCTGGGTCCTCCTTCTTGCCCTTTTTGAAGACTGGAGTGACATTTGCTTTCCTCCAGTCCTCAGGCACCTCTCCCATTACAGTATGCCTATACTGGCGTAGTTGGAAAAAGTCTAGTGTTAAATTGCTGTTTGGGTGTAGCAGAAATGCTAAGTCACAGCTTGAAGCAGTGATTGAGCACCTGGTGGGAAGGCAGGGCCAACCCAGGGGAGCTCAGGTGCATGCAATGTACTGGGGTGACCAGAAAGGGTGCAGCCAGATCTACCCCTTCCCAGACTTCATTTAAGGGTTGGCAGTGGCAGTGAGGGTATCTTGCTGAAGATCTCTGCCTACCTGAGAAACCCATGATTTCCTAGATGTCCTACTGAGATATTGAGAGCAGTGTAAGCAAGGAACCTCTGCAGGTCTGTGGTTGCTGGGTTAAGAGGGCTGGCTAGAGGTTCTGTTGGCTTTGGCCCTAACGCTGGTGGGTAGGTTGACAGTCTGAGATCTGCCCTACCTGGGTTAGTGGAGCCTATAGTTTAGACCTTGACTCTCCCTGGAGGAGGAAAAAACAACTTGAACAGCTAACCATAGCTCAGGTTTGGTTTGGTTTGGTTTTGGTTGGTTGTTTTTTGTTTGTTTGTTGAAGTCTAGATGCAAAAATATCATATTACGGTCACTTCACCTACAAGAGGGACACTTTCATGCATCAATGGGATGCTAACGCTTGGATAAGCCTGTGTTTAAAGTGGAAGTTCATCTGAGAGAGCAGAGGTCTCCCACGGACATTTCCAGCTATGAGAAATGCACTCGCTGACCTGAATGGCCATGACACGTGTGCAGATGATACTGTTTATCTACAGCCTCTCTTAGCACATGTGCAACCTTAGAAAGGCACTCAGAAGCATGTGTTAATGGCTGCCAGAGGTGCTGTGTGTGCGGAGTGGTCTCTGAAGACCGGACGCTCCATCTAACTCTAGGGCTTGGGTTTTGCTGGAGTCCGGAGAGCAAGCACTTCTCAAACCATTCTCCTTCCTCAACAATCAGCAGCCAGCGCTGGGCAGCGATTCCCAGTGGGCGCTCGTTTTTACGAAGGAGCGTCCCGAAGGCCTCTCTGTGGCCGCAGCTGCGGCGCTTCCTTCCCGCGGCTGGCAGAGGGCAGCAGAAGCCACGGAACCGGCGGCGGAGGCCGCGCGGGGCGGGGCGGCACGGCGGCGCTTCCCGCGCGGTGCTCAGCGGCTGTGCTGCCTGCAGCCGGGTGCGGGGCGGGCTTTTCCTCCGCGGGAGCGCCGAGCTCCTTCAGGCATTGGGCTCGACAGCTTCTATTGCGATTAGCCCGGCCGCTTTGCGGAGTTCCCCCAATGTGTTCATGATGTGCGTCCCTCCAGGCTCCTTCCCTGGGCAAGCTTGCAGGCAGCACTGCGGCTTTCTGGGCGTGGGCATAGGTTCCTAGTTAGAGAGGCGGTCTGTGGCTGAAGCCCGAGCAAAGGAGGCAGGAGAGCGGAAGGCAGATGTACGGGAAAAACTTGCTGCTGTGGTAAAGGGATTTGGAATCTCCCCCGATGAACCGCTCCCTCCCCATGAGCCATTTGGGGCCCTGGGACACCCCTTCTTGGCCCCAGGGTGGTGCACAAACGGAGCCCTGGGCTTGGCTTTGCATAGAGCTTTTTCTCTCCAGAGCAGTTGAGTCCGGCCTCGCATTGATTTCCATTTGAGTCAGGCACTTCTTAAAAGCCCCGGAGGGAGCTTGCACAGCATCTGTGTCTCTGACGTTTCCAGAGAGAGCATCTTGCCAAGTATCTTGGTGTGTCGATAGCTGAGGGAATCCCTCGGTAACCTTCCTGAGGATGCTTCTCTCCAAGTCCCCTGAAACAGGGCACTCTGGTGCCAGACATTCCCACAGGAACTGCAGCCCTGTTTGGAAAGAGGCCGTGATGAGCACACTCCATGGCCGCTCTGGATGTGGCTCTCCTCCCCTTTGCATTTTAGGAAGGCTCTTTGCAAGCAGACGGTAGCCTTACAATATCTGAGTAGCTTTCACAGGTGTTTAACCCCCTGTAAAGCTCCTCCTGCAGGTAGTGTTGTTTTCTAACCCCATCCTCCTGGCTGGCACCAAGGCTGCTCCTTGCAGCGCATCCACCTGCATGCAGCACTGCCTCCTTGGGGCTCGGAGCTTTCTGTGAGGGTGAAGGCAGCTTTACCATCTCCATTCAGCGCATGACTTAATTCTGTAATGTTTTACAGTGATGTGATTATCAGCCCAAGTTAAAAATATTTTTAGCAGCAGGCACTAAGCCCTCTTCTTTAGGGGAATGTCTTGGCAGAGGAGTTGAAGCAGTTTTAAATAGGTGGCTTCTTGGTGAGAAATAACCTTTCCCTGAATTGTCTCATCTGTTTTCACCTGACAAAACTTTCTTTGTTCTGGTTTATTATTATTATTTTTTTTCTCCTGGGGAGACTTACCAGACCTTATCAGCTTCCTCAGCAATGGAAAGCCCATATCGCTTTTCGAGGTAAAATGAGAGTGGAGAAAGAGATTAAGGCAGAAGCTACTGAAAAATATTCTGACTTCTTTCTCTTCAGGTGGGGATGGAAAGATGAAAAGGAAGCAAATTTCCTTCTGAAAATTTCTTACTGCTGTTCTATTTGGGAGAGAGCTTGAAGTAGGAATACAAGTCCTTAAACAAAAATTCAAGTTCGTAAAAACTTCTATTTCTGAAATCACTGTGGTGCCACTTCTAAAAGGTGATCTATTTTGATCTCAGTAGGCTGCCAGCAACCCATCCTTGTATCTGGTTCCTGCTAGCAGGGCAGTGCTGGAGCCCAGTGCAGCTGATGCACAGTGAGGTCTGTTTGGTTCCTGACAGTGGCACCATCGTATGGCTGCAAACGGCTGCCCAGTGTCTGTGGGAGAGCTGAAGGGCGTTTCCATGGTAGGAAGGTTTAGCAGTGCTTGGTGAGCATGCCTTGGATGGCTTTTAGGATGACTGGAGTCTGATAGCTGCACTTTCATGTATGTTTTCCTACCAAGAGTTAGAAACCTCTCCCCTGCCCCCTCCCCTTTCTCTCTTACCACTGTATGTGTGTTCATGTGTTCTTTCACAGCTTTCCTTCACAGCTGCAGTGTTTAGTGAATGAAGTACTGTCTCTTCAAACAGCCTTCTCGAGAAGCCATGCTTCTTTGTGAGCAGCCAAGCTATTTTGCAAGCCTGGTCTTCTTTATCTTGATTTCATTGGTCTTCCTGGCTCCAATTTTTTTTCCTTGGTTTCATTTCTAACTTTCTGTTCTTTGAGCAAGGCTTCAGTATTTTGCATGCTGATGTTAATGAAATGTTCAGGCGAAGAAGCCTAATCTTTGGGAGCTGGAGGAAGAAAATGAAACCCACATCTCCTTACTTTATTCTCTACCCTGTACTGTGTATTTGCATCAATACATTCCAATTATCTGACCTCCCCATAGATCTTCTCTGAAGCACCTCTGCTTCATTGAATGCACGTGATATCTAGTGTTTCCATTAAATGTGGCTCTTCAGTCTTTCTTCTTTTGCCCATTGTAGGATCTGCTCCTTTGCCTATTCAGGTGCTGCACAGTAGTACTCATCACCATTGTATCAGACTGATTCACACATGGTAATGAACTTAATTTCACACCACCACTACAGGGAGTCAGGTTATTTTTATCTTACATTAGTGAAAATTGGCATGCAGTTCTTAAAGGAAAAAAAAAAAGCAGAGAATAGTTTTGGCTGTCAAACTGAAAATATATAGGGTCGTGATTTTGGAATACTTTACCCCCCAGAGGTCCCTGCAATGAAGCTTCTCCTGGGTAATAGAGGCTGCCCAGCACACCTGTAAGGCAGACCCAGGACATCTGTAGAGCAGGATCTGCTGTGCTTCATTGTGCTAATTCAATCTGGCTGTGAGGTGGAAAAGAAGTTGCTGCAGTGACTTTTTCTGCTGCAGCTCCTGGCACTTTGGCTGGCATCAGATCTGCAGTCCACTGAACAAGGTCTGCTGGGCTCCTGGCAAAGCATGTGGCTATGCACCATGCGTGTAAGCTGACTGCAGCCTCCTGGAATTAGCAGAGCTTTCATTTCTTACCTCTCTGATCACCTCTGCAACTGGAAATTATCAAGTCTTCATCAAAATCTTGGGGTTCTGGATGTGGAGAAATTTCTGCTTATGAATGAAAATGTCCTCTTGGAAACTTCTGGTTGGAGACCTTTCAGATTTGCTCCAGAACATGTGCTTTTCTAAACCCCACCTCCACATCCTCCTCCCAGCCAAGGGAAGCTGTCTAGTGGTTGCATGTGTGATGCCCAACGCTACCCCTTTTGTCTAAGAAATTAAAGTAACCTGATTAACTAGGATGGAAGGAATTAAGCCTGCGTTTGTGGAGATGAGGACCAGCAAGGTCTCTTAACACTTGTTACTCTGGGCTTCCTTTGATTGGCATATCAGCAGCTACATGCCATAAATTACCTGGATAGATTCTCCTGTGCATCTGAATGCAGAAGTGAAGCAGAGTGTTATTTTAATTAATATCTGGTGCGTGATTTTCCAGGTGCTGTGCAGCTCCTATCTTGACTTGTAACCTCTGTTCTTTCAATTCTGAAGTCTTGTTTGTGCTAACAGTACTGCATGCCATCCTTGAACCTGCTCCTGGCTTTCTGTTGCTCCCTTGTCCCTTGACAGAGACCTTTCCTTAAAGTGAGTGTGTTTGTGATGCCTTGAGGAGATAGGAGGGGCTTAGGGACTGACTGACATGATCTGTTGGCAGGTTCTAGGTGTTCTCCCACATGATGGGCTGGAGGTGGTGGCATGGATTCTGGAGTGAATTAGCTTGAGAGGTGTTCCTGGATGCCTGTGGGTCCACAGCAGAAATCTTGGTACTCCCACTGTATTCCATTAGCAGCAAAGTGTGAGGTTGCATGCCTTGGATTAGAAAGCACTTGAGGATGTCATTTACTCGGGCAGATTTCCCAGCTGACTGAGCATTCCTATTCCACTAATTACGAACCAAGAGGGTGTTGTATGCAATGGCACCCAGACAAGAGGAGCTTTCCTCTCTAATGGGGGCAGGTTGGGAAAAAGCAGAATGGATATGCTAATTGTTATCCTCTCCCATTATATTCAATCAGTTGGAACAAAGTAAAGCTTCCTTTGGTAGCTCCTGAGAAATGTGGTGCTCAGATGCTGCAGCTGGCTCCTTCCAACAGCCAGCATCCGAGTCAGCGCTGTAGATGAAGTGTATCAGGAAGGGATAACTCAGAGCCAGGACTGGCTGGAACTGCCAGCTTTTCTGAAGTCACTGGAATAGTCAAGGATTAGGGAGCAGATGAAAGAGCTGCCCTACCCAGATCTTTGTGAAGCGTTTGACCAAGCCGGTGCAGGACTGCGTTGTTTTGTTTCTAGCTGGTGTGGGACACAGGAAGATGGAGTTGCTTTTTCAAATTTCCCAGAACTGAAGATGTGGGGCTGAGAGGAAGCAGTGACCCCTAAAATCCTACCAACCTCTGGACTTCCCTCTGTGTAGGGCTGCTCTCGGTCAGGTGTTTTGATCTCAGTCCTGCAGCTTTGGGGCAGTTACAGCATGCCTCTTCTCAACTTGAGTGTCCTTCAAATCCCTGGGCCCAAGTTTTCCTATTTGGCATTGCCAGAAGCTGTGCATCCCCCTGCCAGGCAGCTGATAGCAGCAGAACATCTGCCTGCCTCTGTGCCCTGTGGCTCTTCCTCCTGAGCATAGCTGCTTTGCTCTGCCATGTGTCTTCCTACCATCAGATGCATAATTCCTTTTGCTGGCTTGTGCTGTTTGTCTCTCATTCTGTTGCACTAAAAACCCTCCTGAAGCAGATAGGCCCTGGAAGGGCCTTGCCTGTTGGTGGTGCATTTGTAGTAGCAACTGACAGATGAATCCTCAATGCTCTGTGCAGGAAAAAGTACCAGATCCTGCCCTTGTGCTTAATGCTATCTGCTGGTGGGCAGCCTGGTAGGGGGACGGGGTGAAGGGAGGCAAAGAGGACTATTTAAGCCTCCACTTTGCCCCACTTCTGACAAGCAGCTGGTGTTGTGGTTTTCAACATACATCTGAAGGTGTTTCTGAGATGGGGATCACTGACAGTGGTAAGGAATTAGGGATGAAGTGGACTGGAACTGGTGGCTAAGCTGGTCCTCCATCATGCTTCCACCCCTAGTACCAGCAGTTGCATATGACAGATGCGTGACAAACTGCTTAAGTACCAGGGAGATAGCCCGTGGGGATGCTTGGGGCTGGAGCTGTCCCTTTTTTGGTTACTTCACCACTTGCCAAGAGAAGGTTATCACAAACCTTTTTAAGCAGCTCCTTCTCTCATTAAGCGAGCTCTGGCTCAATGTTGGCTTCCCACGGGGCTGCTCCAGGAGGCAGAGATTGGAGTGTCCTGTCTCCTGCAGCCACCACTCACCTTAATCTCGTGAAGAGCTCTTATTACCTGAGTCTCTGCTGTTTTGTTTCAGCTAATTAGTGCTGATGAGATCCACTCACTATTAGGCAGTCTCCTGTTCTTCAGCTTCCTGCAGCCCTCATAAAGTTTACCAAACATGGCAAGATATTAAACCTTTCAGGCACCATAGCACAGGCACTGCAGTGGCGTTGAGAGTCCTTGTTAAAGCAGCAGATTCAGCTGATGTCTTTAGGAACTTCGTCTCTCCTGCTGACAGGCTCCATCTACAATGAAGTTGTGTGGCTAACTATCCTGCTTGATGGAGAGGATCCTAAAATTGCTACTTCAATGAAAGTACAGCCAATCTCCAATGCAATAAGTTCTGGAATCCGTCAGAATTGATACTTCCCTTGGAATTTATGGTCTTGGTGCCCAAAGCTCAGCCACATCTTTGGGCCAGGAGATTTGCTGCTGCTTGGTGTACAACTATAAAAAGGACTCAGTTTCATTAAGCTGTGATGAGACCAATTTCTTTAAAAGGAGAGATTCAGGCTGGCATAGAAAGCTGAGGAAGGTGTTTAGAGGGAAGGTAGGACATGGGATAACATTCTGTGTAATTTGAGCATATGGCATTTTCCTGAGACTTTGGCTAATGCTGTCAACTCCTGCAATTCAGTGTGAATCTCCTGTTGTTTGGCTCTGTTTCAGGCTCCTGGTTTTGGCTTAGTGTCATGTCACTCTCCACACAAAATGAGTTCGGTTTTGTGGGGCCCAGAAGGACAGAAGGATCCCAGATCAGAAAAGCAAGCCAGCAGCTATCCTAAAGCCAGCCCTCCCTAAAACCAGCTTTCCTATGCAGTTGATTTATTAGCATTATGCACCTAAATTGCTTAAGCATATTTGGACTTCACAGGCATACACAACGTTAGAAATAGAAATGCTGAAGCATCTAAAACCTCACGACTCCACAGGGGGTTTTTTGAACTGATGCTGCTATTGTAACTGCAAAAGAGATGTGCCTGTGTCTAGGTCTTTCTCTCCAGGTTTAGTTTTGCCCTTGCCAAGGGACTGCAGGACAAATACAGTTTCTTTCAGGCCCATTAGTTTTTATGAATTTGTTCTACTGCCAGCTTATATTTCTTGAAATTCAAGACGATGAGCTAGCCCTCCTAAAAGAGCTCTGGTGCTTCTCCACGTAGCTGGGTCTGCCTTCTGGATTTTTGGGTGAATGCATTCTGTCAGAGAAACAAGGCTCCTGCTCTTTGCTCTGCCAGCATCTGCTGGGGCACAGACCTGGAGCTCAGCAATGGCGTGTAGGAAGCTTTTTAGCTCTTTGAGCTGTTGGATGGATATATGAGCTGAGCATCTATGTAAGACTGACATATAGCCATCCCAGTGGCCATGTGGATTTTATTGTACGTGTTTGAATATGGGTAAAACTCCAAATACATTGGGGTTCTTATCTGAAGCAGCAAGGATTATGTGATGCTTATGAGTGTTATGTAGCACCTCGGGCATTCCTTGGCACTGCATGTAGATCAGCACCTTTCAGGTCTAGCAGAAGTAGAGGTAATTTTCCTCAACCTTTCCACACTCCCTGTTTGCTCTGTCATGGCTTGCCTCAGATCTCAAGTGAACCATCTGAAAGCTATGCCCTGGCCCATTGCCCTCCTCTTTCCCTCCTGCACACTGCTGCAATGCACCAACACCTTCTACAGGCGGTGCTTCCCTTCTTGACTGCTTTGCCAGGTTTGTGGAGACTGCGCTCCTGGTGGTGGGAGCCACCTTGGCATTTGATTCCAAGGTTAAGCCCCACCACTGAGTTCTTGAAGTGTATGTGTGAAGTGACAGATTGCATAATGTATGTTGTGGGATATAAAGATAAAGCTGTTTCCTTTCACAAACTCTGAGATTTAGGGCTGGAGGCTTTCAGTGTGGGAAAATTTGTCTCTTACAGGAACCAGCAGTTTTTAGCTCCACCTGCTTCCAACCACCCAGCACAGGAGATGCCAGCCAATGGGTTTACTGGTAAAGGGGCACCCATTTATGTCCTGCTGAAATAAAGCTTTGAAGAGGGCTACCACTTTACACTGTGCTGGGGGAAAGGTTGTTCTTAGGTGTTTCTCAGGCACTAGGGAGAGCAGAACGCTTTAAGTGGCTTTTGTCCCTTTCAGGAGCTTCACTGTGGACATGCTGGAGTGGAGAAGGGAGGAGGATTGCTTATCATGGGGAAAATTGTTACCTTTCTACCTCAGCCCAGCGCTGTGCCCGCTTGCTAGGTTCTGGCCAGTGGTGCAGCCCTTCCTGCACTCTGTATAAGACTGAAGTTCTGCATTACTGC
This sequence comes from Meleagris gallopavo, assembly GCF_905368555.1. Classification (NCBI taxonomy): domain Eukaryota; kingdom Metazoa; phylum Chordata; class Aves; order Galliformes; family Phasianidae; genus Meleagris; species Meleagris gallopavo. Next base: position 10,624,127 of record NC_139412.1, read on the forward strand.
AGCAGCAACCCAAGGCTCTTCTCCCTGCACAGAGGAGGAAGAGTTTGCATGGGTGGCTCCAGTTTGCCTGTGCACTGGGAAAACCAACATCATTTTGGTTCTGTTCCTTTGCATCACTGCTAGACTCTGCTTGAGGGCTGCAGTGTGGTGCACAGCACTCTGCCTGTGTGGGACAGCCCTGGAGGTTGGGATGGCAGTTGCAAGGCTGCCAGCAGCATTCAGGATGAGCCGTGACCCCCATCTCTGACCGAGGATGTAGGCAGGTGGCTGATTTATGGCCGTGGTGAGATAGGGGTCTCTCAGAGTTAAGCTGTAGGCGAGTTGCCATGGAGACAGGCTAATAAAGCACCAGGCAGCAGCCGGCTCTGACGATGGAAGCCCTGCTACGGGTGCAAGGAGCGGGTGGGTGGAGAGAAGGAGCAGCTGGCACGGTGGGGATGGAGGGTGAGCACCAGCAGAGTGGGACAGGAGTTGGCTTTTTGAGATGGCCCTGGATGCTCTGAGAGGGAAGGGGGTGAAGGGAGGAGAGATTCCTCTTCCAGTCCTTTTGAGGAGGAGTATGTCTACATGGTGCTCCTCGGGGTAAGTGGCAGCCTTTGATGAAGGAGCTGGACCTATGCACATCATGGAGCATCTCCTGTTTTTGCATCAGCTACTTGTTTGCTTACTGGATGCAGGTTGCTTTCTTTCCTAGTAGCTCAGAGGGCCTCAGAGTGGATGGGTGGGGGTGTCAGCTTGCAGAGGCCACCCAGTGCAGGACTGGTGCAACAGACTTGTGACCATACTCATGGCTAGATTGTTTGTAGAGAAAATGGGACTTGCCCCATGCCAAAGTGGGTGCCTGTATGCAAGAACCACTCTGACTGGAGTACTCCCCTGGTGCTGATGAGCCTTCAGCCTCAGAGCAGGTTTCCAGCACCCAGCAACTCTGAGGAGCCACGTGTCACTGGGTCACACCTCCATCAGCACACTGCTTCTGCCTTTCGGTGTTCCTTGGATCAACCCTGACTGCTGCTATGTAGGAGCTGCAGCTCCCTTGAGTGCTGGATCTGGGTGTCAGATGGAATAAATGTGGATGGCACAGGCTTGCTTCAAAGAGCTTGGGTGTGCCGGACCTGTGCTGCACATCTCTAATCCCGTGATCCAGCCTGTACCTTCAGAAAGGACCATCCAGTCTAAATGCTTCACTAGGCTAGCAGTTATTAAATCTGCAATCCTTCTCAGTTCAAGGGCACTGTAGTATAGATCTAAAACTAAGCACACTTCTATTCTGGCTGGTTGAACAGGATGGCAGAAGTGAAAGGCTTAGCTAATTATAAGCAAGATATTCCCAGGCTGCTGTACTTCCATTTTGAGAGATTACTCTTCAGTAATATGGTGACAGCCTGAAAGTTTAACCTTGATCATCATAAAAAGGGTTTTGCCTCAATGCCATCTCATTCTGGAGTGTGCCAGAGTTCAGGTAAGCATTTCAACAAGTAAAGGAGAGGGTTTTTTTCAGTAGTATATTTTAAGAAGGAAATAAAGCTTTATGATGGAGGGATGCATTAAAAGATAATTGATCACAGGTCTCAGATGATGTTTTTATGCCTCTGAAATAGATGGATGTTATCTACAGAGATTGATGTTTAGAAGAGGGCTGTCTTCTTCCAAACAGAGCAAAGGTCAAGACAATTCTGGCTGACTATGAGCAGCTATTGATAACATTGCCTTCTCTTTCAGAAAAGGTTTCCTAAAGCAGGGCTTCCTGAGCTTGTTAATGCCTTCTCCCCTGGCCAGAGTCTCAGCTTCTCTGTTGATTGAAGTTATCATGTGTGCTGAAGACTCTTGTGTCCTTATGTCACTAGCCAGATGACAGGAGTACTCTCGATTAGTTGGAATCTTCACTTGCTGGGATGAAAAAGGTTTATTTCTTCCATTAGGACTGGGGCTTCCTTTGATATCCCCACTGCAAGGAGGGCTGGCCAGCCCTTAAGGGGCACAAATCGTGCAAGGCTTTGGAGCCTTTCCAGGAGGAGTAGTGTCTGTGACTTGGATGGTAGAAATTCTGATTACTGCTGCTTGGTTAGCTGGTGGTAGACCTTGCTGTGGAGCACAGGTTCCTGCTCTGCCAAGGTCTGAGTGTGATACGACCTGGATCCAGCGCATCTGGAAGGATGAGAAGGGTGCGGTGTGCACATCCACTGACCTCCTTCTCACTTATAGTGGCTTTAAGTGGGGTACCTTTTGCAGTGCTGACAGCTGTTCATGTGACAACATCCTTGTAGCCCTTCAGCTTGTGCTTCTTTCTGTCTCTGAGAGGGAAAGGGGTGAAGGGAGGAGAGATTCCCCTTCCAGCCCTTTTGGGGAGGAGTATGTCGACATGGTGCTCCTCAGGCTAAGCAACAGCCTTTCTGTCTGAGCCCAGTTATGGCCACTTCCCCCACTTTTACAAAGGGAGTCTACTGTATGTTATGGCTGCAAAGGGAGGAATTTTGTATAATTTGGGGCTTGTTAGGAAAACTTTTTCAATAAAGAGCTTCATGCCCAAGACTGTTTCAGGCTGCTGGCAGTGGCAGAGGAGACCTCTCGGTGAGCCAAGAAGGCATCTGGGAGTGGAGTGAGGTATTCTGTTCCTGGGGAAGTCTGTATTGCTGTTGCTTATGGATGAACAGGCCTCAAGAGAACCACAGCCTCTGTTGCCTGAGATTATTGTTAGTACTACTTAAACCTATAAATCTTGGAATGTTCTTCAGTATGAGCCATTTAAGTCTTGAGTCACTTGTCTCCGGATACGCTCATCTTGCTGATTGTGTTTCATGACTCTTCTACCCAAGGCAGCTCTTGCCAACAGCTGAGTCAGTTTGGAAAGGAGGAAGAACAAGCATGAGGGCCTCCTCTGCTCTGATCCTATAGGGAATCAATGCTCCTGAGTTACCAAGGTCCTGTGCGTTGCCCTACCCCTGGGAATGGTTCACAGCAGTGCTTTCCCATGGAGTGTCACTTCTCCATGGGAAGGTCGTAGCTCAGGTCTTCAGGACTCTTACTTCTGTGTGTGTTGGGCCTCCCGTTGAGCTCTCTCCTGTTCCCTTGCCAACACTTATTTACAAGCATATAAATTAGGAACAGAAGGAGATGTGCTGTGGAAGAAACTCTGAAATAAGCAGAAACTTGGTGTCAATAAGTATGGCTGGCTTGTTGTTCCCTGGACTCTGCTGTGTGCTTTGAGTGGGAGATGGACTCGATGATCTGAAATCTCTTCCAGTGTGAATTTTCCTATGTTTTCCCACAATTGTGGAGGAAAAAAATAAAAAGCTCCTCTACTGGCATGCACACATATCTCATTCTTCTCTTGAATGATGCTTTAGATTCTTCTGGGAAGCAAGGATTGGGCTATGGAAATGCAGAGAACTGGTACTTGGACTGGATTTAACTGTTTACATGCTCTCCTTCAGATTCTTGCCACGATGTTGTCTGTTATTTTTAGTACTCAAAGGTATTTTTGAGAAGGGCAGTGATACTTATGGTTATCATCCTTCCTCATCCTCAGTGCAGAGCAGTGGTTATGTACCACAAAGTCACAACTGCAGCTGAGTCCTGCAGAGTGTTCCACAAGGAGAGCTCTGCAGGGACAATATATTTTGAGTGCGCCTTACTGTCAGCTGTTGTCTGCCCAGCTTCAGCTGTGGGGCTCTGCAGAGCCTCTTGATCCCAGCTGGCTCTGGCCGGTGCGTCCTGCATCACTTGTCTGGCATCGCGCTTCCGCTGGGATCCCCGCACTGCCACTTTGTCCTTGCTTTTACTGCCTACTCCTCGGAGCATCTGAACCTGTCTTCCTCCTCCCGCCCTTCCTCTGCGTTTGTTTTCCTCCGCGTGCCGTTTTATTGCAATATAAGCCTCTGGCAATTCCAAGTTGCAGTCCCAACTTTCCTGCCAGGATTTGGGCCTCGCGGGGACGAGGCAGCAGCTTGACAGGGTCCGGGGCACAGCATCCTTCGGGGTGCCAGCCGCCTCCTCGCAGAGCCTCAGCGCCTCGGGGAGCGCCCACCCTTCAACAGGTAGGTGCTGGGAGCAGCCCGCTGTGCTCCGCTCGTCCGGCGCTGCAGAAAGGATGCTGGGCTTCAGCGGAGGGCTGTGACATCGCTTGGGGCAGGGAGGGCGGCGGGGTAAAGGAGCTGCCTCCCGCTCCGATCCGCACAAAGCGGGTGGTTAAACCCTCCTCCGGGCCGCGGGGAGGAGGAGGAGGAGGAAGGCGGGGGGATGCTGCTTCCCTCCCTCCCTCTCTCCCTCCCTCGCCGCGGCCGGAGGAGCGCGCAGGCGGCGGCTGGCAGCCCGGGCACGGCGGGCTCGGGGCCGCGGAGCGGTGCGGGCTCCGGCCCCCCCCCGTCTGGGGCAGCCGGCGCGGCGGTGAGTGCTCCGCGGGGGTCCCCGTTTTGTTGGGTGGGTATCCCTCGCCGGGCGTGGAGATGGGCGTGCGGGGAGGGGCTGCACCCCCGGCTATTGTCTGTCGGCCGGTGAGCGGTGGGGAGAGAAAGGAAGAGGACGGGGCGTTGAGAGGGAGCATCCTTGATGCCGCAGCAACTCCAGAGCGCGTTGGTCCGAAGCAGAGCGGCAGCCCGAGCTGTGCGGGGGACCACCGGCCCCAGCCCACCCTTGCGGGGAGAAAGCAAATGCCTGAAAGAGAACGAGATGAGCCCGGGTCCTGGAGCCGGACGGCAAATACAGGGGAAGGGCTGAACAGAGAGAACAACGTAGTAAAGCAAAGTCAAATTTCCCCCTGAATCCCATAGCCAGGCCTAATGGGCACCGATGCTGAGTTGGGGTTGGGATGAGGAAGAAAGGGAAGGAGTGGGGTGGTCTCTGAGAACAGTATAGGAGGGAAGGGAAAAGGCTCCAGATCCTCCTCCAGCAAATTAATGGGACTGAGATATGGATCATTTAAAAGGAGCAGCGTAATGCAATTAAACATTAGACAGTTCCCACTGCAACGTTTATCCATTGTTCCCTGCTTTGCCTTCTGCCAGAATTATTCTGGTCTGGACGAGGGGAGTATAATTGAGGAAATAATTCATTTCCCTGGCCAGTTGCAGCCACAGTCTCTCCTGAACCTTCAAGCTGCCTGTATTTGCAGTAGAGTCCTCAGACAGAGAGGGGGATCTGGGACCCTCAGCGGGGCTGCTGCGGCCATGGGCTGGTTGGTGGGAGCAGCTCTGGTCCCTGCTCACCTGAGCAGCTCCGACAGCGGCAGCGGCACAGGTTTGTTCCCTCACCTCTCAATCCATGCACTGAGTGAGAAGAAGAAAAATAACAGGTGGTGAGGCAGGAGCAGCCTGCAATCAGAGATTATGTGCGCGCTTCGGGCAAGTCCTCTTTTTTCTGTAGTCTGTCTTTTAACTCTCGTTATCCCAACGGATGAAGGATCTTAGACTGTTTTGAGAAGATGCTGTTGTGGAGGATGGAGCTCTGTCTGCTGCCCTTCCGCCAGTGTCTGTGGTGGCTGTCTGCCCTGCAACGTGTGCACACAAGTGTCGTGCCAGGAGAACGCAAACGTGCCGCTCCTGCTTACATCCAGAGATGGGAGCAGCTGGGTGGTTGTGGCTGCACCTGGGCCCCGTGGCACACGCTTGGCTGGGGGCTGCATCCCTTTCCCTTCGATCTCCTCCCAGTTCACAGCAGTGCTCAGTGCTGTGGGTATGCACACATGCATTTGCTGCACCGCTGCACTGGGGGGCTGCTGCTTTTGCTTCTGGAGCTTTTATCAGCACTCTGCATCAAGCAGTTTTCCTCCTCCTGTTTTCTCCTCTCCTTTCTTCTTTGTCTGAAGCTGCCACCTGTCCCACTTCACTGTCAGCTTCCCCTTTGCCTTTTTCTGCTTAATTCATTCTTTCACCTCGGTTTCTTTTTCACTAAACAGACCTCTTCCTCTTCACTCTGCTCCCTCTCAACACTATAGAAGAAGCCCAGCTCCTCATCTCAGTAGGAGTATTCCTGCCAACTGTTTACAAAAAGTAGCACAATACCCAGGCTGAATGCTGACATAATTACATACCCAGCCAGAGTGTAGTAAATAATCCTGCTTTCAAGCTTTTGCCCAGTGGAGAGTCTTTTGCCATCTCCTTTAGCCCAGGGGTGAATGTATTATACTTGGCTGCTTTTACTTATATTCTGGAAATAAAGTCAGTGCAGTCAGTGCACATATATGGTATTGCCATATAAATTTCCCATCTACACGTTACGTGTCTGAATGTGCATTGTACATCTCTGCTCCTGGTGCGGGCTGTGAGAATAGTGCTGGGCAAGCATGAAGTCAGGGAAGGAGCAACTGCTGAGCTGTGGTTATTGTTCCATCAGTAAAGAAAGATGGCTGTGGGGTGAAGGTCAGGAGCACGGGGTTAGTTGGCTGCTTGGTTGGGGTGCTGGCTGGTTTCCCAGGGATTTGTGTATGTACAGTGTGAATGCTGACTGTGGGCATTGTCAGCACAGTTGTATTTCCAGTAGTGCTCTGAGCCCGAGTCTGTCTGCAGTTGCTCTGATTGTGAGTCAGTCTGTCTGCAGTTGCAGTAGCCGTGAATCAGTGTCTGCCTGTAATTGTGTGGGTGAATCAGTGTTGGCTTGTTACACTTGTGAGTGCAAGCGGTTTCCTGTAGCGGCTGTGGGTGTGAATCACTCTACAGTCCCTCTGGATGTGTTTTCAAGTGGAGAACTGCAATACTGAGATTAGTTTTGTTTTGATGAGAAACTGTCAGGCAGCTCCTTGTTTTGAAAAATTAAAGCTAAGCTGGGAGTTGGGCACGGAGCTCGCTTAGCTCCATCACCAGCCTTCTGCAGCAGGGACCCAGATTAACGCTTGTTTTTGCGATCTGTGTTAATCTGAACCTTTAAATTTCCTTCCCTTGTGCCTCTGGTTTCAAGTGTCCCATTATGCTGGTGTCTCTTGCAGAGCCGCAGACGACGCATTTGGTAACCATCACATGTGCCTTGTACCTTGCATGGCAGATTGATGGGAAGGTTGTTTATGGCCTGTGCAGGGTGTGCATTGATAGGGACTGCTCACTGTGCTCCTCTCGGGTGGAAAGCACAAACGTTTTCATGTCTGAGCTGAAAACTGTGGTTCCTCTGCCATGTGCAGCTTGCTGTGAGCCAGAGCTGTTTCTCTGAGATGGTAAACAGCAAGTTTGATTCAGGTAGGCAGGGGTACAGCTGCCTTCTCCTCGTTCTCTGATCCTTATGAATGCTCTGGTAGCTGTTGGGCTTCTGGCAGCATCTATTTAGCACAAAGCAGAGCTAAGCAGAGAGCCAAGTCAGAAATCTGGGCTATGTTAGATGATGGAAGCAGAGCACTCCCGTTGGTCCAGGCTGACAGACAGCCTTCCCTGTGCTCGCTGGTACAGGTGGAGTGGTGCTGGTGGGGCTGGAGTGCTTCCAGTGCATACTGGCTTGGTGTCTGTGCTGTGCAGGGTGTGTGTGCCTCCTGGTTAGCTCATCTCACAGCAGGGAGCCTGTCAGACAAGAGTCTTGTGAAGCATCACGCTTACTCCATTATTTCTAGGCTCCCAGACAAACAGTGTCTGCTCATTGCAACCCCTGCACCTCCCCAAAAAATAGTTTTATTCAAAGAAACTCTTCCTTTTTACTGAAGCTATTGAGAATTGAAGTGAAACCTTCCCAGCCAGGGACACAAGGCAGCATGTGTATCATCTCCCTTTATTGCTGCTGCACCGTGTGCTCACTGGCTGCCCATCTCTGCAGAGAGCTCCAAGCCTTCCCCACAGCAGTGATGTCCGCAAGGCCGGTGTGTTGCAGAGGATCGGGGCCGGCTGTGTATGTCTGAACAGCTCTGTGATCTGTGAGGGATGCCAGAGGACCTCTCCTGATGACTGGGACCTGGTTTGAAAGGCTCCAAGGCAATAAAGAAGGGCTCTGAGGAGCCACTTGTGCTGTGTGAATGCACCTGATCTGGAGATAAATATGCAGGTGTTGTGAGGTCACCTGCAGTGCTTGGCTGTGCTACTGTGCAGGTGGTGGATGTGCTCAGCACCAGCCGGGTTGAGATAACACTTTTTCCCCAATGTGGGAGTGTTTCTATCCAAGCCTTTGGAATGTGGCTGCCTCTGCTTCCCAGCCTGTCTTCCAGCTGGCTTCCCAACACCAGCTCCTCTTTGCACATACCCCCTGAGATACCTGATTTGGCAGAGATGCAGAGCAGCTGCAGGTCCTGGGGGCTGTGGACTGAGTGGGAGCTGCAGTGCTCAGCGCTCCTCCAGCTGATGCGACTGATAAAAGTATGTGGCACATGGGCACAGCTCAGTGACACTGCAGGTACACCGAGACTCTTGGTGTGGTAACAGTGGGCAGATGTGTCCTATGGGCTGCTGCTTCATCAGTGCCACCTGCATGATGAGCCTGGCTAAGTGAATCAAATTGCTCCCTTGGCTGTGTGTGTTTCAAGGAGGTGGGAATTTGAGGAAGATGCCAGTGTGACTCTCGCAAATGTACCTGTGTGGCTTCGCAGGGCTCTTCACTCTCTATTTGCTTTCCTTTGCTTGCATTCTCCCTCTCTGAGTTGTTCTCTCAAGGTTTTTTGCAAGCTGTACCTTTCATTCTCCACCTCCAGAGCTCTTTCCCTTGTCAGCATGAAACCTGTGCTAATCATAATTTCCTAGGAAAGAATTTCAGAATATTTAATGGCTTCTACGATAAGGAGTGCTTGAAGGATTAGGCCCAGCATGAAGAGTTAGGAGATCCCCTTTGGTTAACATAGCTACATGGAGACCTTGCTGATCCAAAAGGTGCCAGAACCCTTTGGTTCCCAAATCTCATCCCACGAGGAACCAGTGTATCACTGTCTTGGGGAGAGGGAAGCTTTTCCAATTCCTCCTTCCAAAACTGCACATCCAGCAGGAAAGCTCTATTTCTTGGGAGTGTTGTTTTGCTATGGTACTCTGGAGATTGGGCATGCAGCATGTGTTGGAGAGGAGTGGGCATATTTATGATGCCTTTAGGTATCTGGCTATAAAGAAACCTGCCAAAATCCCGAGTGCACTGAATTGTACTTTAAGTATTGCCGAATCCCAGCTGCAAAATGTTAGTGGGGCTCCTTAGAAAATCTGCAATTGATTCAGCTGTGGAGGTTACCAGCAACTGCAGAATTGGTGATAAATGTGTTTGCTAAGCATGCCATTAAGAAATGAGCCATGGGCAGATGGAGGAAGGAAGTGCAGAGTTGCTTTGAGCACTTCCCATCCTTATGGAGAAGGTGCTGGGAGCTGCTGTGCCATGGGGATCAACTGGGCCCTGGCTAAGCTCTATTTAAAACTGCGTTTTAGGGGAAGGAGAAGTGAAGACATCCTCTGCTGAGGTTTCCTTGCATTCTTCAGAGATGCAGTCCTTGCCTGGCAATGGGGTGATGAACACCAGAGCTGGAAGGAGACTGCTCCTTCTGTGTCTGCCCCAGTACTGCTTGGCTCAGCATCTTGAGGCTACCAGGGTTCACCATCAGCAGCCCCTGTGTCAGTCAGGAATACCAACCACAATCCTTCAGACTGGGTCTGCTTTGCAATCCGTGTCTAAGAAGTGTAACAGAGCCAAAGAGTAAGGAAAATGCAGCATAGTCTCTTCTATCCAAATCCCCCAGGCAAAACATGAAACAAGAACCAAAAGAAAGAGTTAGAAAACAGTGCCAAGCTATTTCCCATGCTGTGCAGTCCTTCCTGAGCCCTTAAGAGCCTTCACAGTGAACCAGCCATGCATGTGCTCTCTTGCCCTATCTCAGGGGCATCCTGTGTGCCAGAACACTGAGTGCTCAGAGCAGGGGACTGGTGAGGACAGATACTCTCTTAATACAGGTATGCAGAGCTGTTTCTGATCCTTAAAATGAGACTTGAGCATGTATTTAACTTGATTCAGGAAATCCTGCTATCCTTGGCTAGCACCTTCAGCAGAGCAATCCAAAGTACAGAATTGACCATTCATCTCCATGTAAGGAAAACTGCATGATCCAAGGTCAGGTGGAAATGTGGTTGTCTTGAACTCTTGGTTCAGACAGCCATCGGGTGGCTTTTATCACTTCTCCAGGCCTTACTTTCCCTGAATTACTTCAGCTTACCAAGGCACCCAGCCTTGGTGCATCATCTTCCCAGCCTGTGGTCTCACCAAATCCAGGAGTTCCTTCAAAGCCATGAGGCATCTGCTGTGAAATGGGATGGTCCTGATGCACGTGGATAGCACTGGTTAAAAATTCTGGTGGTGCAAATTCTGCCAAAACAAACAGTTCATTGAAATGTGTTGAATGGGAAAGCGATTTCAATAAGATTTCTTTAGCGGTGATGTGGGGAAGGGAGAGGGAAGCCAGCAGTGGGTTTTTGCTTTTGGCTGGTGATTGAAGTTATCTTAGAAAAAAAAAAAAAAAATCCTATTGTATAATCTTCAAGTTTAAGAGAATTGAAAGGAAATCTGTTGAGGAGCTGCTAATTGAAGGAGTTCTGAATTTGCCTTGTAAGAAACATCAACACTTTAGCTGTCCTTGTTCTGTTTTGGAACAAGCTTCCCCAAACTGATGGAGTTTCCCACAGAGCAGATGTTCATTCCCTAATTTGTACTTCATCAGCAAATACTTGAAATCCAAGCCTGTGTCCCTTCTCAGCTATAGGGTGGCAGGAGTCAGAAGATTGATTTCAAAGCAGGGCTCATTGCCTATGGTGGTGTAGGTGTGCCTGTGCCAGGACAGCTTCCCCCAAAGTGTTCACTTTCTGGTAGTGGGAGGGTTGTGCTCCACTTGGTAGCCTTCCACTTAAATAAGGCCCTGAACCAAACTTTCAGCTACACAACATTAATCCATGTGCTGATGCAGAGGCTTTAAATGAGTAATGGGGAGGAAGACAAAGGTAACATGTGAAATATGCTCCATGCAAGGCTGTGGTCAAAAGGAGTCCCTGGCTGTGGCTCTGGGCTCACGGCTGTGCCTGGCTGATGCAGCACAAGCTGCCCTGTGTGCCAGGCAGGAGCTGTCTGTCGGGCAGACGTCATGACAAGCTGTATTTATCCTGGCTGTTGCTTGGCAGTACTGTTCCGAGGTGCATCAACATAATGAGATACATAAAAGGGGAAAGGCGGTTAAATGTGTAATTGCATCACAATAAACGTAAAACTGAATGTTAATGAAAAAATCTGAGCACGCTTAGTGTGGTACAGTTGAACACTCCCACTACCTCGGGCCTCGGTACCCTAACTTTATGATAATTTCTGGTGATGTCATTAGCAGAAATAAATGAGGGTCTAACTGTCCAGAAAGACATTAGAAAGAGAAAAAAAATGGGTTTTGAGACTTGTGGGTGTCCCTGGGCAGCATGAGTTGGGGGAGCCACTGCCGGGTGATGCCTGAGCATTAGAGGTGAGGAGAAGGAAAGGATGGGTGCAAGAAGCAGTGTGATCACTTTGGAAATGGAACTATGCAATGACTGGGAGAGATCAAAGCACCTGAGGGGCTGCGGGATGCTCAATGAACGTGTATATGTGAACGTACATTCCTGGCTCTGACCCTGCCTCTGGTCCAACAAATGCGACACTCCAGAAAGAGTACAATGGCTGACATGGATGAACCACTGGGAAAAAAATGGAACCAAATCAATTGCTTTCCTCCTAGTAAATTAAGTCTTCTCTCTTCTGTGCTCCCGTGGCAGGTTTTGGAGGCTCGCTTGCTGCTCGTTGTGCACTGAGGCCATGGCACCGCGGCTCACCGGAATGGCATCTCTCTCTCTTGCTGCCCTCGGACTCCTGCTGTCAGCTGTTCCTGCTGATGCTGGGTAAGCTGGCAAGAGGCAAGGCCTTTGGCCAAGGCTGCTGTTCTTTCTCTGTGCTTCAATATACCTGCGCTGGTACCTGCATGAAGCAGTTCAGGGCAAAATCCTGAAAAGATTCTCTGCTGTTTCTTTCGTTGTGCTCCGGGGCAGCCTTTGTGGGCACGTAACACAACAGCAATGACTGCTGCCAGTGCCTCTGCTCTCAGCCCCTGTGCCTTTCACCCAGTGACTGCTCAGTCTTGCACAGCTGAGCAGACTGATTACATTAACACTATTTGAGCTGTTCTTGCTAAGGATGCTTGTCAGCATCTTTTGTAACAAAACTAGTTTTCAAACATAGCCTTTCTGCATTACAACTTTGGGTGAGGAGTGGGCTTGGATGATTTTTAACCTGAAAGTGACACACACATCTCTTTCCAACTCTAATTTTTTAAAATACTCTTTAAAAACAAGCAATCTGGAAAACAATACTGCTTCAGCAGTTTGGCTGTTCGTGATGTAAGGAGAACTAGGCACATAGGATCATAGACTCTTAGAATGGCTGAGGTTGGAAGGGATCTTAAGCCAATCCAGTTCCAGTGGGGATGTAATGACTTTTCCCCCAGCCTCTCCTAATTAAATTTGCCGTATAACTGTCTTCCCTGCCTAAAGGCTTTTAATTCATCCCTCCTTGGAGTGTTTCACTGGTTCTGCTGTTACCCCCCTGCCTGTGCCGCTCCCCTGGTGCTTTCCAAGTGGATCCTATACTGCTTGCGTTGAAGTCAAAACCTCAAATGTCAGCCTAAGTAAAACCACTTTGAAATTTGTAAACTCATTTTTTTCCATTGCTGCTGAGTCTCTGCCAGGAGTTCTTTCACAAAAATCTGTCCTCTCGCTCTTTATATTATGGGTAATTTTTAAAGATAGCTTATAAAACATTAATGAATGAGCTTTCATGAGCGTGCTAGCTATTCATAAGTTATAGATGGTTATATACCCATCAGCAGACACGGTTACAGATTGCTTTTAACTGTGACATCTAGTGAAAGCTGGCATAATTGAAACCTCGCTAATTACAGCAGGCACTTGTTAAATTCCTCAAAATCCCCTTTACCTGGGGGAGTGCAGGTATTTCAGATTTCCTTTATGCTCAAGTCCAGGTGAAAACCAGAATCACTGTTTTGGTTCAGATAAGTCTTAAAGGCTGAGATGCTGAGGGGTTTTGCTGTTTCAGCATTGTGATGTTGCATGGGGGCTGAGGGATGCATCTCAAGTGCTTCATGGCCTCGTTCAGCTGCTGGAGGTTGAGCTTCCTGCCTTGACCACTTCTCCCATAAGAGCTGGTATTGGCTCACTACAAATCAGAGACCAAGAACCCTTGTGAGATGTGAGATCTGATCCCTGGAGAAACAAACCTCAAGCACTTGAAAGCCAATTTCCCACTGTCTTTGGTCACTGATGCAGACAGATTAATGTCAAAATTGCTCAAAATGAGATATTTCAATTAACGGCGACATGCTGAATAACATCGATTCAGCCTCTCTCTAAAAATAACTACAACCTTCCTTGCTCTTTTTTTTTTTTTTTTTTTTTTGGTAGAAATCAGATTTTATTATTCCTTTATCTTACAGGAAAGGGATTTTGTGTTGGGGAATCATTTTGGTACAAAACTCCCAGCAGCTCTGCTGCTTGTCACCCTCTCGACCCCTCATAGGATCTTTACAGGTGGACTCATAATGTCAGAGGTGGCTCATCTAACCAGATGGGATGCTGCAGGATTACGCTTTGAACAGCTTCACTGATATTGCACCCTTCCTCTTCCTTTTTTTTTTTCTCTTTTTTTTTTTCATTCCTCTTCATAATGATTTCTCAATCCTTGCACTTCATTTCCCTGCTCATACCAAAGCCATGGCTGCACCCCATAAGCTGAGCAGAGCTGATGGGCTGAGTGAGCCCTGTGCTGTGCTCTGGGGCTGCTCCCACCTCCTGAGCAGAACTCTAGAACACTGGTTTGGTGACAGTGATTTTCCTTTTGCTTTGCACCTCGGAGGAGTTTGCTGGGCTTTCTCCAGTGTTATGCCACGTCCCTTATTTTTTATTTTTATTCTTTTGTATTTTTATTCCCTTCTCCATCTCTCCTGCAATCTCAGCATCTCTACTGAGTTTTGTTTTGTTTTCTGTTTCTTAGTCTTCTGCCTTTTCATTAGTTTTGTTCCTACCAGTTATTTCTGCTGGGAAAAGCTGTACTTGGAACTTCAGCACTGATAGATACCCTGTGCTGTTTAAAATCTTTGAAGCAGCCAGTTTTGTGAGGATTCGTAGGCTTCTTTCTGTTGATTGAAAGGGAAACACAAAATGCAAATGTGCTATTTGAGCCCCTTGGGCTTGCAAAATTGCACTGGATATTTTGTTTGGTGATATGAGTTTTGTTTGAGAAATGTGCTGCTTATTTTGTTCCACCTGGGGCAGAAAACGCCCCAAGGAAATCATCTTATTTGGGGCTCCTAGGCTTCTTGCATTGAGCGGAGATAGGAGCATGAAAACTCATTTGATTTTATAAACAGGGAAAGTTCAACAAACTGCAGAAATGGCTCACATAGGGTTTTAATGGCAGACTCAGCCTCCCAGCCTGCTTTACTGATTTCCCATTTTTCTATCCCTCTTTCCTTTTCCCAGGGGGAGAACACTTGGAAATGGGCTGATATGGTAAATAACTGGCAGCACTTGCTGCGTGCCTCCTGCAAGGAGAAGCCAGCACTTGAATAACCCTCAGATTCCCCAAACCTTTGTTCCTCCATCTGCCTTTCTTAGGGGCAGAAGAGGGACACCAGCACAAGGTACTCCTAATTGGGCTGGGACATGAATAAGTGTCCTTTCATTTCCATAGGTATTTAGAGTGTATAAAGAATATTTCTATTCTGATTGTGGCTTTTTTCCTCTCTCCTCTTTTCCGCAAACACACCAGACTTTCTCAGAAGCATGTTTCAGACGTCGTCGATGACAGCAAAGACAACATCACCATTTTCACGCGCATCCTGGACAGGCTGTTGGATGGCTATGACAACCGCCTAAGGCCTGGACTCGGAGGTCAGTTGGTTGGAGTGATGTTCTCTGCACCTGTGCAGCTTTAGAAATGAGGGGCTGCACAGATGACTTTTTAACAAAACTGATGGTACTGGGAGGAAAGCCAGAGCCAGTCCCTTGTTGATTGCGTTGTTTTGGGTCCGTTCTGTCTCGTTGTTTGGTATTTTGTGAGAAGAGAGGAACAAGTCTCTACAACTGTTGTGGCCTTCTGTGACATTACATTGGTAGGCCTGTAGATGGAGCAAATATAATTTTATTTATTTCTGCTACTTTAATAGGCAGTATCATGTCCTAAATTATGACACCACCAGCTTGCAGAACCTTCCATCCACATTGGCACTGCTTTTTAGTTGCTGAGTTTTGCTGCAGAGCCTCTCTCTTGATGTCTTCTCAGCTGTTCCCTACATAGCTGTTACCTGGGGGGATCTTCTATGTGTACTGATCTGGGTACCATGCACTCAGCTGGGCTCTGCTATCTTCTGAGCTTCCTTCAGCATTGCCATTACAGTAGCTGCTGAGCTCTTCTCCAAGCACCTGCAGATGTTTAAGTGCTTTAGAAAGCAAAACCCTAGATAGTCACCTTCCAGTGCTCATGGCATGCATCTACCATGCTGTATGGAGGAAGAAGCAGCAGGGAGATGTTCCTTCCTACTGGAGGAACTGCAGTTCCTACCCAGAGCTGGACTTGCCATGCATCTGTCATTCCTTGTACCTCTCACTACTAAGCTTTCTGTCTTCCTGCGTGCTGGTTATAAAGCAATAGCCAGGAATTGCACCCTGTGTTCCTCTGCCCACCTTCTTGTCTCCACCTTGTCGTGGTCGTCTTCTTACATCTCTCCTAGAGAGCTATGGCCCTAAGAAGAGGCTGTGTAAAATTTGGAGAAGGGTTTTTCCAGTGAGCATCCTCACTTCAGATGGGCTGCCATGCCGCAGAACCCAGCTGGGAAAGGGTTATTCTATCTGCATAGCCTATCCATCAGTTTTATTGCTTTTGTTGCTTGTTTCTTTCCCCCAGAATTAACTGCGGTCCCACTAATAGCTTTGCTTCCTCAAGTCTCCCCGATGGCTCTATTGATTTAACTCAAATGATTCTGAGAGAGGACTGAGGGGGCATTTATGTTCACCGTAGGCTCAGTTGCAGACATCCCTGTACTAAGTATTAACAAGAGGACTCCCAAGAGCCCCCTTGCTGGGAAAGTTAAAACCTTTCTTGGAATATCTCTGCTCTGTTGCTTTAGATCCTTTAATAATGTGCTTAACATAATAAATTGTCTTTGCCTGAGCCAGACACTGCATGCTCGAAGACTGCTTTCACCTCTGACTTTCCCTCATGGAACACTCTGGCAGATGCAGATAGGAGGTTGTAACAAAGGCTGTGGGTTTGGGGGGCTCAGGCAGAAATGAACCTGCTGCAAACCGGGAGCCATCCTGGCGTGACTGTCAGCAAGAGATGGGCTTCCAGTGCCCAAGGTTATGCAAGAACCAGTGGATAACCAGGCAGCAGGGCTTGCAGGCTCACTTCTTGGCCTTGTTTTCCTCACTTTGTGTCAGACGTGTTCTTCTGAACCCCCTTGTCAGCACATGGGAGCAGTATGGGGCTGGCTGTGCCCAGGCTCCTGCCCCCGCATCCAGCAAAGTCTTTTCCGTGCCCACTGAGAACTGAGCAGTGTTTGTTTAGACTTTGGAAAAGGAGTCTGTGTAAGCAACAGAGTGTTGATGTGGTGACTTCTCCCCTCAAGATAGCCTCTTTGTATTTATTTTCTTATCCCCTCTGTTTCCACCATCTGCTGCCACCCACTCTAATAGCTGCCATGCCAAAGCTCCTCTTCCCATCAGGATGCTGCAGACTCAGACTGAAGCACAGCAGTGCTGAGGCTGCTTAGGAGCACCCAGAACTGCAGAGACTGTGGTCCGTGCCTGGGTGCTACCCCATCCCTGAGATGTGGCTCAGGGCATCCTCTTACGTGAGGAGTCCTTGCAGTCCTGGTGATTCTTGGATGTCTGGGAGCATGCACCAAGCCATGTTGGAAGAAAGGCTGAGGGGGAGAAGTGTCTATTAGATCCCTTCTTCAGGAACACCCATGGCAGTGGGGACACAAGCACCTGTGTCAGCAAGAAGTCTTCCATGCCTGGTAGGAGGTTTTTCCCCTGTTTCTGTCACGTGTCCTGGGAATGGCTTGCTCCAATGGCCTGAGTCCTCTGCTGTGTCTGACCCCATGACCACTGAAGGAAATGGGGAAAGGAGTAGCTACATAAATGGATTGTGTTATGGAGCTTGGAGAGGAAGGAACTTTCAGCAGATAACTTGTCTTTCCCCTGGGTAAACACTGCAGATGGGTTATTAAGTCAGAAGAGGAACAGAAATGGACCCTGAGGGAGTAGAGACATCTGTTGTCACGGCCAACCTTGTGGGAGAAGAAAATCTCCTGCAGAGTGAGGTTCTATATGGGCAGCTTTGGCCTACCCTCTCAGTCTGGAGTGGTGGATTGCATGGATGCTCTGCCTGGCCCCTCAGGGCTGTGGTGAGGGGCACCTATTTATAGCTCACAAATTCTCTTTGCTGCTGGGGCTTCCTGCAGAGAGGGCCTCTGCTTTGAACCTGGTGCTTGCCTTACTGCAAGGGTTGGAGTGAGAAGTTATGGCCAGGAGAAATGGGTCGGGCTGGCTGACGAAGGAAGAGATGTCATACACCTGGAAAGGAAGGGCATGAATGTGAGTGATGGGACACTGAGTAACACTCTGAGAATGACTGATGCACAACAACTGTGTGTGTGCTTTGGCTGCTTACTGTGAAGAGCGATTGGTGTTCTGCAGTCCTTGCACGGCCAGCTGGATGCCCACACCTTCACCTCATAGAGGTCATAGTGCCTGTCGTTGGGTTGTTTGAGGTTCAGCGATGGTCCCTGTGCAGCTCTCACCTCCAGCAGCGTTATTTCCATCTGGTGGTTGTTGGGTTTGTTCTGTTGCAACT
Organism: Meleagris gallopavo; assembly: GCF_905368555.1. Taxonomy (NCBI): domain Eukaryota; kingdom Metazoa; phylum Chordata; class Aves; order Galliformes; family Phasianidae; genus Meleagris; species Meleagris gallopavo. The sequence goes on from NC_139412.1 coordinate 10,641,938, forward strand.
TAAATGCACTGATCCTGTGAATGCTAGGGGAGAAGTAGATGGGAGGTTTCCAGACTTTTCACAGCCTTTTCCTTCCTTTTAATGCTCTTTGGCAATATCACATGGAGAGTTTCAATGTTTCTTCCCTTTTCTATCAGGGAGGAGGCACAGGGGCCTTTCTATAGCCATTTCTAAGCAGGGGAAAGATTTCTCCCATCTCAGCCTCCTTACCCTCCGAAGCTGTCTGGTTTGGAGGAGATGAGGGAGTCTGAGGTGCTGCTCAGTGTGTGAGGTTCTGAGTGAGTCTGGAGCAGTGGTGGACTAAACTCCCATACTGGGTGGTCAGAGAAGACTGCGCTCCAGAAAGCTGCTGGGCTTTCCTAGGGGCTGCCAAGAAGGGCAGGGTTTTGTCACAAGGAGAAGGTCCACGAGGTCGCAGTTTTTAAGAGATGGACTTCAAACTTTCTGGATAAGCCAGTTTCTCCAACTGCAATTAAATAGTAATTTGTAGCATGTTAAGCAGTTGGTCTGGTCTCGATGGCTGTTTTCCCACCTGGATGCAGCATCACTTTCAGGGTAATTTGTGGCATTTCCTTGGAAAAACTCCTATTTCATCACTCTGGAGTCCACATATGTCTGTCCAGACACTGCCCCATCAGCAGGACCAGGTCAGACATCTTGTTGGTCTGTGTCCCCATGATGTGATGAGGGTTAGGAGCCTACTGCAGGGCAAGGGATCAGCAAACACAAGCAGCTAGATTAAAGCAATGCCATTCACTAAGAACAAGGTATGCGGCCCTTATGATCTCTTCTCCCCTGGTGGCGGGGCATCATCCTCAGGGCTGGCAGCAAGTGGGTCCCCCCAGCCAGAGAGAAAGTCCCATCTTGTGTCCTCACAGTTGGGGATATTGATTGCCTCCTCTTCCTCATTTCCAGTGAGATGTTGTTCTTCATGCCTTGCTGTCAACATCTTCATGCTCGCAGTGGGCTCAGCGCAGAAGCCCTTTGGCTCAAATGTTTTTCAGGCTCTGCCTCTTGTACAGAACTCAAATCAAGGATGCCCAACACAAGCACCCCTGGTGCCTTTTATCTGGGCTTGCTATGTCAGCTCTGCCTTGCAATTGGTTTTGATCTGTAGCCACCTGTTAATATTTATCCTGCTAATAGATTCTCTTTATTCTTCTCTAAGTGAAGTGCACCCCAACTGGAGCTTTCCCTGTTTTCTTTCCATGGTTCAGTGTTTTTTTCTGTTTGTTTTACTGATGGTGCAGTTTGGCATGATGTCTTCTGAGCAAGCAAAAGTCTTTTACTACTCATATTTCACCAACTCAAGTGCTGATGGCCAAATGTTTTGGTCTTGGGTTCAGAGTGGCTCCATCTATGTTGACACACTCCTGTGAGCCGCTCAGTGTGTTACACCCAGTGCCTCTGTCTTCTTGTCATGACCTCCTGCAGGTAACGGCTTCTCAGTTATTACATGGCCATCCAGGCAGAGGGGCTGAGATAGAATGAAAGAATTACAGAAGTGCTCCCTGCAGCTGATTCCAGGAACCAGGGGGGCTGGGTTCTCTCTGCCCTCGAGCTCCTTTACTCTCCAAGGTGCTGTTTTTCACCTGTGTGTCATAAAGCTACCTACAACTCATGTCATAAACATTATCTCGATCTGTTGTTTGTGCAGGAGAAGCATTAGATGACAAGCCCAGTGGTCCGTTGTGTTTTGTTTTGATTTCCAGGATTTCAGAGCTATGCTTAATCTGTTTCTCTGCCTTAATATTCCACCTCTCCTAACTTCTCATCTTTTCTCTCTGATCTGACTTCATGCCTTGCATTGATTACTCTGGGGAGGAATTTTCCTCTTTCTTAGAGGAAAATCCATGTCTTATCTCAGCTTTTTGTCTTTGTCTGAGATTCCTTGATGAGTTTTAATTTGAAGCTGAAACATTGCCTGAGCAGTGATTTCTTCTATTTACCTTTCTGGGCAACAGGGACCCTGCTCCGTCTTGTCAAATTTCTGAAGTTAAGATCTATGACCAAATACAGGGGGGAAAAAAAAAAAAAAAGGTTGCTTTCCCCTTGAGTGCAGCTCTCTGAAGGCAGCTTTGCCATGGATTTGCACAGCCCCTGATGCTCCCCTCTCTTGTGCAGAAATCCCTGGTGCTGCTGTTTAAACCCCTGGTGTAGAGGGAGAGGGAGCTCAGTGTGTAAAGGCATGTACACATCAGAAGGCGAGTGAGGAATATGGACTTGACAGCTATGCCTAAGGGTGACTCTTAAATAAGTTATGAATTTGCTTAGGGCAACAGACTTGTATCAGAGCTTCAGGGATATCACAAACATTCCGGAGGGGTCAGAAACCCATCGTGAAAAGATTCATCACTGCCAGTACAAAGCAGCACCTGGGCTTCAAATCAGTGCCGTGTCCCTTGGGGGCAGGGGCAGGTGGGACAGACACCGTGTGGGTCCCTGCCAGCAGCCCTGTCCAGGCAGGAACTGTGCAGCTAAGTGATCCCCATTGATGAAGCTGTCCTTGGTCACCTTGGTTCTTCATGGGGGAGTGACCAAGCCTTCAGGTTGCAGGGAACTGGAGAGGGTAAAGGTGTTTCTCAAGCTGCTTTGGGTGCCTTTTTTAGACACTACCTTAATTTACTATTTTATTTACTACTTTATTTACTAATTTGCAATGAGGAGTGTGTCCCAAGCCACTTACCCCACTGTGCATATATGCATGTTAGCAAGATTTTCCCAAAGGTTGAGACATTTTTCCAGGAGAGTAAGTTTTTGGAGGACTTTGTACCCAACTCATTTATACTGGAATACCTCTCAAAGCTTCGGTCCTAGACTTGTCCGAAGCCAATGCTGAGATCAGGCAGCTCGTCCCTCCCCAGAGGGGAAGCTGTGGGTATGAGCTAGAGATAGGATGATGCCATTTGTTTATGATGACTCTGGAAGGCATGAGCTGGTGTATAAGCATGCTGAACATGTGTTCAGTGGTTCTAAGAACATTAGTAGATGGTGTTATAGATGGCTATAAACTGCTTACAAGGATGTCTTTATTGATCTGTTGGACCATGGCAGCTAGACATTTATTAGAGCTTCCATCCGTTCAGTCCCATGTAAGGGATTTGTAATGTGTCTTTAATTCAGATTGTGAAATAAGATTTTTTCTTTTTATTAGCTTCTACTGAGTTTAAAAACAACTTTAATTGGTTAATTCTGGGAAATTGGTGTTGAAACAACTGGTCAGATATTGAGGAAAGAGCAGTTATTTTATTCATTGCGCTAGAAGACAAAATGCTTGCAGCAATTCATGTATCTACACAGAGGCACCAATTGTGTCTGCTTGATGAGGAAAAGTCACTGACTGTGCTGGTGGTGGATTTCAGACCAGTTCCATCTGGAGGGAGAGTTCAAATCACATCTTCATGGCTCCTTGTGACAAGGGGATTGATGCTGCTGATTTAGACCAGTAGTGTGTTAATGCTGTTTTGTTTGTTTAAGGATTATTATCTGATTAAATCAAAGTATTGTTTGTGGGGCTTTGGGAAGTGAGCTGCTACAAGGCTGTGTGGGCTGAGCCTATGGGTTCCCTTAGCCAAGCTCTGCTTAAAGTAAAATTCTTACTTTGTTGTCAGTAAATAGCAAAACTCTCACTTAGTCTGGTGGGGCCAGGAATTTACTCTGCTGATTTATTTGTCTCTGCATCCTAACCTTCAAAAGTGCGACTCTGAAAGACATGCCACTAATGGTTCTTTAAAAAAAAGAAACACTTTTGTGGTGTACTGCTAATTGCAAACATAGGGCATAGCTTAGTTCTGAATCTGCAATTTGCTTTGTGAGAAAAGGACATCCTGTTCACTTTACTTTCTAGAATAGCATAATTCAAACCAACAACATGGGTAAAGCAAGTGTTTTTTTTTCTCAAGTCGACTGGAAAATCCCATTGATGACAAAGTTCAGATTGAATCAGTGGATGGGATGATTCACGGCTGGAGCGAAATAAATTGAAAATTCAGGAGGCATTATTTCAACTGCAAAAGTAATTTCAGGTGCTTCTTTTTTGAAAGGATGAGTTGCAATTCTGGTAAACTTTCTAAGGGAAGGGATGCAATGACAATAAAGAAAAGAAGGAACCTCCACACACGGCAGTTTGCAAAGGGGGAATATGGCAAAGGCTCTGCATTGAGGAAGTGATCTGCATTCACACAGAGCAGGTTTGATTTTTGCAGTCCTGAATTCATGCTTACCTGAAGGGACGTCTCCTGTAGTGCTGTGAGTGCCGTGTTAGCCACTTAACAGCCACTGTTCTGCCAAAAATGAGGGTGTAAACTTCTCGTTCCAGACGTTGTTTTCTACAGAGGGACTTGCACATGTGGGAATTAAATTAGAGGTGTTCCAGTTAGAGAGATTAGAGCCCTTCCCTCTGGAGAGATGTACCTGTTCTCATGCTAAGAATTTGGAAAAATCTTTTCCTAGAAAAGGATCCTGACTGCCTGTGAGAGCATTAAAGAACAAAAGTATGAAACCTCAGCTCTTCTTCTCCCATCGATCTCACTGTCATTACGAGAAAGCCTTTCTGATGGCTTTTCTTTGTCATGTAAGACTAATACCATTAGGTCCACTTTGGCAAGGAAAGCGACGTATAATTAATTTGCACATCAGGAGGGTAGCTATGTGATTTTTGTACAAACGAGAAGCTCCTCGGCTGCAGAAGGCACTGCTTGGGCATGGCCGTGGTGTAGGTGGGAACCCGCCTCTACCCAGGCAGGGATGGGACTGAAGGGAGCAGATGAGAAGGGAGAGAAGAAGATGGGGTGGGTTAGGAGTGTGCAGTTGGTGTGAATGTGTGCTGAATGGTTGTTTGAGGCAGGTGGAAGTATTTTCAAGCCTTTGCCTCCATCCACTGTTTTGTTGTTTTTCTTTTTTTTTTTAATCCACAGCTGTATTAGAATTATTATTTTGATGCACAATGCATTAAAAAGGGGAAGAAGAAACCCCAAACCCTATCCTGACTGATTTGTTCCCAGAAAGATATTTAATTTTGTATGTATAATTGAAAGGGGCTAAATATAGCTGTATTAATATTTATGGGCCTGCTGCTGGAGTCAATACAAGAGTTGCTGTTCAAGGCAATTAAGCTTTACCTTTTCACATCCAAGATTTCGGTGTTTGGAGATGACATTAGCTGTGTGACCTGCATCCAAGAGAGAATAAACTAAAAGCATGCCATTATCTGTTGAATATGATACCCTGTGTTTAATGCTGTTTGCTGACAGGCAGTTTGTCTCCAGCACGGGTGATCTCTTGGAAGGACAGCTGCTTCAACAGGGGCGGATCAGCAGGCTCAGGGTTTTGCAGGACTGTCCCCACGGCGGATGATGTGGATGAGGAGGAACTCAGTGACTGGACTCACGTAGAGTTAGAAAGTGGATACTGTTCACCTCTGGGGATAAGGGGAAGGAGGTAGGGTTGCAGTTTGTGGGCTGTATTCATCTCCAGCCTGGAGCTGGGGCATTGGAAACAAGGTTGTCGCTGCCTCGGGAGGACAGGGAGTGCTCTTTGCACCTTCTTCTCAGTCCTAGGCTGTCTGGGACTAGTCACAGCCTCCATGTCACGAAAGCACAGAGAAAGCAAATCCTGTCCAGAGATCTGAGCCGCTGTAGGGAGCGCGTGCACGGGGAATTAGGTCGAGGCTGAAACGATGAAAACAAGTCAGTTTGCGTTAATAGCAGAGGCAAAATGATGATGCACTTGATTTCCAAAGAACTGCCTTTCAAGAGAAGGGTATCACTAGGATAACGTGACAGCAGTCCTGGCAGCAGCTGAATTGCCCTGCATTGCTGTTTTTTGGAAGCCGCAGCTCCTCGCTGCTCCAGTTAACAATGAAGCTGTTAGACACCGTAGAAGTCCCACACTGATAAGGGCTGTCTGGATCCCACCTTTCTACTAAATTTGATCAATGTGTCAGGTTTTACTTGCTTCCATCTGGACGCTAATAGCTGCCTTTGAGGGGGAGAGCTGCAGGAAGGGGCCTTGGGCACTGCTGTCCTGCAGCAAGGGGCTGCCCCAGGGTGAATGCTGGCTGCAGGTGCTACAGAAGAGAGGTGGTCCCCGTGGGACTGAGCCTGGTGCTTGGCTCTGCTCCCAGCCCTTGTGCCCTGTGCACTTCGAAGCGTTGTGTGGGTGTGTTTCACCGATGTGTTAGCTTGGTTGCTTTTCACCTTCTTCAATAAGCATCCAGGAGAAGAATTTCCCATGGCTTTCATTTGCTTTTGGAGCACAACAGTTGCTTAAACAAGGAGGGAAAAGCATAAATCAAATGGCACACCCGTGGAGGTAGAAATGGCGGCCACACTGTTAGTGGCTTAATGTGAGGTTTGCACTCCAGGTAGTTCTCCTGAATCCAGCTGTGGTTCTGGGGATTTGCACCAGGTCACAGTGACCCCAGCAGAGTCATCATACCAATGACAGCATCCTTGTCAAAAGGTGTCAGCCTGAAAGCATACTGTTCCTTGGTATGCCACTGAGTGCCCTGAACAAGGGCAAGCCAAGCTTTATATTAAGGAGCATGGGAATTGCACCAGTTAATTTTAAAAATCTCGTTTAGCTAAAGCAGCACAAGCCTCCATGAATATTTATCTGGTGTTATGGAAGCATGTGGACTCCCACCTACTTTATTAAATTGATTTTCAATAAAAATGCCAGTGGAAGACATTTGATTAATGGCTGGTGGGACGGCACAATTAATGTGAAGCCTGGAGTCAGCAAGAAGTGTCCCCTGGGCTGCATGTCCCTGCTGGAGGCTGGGCTAAGAAAACATGGAGCAATTTCTCTGGGGGACTGTGGTAACATTTATCTGTATGGTGTCTGTGATTACATGAGCAGAAGCATTACTGAGGGCTAGTGGGGCCTGCTCCCTATTCTCTGCCTTGTTTTGTGCTTTCTGCTCAGGCTGCAACCAAGAATGGAGCAGAGCAGTGAGCTTCAGTGGTCGTGTAGGGTCTGAGTGAGGCTCCCTGGGCATTTTCATTTAAACGTATCTGGGATTAGCTCTGTCAGCTGGATCCTTGCGGCTCTCAGTGATTTGCCTGCCTGGATTTGTCTCCTGGTGGCAGGCAATTTGAAGCTGCGATGTTACAGCTCTATTAGGGAGCTCTGATGTGGTTTCCTGCCAGGATGCCCTCCAAGACCAGCACCGCCTCTGTGCTGTGCACTGGTGGGAGGTGCTGGATATGGTGCAAGCAGGGGTCACTGACTGTGATACAGGGCACAGCATCACCACCACTCCTCTCCCTCATCTCTTCCCTTGAGGTGCGTCAGGGCCAAAGCAGCTGGAGGCAGAAAGGGGACTGGAGCTCCTGATGCTGCTCTACTCTCCCTTCCAAGGCTGAGGGGCTGTTGCAATAGTTTCTATTTTGCAATCCTTTTTTTTGTATTTTTACTGTTTTTTTTTCTTGTGTAAGTGTTCTGAGGCCTGCTGCAGTGCTATTCCTGCAGGTGAAGAGGGGATCTCTGAACATCACTTGCCCTGGGAATGCAGCTTTCCTTGGAGGTTGATGCTGTGGCTCTGCCACTGCCCTTTGCTGCATCAGAGCCTGAGAGAGATGGGTACAGAAAACTGTGTGGAACGGAGTCTGGCTCAGCCCCTGCCCAGTACTGGGTTCCTACAGTGTGTTTGCAGAACTCACGGGCAACCCCTGTGTCAGCAAGGAGCTGGGCACAGGGGAGTGATGGGAACAAGGGACTGAGGGGAAAAAAGAAGACAAGAAAAAGCAGGTTCTGGCTTTTATGTGGCAAGTAAAAAGAGAGAGTCTTTGCTGAAAACAGGCAGAAAAAAGGCAGCGTGGCAGCCAACATATTCTGGAGACAGCTCTCTCCACTGTAGGCTGCAAATCGCCAAAAAACATGTCAGTAAAGAACACTGGCATACACTGCCTCTAATAAATATATATTTGAGAAAGACATTTCTTCAAAACTTCTGCGAGGAGATGTCTAATTCTGACGGGATGGGATGAGAAATGACATCTAAATGGAAGCAGGGAGTTGCTATGGGAACTGGGATGCTTTGAACGCATGTTGCTAAAACAAGAAAACATTATCCCCAGCAAAGGAAATTAAAAATCACATCTGGAGGCATCTGCCCTCTGCGCTTCTCTGCTGGAAGTGTCAGAGTGTGGTGCAGCACATCGTAATTCATGTAGTGGGCAGGACTGAGAATTCGGTATTTATTGCCCTGTGTAACTGCAGTAAGCAAAGAGCCTTCCTGCCCACGGGGCAGGCAGTGCTGTCTAAAAGCTGCTGCGGAGTGGAAGATTTGGAGTCATGATGGAATCTCCTCTCGGAGGGTTTTCCTCACTTGGGGGTAAAACAGCAGCCGAGCTGACCAGGGCCAGGCAACGTGAATTTAAAAGTTTACTTGTACATCATATCGGTATGGCTGCCAGCTAAATGAGCAGTGGCTATGTAGCCAAGCAACCCATGCATCGGAGGGGAGAGACAGCACCTCAAAACCTTGCCTCAGCCTTCAGAAAGGCAAAGGCAGTGCTGGGGGCTGTGCCACTACCTTGAGAGCAATGAAGGATGCTCGCAGCGTCACCAGCAGCACGCTGCTGCAGGGGCTGATTGAGTTCTCCCACTGATGGACATGCCAGGCAGGAGCTCACAGGGGAAATAAGGGAGCCAGCGTGCAAATTACCGTGCTGCTCCCTGCTACGGTTTGCTTGTATCTTTCTCTCTGTACCTGGCGCTGGCCTCGGGGGACACGCTTGAGATTTAAATGGACTTTTGCTCTGAGCCGTTCGGCAAGCCGCAGGAGCTGCCGCCTTTTGCTTTTGCTGCTTTTTGTGCACTCCTGTCCATCAACCAGCCTGGGACAAGGTACAGCCAGGGACACGGGAAAGCAGTGCCGAGGCTAAGGGACGTGGGGAAACTGAGGCATGACAGAGATGTGTGTCTCTTCCAGGGCAGGTTGGCACTGCCAGTGAGCTCGGAGCTCAGGCTCAGCCTACAACCCACATGCTCTGGAGAGCTTGCATTGTTCTCACTCCCTCTGCATTGACATAAAATTAATGTAATGCAGCAAGTCTCTCTGTATTTTTTTCCTGCTCGTTTCCTAGTGTTTCAGCCTTTCCACTGGTTTTCTACATCTCAATGATTATCAAGTTAGCAATAGCAGTTCTGTTATTTCACCCTTGTGTTATCTGTTTCCTGGAACTCTGATGAGTTACAGACCTCAGCAATCAGTACAAAGCTAAGGATCCCACTGGCAGTGTGCTTAAGTTTTTGCAGCTCATATCTGAGCATGTGAATGGTCTCTGGGGGCCACAGAGGTGAGATTGTGTTAAAGAAGGGCTTGCTGGCTCTGAGCTAGGCAGAGTGTGTGACGACCCAGTGGGGCTGGGGCAGAAGGGGCCACACTGTGCCCATGCCAGGACTGCCTTCCCCAAGCACCCCTGGCTGAGCCATTGAGGGCAGATATCAGAACTGAATTTGTTGTGTTATGTATTCTAATTAACATTTACACATTTTCTTGCTGTATTTATAATATTTAACAAACATGTTTGCATAGCATCTCTCTTCCATTACCACAGGGTTTCAAAGAGCTGGAGCTCTAAAAGCACGCTCACACATACATATTCCTCCTCTGTCTTTACAGCATCTGAGGGTGTCCTGAGTCCTTAAAATAGAAACTACAGTAGCTTTGTTCATTCTCTTGTTTCTGTCTGTAGCAAAAATAGCTCAGCTAATTTGTAGTCACTGTTTGTAGTCTGGATGTGTGAGGATGAGGGCTGTGTGTGAAGCCTCCATGACTGCACATCCTCACACGTTGCTTCTTCTGACTCTTCTCTGCATGGATATTTTAATTTTATATATATATATATATATATAGCCAAAAGCTTGCACCATATACTGATTCTAGCCTCTGAGTCTGTATTTGATGTCACACATTTAGCGCAGTAATATGTGCGTGTCCACATGGAACAATGAGGGGAAGCTAAATTAAATTACATGAGCCGTGCCCGTGGTTCTATGAAGCCTTTTTGGTACTTTTTTCTGCCTGAGCTCCTAATGGGGTGAGGTTTATCACAGCTTGCTTTCTGTCTTTTGTCTTCTGAAAGTTTCAGAGCTGATTTGCCGATCTGAACAAAGGCTGGCAGAAAAGCAGGTATCTCAAAGATGTTAAGACCCTGCAAGACTTGTGAAATTATGCAGATGAATGGAAAAAGTAAGAGAAATGGTTGCTGGATGGGATCAGCTGGTGTGAGGCACTGGAACAAAAAGGCAGGGAGGCTGCTCTGCTCCAAAGGCTGAGCTGACCCTCCCCATGTAACCTGCAGAGCTCGTGCCCAAGTGGCAGCAGGGGTCCTTGGGGATGAGCATCCATAGGCATGGAGGTGCTGTAAGTCCTGGATGTGCCATGCTCAGGTGGTGACTGGCTCACCTCTTGGTCCCCTGTCCAGTTCCTGTAAAGTACACTGGGTGCAGCCAGCTGAAATTTCAAGGAGAGTGACCAACAGCCTTGATTCCTTTACATTTGTGAGGCCTGTTTGATTCCAAGCCTTCAGAAGTCACCAGGAGTGTAATGGAGAGGGATCAGATTCCTTACATGGGCTGAGTTATCTCCACTTTGTGAGACTGCTTCTGAAAACAAGCTAACAGCCGAGCAAACCACATTAGACAAATAGTTGATGACATATAGGCAGAGCTAGATACAGATCTGATCCAAACATCTCATTGGCAATCCCCTGCAGGCTTTTACTCACCCCTACTTTTGCTGAGATAAGACATTTATTTCAGACATTTATATTGTTTCTTCCCTCGCTCTGTGGTTTATTTTGCAGAGAGCAAGTTTCCCCGTGCACAGTCCTTGGCTGACCCCACTCTGCAGTGGGTGAGCATCCCGTTGTTTTTAACCCCATTGCCCTTTATAGGTGGGAGTGTGAGGCTAATGCCAGCCTTCATCCATGAGACCCTCCTCTCCTGTATTCACTAGAGAGAGGCAGATGCCACCAGAGGTGCCAAGTCTGGGTGGCACAACTGCCTGCAGGATTGCCCTTCCTTTGAAGACAACAAGCTTCATCACATAGCTCTCTGCTGTTTGTGTTCTTCATGGAGGTGGTGGCAATTTATTCCTCTGTAAGGAAGGCAGATTAGATGACCAAAGTATCTTATGTATATTCTTGTTTTGGCATATCTGTGCATGCTGCTATCCAATTTGGGGAAAGATTCAGAGGATGAATTTGTGAAACCTGGGCACATTCATGTGGTGTGAGAGTGGCCACTGCTTCTGGACAAGTCATTTCGTATTCAAGGATGCTGAGGCACTAAAGCAGCTAAATGGCATTTGGAAATACAGACGCTGAGTTTGGTGCAATGGGACCGAGATGCCAATGAGCGGAGGGGGCTCAGGGTGAGGTGTGGGCTGCAGTTACAGCGTGCCACCTCCAAGGCAGCACAGCCAACGGCAGTGGCATAGGTCGGCTCTGTGTTCCTCAGAGGCTGCAGCACAGGATGTGGGAGGAGAGGATGTCCTATTCCTCCTTTGTTCCAGAGTCTGACACTGAAGGAAATTAAATCCCCGCAGTAAAAAGCTGAGAAAATGAAGGCGAAGACACCCAAAAAGCAGCTGCAAAAATGATCTGTGCTGCTTGTTAGTTAGCGAGGCAAGAGCTTTGGGGAGAGGCAAGGGATGGGGCTGGTTGTACTGACTGCCCTTCTGCGTTTCCCCTCCTGGAGATGCTGGCTCCAACGCACGATGCTGCCCGGCATGCTCGCTCTGTCGGCTGTGCCATCCCCTCTCTTTGCACGGTGATGCCGCCCTCGCCACATGCATGCAGAAGCTGTTCGTGAGTAGATTTTGGGCTGCTACCCTTGGGTGCTGCGACAGCACCGTCCTGCTCTCTGCTTGCTGCAGTTAACTCAGAAACCCCCGTCCTTCTCTCACCCAGCTCCTCGGCGAGCTGAGGCTGCGCAGCCTTCCCTACGTCAGCATGGAAGCCCGGGATCCCCAGCACGGAGCTGCTGCGGCTTTGCCCCCGTTTTAGCAGCACGCAGCAGCGGGGAACCTCCGGTGCATCGCTCTGCAGACTGACGGCACGGCTCCGGGAGCCCCGGCTGGGAAACGTGTCCGTGTTCGGCACATCCAGAGCCAAAATGCAACCGGACGAGTTGGTTATAATACGGGTGAGATTCTTAAATAAGCAGCACTCGATGAGTGCATCAAGACGTTTAGTTAGAGCCTTCACAGTCGTTCCCACCCCCGCCCCTGAGCCCCCCTATAAGCGCTGGAGGCAGCGCTGCCATCCACAGCCGGGAGGGGAGAGGCGCAGTGATTTGTATTCCGGCTCTGCCTCTGCTCCCAGTGCAGAAGCGAGTAAAAATAGCACTCAGTCATTTGGTAAATAATAACCATCTCCCCACGGGCCCGGGGAGCCGTGAGCACTTAAAGGGGGGAGTGCGGGGAGGGGGATGCCCGCCTCTGCCTGGCTGTGTGCAGAGAAACCAGGGCTGGGAGGGGATGGGCGAGTGGTTGCTGTGGAATGGGAACCCCAAAGCATTGCTTTACACTGCATATGAAAGGGAGGCAGCCCACCCTGCTGGCATGGGGTGGCAGAATCCAGCCCTCCGCATAATGCTAATAGAGGGTTTGTTGCCTGCACGGGGGAAGTAGCAAATTCCTGAAGAAAGAAAGGAGCGGCTTTAAGGAGCAGGCAGGTGTAGGGAGTGCCATGGTAACGCTGTGGGAAGGGATGTTGCAGCATTTGTTTTACATTTGCATTGCAGATCTGCCCAGCAGTGGAATGCGATCAGTGGAAGCAAAGCATTACCCACAGGGAGGGACTTTGTGCCTGGGAGAGAAGGAGCAGTGCTGATGGGTCAGGTGGACTAGATGATCTTACTGGTCTTTTCCAACCTTATTGATTCTATGGTTCCAAATGGCTCAGGAGCAGGACATGTCACTTGGCTGACTTAACTCTGCCCATGTTCTACAATGCTGAGCCCAAAAATCCCTTACTCTTCTAGTCCCATCGCTGTTTCCAGGTGTTGTCTTCTATTCCCAGTCCTCAGGTGGCAGCAGATGGGAACACAGTGCTCCTACATGTTCTGCAACAGGTCTGGGGATAATGTCTAACTCTCTGCTTAGTTATCAGATCTCTGTTGGCAAGGCAGCTGGGCTGCAGGCTGGGAAGGAATTGGGGTGTCCCTGCTGTACCTCTGAAACCAGGGCAGGCAGTTCTGCTCTGATGCTGCCCAGGTGTGTGCAGATCCTTCTTGCAGGGGCGAGGAGGTATCACTGTGCTAGGGCCGTGAGCCGTGCACGCACCCTTAGATTGCAGCATCATACAGGAAGCAAATCTCAAGGGCTGGAACTGCTCTGCTGGTGTTTTCCTCATCGCAGGATTCTCCTGCTCTGCTAAAATCCCTGCTTGCTCAGGAATGGTTCAATTTCAGAAATCCCTCTGGATCCTGGCCAGTTCCTGTCCTGCCTTGGTGCACATATTAATGGGAAGGTTCAGTCTGGTTTTTGCTACGAGGGGTGCAGGGAGCCCAATTTTCTGGGGCAGATCGATAACCCAATGTCTGAGCCCAGAGCCCCAGCATGTGCCAATGATGGAGCTGCCCTGCAATATGCAGAGCTCCCACCAGGCTCACCTGGCTGCTGCATTGCATGGCCAGCCGTGGAGCTGCTCTGAAATGTACAGCTGCAAATTATTTATGGTGAGCAAGCTGAACACCAGGAAAAGAGGGGAGGGAGAAATATTGTGTTTTCTCTGAAGTATAATGAGTTTTCCCTCACAGCATACGTTAAAGAGCCTCGCTTCACTGGAGGTTTCTTCTCTGCTACATATCTCATTTGGGGACTAGCTTGGAGGAAGGTGGAGAGAATATCCTGAGTATTTAAGTCTTACAGAGCTCACTTTGCTCAGGATGCTGTCTCATTTGCTTCTGGGTGTTTCAGAAAGATATGTATTGCATACATATTTCTCTTTAACCTTCTTTTCATCACATCCAGACAAGATCAAGGGTTACTTATATAGCACAATAATACCAGCCACAGGCTGCGTCAGATGCTCGCCAGCCATAATAACTAAAGACATGTATACGTATAGTTGAGCCATTAAGGAGAAAACCCTGACAGAATGCATTATCTTATTTTTGGATACAAAACTTTGAAGCATAAAGCTAAGCTTCATAATACAGGAAAATAACTGTCAGAGGATGGAAGGATTTCCATAGCTGAGCTAAGCAATGGGCCATCCAGGCTACCTTCAAAGCTGCTGCAGTAGCCACAATGGGACACTACAGGTATATATAATAAAGCTCTTACTTGTGGTTCTAAATTGATTCTTCCATTGGGAAAGTAGCTCCCAGCCAGCGCTATACGAAAGGAGCACGACTGTATGATCTATCCCTAAAGCAGAAAGGATTATGTTAGCATAGTGCTGAACATTCATCATTTTCCAGTATAACCCAGTGGGCAGAGAGCATGGCGATGTGAATCCAGAACGTCACCCACTTGCTGTGCCTTGTTTTCCTTGCAAAATGGGACAGCAGTAGAGACTTGATTTAGCGAACACGCCGAGATTGCAATGAAGGGAGTCAAAATGAGAGCAGTGTGTGTGCTGCTTGGCGTGAATAATGCCTGCTGCTGGCCTTGTTCGGGGCAGCACTTCAGTTCATCTCGACCTGAAGGCACATGAGTAACACTGCCCCAAGTTTTGCTGCTCCAAGGAGGAACTGAGGCAATGGGCAGTGTCTGGAGCTCAGCATCCATGAGGGCAGCACACTGGGGTGCAGCTGTTTGTGTGATGCACGGGGGCAGCAGCTTTGCAGGAGCAGTTGCAGGAGAACAGCAAGCACGGCGTGAGAAAAAAGGCAATCCGAATATTGATTCTTTTTATGTACAGACAGGCCTGAAGCTGTAACAAAACCCAGGTTTCCTAAAACTGGTAGAACATTCCTTGGCTGTTTATCAGGCTGGGAGGCACAAAGGGATTGCAGATTAAAAGGCGTTTCAGCACATACCTCTATATTGAAAATGGATCTGTACTGCGTTGTGTATTGAGTAGCTGCCTGCGTTTCGTAAACACACAGCATCAGGCTGCGTGGGACAAACTCATCTTGGTGTAACTAGAGAGCCGTGGAGCTGCTTAGAGATGGATTTGCTCAATTGCAGCTGATAAAGGCAGCTGTTGTGCTGGGTGCAGTAGGGACCGTGGTGCCGGTTCACCAAGGGCTTTGCCAGGGTGGCATCTGCCATGAAAACACACCACACCAAAACCCAACCTCCTTCTTGGACAGTGATCTCTATTATCTAATTGCTTTTTCCTCTTTCTTTCTTTGTTTTTTTTTTTTCTTTTTTTTTTCCAGACAGCGTAACTGAAGTCAAGACAGATATTTACGTGACAAGTTTTGGCCCCGTCTCAGACACAGACATGGTAAGTGCCACTGGGAAGCTGCCTGACAGGGGAGGGTTGCTTGGTCTTGGGAGAAGGGAGGACACTCAGGCCTGGTCTTTGTGGAAGTCTCCAGAGGAGGATGGATTTCTCCAAGAAACAGTCTTGAACCAGAAAGGAGGCAAAGCAGAAAAAAGAAAAAGAGTGAACTGACTGCAATATTTTGACATGTTCAGGGAAAATTATTAACGAAAAGGCCTGAGGTCTGAATCTAGGCTTGTATTCCCACATCAGTTTGTCTTCTAATTAAAACAGGACTGTGGAGCATAATTAATAGTGAGCTTTCTCAACAGTGCTTCTTGCTGCCTGGGCTCCATGTGCGCCCCACTGCACAGGAGCTGCCTGGCCGTGGCTGCTCAGCATTTCAGGGCTGCCACGTGAGGACATCATACGTTTATGGCTGGGACCCTCTGCAGATGGGATCTGACTACTGGGCCCAGATGATGGGAAGTGCTGGGCTTGGAGGGAGCCGCTGCCCTCTCCAGCTGGGCCAAGCAATGTCCTCCAGCCTCTTGCAGCCCCTCCAGAAAGGGGAAAGTTTAATCTTCTGTGCTCATATGGTTGTGAGCATCTCTTTGGCTGCCTCACCAACAGTCTGGTGGAGAACTAAGTCTCTCTGCAGTGCCAGCCCCACCACACAGCCCCATGTGGCTTTGAAAAGACCACTTCTTCTGGGGTGAAAAGTTAACTTAATGTGGAGTATGAATCTCATCTGAGTTCTCTCCATCTCTCTCACTATCCTGCTGCAGCAGAAGCCCATAATACATTCAGCAATCTTAGCCTGTGGGGAGTATCTGATAATTACTTCCAAGGTGGAGCATATTTGATTAAGGGAGCGTGTATAATGAACTGTGAAGAAGAAATTTGAGGTATTGAAAAGAGGAAGGTATTCTCTGTGATGTGATTTGACAAAATGAATTTAAAATTAGGGAGACAGTTAAAGAATAATAAATTATTTCCCCCGCGCATGCTTTGGTTCCGTGTATTTTACAAATGCGTGGCGAATGTGTTTGAGCGTGCTGTTCTGGTGTTAAGTGCTCCCAGGGATGTGTGAGAAAAACCCCATCTCCCCTGGAAGCGTGGAGAGAGCCCGTTCCTCCGCGGGGGTTCCTTTCATCTCAGGAGCAGGGAAGTCCCTCCCTCCCCGCTCACATCTGCCCGATGAGCTGGCTCCGTCCCTCCCACAGCCATTACTCATCGCGATGGAAAGCTGCTCCTGTGCATCGTGATGCAGACACAGACTGTAATTATGATGATGGAGGAGAGGCAGGTAGAGCTGCTGTGCAGCGCGGAGGACAGCAGCTGGTAACAAAATGCGGAGGAGGATGTGTGTGCCTTCTCCAGGAGATGCTCTGAGGGACTTCTTGTCTCATTTTCAATTTGGTTGGGAAAGAAGAGGCTGATGGGACCTGACATACGCCCAAATCTTCAGTAGTGACCTCCTGCAGCTTGGCCTTAGTCCCTGGGAAATTTGAAAAAAAAAAAAAAAAGGTAATTTCATGCTTTGGTGGATGGAATCAGGAGAAGGACTCAGTCGTCATGTGCTCAGTTATTTCTATAAGGCAGAGAAGAACATACCCTAGAAGCTAGTGTGTTCCTTGGAAGGAGTGACCTGGAAATGATGCTCTTGTGGAAAGAAGGATAAAAAAGAGGGGAAGAATATCTACATGGTATCTCTTTTCTTTGGGAGTGTTTCCTTAGCTTTAATAGGAATGAAAGGTTCTAAATAAGATAGCTTTTATCCCAATAAATACTTTACCAGACCTACCTCCTAGGACCGGATACAGACTCATTCGTTTGGACTAATGACTTTACTGAACTTAAGACCACTAAGGGAGGGTCATCTTCTGTGGAGGGGCAGAATATCCCCTATGGGTAAGAGCCTGGGACCATAGGGTTCTTTCTTTCTCTCTTCATATTTGGACAGAACAGCTCTGTAGCCAAGGAGCGAGGCTGAATTTCTTTACTGAGATGCTTTTGCTTAGCTGCCATCTGCTGCAAAACCTGTAGGAATTTCTGTGACCTATAAGAAAGTGATGTGCAGCAGCTTTTAAATGCTGCTGAGAAGAACTGCGGGAAAGAAATCACTCACAATGATAAGTTTAGTTGGTTCTGCAGCCTCCAGGAGCCCATAAATAAAGTCTATGAAACTGCAGCGGCAGGGGAAGAACAGCTGGGACAGATTTTCCAAAGTTCTCTCTGAAAACCTTGGGAACTAATGAGATTCTTTGTTAGCAGGACGAGGCGCGTGTCACAGAGGTGAGCAGTGCAGCAGCTCATGCTGATGGAATCAGGCAGTTCCCTCGAGTGACACAAGCCCAGAAAGGGCACGAGGTGGTGTGGCTCAGAGGAATGGCAGCCCACATGCGTGTGCCATACACTAATCTCATTTTGCCTTGGGGTCACCATTGAGCTGTAGGGTTTTTGATGCTCTGGTCTGATTTGTGGCTGCCTGACAGGCTTGTAGATGACCAATGGTCCCCCAGCTTGTATCACTGACTGTGAAGTATTAGAAGTGTTTACAGAAAGGGGTAAGACTCACTTTTCTCTCCCTTCTCCACAAAGGAATACACCATTGATGTCTTTTTCCGGCAATCCTGGAGAGATGAGAGGCTGAAGTTCGACGGTCCCATGAAGATCCTTCCTCTGAACAACCTGCTGGCAAGCAAGATCTGGACTCCTGATACCTTCTTCCACAATGGGAAGAAATCTGTTGCCCATAACATGACAACACCCAACAAGCTGCTGCGCCTGGTAGATAATGGCACGCTCCTGTACACAATGAGGTGAGTTCGTGGCTCTGGGCCAGGGTCTTTCAGGTACACATGCAAGCTATTATGGGACCCCAAAGGTATGTAACAACTGTGTAGACTCCCACTGGCTGTTAGCATGGCAGAGCTGCTACCCCTACTATCCTTATTTCTTAGCTGTGTAGCATCACTGGTCCTCAACTTCAGCACACTTGTGCAAGTAGCTTTTTTCTCATCATTCAAGTTGACTTTTTTTTTTCTTTTCTGTGATGAGGTGAAAATATTTAATTCTATAGCTTGAGGAATTTCTTTGCCACTGTGGTTATTTTTGTTCCTGATCTCTGATGGGATATGAAGTCAGGAATTTGGTAATGGTAGGAAACATTAGGAGGGGAGAATTAGATATTCTCCAGCAGCTTGAGAACAGATTTGAATTTGTTCAGCATATTACCCCAGAGCCCTGTGGGGTTTGCTTGTGAGAACAGGGTTTTCTTCCTACTTCATGGAATCCAAAATCCCAACCTATCTAGTCAGTGATCATCTCTAGGAAAAAAATCACCAGCTTTTAAAAAATGGTCTCCTGCAGAAGTCCCAGCCACAGGGCAGCCATGTGCAGCATGAGTCCACAGACTGCATTACAAGCTGCCTCATTTCACTGTGAGCTCCAGCAATGGGGCCTGCCTTCTGCAAATGGGTGGTTGCTGGGAACCATGTTCTGCATCTCTCAAGAACAGGTCTGGTACGTACACTTATCACAAACTGCGACAGGTGGAGGTCGGGTTAAGTATGTGTTCATTCTTGTTGACAGGTTCCTGTATGCTTCATAGCTATTCACCCACGTAAATAATGTTTGCCACCTGGGAATGATGTGCTAATCCACTAGACCTATAAATGAAGCAGCAAGCTACTCATAGATGCACAAAAATGGTACTGAGGTATTTACGGAAAGGTGTACATTTTTGTCTTTAAAAATTATTTTCTCTGCCTCCATCTTCAAGCCAATCCAGACTAGTAACACGCTTCTCTGTGGGTTTGGTTGGCTGAGATGCTGCACTTTCACCTCTGCTTTTTGAGGACCAGACAGGATTTCATCTCTTCATAGCTCTGCTGGCTGCTGATCTACGATGTCAGCAAGTTTTACAGCCTACATTGATAAACAATGCTCTGCTTTTGTGCAGCAGCTCTCAGATATGAGCTAATCCTGCCAGTGCCCTGGGGGTTTGGGTCTCTGAACATCAGGGATCTCATGTTACTGAGGCAGATGGGGTAAATGAAGAGAGAAGCCCAATTTGACTTGAGGGCTCAGTTCTGTTCCTGGCTGTCTGACCTGCATGTGGATGACTAACACTCCCCCAGTTTGTATCATTGTCTGACTGTACAGTATTAGAGGAGATAATGGCATAAGGCAGAAAAAAGACCCAATTTTAGGGTATTTATATCACTTCACTTGTTCTTTATTCAGCAAACAACCATTACCTTCAGCAAGTTTTGTGTGACAGAGAAAGTATTGAGTTTGCTCTTCCGTTTACGGCTGGGCAGATGCCAGCATCACGAGGCTTTTGGGAATGAGCTGCTTGAAGGAAACGGAGTCACAGGGACTTTTAAGTAAATTCAGCACATCCTTCAGCTTAGCCCATTCCCATGGAAGGAGGGATGATGAAGGAAGTTCCACAAAGGAACCGCCTTTGTGTCTGCTCCCATCCCTCTTAAATACACGTCTTTGCAAGGTGAAGACCCCACTCAGGTCTTATCACACGTTGTATTGCCCATCACTGAGAAACATAGTGCATGTGGGCCTCCTGCTGTCAGGACAGACGGGCTGGGCTGTCAGGGCTGCATGCTGCCTCTGTCCCAGGCAGTCCCTTCCAGGTTCGGTCAAGACTGGAGCTTTGCCATGCAGTTTGACTCCTGAGACATATCCTTCTCTTTACCTTGTACCAGCCAATATCCTTGAGGGATCAGCTCTGCTGATGTGCAATTAGAGACGTGTCTCTTGCTATTTATCCTGCTGTGAAAGCCAACTTCTCTTAGTCAAGGCTTACGTTTATGGATGAAGTTGCTTTGATGGAACAGAACATCTGACACATGCATCCAGCAAAATTACACCTGAGTGACAATATTTATAACTCCCAGAGAGAGCCTCTTTGTTACTGATCTGAGCTTCAAGGAGTCACACACCCACTGTAGCCAGGCATCCAGAAACTGCCCTTATTCACAGCACAGCCTCCTCACACATCAGTGCAGTGCCACAGTGCAGACATCTGATCCCTGGCTCAGGCTTGGCACCGGGGTGATGAGATGACATTTGTGACCACAGCAGAAAACTGTGTTTCTCTATTCCCTTCCTTCTGGCTGCTGAGCCATGGACAGAGTTACTGATTCCTCAGCCTCTTCCCTGTTGCTCCAGCTGCCTTTGAGGGTGTAGGAAACACAGCCTTATCATGTAGTCATGCCTCTGCTGTCTTGTTTCTGGAGCTCCTACACGATCTGAGTAACTTACAAAGCCCAGCCAGGGCCTCAAAGCATTGGTATCAGAGCTGAGTGCAGCAAACCAGGGATTGTGCCTGGATTTACATAAGGCACGGACAAAAACACGGCTGCTGCAGCAATCTCTGGATGTAATCTCTGCCTTAAATTGTGTGGGGCACATCGATAATGTTCGGGTTCTTCCTGGCCTTGAAACATGAAAACAGAGAAAGCTTGATGCTGTGCCGAAGGGATTCAGCTGTGTGAATCCAGGCTTTAAAGAGCTCTTCTGCTCTTCAGAGGGGCTGTCAGAGTGGCATGTGGAGGCTTTGTGCTTATTGTCAGAGTGTTTCCCAGACAATATGCGCTCAAGTTATGCACTCAGAGGATGTTTTCTTTAACTGTAGGGCTGACGCATTCAGCTGTGTGCCTCAGGAACCTGTATTACTAAAGACAACGTGCACCTGGAAAGGAGAAGTGAAGCCTTGGTTGAGTTAGGGGTAGAGCAGGAGGGAAAGCGAGGCAAAAAGGTGCGCAGGGCACATGCAGTCCTACTGGGCCATGGCCCTGGATAACAAGCCCTGTACCTCACTGCAACATGCTTAGGACTGCTGACACCCAGGCTGCTGTTTGAAGTCACAGAGTCTTGCAGGGTCACCTCCCAGCCAAGCCCTTGTGTTGTCTTCACTGTCTTTACTCCATGTGATGGAGGTGCAACCATAATTCTTTGCCAGAAAAGCAGCTCAGACACCACAGAACCAGCTCCTCTGGGCATTTGGGACTATTTGACAGCTCTCTGGCTTCATCCCACCTTGGCCTTAGTTGTAGACAACAGCACAAACAGACCCAAGCAGGCCAAAGCAGACTGCTGAGAATGCACACAGCTGATTAGATGGGCTGAGGTTTGCAGAGCCAGTTTGAAGCTTTTCCCTTCCAAACTGTTTCCAAAGTGGATCCAAAAGCAAAAACGACCTATTTTCCAGGCTTGGTTTTCTGCAGGCTGTCCCAAGAGGGAAAAATCTTCAGAGATCACCTCATCTCCCTGCATTCCTGCCATCACGGGCTGAAATCTCTGGGGGCTGCAGAGTGAATTTGGTGTTTTTATATCCAGCACAAGGATTCCAGTAGCAGCATGGCTTTCAAACTCAAACCCCGGCAATTAAACCTAACCTAGATTTGAGCACAGCCCGAACCATGAACACCACCTAATGGTCCTGACTGTGGTTATTAATGACTCTCCTGGAGGAGAAATCAGGACAAAACTCAAGCAATATCCTCAGCATAAACTAAGTTGGCTTTGCTGTGCGGGGTGCTGTCATGTTTTTGTGCCACGCGTACACCGAAGGATTATTACATTTTGCATCCCAGAAATTGGACCATGGCTCTCGCTCATCCTGCAGCACGAGGCAGGTAATGACAGGGGCTCTAATGACACATCAAAGCTTCGCTAAGCTGCCGGTAACCATGAGAACACCGCTGAAGAGGTTTGTTGTACCGCCAGCCCTGGGAGAGGGATGTTTAGCTTGACTCACGCTACTTGCCATTGTGTTGAGCAGTTCAAAGGGCTTCCCGTGACTTTAAAGAGGAAAACATGGCTTCTCACTGGGTGTTCCACTTTTGGTGCTGCTGTGGCAACAAAGCAGAGGAAAAACAGGAGGGGTCTGCAGTTCTATTTCAAGGCAGTTCGCAACAAGTTATTGCTTGTGGCTGGGACATAAGAGCCAAAGGATACACCAGCTGGAGGATGTTGTTGCTGGCAGTCCGGCTATTCTTCACTTTCTGGTTAGGCTTTGTGATGGCATTTCAAGGCTCAGATGTCCAAACCTGAACCTGAGTGTGAAGCAAACCTTCGTGGCAAGCTGGTACAGGGTCAGGGGCAAAGATGAGGCTTTCTGCAAAAAACTGTTCTACCCAAATGCTGCAGAGGCAGTGGTAATTGTCTGGGAAGTTAGATACATTCCTCTTAGTCTGACATTTTGACGTTTCATTAGGCAGAGCATATGGTGCTGAGGAGGAGTGCTTTTCCAGCAACAAGAGGTGGCAGGGAAGGCTGGGGGGGGAGGGAAATGTGGGCACTCTGCTAAGCAGTGATTGATGCTGCAACTCACCTAAATACTGCTGCTAATTAGTGCTCTGAAAGATGAGCGTCTGCTGGAGAGGGCATGGTGAAGGGGGGTGAAGGATAGCCAAGGGGCACAGAGGGGTGGGAAAGGAGTGAGCAGTGCACACGGGGTGGTGGAACAGAGCTTCTTGGGGAGCTGGTGCACGTGGAGCAAAGGCAGAGGCTTCAGGCCAAGGAGGATATCTGAGAACAGGAATGCTGCACTCCTTTTCCCTTCAGCAAGCATTGTCTGCGAACGTGCTGACTTCAGGCTAGCTGAAATTGCTGAACCAGACTCATTTCCCTGGGATGATACGGTGTTTTCCTTTTTATTTAATTTCAGGAGACTTAAAAACCCTCCTCCAATTGTGGGCGGTAAAGGTGGAAGATTAGTTGCTTTTCCAGTAGCTTGTTGATGGATTTATTGTATTTTGTTTTTTCCTACTGACTCAGCTATTAAAACACACTTCAGATGTAAAATGTGACCGCTGTTTTCCCACACAACTAAAGTCATCCAGTACTGTTATAAAGTTGTCTCCTTCCCTTGACAACAGTTGCTTATGTTGGCTGTGGCCTGGATTGGGCAGCAGGGTATGGCCAAGGCCAACTTGTGCCCAGATCTGCTGCTGCCTGGCCCCCTCTGACTCTTTCTGGCTGTTCTGAATGGCACGCAGCCACTGAACCCATAATCTGTGGTCCCTTGAGTTGTTAGTGTTCAGCCTTATCCATAGCCATGGATCACAGCCAAAATTCTCATCCAGTACAGTGGATGAAAAAGGCCATTCTGCTTTTTGGGGATTCAGGACACATCAGAAGTAAAGTGCTGAGCAGGAAGAAAAGTCCTTTGGAAAAGCTTTGGTAACAGGGAGTATCATTGACCTACCCTGGGGAGAGATGCAGAAGGCCACAGGAAACCACTTTCTTCACCTGTTTCCTTTGCCATGCCATACAAGACTAAGATGTAGACTGCAATGGGGCCACGTGCCTATCCTTGCAGAGCTCTCCTAAGGATGGATTTACTGGATTTTATAGCCATTGTAAGTGCTTCAGGAGCTCCTATTCATGCACTTTGGCCACCCTACTCCATCGAAATTGTGGCATCTTCCAGCTCTGCTCTTCCACCTCTTTAGTGCCTCTGCCTGGGATGCCAGCTTCTGCATATCCTCTAAAAGCAGCGAGACTGGATATGGATCCAAAATCAGGTTCATTCCTTCACCCAGCAGAGCAAACTTCACAGCTGTCAGTGTGTTTCCATGGTACAGCAGCCAAAGTGAAGCAGCTCTGCTCACTGCTGCTTCATCCCTGGCACAGAGCTCACTCCTGCCTGTCATCTGCCACCTGTGGTCATCATCACCACAGCTTCTGTCCTTGCTGAGTGGCCCTGGAGCCCCACCGGTCCAAAACCACTTTCCCTCTGCTTGGTTTCCCCGCAAAGGTGCCTAGAGTGTTTTAGGAAGTGTTTGCTTCTGTCCAACAAAACTCTTCAATGCCAACTTTAAAAAATAATCCTTTTTTTTTTTTTTTTCTAGAATCATCAATGAAAACATCTGCTCTTTACTTTCCCTTTCTTTTTCTCTCTTTTTAAAAAAAATTCTTTTTTTTTTTTCTTCTTTCTTTGTCTTTATTTCTTGCAGACAAAATCTGCGCCCCTTATTTTTTCTAGGGTTCTAGCCTCAACGTTTTCTGTGGACAGTAACCCCAGTATTTTTTTTTTGTTTGAAGACCATTTTGCAGCTAAAGGAATATGTCTTGCTGGAATATTTCCATTCTGCCTCTTGACCTGAGTTTTCCACAGGCAACCTTTACCCTTCAGGCTCTGCACTTGTCCTTTGAATCCCTCTCTTGCTTCTGTAAGAGGTTGTTTTTTCTGAGCCATCAGAAGTGGGTCTTTTTTAGACCAAACTGTACCACCAAAGAAGATGGTATTAGAAGTCTCCTGGGAAGTCTGTTCTGGCTCTCCCTCCTAGTCTGCAGGCTTTTTAATACTTCAAGAAGGAAGAGGTTAGAGCTTCCTTTTTTAGAGCCCTTTATAATGGATCCTTTCATGCCTGGTCCCGTGTTCTGCAGCGTGCTGTGATGATGGCTGCACCACCCTTGTGAGGCTGCTTCCTGACAGGGCATCCCGCTGGGATATGATGGATGCTTAAAGAGCACGAGTTGTCCTGCAGTCTCACAACAGCCCCAGGATGCAAGATTCTGCATCTGCTGTGTGCATCTTCTACAGTGCCACCACCACGGGCTGGGGACAAGAGCTCTGGTGCCCCATGTGCACGTGGCTCTGATTTTGTTCAGTATACCTGAAGCACACTGTGGCTTCACTGAATAATCTGAGCCCTCAGCTCCTTCCAGGTCACTGGGAAGAAAAAGCCATGTTAGTTGTCCCTGGAAGCATTTTCCCTCTGTTTCCCAGCATGGTCCATGAGATATCCCCTGGCACCAGGTATTAACGAGCTCCTTGTGCACAGTTTATAAGCAAACAAAAGTCCTGGGCTTTGGCAGATTTTCTGATTGCACTGAGTAGATAAACTCAGTCAGTAGGGCTGAGTTCAAAACATGAAATGTGGCCAGCTTGGTGTGCCTGCTGCTCTCTGCAGCTGATGGCCTTCTGCCCAGAGTCCCTTAGGTTAGTGACCAAATTGAGGCCTTTGTTGCCTTTGATGGATGCAGCGTAAAGATGTCATGGCAGAAGGGCCAGGTGGGATCCTCTGCAGCCTGGTATTTCTAATCATGCCTTGTGTTCTGTCTTGTAGGCTAACCATTCATGCAGAGTGCCCCATGCACCTGGAGGACTTCCCAATGGATGTGCACGCATGCCCGCTGAAATTTGGGAGCTGTAAGTACCTTGATCAGCCTCTGTAAGGAGGTGGCTGCAGAACAAAAGAACAATCCTTCACCTGGCCAGTGCCTTCTTGGTGTTATTAGTTATAGAATAGTTGATGATGGGAACACAACCAAAAATTTGTTTCTGGTATCTTGCACGAAATTCCTGCTGTCATCAGAAATGAGCAAGGAACATCGTCAGGCAGCCTCAGGCTAGAAGTCTCAGTCCCAACACCAACCAAGTCTTGATTTAGGGAAGGTTTGCAGTCTGTTGGTGAGGTGAAGGTTGCTCCCAGCCTTAACAGACTTGCAGCTGCTCATCTGCTTGACAAATTAATATCTTTGCGGCTCCTATGGGTATTTTTTACTGATTTCTCCTCTGAACATTGGGAGGTCTGACACAAGCAGCTCAGAGAGCTGTCCCTGATTTCTGCCAGTAAGAATATTCCCAAAGCGCCCACCTGCGTGGAATCTGAGCTCACATCTTATGTTGGAGCAGGATTCAATCAGCGTTTGCACCAGCAAGCTGCCCACAGCTGGAAGCCGCTCCCTGGCAGGAAGCTCAGCATGGCTCAGGTTGGTGAGCAGAAGGGCAGTGCTGCTGCCAGACGCATGCTGCTTGCAGGACAGCCAAATTCACCTCCATGACCACCAGGGATCCCCACAAGCTGAATGGTTCACTGCCACGGTGGCATCCAGCCAGAGAGGACAGGCAGAGAGAAGGAACGGGATCGGGTACTTGAGGCAGCTCCAGCTCACAGTCTTTACCTCCCCGCTCCCGCCATGTGCTCCCATCATTGCTTGGACCAGGTGAGAGAAATGACATCTCCCTGAAGTACCCCCCACCCTTGGGCACAGGAAGAGCCACCGTCAAATGAGGAGACAGGATAGGAAAACTGGAAAATAATCAGAACGTTTATTTCTGGAACTTTTCTACTAGGTTCAGTTGGTACCTAGGATCTCTATCTCCTATAGCATAAATTGTGCTGATGTCCAAATCTGTTGCCTCCAGCTCCGCTGTCTGGTCCCAGCGTTGATGGAGAAGGACCGTTTGGTTCGGGAGATGGAGGAGCAGCAGATGCAGCAGGAGCAGCATCCTGGTTGCTACCGGCGGGCTCACTGCCCGCTGATGCTGCAGGGCCTCGCCGTCTGTTCGGAGGGCTGCTCACGGGGCCCTCCTCAAAATCCAGCTCTGGTGGGAATGCAGCTGATGCTCTCCTTTATACGCCAGCGCTTCGCTTGAACCATCTGAGCAGAAGTGGGTACTCTCTCCTGAAGTTGGGGTTGTAGTAGCAGAGTAACTGCAAAATGCAGAGGAGAAGAGTTAGATGCCACCATTTTCCAGCTTGGAAAAGACAAAGCTACATTAACTAGTAAGCAGAAATTTTAGGATTTTCAAAAGCAGGAAAGCGGGTTTGGAAACCCAAATACCACCAACTTGCAGCCCCCTCAGGTGGGACCGGCCACCAATCCCACCTGTCCCGAGAGGTGTCCTATGGGCAGGGGGAGTGCGTACCTCACTGGGAAGAGACGCGGCTCCGCCTGCTGGGAATTTTGCCCGTGAGGCAGATGTGGGCAAATCGCTGTCCACAATGAAGAATCCGTGCAGATGGAGCTGGCGAACGAAAGCTTTCATGCAACCAATGTTGAGGTTGTGCAGAGGTCCTGTCCTTCCCAGCACTTCTGTTCTGAAGAGGGTTTCCTCAATCACAATGGAGTTTTCATCGTCACCCCACCAGATGGACTGAAAGCAGTCGCTTTCCACAATTTCACGGAGCTTCCTTAGAAAGAAGCATGACGACTTATGGGCTTTGCAGGAGCCCTTGGTGGAAAGATTAAGCCGTTGTCTTTTTGCACAGGATTCCTCCTGTGAACCCTGAGAAGTGTTTTCTTCTCGTGTCGGTCCTAAGGCAGCATCCCGAGCGGTTCTTTTACCCCGTCTTTGTGGGACAGGAGAAGCCGAGTCTGCCGAGTCAGCATTTGGAGCAGAAACTCCAGGAGTTTCTGATGAAGATGTCTCCATTTGAATCATTATTGTTCACCCTGACAGAAATTTCTGTCCGCAGCGGTCTCCCCGGCCAACCAGGGTCGTCCTGCCAGCAGCAGAATGGAGCGCAATGGCACCCGTGGTGTGAGGAGTGGGGAGTGGGTTGGGATGGTCACAAACGTCACCGTGGTGACCGTGCTGCATCACGGTGACATCACAGATGGGTGACTGTTTGCTGGGGGAAGGGGGTGGCAGCATCCTTGTTAATTATGGAAATATGCAAGGAACTATGATCCAAGATATTTACGCTACCTAAACTAGTAGGCAGAAAGAAACCTATAATTTCCCCAAGGAAGACTTTTCCAGCAATGCCTTCATCGGGTCCATTTCTGCAGAAGTTTGTTTCCGCCTGTGAACCTTCTTAGGACTAGTATTTCTTCTTTAATCCGCTTCTTGGTGACCTAATGCCATCGTGAGATGCTCTCAAATTCTGTTAAAGATCTCTCATTTCTCTACTCTGAGCCACTGACTGAGCAATCCTTCTCTGAAAATACCCAGGGCGCTTGCTGCTTCCTGCTTCCGGTTTCACAAGCTCTTGCCATCTTCCTCTTGGCATATAGGGGTTTAATTTGGGGCTGCAGCACCTCTGCTGTGAAGAGAGGTTGAGGGAACTGGGCTTGTTTGGCTTGGAGAAGAGAAGGCTCTGAGGAGACCTCATTGAGGCCTTCCAATATTTGAAGGGCGTGTATAAACAAGAGAGGGAACGGCTGTTTGCGAGGGTGGATAGTGATAGGACAGGGGGAATGGTTTTATACTGAGACAGGGGAGGTTTAGGTGAGATATTAGGAGGACGTTTTTCACGCATAGGGCGGTGACGCACTGGAACAGGTTGCCCAAGGGAGAGGCATTCAAGGAGGCATTCAAGGCCAGGCTGGATGTGGCTCTGGGCAGCCTGGTCTGGGGGTTGGCGACCCTGCACATAGAAAGGCGTTGAAACTAGGTGATCACTGTGGTCCTTTTCAACCGAGGCCATTCTATGCTTCTGTGAATCTATGAGTATGTCTGCATACTCAGATTTCTTACCCTCAGATCTAGTGTTCCGTTATCAGACGGCGCGGCAAGGCACTGCTGTGTATCCTTTGCTATAGGTGCAGCTCTTGGGTTAGTCACACGCTGCCCTGTCGCTGAGTCTTACAGAATGCAGCACTGGTGACTGGGGCCTTTGGCTCTCCCGAGCTGGAGCAAAACAGACAAATGACATTCCCCTTGAGGGAACCGGGATTGTTCAGTCTGGAGAAGAGCAGGTTCAGGTGAGACTGTATCGCTCTCTGCCATGACCTGAAAGGAAGTTGTATTGAGGCGGGTGTTGGCCTCTTTTCCCGGCTAACAGTAGAGTAGAGTGAGAGGGAATGGCCTTAAGGTACACTGAGGGAGGTTCCTGTTGAGCATCAGGAAAAATTGCCACTCTGAGAGAGCGATGAGGCAGTGGCCCAGGCTGCCCGGGGAGGTGGGGTGTCACCGTCCCCACAGGTGTTCAAGAACCGTGTGGCTGCGGCACTGAGGGACATGGTTAGTGGGCACGCGGGGGGGACATGTTGGACTTGTTGATCTTATGGTGTTTTCGAACCATTTTGATTCTGTCATCTGGTTACCTAAGGACACAATACGTATGGATCTGCAGTCTGTTGGTGAGGTGAAGGCTGCTCCCAGCCTACTTGGCTTGCAGCTGCTCACCTGCCTGGGCTTCCTGTCCCTGCCTGGAAACAAGGTCTCTTCTCTTTCCAACGTGCAAGTCACATTTCTTCCAGTTTTATTGCTAAATGTATTGTGAACCAAATTCTAAGCCACTGGTTTATCATAACGTAGAAATACATTTCCTAGTCCAGCTCTGAATGGAGTCTCTCCCACATCCTACAAAGAGAGCACCTCTGCATTAGGTGGAAGAGGAACTACTTCCACGTACAGAATGAGCCCCTACCAGGAATCCCCCTCTTGGACTCTGAGAAAACAGAGGTGTCACAACTTTTCCAAATGGATACTTCCTTCCTGTAACCATCTGGGAGATAACTAAGGAGAAAGCTGAAAAGTTTGGGTGACACTACATTTAGCACGTGCATCTGCCCCTTTGCCACATAACCAAATACGTTCTTGAAGTTAGACTGTTCGGAACTACTATGATGAAGAAGAAATTTCTCAGGCACTCCCTAACAAATGTAGAACAACTTGCCACAAGACATCACACTAAGGCCAGCAAACTAACACGCCTTAGAGAAGGATGTCCTTATTTCTGATAGAACACCCTTTGGGGCTCCTGTGGGTATTTTTTACTGATTTCTCCTCTGAACGTTGGGAGGTCTGACACAAGCAGCTCAGAGAGCTGTCCCTGATTACTACCAGTAAGAATATTCCCAAAGCACCCACCTACAAGGAATCTGAGCTCATGTATTATGTTGCAGCAGGATTCAATCAGCGTTTGCACCAGCAAGCTGCCCACAGCTGGAAGCTGCTCCCTGGCAGGAAGCTCAGCATGGCTCAGGTTGGTGAGCAGAAGGGCAGTGCTGCTGCCAGACGCATGCTGCTTGCAGGACAGCCGAATTCACCTCCATGACCACCAGGGATCCCCACAAGCTGAATGGTTCACTGCCACGGTGGCATCCAGCCAGAGAGGACAGGCAGAGAGAAGGAACGGGATCGGGTACTTGAGGCAGCTCCAGCTCACAGTCTTTACCTCCCCGCTCCCGCCATGTGCTCCCATCATTGCTTGGACCAGGTGAGAGAAATGACATCTCCCTGAAGTACCCCCCACCCTTGGGCACAGGAAGAGCCACCGTCAAATGAGGAGACAGGACAACTGGAAAATATTCAGAACATTTATTTCTGGAACTTTTCTACTGGGTTCAGTTGGTACCTAGGATCTCTATCTCCTATAGCATAAATTGTGCTGATGTCCAAATCTGTTGCCTCCAGCTCCGCTGTCTGGTCCCAGCGTTGATGGAGAAGGACCATTTGGTTCGGGAGATGGAGGAGCAGCAGATGCAGCAGGAGCAGCATCCTGGTTGCTACCGGCGGGCTCACTGCCCGCTGATGCTGCAAGGCCTCGCCGTCTGTTCGGAGGGCTGCTCACGGGGCCCTCCTCAAAATCCAGCTCTGGTGGGAATGCAGCTGATGCTCTCCTTTATACGCCAGCGCTTCGCTTGAACCATCTGAGCAGAAGTGGGTACTCTCTCCTGAAGTTGGGGTTGTAGTAGCAGAGTAACTGCAAAATGCAGAGGAGAAGAGTTAGATGCCACCATTTTCCAGCTTGGAAAAGACAAAGCTACATTAACTAGTAAGCAGAAATTTTAGGATTTTCAAAAGCAGGAAAGCGGGTTTGGAAACCCAAATACCACCAACTTGCAGCCCCCTCAGGTGGGACCGGCCACCAATCCCACCTGTCCCGAGAGGTGTCCTATGGGCAGGGGGAGTGCGTACCTCACTGGGAAGAGACGCGGCTCCGCCTGCTGGGAATTTTGCCCGTGAGGCAGATGTGGGCAAATCGCTGTCCACAATGAAGAATCCGTGCAGATGGAGCTGGCGAACGAAAGCTTTCATGCAACCAATGTTGAGGTTGTGCAGAGGTCCTGTCCTTCCCAGCACTTCTGTTCTGAAGAGGGTTTCCTCAATCACAATGGAGTTTTCATCGTCACCCCACCAGATGGACTGAAAGCAGTCGCTTTCCACAATTTCACGGAGCTTCCTTAGAAAGAAGCATGACGACTTATGGGCTTTGCAGGAGCCCTTGGTGGAAAGATTAAGCCGTTGTCTTTTTGCACAGGATTCCTCCTGTGAACCCTGAGAAGTGTTTTCTTCTCGTGTCGGTCCTAAGGCAGCATCCCGAGCGGTTCTTTTACCCCGTCTTTGTGGGACAGGAGAAGCCGAGTCTGCCGAGTCAGCATTTGGAGCAGAAACTCCAGGAGTTTCTGATGAAGATGTCTCCATTTGAATCATTAATTGTTCGCCCTGACAGAAATTTCTGTCCGCAGCGGTCTCCCCGGCCAACCAGGGTCGTCCTGCCAGCAGCAGAATGGAGCGCAATGGCACCCGTGGTGTGAGGAGTGGGGAGTGGGTTGGGATGGTCACAAACGTCACCGTGGTGACCGTGCTGCATCACGGTGACATCACAGACGGGTGACTGTTTGCTGGGGAAAGGGGGTGGCAGCATCCTTGTTAATTATGGAAATATGCAAGGAACTATGATCCAAGATATTTACGCTACCTAAACTAGTAGGCAGAAAGAAACCTATAATTTCCCCAAGGAAGACTTTTCCAGCAATGCCTTCATTGGGTGCATTTGTGCAGAAGTTTGTTTCCGCCTGTGAACCTTCTTAGGACTAGTATTTCTTCTTTAATCCGCTTCTTGGTGACCTAATGCCATCGTGAGATGCTCTCAAATTCTATTAAAGATTGAAAGAACCATTTTGATTCTGTTATCCTGTTACCTAAGAATACAATCAACAACAAAACAGGAGATGAGAAATTTCCATAGTAAGCTTGACGTGACCCAAGGCGGAGATGTCCTAATACAAGAAGGTGGTTGTAAAAATGAATGAAAAAATTCTTGTTAAAGCATTTTGCACATAGTGAACTTTGTTCTTTCTAAGATCAGTACTCAAAGTGGGTCTGGACAGGAAGCTCGAGTATTATGAAGTGTTATAGCCCATGGTAGCATGTGATGAAAATTCATTTCTAGATACTGTAGGACTTGCAGCATTGAGAATGTGGGGGTTTTATTGTGGAAGGTTGCCCTTACTCTGAGCCCAGTACTGCCCCTTACAGCAGTCCAGTAGCCCTTGCCGGCTGTCCCTGTTGCAATATGATGGCAAGCTCTGTTCAGCAGTGCCCTCCCTCACTGCCAGGAGGGCTTCCTGCATTCTGGCAAGCATGGGATCATGCAG
Organism: Meleagris gallopavo; assembly: GCF_905368555.1. NCBI lineage: Eukaryota > Metazoa > Chordata > Aves > Galliformes > Phasianidae > Meleagris > Meleagris gallopavo. The sequence goes on from NC_139412.1 coordinate 10,674,430, forward strand.
TGGAAAAAGCAGATTGGTGGAAGGGCACAACACCTCCAGAGCTGTGAGGCTTGGAGAGAGTTTCTCCTCAAGGTAACGCTTTTAATTTTTACTTTTAATTGAAACAACAAAAAAAATCAACCCTATCTGTGTGTTAGCTGTCTTCACAGCCACTCCCAGCAGGTCTGTCCCAGTCTTTGTCAGGTCACGGTGGGGCTTTCCCAAAATTGTAGCTCCCTTTGGCTCATTTGATTAGCAGCTGCTGAACTGCTTTGGTCTCTGGCCATGCTTGGCTGTACTCAGCCATGTGGCTCTGAGGAATGCATAGCAAGGATTAGTTTGGCCACAGGCTAATTTTGGTGTATTTTAGGTCAGCCAGAAGCGTGAGCTCATTCTTCTTTTTCCTCCACAGATGCCTACACAAAAACAGAGGTAATCTACACCTGGACCCTGGGGAAGGATAAATCCGTGGAAGTAGCAAAGGGTGGATCTCGCCTGAACCAGTATGACCTGCTGGGCCATGTTGTTGGGACAGAGATGGTTCGATCCAGCACAGGTACTTGTGGGACCATAAGATGCACAGGTTGAGAACACTGTAAGGCAAGATGGACCCATGGGCTGTGAATACCACAATTTGGCATAATGATAGTGGTAGTACCTGCAGGCTGCGAGCACCATGGTGCTGTTGGAGAATGTAGCTGGGAACAGCTGGGGCAGTCACTATAAGGCAGTAAGTTGTTTAGCTTTTAGTGTTTTCACCCATACTCTCTAGAAATGATGTGTTGTGTGGAAAATTTGCCCCATTTTGCCCAGTTAGTCCTTGGTACTGCAGGTTCATTTGTCTTGGATCCCTTTTCAGCCCCTCAGGAGAGCATTGCAGGCAGGGGAGGCAAGTGGAACATGATGATGTGTGATTTTCACTGCATCTGCTTACACAAATATTATCATAGCTAATAGAAGATTCTCCCAAACAATTGCTTCCTCTGATTAATGACCAATATTAATCATCTTTCTCTCCCATCTGCTCCTCCTCCCTTTCCCTTTGAATTTAGTACTGATAGTTTCTGTTATCTTGTGTGTTTCTCTCATTTCTCCCATTTTCTTTTCTGTGCCTTTTTTTTTTTTCTTCTGCTGTATGCACCAGTAGTTCTCTCATTTGAGGATATTTCCTCTCTGGTGCACTTGATTTTAATAGTGTCTGTCTGTAACAACTCGTATCACCTCCCTTGGGGAAATGTAGGGAGTCCAGGGGACTAAATGTCATCATATCTGGCCCATCTCTCTACTTAAGTTGTAGTAAAATGTACAGATGAATAACCTGAAATGGTAAGAAAACTGCTAAAGGCTCTTGTGTGTAATGACTTAGCAGAGCCATACTCACAACAAAAAGGCACAATAATCTAGCAAAATATCCAAAGCTTTGGTGCATTTCTTTGAGAGGATGAATAGGGCACTGAAGGAAAATAGAGACAGCTGCTCTTTTGGTCTACAGCCCAGACCTTGAACCACAGAACTTGCCCTATTTTCTGAGATTATTAAAGAAAGGAAAAGCAGAATATTTTCAGGCTGGTCACAGAAAACCTAAGAGTTTGCAGGTTCACTCAACACAGACCTTTGTTGCTTCAGAGATGGGCTAGTGCTCAGTTGGCCCATCCTGGAACACCCAGTGGATCTGTGCCTCTAACTGGTTGTGTCCCTAGGGGAGTATGTTGTCATGACCACGCACTTTCACCTCAAGAGGAAGATCGGGTACTTCGTCATCCAGACCTACCTGCCCTGCATCATGACTGTAATCCTGTCCCAGGTCTCCTTCTGGCTGAACAGGGAGTCCGTCCCCGCCAGAACAGTTTTTGGTGAGTCTTTGAGCGTGGGGTTCCCAGACAGGCTGAAGAGAAAGGCAAATGATAGGAATTTAGCCCTTTGTCTAGATTCATAGGGCAGAACAATTTGGTACGTGCAATGGACTATCTGCCTCCAGTATCCCTTTGGCAGATGGACAAGTTCACTGCCCACTGGAGCCAGCTCACCTTGCCCGAGTGACCTGGGGGTTTGCAGGGTGTTGGCCCGGGCTGATGGGGCTGGTGGCATCTGTGGTTCAAATACCAGTGTTCACACCCACAGAGAGGAGACAAGATGAGGCAGTGTATAGGCTTCCAGGGAGTTTCTGACTTGGGACCCCAGTGGATGGTTTCTCCTTCCATGGGATGCCTTATTAATACATAGCAGGCAGAAAAACCCAAATTATCAAGAATCCCAATTTCCAGCACACATCGGCTGTCATGAGTTGAGTCAGCATTTTCTGCTTGGAGCAGGTCTCAGAGGGGGAAAAGAGCCAATGGGAACAGAAGGAAACAGGCTCCAGGGGATGGCTGAGAAACAAAAAGGAAGGACCAGCCATCAGAGCTAGTCTTCTCCAAATCGCTGGCATTGATGAAGCTGATGTCCATTTCTCAGAATAGCTCTCAGTGTCTTCCTAGTGCTTCTTCCACTATATCACTGCAAAAATACTTCTATCCATGTTTTGCTACAAGCCAAGTCATAAATATTAACAGTAATCAAGGTATTGATCATCTAATTATATGTATTTGACTGTGTCTGCTTATCTGTATTGGCTTTTGAGTTGAGAAGAGGATAGATACATGGGGAGGCAGTTAATGCACTACCTTTGAAGTTGCTAATGTGCCCCTGGTCAGACCTTCACATAACAGGCTCCTGAGCTGAGGCAGTATAACTACATGGTAAATATATTATTATTTTCTTCAACTGGTTTCAGATTCCCTCTCTGAGGCAAAGTCTCGGGCATTGCACTTACATTAATAGCTTTCACAAATATGTAACAGAACTGTTCTGTGCTTTTCTGCTAAGACCTTGAGTTCACAATTTACACCTCATGCACACAAACCCCCTGCTATACCCCACTGCCAGGGGGCAGGCAGAGCCCTGGTGCTGGAGCACCATCCCAGGCACCTGTCCTTATACCTGATCTGCTGATGCCAAAAGGAGTGTTTCCAAGAAATAACAGTGCCCTGCAGATACAGCCTAACAGAGCATACTGCACAAAAGTCACCAAACAGAGAAGGGGTATATCTTACCACTAGCTCATCTTTTTTGATTAAGACAGAAAATGGTGTGGTTTCCAACATCTCAAAGCTCAGACAGATATCACAAGGAAAAAGGGACCAGTGCCTGCATGAAGAGATGCACTGATGAGCTTTTCCAACTCAACTACCTGTGAATCATTTGCAGTTTGCCCCTCCAGAGCCAACATCCAGGCACCACTGCTTGTCCGTACCCCAGGGGGGCTCCCACATCTGCACCAGCTCAGGGGTGTGTCTGCTCTCCCAGTGCCTGGGGCAAGACCTTCCCTGAGGATATTTGATTCCCTTTTATGTTATCCTGATATTTGCAATTAGAAAGGTTTCTTCAAGTAGCGACTAGGATTCAGCAGGAAAGAGCTGATTGAAAAATTAAAAGCTACCTTTGTGAAAAATGTCTTAGCTCCCAAATTGCTTTGCTTTGCTATTAAGAAAATAATGAGAGTTCTAGTTGTTTATTCTTTTTTTTTTCCTCTCTGAAAGTATTGCCAACAATATTATTGAAAGTCTTCAATTACCAGGAGTTAGCTTAAGGGAAGTGAAATTTAGTCAATATTTTTATAATGTTTTTAATGCATTTTTAATTGAAAAGCATATTATTGGAGAAAATGGATAGCAGTGGTTGCTTGCTTTAATGAAAAAAGCTTTAAAAGGCATTTTGCTGCAGATTATTTTATAAGATAAATCCTAGTGACTCTCATTCTGGCATCTTGGGCCACTGATGTGTGCCTGGCCATGTAGGCAGAATCTGGACTCCCACTGTCCATCCGCTTGGACTCCTGCCCACAGTTCTGTGGGGACAAACATATCTGTGGGCCATGACGAGTTTTCTTGCTGACTCTTTCCTAGGAAGGATGGAGGACAAGCCTGCTAGGGATGGGTGAGTGCAAGTGCATGGTCTGACAGCATCCTCGTCTTCTGCTGTGTTTCCACAGGTGTCACCACTGTGCTCACCATGACCACGCTAAGCATCAGCGCAAGAAACTCGTTACCTAAAGTGGCGTACGCGACGGCCATGGACTGGTTCATAGCCGTCTGTTATGCCTTTGTGTTTTCTGCGCTGATTGAATTTGCCACTGTCAACTACTTCACTAAGCGCAGCTGGGCTTGGGATGGCAAGAAGGTGCTGGAGGCCCAGGAGATGAAGGTGAGCCCCGTGGCCAAGGCCAGGGTGGAATGACAGAGAAGAAACGCTGCACAAGAGAGCTGCGCTGGGACCAGGAGTGGGTAGCATGCAGCCCCAGAGCACTTCAGGAGGCTGGATGCTACTTACTGGGGTCCCCAGTTCAGGCCTTGACTGGAGCGGTTCTTGAGTTATGATGGAGGAGGGCTGGTCATTGTGCTTAGATGGAGAAAAACACCCAGATTGAATGGCTCGCTTTTCCCTCTGTCCTTCTGCATGACTATTTGCCAGGGGAAAAGGAAATGCATGCATGTTGCAGTCTTGCTGCACCGTTGATCTCCTTTTTCTGTCTCTCTCTATCCCACTGTATGTTGCCTGCATGCTGCACAAACACAAATATACCACAGGATACCAACCTTGCTGTGTCCCTGCAACGGGTACCCCTAGCTGTAGGTCTCCCTCCACATGGACAAGCATGGTGCAGCAGTGGGGAGCTCCTAGCACTCATGGTATTGACCACAGCTGCTGCTTTGTAAGCTTGGGCAAAGAGGGTGGGTGGGAAGCAAGCAATCGGAAACAGAAACTGGCAGCAAATTAGTGGCTGGCATCACCCACGTTTTCGCTTCACCCTCTCTGGTAGCATCCTTCCTGACAGCCATCACTATTCCTGCTCAATCCCCCTCCCTGCTAACTGACTTAATCTCAGCTGTGCAGAGAAATCGCTTACTGTAGCATGCTGCTCCTTGCTCGTATTTATTGAATCAATTTGGAAATCATATTTGTCCTTGTTCTTGGTTCTGGAGCCTCTATATTTTTCTCCTTTGCATTTTAATGTGTTGTTTATAGTTGTGAGGCTCTACCTGGCAGAATTGCATTAACTTTTAGGAGGACAACAGTCAGTCATCTTGCTAGTATGGAAGTCCCAGCAAGAGGACAGAGGCCTTATGGAGAACCACAGCCATCTCTGGGTGCTGAATGCCTTTGTCTTGTTTTTCTTCGACTCTTTCCATTTGCTTTTGCAGCTGTGATCTGAGCACCAGACTCATGGCAGAAGGGCCCCAGAGGAGGCCTGTTGGTGGTCTTCCACCTCCATCATGTACAATAACTAGGTCTCTAGAGATGGGAGGAACTTTTCTCAGAGATAAGAGGAACTTTTCTGGGGTCATTGGCATGAACAAAGAATCAGAGCAGATCCTCAAAGCACTTGTGACCCTTTCAGTGCAAAGTTAGGATTCACACAGATGTGGGCAATTGTGTGAATTGAGTACAGTCAAAAAAGCAGCAAGGGCTCCAAAGGTTTTGATTCATCATAAAAGTGGCACTCTCCTCAATTTATTTATTGACCTGACACTGCAAAAGTAATCATGCTGAAACAATAGGGTAAAAGTGTTTGCACATATGGTAATTGAACAAGAAAACAATGCAGGAGCAGAAATGTTTCAGAGGGAGCACTCCTTGTGAGAGTTTGCTGTCAGATGAAGAATCAGGAAGGACTCCAAATCTATAGGTGCTTTTTCAAGCCAACCCTGTTCCTTACCTGATCCAAGTCAGACAGATCACCCACTCCTGGTCTCTGCAGCTCAGAAGCTCCAACTCTGCCCTATTCTCTCCATCATAATTTTATATGTGCTACAAATAGTCACATCTGACAGCACTCCTTGAAGGAGAATTCCCTGACCAGCTGTGGACTTTCAGAGAGCTTGTGAATATGATGTGTCGCCATATTTGCTTTCATCTTTATTCTACTGAATATTTCCAAGCAATGAATTTGCTACAGAATGAAGGTGCCTTATTGGCTCAGCTCCAGCCTTTAATTAGCTCTTCTTGAAACAATTGACAAGCCAGGTGGTTGAAACCACAAAAGAAAGAGGAGGCAAAAGAAAAACTATTGGCGTTTTTAAGCATTGGTACGAGGAGTAAAACTGCCAGTGACAAGCCCACGCTGAGTGTTGGTCTCTGGAGAGCCTTCCCCCAGCCAAAGAAAGTATTCTTCATTGATGGGATGGCAAGGATCCTCACTCAGTCCAGGTTTGATTGTTTCCTTGCATGGATGTGAACAAAATCAATAGGTGTCAGCCCTGCCCTCGCCTCAAATGCAGGCACAGCAGCAATGCTTCTCTTCTGATTTAAAATAAATCACTGCCTTGCAAAAGCTGCTGGTTGCTGACAGGTGCTCCAGTACGTCCAGTTTCTCAGGGCTCATCCTATTCTTTCTTTCTCCTCTTTGTCCATTCCATCAATTTAGAGGGAGAATTTTGTGAGGAAAAGCAGGTTTTGGGGTGTATAATATAAATGATGGGCTGATCTTGGTGAGTCGCTGATCTCTACATCATAAATGATCATGCTGTGGCTACAACCATAGTTGGGTTTTGGTTCTGGCTGGGAGCTACTCTGCACATACTCTGCAGTCCTTCTCTAAAGCAAATCAGACAGCTATCACCGTTGATCTCTCAAAAAATTTCTTTTAATGCACACTTTAATTATGATTTGACTAATGCTTCTTGGGCCCAAATATTTTCCAAGCTTTTCCTGTCCTCTACTACTACTTTCTCATTGTAGATGATTTCCTGTTTTTTTGTGCGTGCCATAGCGGCTTCAACCAACCTAGAGGTGCCAATTGAACTGGAAAGAGTATCTGAATCCAATGCAGAAAACTTTTTATTAGGGATGAATTTTAAGAAAACATCACCAGGAAGAAGGTAGGAAACGGCAGTAGTTGGGGAGAAGTGAAAGGCCGAAGAGATTGGCTCCAGTAGTCAGCGAAACTCCATATCTCCAGCATCCATAAAGAATCTTGCTAAAAGGACCCACTTCAGGACAGAGGGACTGTATTTGAGGCCCTGCTGCACTTCATCCATCTCAGCCATGGGGATGGCTGTCTTTGGAGCCAACAAGGTCACTTATCAGGAAGCTGAGAGGGGCAACCCTTAATGGTGATTTCTCCATTGGAAACTCATGAACGCTGTCATCTCTCCCTCAGTTGGAGCATACTTGGAAGACAGTAACCTAAACCCATTTCCACTGGCAATGTCACAGCTGTGCATAAAGTCCATTTTAGCTCTGTATCTGTGCACTGCTCTGCAGTGATGCTTGGTGGAAAGACACAATAAAAACAATTCAATTAGCTGCACTCCGACAGTGAGAACAAAAAAGGACACACTTCAAATGGATTGAAGTCCAACCTAACCTTTAGCAATTCTGAATTTTGCCCCTTGACCATGGTCATCTGAGAATCATTAGTTTTTTTCCTTTGTTTCTTTCTACCCTTTCTCCTTCCAATAGAGGGAACTGAAACAAAGAACAAAATTTCATAGGCCTCCATCTTCAACCAATTTACAGACTCACAGAGTGGTTCAGACCCATCTCTTTTTTTTTTTTTCCTGCTTTGTTATGATAAATATTTTTTAGCTGGGACTTTTTCCCTTTCTCTGCAGCCCATGTCTCCTTCTTTGTCCTACCACATTCACATGTGACCTGTGGTTCCCCATAGTACTGCAGGTGATTCATGTTTTCAGCATCTTCACTAGACTCCACGCATCATTCTTCCACACCATTTCACCCTCTTTCTCTCAACGCTATCCACGTGGCATATTGGGCTGACCCAACTTCTGAGCCTTTGTCTGCAGATCCAGAGATCATAAAATCATCAGTCAGTCACATGTAATCAGAACGAAGACGAGATGGGAGAGGTGAGTGATGCACCACAAAGACTGTGTTCAGTTTTAAGCCTTTCACTAAAGAAAGATATTGAGTTACTGAAATGCATTCAGAGAAGAGCAGTGAACTGCTGGAGGGACTGGAAGACAAGATGTTTGAGAAATGGCTGAAGGAACTGGGGTTGTTTAGTCTGCAGAAAAGGAGGTTGAGAGGAATCCTCGCTGCTTTTTCTAATTAGCTGAAAGGAGATTGTAGTGAGATGAGTGTCGATCTCTTTTCTCAGGTGACAAGTGCTAGAATGCAAGGAAACATCCTCAAGTTGCACCAGGAGAAGTTTAGATTGCATGTCAGGAAGCATTTCTTAAGAAAAAGGATGGTCAGACATAAAATAGGCTGCCCAGGGCTGTGGTGGAGTCACCATCACTGAATGTATTTGGAGATGTGTGGATGTGGTGCTTAGGGACATGGCTCGGCTGTGGACTCGTAGTGGAAGGCTGATGGTTAGACTTGATGATTGTAAGGGTATTTTCCAATGTAAATGATTCTGTGATGACAGGGGTCACACCAGCAGGTGACAGTATCTTGAGTTCAACACAGACTGCTTGTTAGTGCAATATTACATTGCCACAAGCCCTTATCTCTTCTCAGTCTGTGGACATCTCAATGTAAAACGCCTCATTCCTCAGACACAATCAAGGTTCCGGCACACTCCAGAGGGGAGCTATGGCTGGCATGAGGGAGAGGTGCCATGTTTGCTGGAACATCAACTGCAGTTACTGGGCTTTGAATTATAGAGTACAAATATGTCCCAGACTGGAGCTACTTGGAGGCATTAAGGTGACTTTTCTCTGCAATAGCAAGAGACAAATACATTGCATTTCTCCAGTAAAATGCGTGACCCAGAAGTGATGGTGACTCTCAGTGTCCCAACAGGGCAAGAATGCTTCCAACCCAAACTTCTAACCAGGTAGCAGCTGCAAGGAGCTAAGTCTCCAACAGGTCATCAGCAGAACCAGTAATTCCCACAATTGCAGGAGTTTATCCTTTAGCTCCTCAATAGAGGGCCTGGGAGACAAGAATATCTGACAGAAATGCCATTGTAATCCAGCATGTGTGTTTGTGGAAGAACTTGTCAGACTACAGTATCCAGGGAACATGTTTATCTTTAGATCAGGTTTCACAGCTTTTCCCTCAAGACAGCAGCTCAGACTTGGTCTCCCAGAGCCCAAACTGGGCCACAGAATCAGTAAAAGCTTTTCAGCATAGATGTTTTAACTAGGACAAGTTTTCAAATGCAAATGTGGGGTTTCCTCCTGTTTTTCTATTCTCCTTCTGTTCCAGTCTGACATGGAACTCCTTGAAGATAAGTATGCAGGGGGAAGGCAGAGGGCTACTTTGCAGCTGATAAGCACATTTTGCTTTGTTTAATTATCAAAATCTTGCCTGAAACACTTATTTACAAAATGCAATCTAGTGACTTCAGGCTGAACCATTCCTTCCAATATCTCAGGAGCCTGTTTTCTCATCTGTGTGCCTTGATGGGAAGCTGGTGTCCTGGAGGTTTAGCAAAGGCTCCCAGCTCTGTCCAGGGCAGAAGATAGCTGTGGACAACAGGAAAAAGTCACTCTAAAAGTTCTGGGGCAGAAAAGCTAGCCAAGGCTGAGAATGTCATGTCACTTACAGACGTCTTATTCATGTAATGTGGCTGATTAGTACTCAACTAGTCACAGTGCACTTCAAATTACATTCTGCAAACAAGTGTTTTTCATTTCATTACTGATTATTAATTACTGTATTACCTCAGTAGCTATGTTAATAACTAATCGTACTAAAACATATTTGAATGTTTTAGAAAGTAGAACACCTTTTGTCCTTTATTTGCTTCTTGTCAGCTCTTTAGCAGGAAAAGTTCATCTCCTGTACAGAGGGTAAAGGCTGACGTGGTTCCAACAATTGCAGGAATCAGTCACTCAATTAATCATTAAAGATCATAACAACCTCTTCCACATTATCCATAAAGGAGTATGAATACGGGCTGATCAGTGGTTTAGTCTGATCTGGACACTAAAGACCTCATTCTAACAGCAGGTTAATTTCTGTAATTGCTGTAATTACTGTGAGGCTGCAGTCGGAGCTACGGTGTTATTGGAGAGGGATTTAAAGATTGCACAGAAGTCTGCTTTTCCTAAGATAACCAGAAATATTCCTGGTGGCTGTGGATGCATTTACAACACAACTGCAGCCTGAAAGCTAAAACCCTTGGAGCATCTCGACAGGACGGATGGTCAATCTGGCCTTTCCATTTCCCTGTGCTACCCAGAGGTACTGCCTGCTACTAGTTCCCAGGCTGGGAGGCTGAGATGAACATGTCCTGCTGGCTGTTTGCTCTTCCCTTCTCCTGGCTGTCACTTTGCACATGGTTCCCATGTGCTTACATGCAAGACCATAACAAGCAATTCTAGGGAATGGCTGGATGGGCCCAATCTTGTGTTCCAGTTGTTTTTGAATAGAAGATGAGATCCAAAGTCACACTTTGTTCTGAGTTTAGATTTTAGATTCCCACTATGATTCACTGCTGTGCCTAGCTCTGACTCTGGGTATCATTACAGTGGACATCATATGGACACACAGAGTTGCTGGGATGCATAGGATGTCTGTTGTCTGCACATGAATAGATTTCATTCAGTGGGCTTTTCCCAATTAATCTGAATTGCTTCATACACTACAGCCTATACTGCATCTGGTCCCAAGTCCTGACAGCATCAGAAAGATCTCCAGAGTAGGGGAAACATCCATCATGACTTTCTAGCTCTATATTCCTGTCCACTCATCTTCACTAACATTGGAATTGTCTGCCTTAAACATTCTCCTTCATCCTTCAACACACCACATCAAACACATAAGTGCATCCTTTCCATTTCTTATAGAAGCTCTCACCCTTCAGCACAGACAGCATTGATGTCCCTGCAGCCTGTGGCATGGCTGTACTTATCTGCCTTGATTTGCAGCAATCCTTAGATATGAAGGCAAGATGAAAGGTTTCCCTCCACTCCTATAGCATCTGAAATCCTCAAATCCAGGGCTATGGCAAACACTTTCTGTTGGTTTTATATCATACCTAGGAGGCCATGCAATGCCCTAAAGAATCCCAGAGGCATTTTGGACATCATGATGTCCTTGTGAAATACTCAGGCCACCAAGGCAGTGTAAGACATGGCCTTTTGTATCATGGTTCAAAAATATTGCAGTGCAGTCAGACACATTATTAAGGCCACTGGCTTTCTGCTAAACAAACAAACAAACAAACAAACAAACAAAAAAACTGTCAATGGATGTTTCTTTTTCTCACCTGATTTGGGAGAGATTTCACCTGGGAAACAGACTGACAAAGCAGAAAATCAAGTTATTCTCCTAGGATGACCACACTGGTTCTCATTTCTTTCTAAAGAGTGCATTCCTGATTCATCTTTCTGTGGCTGAACCTTAAATGCAACAGAAAACAGAACCCAACTGAGGTAGAAATCAAGGAGTTTGTATATAGTTTGAGCTTGCCTTCACTTCTACTGACCTGGCAATATGCAGTATAGACTTGGCAGCACTCAGCCAACCAAAGCAAAGGATCACCCATCTTGGGCAGCTCTTGCTGAAGTGCAGCTGCACGCAACTTTACATATCACAGCCCTGATGCAAGAGACTGCAAGGAGGCTGCAAACATAGCTGTGTGGCGACAGTTATAGGACCTGAAGCCAGTCCTAGCACCGAGCTGCTAGACCAGGACCTCTTTGCACTCCATGCTTCATGCCAGGCTTACACAGAACAGGTGATGTAATTGAAGGAGATGTGTTCCAGCACATCCCTCTGCTCTAGAGCCCTCATGTGGCAGAGTCACAAGTTCTGGTCACCTTCTCACCACTATCTCCTTCCTTCCATAATGCTGCCTTCTCAGTCTCTCGCTCCTTGCATCCTTTTCCACCTTCTCATCCAGTCAGGCAAGTGAACTCAGAGGACAGAATGTTCTCTGTGCAATTCTATAGTCACCTCATCTCTGTTATGTTCTTCTTCCACCTTCCCTAGAAAAAAGAGCCAGTGGCATTAGCGAAGAAAACCAACAACACCTACAACATAGTTGGCACCACATATCCCCTCAACATTGCCAAGGACCCTGGCCTGCCCACCATCTCCAAGAGTGCTGCTGCCACCGCTACTGCCACCAACGTACCCCCCAAGATGCCCCGCTTAGAGGAGAAGTTCCCAGACAGTAAGAAGACGTACAACAGCGTCAGCAAGGTAGACAAGATGTCCCGCATCGTCTTTCCAGTCCTCTTTGCCATTTTCAACTTGGTCTACTGGGCCACCTACGTAAACCGGGAGTCAGCTATCAAAGGAATGATCCCCAAACAATAAAACCAATCAAACAAACCTTCCATCAGTGAGCACCATCCAGGCAGGAAATCTCCAGGGCTTTCTTTTTTTTCCTGTTTTGTTTAATTATTATTGCTCATTTGAAATTAATACTATTATTACTATTAGACCGTTCTTTTATAATGTAAACAAAACTGTGATTTTAATTTAACCCTGTATATGTCTATTTTTGTTTTACTTTGATGATAAAAGGAAAGGAAAAGGATCATAACAAGTTGTGCCTCTGACATCGTGAGTCTGATGTCCCCCATCCGTCCAAGTCACCCTGTGCTTCCATCTCTCCCCCTTCCTGCCATCTGCATGATCTGCACAACATTGCCATCCCATGCTCCACTCCACTTGGGGCTGCTACTATTACCTCCCTCCTCCTCTTCTGTGATGGACTGCCCTAGCGTGGTGGATTCTCCTGGTGGCTTGGACTCAAGGACATGGAAGCCTCCGGAGGCAGTCTGCTGGGCTGCTTTTTGGTGCCCAGGGGATCAGCAGAACCATGGCAAGGGTAGAACAGTGTGATAGAATCTTGTAGTTACCTACAGGGCTTCCTCTTTTCTGTCACCACCAAACGCAGCTGCTGGTTTCCTCCATGTCTCTTCCCAGATGAGAACAGGTGAGAAAGGTCTTGTCCATTGGACATTCAATATTCTTGGGGCAATCCATGTTAGAGGATGAGATGTTTTCTGCCAGAGAAATAATTTTTCTCAGAGTCAGTCAGCAACTCTGATGCCTTGGACAGGATACAATAGCTTTGAGGCCACATGCGTTCAGCCCTGGGACTGGAAGCCATAGAGATCATGTTCAGATGGGTGATTTATCACTTTCTCTCTGTCCACTTCCCCTTCTTGGCATCTCCTGGCATCCCCATTCATCTTCCTTTGGTTATTCAGCAACCCTCAGCAATATCTCACTGTTTGAAGGGGGATTTAGACATAGAAGCCCATGCCTTTCAGGAGAGCCTCACCAACAGAGAGGAGCACAGCTGTGGCGTGTCCCATGGTACATTCTTCTCTATGCCCTAGAGCAGCAGCAGTGCTGATTCAGGCCCTTTCCTTCCCTGGTGCACCATGAGTCACTTTGCCATCTGTGGGAGATGAGGCTGGAGGCTGCAGTTGATCCCCAAGAACCTACCTGTCCCCCATGAATGCAGCTGAGCATCTTCACTACCCAGGGAAGACAGCAGAAGGGGCCCTTTGAAACAGCAGAGTGATATTGCTGTCCCAGAGAGATGTGTGAGTCAGGTGCCATCCCACAAAGCCACTGAGACGAGACCCAGCTCTAACACCTGCAAACTCTTCCAAGAAAAGCCCTCTAGTACTTTCTGCCCTTCTGACCGCTCCCCTGATCTGCTCCCAGCACATTTTGGATCCATGCAGTCTGCCTAGGGACTTGGAACCCCAGGTTGATGTCTTCAGCATTGCTTTGAGCCTCTGCACCTAGCTCAGTTCTCCATCTGGTGCATGAGCAGGGCTCACCCCACCTGGAATATCCATGGGGACAGTGCAGGGCAGAGCAGGATGCTTTGTCCTGCGGTGTGTGTGGCATTGGTGGTGTCCTGCCTGTCCCTTACCTCTCTTGCTGGCTCAACAGCAGTGCATGAGGAGAGGAACTCAGAGTCATTTGGTTCAGCCCCTGGCATGGTCCATCCATGAGCACATCCCCACCAGCAGACAGCACGGGGTGAGAGATGGCACATTCCCAAAGCAGATGCTGAGGAAACCGCCTCTATCCTCAGCATCCACACCCCAAGCTGCCCATGAACATTTCTACAGTGCCTTTCATTCCCAAGGGCTGTGAGGAGGGAAAAGCCCCAGCATCAGGTTGGAGGAGTGGAGGGACAGTGCACCATCCCCAGCTCTTCTGCTGGACAGGGGTACAGCCATGTTGTTTTCAAGCCACCTGAGCACTGCTCCACACCCATTGCTCCCCCAAGACCCTCCTGTTCTCCCCATGCCAACACCATCCCTTCCAGCAGCGAGTACCACTGCTGCTGCCCTCCGTCTCCTGGGCTCCCCAGCAGTCACTGCTGCACTAACTGCCGTGAGGCTGTTTGGTTTGTACTTGGATGTCATTTTCTTAAATAAGCTAGATGAAGTGTATCTCATAAAACATTCATGTCACTATAATACTCAGGCCTAAGTGAATGAAATAGAAACCCTATAAAAAGCAAAACAAACACAATAAAATGGTGACAAAGAGTATACTGTGTTTACTAATGGAATTATGTCAAAGGCAAGCCTAAATATGAGATCCAGTGACTTGAGTCTCCTCCCTGGTCCCCTCTGCTTCCCAGGCATTCCCCAGAATCCCCTCTGCCTGAGGGTGATCCCGCCTGGCTCATTGCACTGTCAGGTGCACTTCTCCACTTCTTCCCTCCAGTTGCCCGAGGCTCTCATTCCTCCCCAGGATGCTGCCCTCCAGTGCCACCCACCTGCTGGCCTGCCTTTGCTCTCCTGACTCTGAAAACTTTGCTCTCTGCTGGGTAAAAGCTCCCTCCCTGGATCAGTGTGAACGCGCCTTGAAAGCCAAGTCTGTTCCCACCACAGCCTGGCACTGGTGCTGAGTCTTCCTGCCAACTGGAAGCAGAAGTATCGGCATCCTTTGGTTAAAGACAACAAACCAAACAGGATTTGTAGTTTGGCTTCCAAGCAGGGAAGCATTTCAGGAAGATAGTTATAAATAAGTGGTTTAGCATCTCCTGCCAGCAGACATCACAGAGAAGATAATGTTCTTTTTTTAAAATCTGTCAGAGGCTCAAATTGGGATGTTTCCCTCCCAGCTAACACGAAGCTGCTGATGGGCCCTTTTTCTACAGAGCAAGCCCAGCACCAGCTACTGGGGTTGGATCCTCATTATGGCAGCAGCTAAGGACTCTGCTTTCATAACTGGGGCTGTGCAGAAATGGACCTGCGTACAGCCACCGATAGTTCGCTCCACAGAAAGCCAGTTGTGCACAGTGGGCTCCGCGTGTCACTTCAATGCTCCAATATTTATTTTCTTTTTGCAAGACCCAAAGCCCTCTGACTTGAGGATAGTCTCCCAGGAAGGAATTAGAAGTCCATACAAGTGACCAAAATGATCTGTTATTCTGCACCCCTGTTCTGCAGCCTTAGACAATGCAGTTCCAACGTGCAGCTACATTCCTCCTCAAAATGGCAGGTGGATGTCTTGGCACTGACATCCTGACTGACCTTGCCTCTTCCCTGCTCTGAAACCACATGTAGGCACAATCAATGTGGTTTTGGAGTGCTCTGTGCTCAGGAAGGCAGGGGCTGGCTGGGCTGAGGCCATCCAGGCAGGCAGGAGAGGCAGTGCATGCTGTTTGTGGTGCAGGAGGGAGGGGAGAAGTAGTCACCGGTGCCATTCACTATAAAGGGCTGATAGAGATACCCCCATATGACTGCTCTGAAAATCTTGAACATCACCAAGCAGGACTGTGACACTTGAGTGCTCCCCATGCACCAACTCAATGTGAGCAAAGACAGTTCCACCACTCTCTAAGTTGTACAGAAAGTGTTGAGGCCAACACAGTTCATCTTCTCCTGACCTCCACCAGCTTGGTGCCACTGGTGAGGACCCAGTTCATTCGTTGTAGGACCTTGTCAGTATGAGCAGACCCCATGCTTGCTGTTCCCAAACACAAGCCATGTAACCCCTTTGTGCATGCCAGGTGCTTGGGACAGTGGGCAGCCAGTGTGTGGCCATAGGAAAGGTCCATTGCAGCCGGACAACCCTTGCTGCAGTCCTCTTCCCTAAATGGTGTGTCTCTCTTGAACCCACCCGATCCAGTATCTACACGGGCTTTGCAGCCCTGAGAGAGACATTTCCCTGCCTCCTTGGTGGTGGGGAGGGCTCAGCCAGGGGGAGAGGCATATTCATGAAAATGTAAATGCTCTATTAATGCTGATGTAGGGGAAAAAACATTGAACAGTTCACTAAGCTTCTCTCTGAATCAAGCTAAACTACCCCAAAGGCATTTTTGGCTAGATGCCACAGCACAGATGGGATTGATGGCTTCAAGGTATAAATATTTACTGTTTGACCTTGTTGTTGTTCAGTCAGCCAAGGTTTTTTTTACATATATATATGTGCGTGTGTGTGTATAGTTATGCTCACAAACTCTTTATATCTAAAAGTCACACTTCTTTCTTTTTGGGAAGGAAAACTGCCACTTTAAATTGTTTTACTTTACTCTCATTCTCTTTGCTAAATCTTCTGTAAAGAGATTCATCTGTCTCTGCAGATCTTCTGATGGCTTCGGGAGGCAGAGGGAGTGAGGGAAGCAAGGCAGGAGAACCTCTGCACTCCCAGCCCTTAATGGAGACATGCTAGCTGAGACCAAGGTCACTGCTGGCAGTATTGCTCACACCTTTTGGGAAATCTTAGTGCTGCATGTCACAATTTCTCTAACACAACGTTTTTATTCCTGCCCCTGACGCTAGGGAGCACTCAGGAAGGCAGCACAGCTTTTTCAGCAGATGAATGCCATGAGCCTTTAGCTCTCCCACAACAGCACAACCCGGGTGCATGCAGCTGAGGTGCTGCAGCAAGGGGCTGCAGACCGAGCCTGCTTTGGGAGGGAGCACAAAGCCTGGCTGGATCCATTTTTGTCATGCCCATGGCCAAAGGAATGCTGCAGGTAAGAGAAGCACCTGAGCTTTTAAGATCCTGGCCACGTGAGCCAGGATGCTCTCACTGTCTTCGAAGGCTCTTAGCTCTTCACTGCTGCCTGAAGGTCCTGTCAGCTTGCTAAGCCCATTGGCTCACATTACATTGCTGGCAGCACTGTTTCATCTGAAAAGTCTGTTGCTTCCTCCTGTCTTTTTGCAGGGAACCAGCAAACATAAAGGCAATCATATACTGAACAATTTGATTTTGCAACCACAAAAGTAGTAAGAGTAGAGTTGGGAAACCTCAGTCACTATCAGGTTGCCTTCACCAAGCTGTCATTGGAGTTGAAAAATTCCTCTTGGTTGGCACAGGGCAGGTTCTGAGCCCACCAAATCTGGGGGTTGCCACAAGTACCCCCACATTCTAGAATTTCATCTAGAACACTGAGACACCCACAGGCCAATGTCCTCTCTGAAGGTGAGATACCTGCTGCTTATTAGCTGAAGCCTTTGTGTCCGCTGCTAGGAACGTTGTATTAGCATCACACTAGGGCAGCCCATTGAAAGAAGGAGCCCATCGCAACAAAATGCCAGAGGGTATGCTCATTTTCCCTGCCTCAGGTTGAATCCATGCTCCTGCTATGTCTTTTGTTTTGTTTTCCATCTTGTGAGACTCTTCTTATTTCACTATGAGAAAGAATCTAGCTGGCAGCAGATTAATGCATGACAATCCTGTTATTACAGCTGTAAATAATTAACAACTAGAAAAAAAAACAACAACATTTTAAAATCTTTTGTTGACTTTCTTTTCTCTATTTACTATCTGGTAGCCACTTTCTTAAGGGATTTCTCATGGAAACTGTGACTTTCCTCTTTCACTCTGTTTTCCCTTTCTTTTTCTCTCTTTCTCTCTCTCTGAGGTTTATGTTTCAAATGCTTTTTGGTGCAATGTTCAATGCCTGTTTGTATTTTTGAACCGTATTTTTCAACCTTTGCTGGAAAAAACAATATATTGCCCATTCTAATGAGCAGGATTTTGAGTCCTGCAATTTTTTTCAGCTTTTAGCTTTTTCAGCAAGTTAAAGCAACAGAAAAATGTCTCAAAAATTACAGTGAAGTTCTGAAGAGAGATTAGAAAAAGTCAGAAGCAAGAGCTATGTGAATGACATCAACAGGCTGAGTGGATGAGGAGGACTCTTCTGACCACCTATTGAATTCCTGACCTAACAGTAAGGCAGGACCTTTCCACTGTATGAATTCACTCCGCTTTTCCACTCTACCCACTCTCTTGAACTCTGATCAACAAATAAAAATTCATATTTTAAAAAAAAACCCCACACCTCTGCACTGTTGTTTTTTTTCTAAGGTCTGATTCTCAAAACCAAAGAGAGAAATTCCTCCGGGCTTTAGGTGGCCTGCGCAGCTGGAGAGTTTGTCCCTGAGATGAGCAGGAAAAAAACCAAGTATTCCAGGGGAATAAAAATATGCTATGGTTGCCACTGTACCATATTTAAAATGCTTTTATTTCCAGTGGCAGGGGAGCAGAGAGCACAGTATACGTTCAAGGCCAATTGGCTGGAGAGTTTGGGATCCAACCCAAGGCAGGACGGTGGTGGTGTGATAGGTGGGCAGGGAGGAGACCTGGAGGTGTACTCCTTGCCTGTAGTGTTAGCTATGGATAGACACTGGTTTTCTGGTAAAGCACTTTGGTATTTCTCTATGTACAACATGAACTGTGCTTCCCACTGATCAAGGGGCAGTCAGAAGAGGCCCTGGCCAAGACGCTGGTTTATGCAGCATACCATGTACATTTCTTCTGCTGAAACATAACGTAAAGTGACCCTGATGGGCAGAAGGACACAGAAGGCCCTTAGCCCCAATGTCTTAGGCTGTGTAGTAGACTGAACACACAATAAGGAAAAGTGGAGGGCAGTTCAAGCCATGCTACTATGCTGCTCAGCTGTTAAAATAGCCACTTTGGTCACTCATGCAGCTTCCAGGAGTGATTTAAGACTTACCGTAGACCAGATACCTTTGCAACAGTGGGTTTTGATTGTGGCTGCCCTGGTTCTAGAGAATTAATTGTAGCTAGCTGACCATGCCATGACACTCAGCCAGAATTGGCATGTCCAGGTGAATGTGCTGTCTGCTAGCAAGGAAATTTAAGGTGTAGGGACTTCATTTGGACTTCCGATCCCAATTTGAGTAGGAAATAATTCCAGTGTCATCATTAGTTTTCTGCACCTGAAGAAGTGAAACTCTCTCCCCTTTCCCAGAGCACCATCTGGAAGTTGCACCAGGGACTTGCTGGCGGGACAATATCTCCAAGCATATTGCAACCTTGAACAGGAAAGTTGCACATTTGAATTTGCTGCTTTCAGCTGAATCCTCCTTCTTGCTCAGACTCGGATGACAGAAGAGGCTCAGGAGCGGCGGGCTCGCAGCTGCTGTGGCAGATGGATGGTTACCACGGGTCTTAGCAGTACAGGCTGCATATTTATGTCTTCCCAAGGAAGGAGGATAGCTCGTGACCTCAGTGAGAGCATATGAGGAAGGAGCCCACTATGTTTTCAGTGATTAAAGCTGGAACCTTGGGCTTTCACCCCTTTCCCCAAGTCCTCCCCCAGTCAAAACAGCACAGGATTGGACCCAGCCTGAAAAGATCTTCCTGACTCAGGAGACAAAAATAAATAGCGATGTAAAAAGCTTCCCTGCATTATCACTTCTCTATTTGAACCTGGAACAAGGGCCCTGAAGAGGAACTGAGTGTAATTGCAGTGTCCACAGAAAAGAAATACTAATGAAAACAGGCAGAGATGGGAGAATTCACAAAGAAAGGCAGAGCAGAACAAGTATTTATTACTCTGCCACTTAGCACACAAGCTGACAGGTGTCTTAGGGAAGCAATAGCCAGCTTTTATTATTAGGTGCTTATAGCACAGCAGTGCTTGGGGAGGGAGCTGTTGATGTGCGGCTCCTGCAGTGCACGATATTGGGAAGAGAGAAATGTGTCCCCTGTGCCCAGACAGCCCCACAGATGCACTGCTGCACACTGCCTCCTCATGGGGTAGGGTGAGAGCCCAACACCGGCCTTCAGTCAGCGTTCATGCATCCATGTGGTGAGATCAGAAACCCAACATAACATAGGGTTCCCTCTGTGAGAGCTGCTCTCTCATCCCTTCTCTTGCTCTCTCATCTCTCCCCTCTCTCTGTAAGACAGGTAGGGCTGATGCCTCAGGACTCCCCTACTTATGGGGTTCTTCCATTTCCATGCTTTCTTCTGCAAAGTCCTGTTCCTCCTGAGCAAACTTGTCCATCAGCAGCTTGTCAGCGAGAACATGATCTGAGACTTTGCAGTTGCCCCACTCCACAGAGTACATCCGCACTTGCTGGATTTATGGCTTGCTGGAATTCACTCCTCCTTAAACTTTCACACATTGGCAGGCTGCAGGAGCCTCACAGGGAGCACCAGACTTTGACGCCTGAAGCACATCCTCCTGGGATCTGGAGGTAGAAAAAGGCTGCAACTTCTCCCCTGCTCCATCCCAACCTCCTCTTGTCACACTAGTCAGACAGGTGAAGTGCTAGCAGCAAGTCACACTGCTTTCCAGCTCCAGCTCCAGCTCTGTGGATGCTCACAGCCCTTCATGGGGATGGAGATGTCCTCCCCCACCTTCACACCAGCACCAAGCAGTGGGCTGCAGAGGGGCTGGACGGTGCACCTGGAGCTGTGCCTATCAACCACAGGAAATCTCCCTCCCTGCTGTCAGTGGGAAACATCACCTTCCTGGGTGCCAGAGAGAAAACATCCGAAAAACAGTACTGGGTGATTTCCTTTGGAAGGGAAGACATGTAGGAACGGACTGAGCATTAGGTATTCAATAAAAGCACTTTGGAGTCCTTGATAAATAACAATCTAGGAACGGTCAGCCATGGTTTGAGCAGAGGTAGTGCTGTAGCCATGATAGTCTAAAGATGTAAGTGAGGAAAGGCTGGTAGGCAGAAGCAATATATTTTTATTATTCATGTAACTCAGACAGGGAAAAGAAGCCAAGTCGTCAAGACCACAAAGTCCTCTTCTGATGTGGTGCCATGAAGGAGTGGGCTGGGCTACGCTGTCTTCAGTAATGAGGCGATTGGAGAGCAAAGGCTCCTTGCTCCAAGCAGCATGGCAAATCACTCGCAAGGGGAAGGGTGTTCCTTTGGGTTTGTAAAGAATGAAGGAGCACAGGAGACAAAAAAAAAACCCAAAAACAAACCAAAAACAAAACAAAACAAAAAAACCGCTGTTGAGTTTATTCAAAGAAAGAAAACCATGCAATATTCATGATTAAAAAAAAATAATAAAAGAGAGAGAACAATACATGCAGTACAGATACCTCCTCTGAAATCAGCACATAATTTTTCAGCATGTGCAGGTTTACATTTGCAAGAGGAGTGGTAAGTCTCAAGACTGATCCCAGCTCAGCCATGCATCAGCCCAGCCCCGCACTGGAAATGACTGTAACTCATCAGCCCATCTCTCAGAGCTCAAGGGGAGATGTTTAGGATCCTCTTACAATTTCTCTTTGCTGTTGTGAATCTTTAAATATCTGTGCCAGACTGTAATCCCCAGTTTGACCATAAAACTAGCCCTTGCCTTCATGCTGCCTTATTACACCATGCTTAAATTATGAGGGGTAGCGAGACAGGGTTGATAAGGAGGATTTATTAAGCTTGAATAACCATCTATAGCAATGTAACGTAGTGCTGAGAGATTTCCTTTCCCCAAGAACAGCTGCTGTCAGAACAGACTTGTTATCAGTTAGGAGCCCTCAAGCAACTGGTGCTTCAGGATCTCACTCAGGTCCATCCAGGAGGGGTGCTGGGATGAGGCCAGCTTCCTCAGAAGGGTTTGAAAGATATTAATCATTAGGATTTGGGTGACATTATCTTTCTGAAGTTGAGGGTAGTTGCTGTGTTCCTTGTTGGACTTTTTCCTGTTGTCTAGGGAGATCATTTGCATAATTTTGTTGGTGCCCAGCTAATAATGACATCACCTAAAAAATAATTCACTCTGCTGGACTGAGTGGGCTCTGTTGTCCTGGTAACCTTTGCTTTGAAGACTTGCAGGAAGGAGGCAGGTAAGTGGTTGAAATTGCCATGTTTCAGCATGGCTTCAAATGCTTCTGATGGCTCGAGCCAGCTTTCCATAAATGAATTGGTAAACAAAATTCATTTGTTGCCTCAGGAAAACTGAGTGGAATTCTGTTAAAGAAAATACTTGTATAAAAAGGAAGGCTTCGTGAAGCACTTCCCCAGCTACCAGGAGCATAACACAAATGAGATGTTCAGTGCTTCATCACTCCCAAAGCTCTCCTTCCCCTGTGAGGGACGTTGGTCCCACAGCCAGGAGAAGGGATCTCTTTGTGTGCTGCAGGGCCTCTGGAGTTATGGAGAGGGATGGATGCATGTCTGATAGCAGAAATCTTTAATTACTTTCAAATGCAACCCCAAGTGTCCTGTGCTTTACTCAGCCTGGATCAAAGAACCTCCCTGTTCCCCAAATTCGTGTTGCATTAGCCAAAGCACTTTGGATGGCACTCTTAGAGCTCGGGGCTTACCTGTTTATAATGAACTATTCTGACTGCGAACGCTTGTGGATTCTGTGGAAATCAGACCCATATGGTGTTAGCCCCTCTTCAAGGCCAGGTGGTATGGGGCCCTGGGTAGCCTGATCTGGTGGGGGGAATCAGCCCACAGCAGAGGGTTGGGACTGGGTGGGTTTTAAGGTCCCTTCCAACCCAACCGCTCTGTGATTCTATAATACAAGCCGACCAGGTCAGGGGTTTTAGAGATGCTTCTAGCTGGGAAGCCCTAGCATTCTGATGGAAGATGTGCAGTTTGGGGATGCTGTGTGCCATCTACAAAAGCTGTATCAATCTGATTTCATTTCAAAGTGAAAAATCACTAACACTGTGGTCAGGGGCTTTGTTTCTGCAGTCCCTAAATATTTTCCATGGGGGTACCTGAGGATCTGCAAGCAGAGTTATTTGGAAAGGCCACAGCATGTCAGGAGAGGTTGGTGCATTACTGTCAGTAGGAAGAGGGTTGCAGCATTTATCCAAGCCCTGCTCAGTATAACTGGTACCTCTCTGAAACGCTGCATCTCTTCACTTGCCTGGAATAAGTTGGTCATATGGGAAGATATTTCCTTCAAAGCTGAATCATTTGGCCCCTAAACAGGGGGAACAGAAAGACACTTTTTTCAAGGCATAGAGAAAAGCAAGTTTCAGCTCCATAATCTGGCATCTCCACAACAAAGAGGACCTTGTTGTGAGGGCTTTGGCAGAGCTGGCATCACCTCCTGCCCATTCCAGGTCCTGACCCAACTCGATGGATGCTCAGAACAGCTCCAGAGAACAGCACCGCCTGCTGCAGGTGAGAGCAGAGCTGGGGAGGGAGCTGAGTGCTGTAACCCTGGAGAGAGCAGGGAATGGGGTCTGCATTTCTCATGCTCACAAAAAACCTATTGCTGGTGGATATAGAAAGTGCCTGAAATAGAAGTATTTTGGAAATAGTGAAAAAAGGAGATTTCGGAAGGACTCCAACGGTTCTCCATGTGATTTGCTCAAACCTTCAGAGCATTGTTGCTTTTTTTGGTTGTGGAAGCTATTCAGGGAATCTGACCTGGATTTTTACATCACTTTGGATGCCTGGAAATTGCACATATTTAAAGCAAATAAGCCATTTGCTGAAAAAATATTACCCAGCTATGTGTAAGGGGAAGGCAGGTATTAAGAAAAATTAAACTAGCTTTAGTGCAGGTATTTTCTGGGCTCAGTTTCCCATGTGTCACTGGTAAAGTGGGAGAACTAAAATTCTTGTCTGAAAAGTATCTGCTTCCTGATAGTAGTCAAATAGCAGATGTATGAGAGGCTAAAATGCATGAGAGCCTCAGCAGTCACAGAGCCTCTAGCAAATCTGTGGCTCAGGGATTTGCCAGCAGAAGTCCTTGTGCTTAACAGTTCTCAATTTCATGCTGCTGTTCTGTGAGTTGGTCTAGCAGCTCCTTAAACTCATACCTGTGTCCACATCTCGCTGAGGGGAGTTTCCCCACTTCTTTTGGGATGAAGAACTTTCCTTTAAGATTGGGGACTATGTTTTTTCCTTTTCATCTGATGGCCATTGGTGAGCTTGCATCAGAACAGCAGCTTTGGATCCTCACCCATCCTTTCCCTGCCTCATGCAATCATGCAGTTAGCTTTGTGCACTTTGTCTCCATGTAAACATCTCTTCAGATGGAAGAACTGACTTTGGGCTCCTCGGCGTGCCTACAGTGATGCCTCCTCCAGCAAAGTACCCAGGACCCTGTGCTCACATGCCAAGTCTTCCCTGTGACCAGTGGGATGTGCAGTGCTCCAGAGCACAGATGGCTTCTATGCTCTAGGGCAGCATTTCCAAAAATCAGCCTAGGCAGCCCCAGAGCATTCTGAGACCTCTCCTACAGCACCCAGGCTCAACCTCCTTGCTTCTTTTATTTCTTGTCCTCTGTAAGGACTGCAGCTCTCTAATGGTCAAGCCCCAGTGGTGGTATTCACCTGGTGGTGCAAAGTGGCTTCTCAGCCCACACTTAAGTAGCAGAAGTTGACCAGAGCCCGCCGTGCAGGGCAGGGATCACTTCTCCCTACACCCTTCTGTGTTCTCCACCCGTGGAAGATGCTCTGAAAGAGCAGGGCCTGTTTGGCAAAGCACTGCTGTTTACTGAAGCCCATTGAATATGTGTTGGCAGACTGTAGCTCTCTGCTTGCAGCACTTGAAGTAAATGAGATCGACACAAAGGACAGATGGACAAAAGCTACATGTAGGCAGCAGAGTGCATGGAAACACTGCCTCCAAGCCCCACCCTGCAGCTCTGCCCTAACCTACCATCCCTGCCACCAGGGCCATTAATGGTGCTGTTAGAGCTCCAATGAGCAGCACCCCAGCTATTCCCACCATCTCCTTGCCCTTGCCCTGCCCTGTGAGGCACTTCCATCTCATACCAGAGGGCTTTGACCACTTTGCTCCCGGCTGCTGCCTGCCAGAGGCGCCCAGCAACGGTGGGGAGATTAAATGATGTAGATAAATATTTCTCAAGAGCACAGAGTTTTCTTTGTTACTGATCAGGACAGCTTTTTGAGGACAAAACATGGATTTAGAGCTTAATCCCTGGCTCTCGCTGTGTCACAAGCACTCTCTAAACTTTGAAGAAACCACAGTCGTTTTGGAGTTTCATAGTTAGACAATCCCTCTCTCCCCCTCCTTGTAATCACCAGAAAGAGTTCTGGGGAACCTAAGACTCAGATGTGAATGTGTCTCCCTGCCTTGAGCCTGCTTGCATGACATGTCTCCAACTCTCCGAGCTTGAGCTGGTCGGAGAAGTTCAAAGCAATCACAGTCCCTCTGATACATGGATATGTTACAAATAGAAGTGATGATGCATTTTAGCATAAATAAATATTAATTCGATTTTTTTTTTTCCCCACCATTTCATTTATTTGCCATCTGTGGTTCTCCTGATTAGAAAAACATGCCATCATTTAATCAAGGACAGGAAAGAACGAGCTGGGGCTTGTCTGGCTGGTCCTGCAGCACAGGGATCACCTTGCAGATGGATGAATCCAGTGGTTAATCCACGGCTGACACTGCTCATTAAATTACAGGGCAAGGAGTTAAAAGTTTGCTAGGGTGAGTTCAAACGATGCAGTTAAGCTGCAGAACAGAATTAATGGGTGTCTTAGCAGTAGGGATTCAGATCCAGAAAGCTCTGGCTGTGGATTGCCAGCCCCAAATTTCTGGAGATATCCTCCAAACTGAGCAATGAGGTGTTGGAGAGAGAGGGGGAAACACAAAAGGCATCCAATAAAGTAATCTGCAAAGGGGAAAAAAACAGTGGACAAAAGGCTTTGCTGTGCCAGCATTACAACCACTCAGGCAGCCACAATAGAATGCTTCCTCCCCATTCTCTGCACCCCAGCCCCAGACATTTATGGTTATTATCTTGCCTGGACCATATGGATGCTGACAAACAAAAATGCAGGTAGTTCTGATTTTTCTTGTGTGCATGGTCAAAGGGACAGAGTCATCTGCCCTTCAGTGTCTGATTTTTCATTGTGCTGGCACTGCTTTATTCCCTCTGCTACACAGTATGAAACAAAGACCTGAATTATGGCAGAAGATAAATGGAGGCTTTGAGAAACTATTAGAACAATTAGGCACTGAGGCACAGAACGGGGGGAGAGCTGAGGGCTTGCTGCTATGAAGGCCTGAGTGTTAGGAGCATTGGGAAAGTTTGGAACTGCTCCCCCAGATGGGAAGAGGGAGAGAAATGCAAAGAACAGCCTGAAGTGGTGGCAGCTACTGCCAGCAGCTGCGCTGTGACCGGCCACTGAGGTGAGACAGCCTGACAGCAGCCCAAGTCTGAGCAGGGCACTGCCACGCTATGCCATTTCTGTGGCTCTGCGTATCCGTCCTGTATCACCTGAGCCAGGGTGAGAAGTAACTCCCTGTCCCACCAAGGGAGAAAGGCAAGCAGGAGACTGGGAAAGAACATGGCCAAGGGGCAGCTCATCATGGGTGAGTTCTGGGAACATGGAAGCTACTCCCAAAAAGGAAGGAGGACTCCATATATCTGCCCCTTTCCTCAGGCTCCCTCCAGGTGGCTGCTGGAGATGGTACTTGGCATTACCTACAGTGGACTCTTCTAAAATTACAAAATTTAGATAGCAAAAGACCATTAAGATCACCATGCCCAGCAGTCAACCCACCCCCCCATGGCCAGTGATTGTGTCTCTCAGTATCTCTCCTCCATGTGTCTTGAAAACCTCCAGGGATGGAGACGTCCCCACCTCACCAAGCAGCCTGTGTCAATACATCTCCACTCTATTGGAAAGGAAATTTGTAATAATATCCAACAGGAACCTCCTCTGGTACATCTTAAGGACATTACATCTCATCCTATCACTGTTAATAGCAGAAGAGGTTGATCACCCCTTTCATACAAATTCCTTTCAGGTCACTGTAGAGAGAGAGATAGTCCTTGCTTATTTCCATAATTAACAAGGATACTGCCATCCCATTTCCCCAGCTCTCCCTCTGTTTTCTCAGAGTCCAAGAGGGGGATTCCTGGTAGGGGCTCATTCTGTACGTGGAAGTAGTTCCTCTTCCACCTAATGCAGAGGTGCTCTCTTTGTAGGATGTGGGAGAGACTCCATACAGAGCTGGACTAGGAAATGTATTTCTACGTTATGATAAACCAGTGGCTTAGAATTTGGTTCACAATGCATTTAGCAACAAAACTGGAAGAAATGTGACTTGCACGTTGGAAAGAGAAGAGACCTTGTTTCCAGGCAGGGACAGGAAGCCCAGGCAGGTGAGCAGCTGCAAGCCAAGTAGGCTGGGAGCAGCCTTCACCTCACCAACAGACTGCAGATCCATACGTATTGTGTCCTTAGGTAACCAGATGACAGAATCAAAATGGTTCGAAAACACCATAAGATCAACAAGTCCAACATGTCCCCCCCGCGTGCCCACTAACCATGTCCCTCAGTGCCGCAGCCACACGGTTCTTGAACACCTGTGGGGACGGTGACACCCCACCTCCCCGGGCAGCCTGGGCCACTGCCTCATCGCTCTCTCAGAGTGGCAATTTTTCCTGATGCTCAACAGGAACCTCCCTCAGTGTACCTTAAGGCCATTCCCTCTCACTCTACTCTACTGTTAGCCGGGAAAAGAGGCCAACACCCGCCTCAATACAACTTCCTTTCAGGTCATGGCAGAGAGCGATACAGTCTCACCTGAACCTGCTCTTCTCCAGACTGAACAATCCCGGTTCCCTCAAGGGGAATGTCATTTGTCTGTTTTGCTCCAGCTCGGGACAGCCAAAGGCCCCAGTCACCAGTGCTGCATTCTGTAAGACTCAGCGACAGGGCAGCGTGTGACTAACCCAAGAGCTGCACCCATAGCAAAGGATACACAGCAGTGCCTTGCCGCGCCGTCTGATAACGGAACACTAGATCTGAGGGTAAGAAATCTGAGTATGCAGACATACTCATAGATTCACAGAAGCATAGAATGGCCTCGGTTGAAAAGGACCACAGTGATCACCTAGTTTCAACGCCTTTCTATGTGCAGGGTCGCCAACCCCCAGACCAGGCTGCCCAGAGCCACATCCAGCCTGGCCTTGAATGCCTCCTTGAATGCCTCTCCCTTGGGCAACCTGTTCCAGTGCGTCACCACCCTCTGTGTGAAAAACTTCCTCCTAATATCTCACCTAAACCTCCCCTGTCTCAGTATAAAACCATTCCCCCTGTCCTATCACTATCCACCCTCACAAACAGCCGTTCCCTCTCTTGTTTATACACGTCCTTCAAATATTGGAAGGCCTCAATGAGGTCTCCTCAGAGCCTTCTCTTCTCCAAGCCAAACAAGCCCAGTTCCCTCAACCTCTCTTCACAGCAGAGGTGCTGCAGCCCCAAATTAAACCCCTATATGCCAAGAGGAAGATGGCAAGAGCTTGTGAAACCGGAAGCAGGAAGCAGCAAGCGCCCTGGGTATTTTCAGAGAAGGATTGCTCAGTCAGTGGCTCAGAGTAGAGAAATGAGAGATCTTTAACAGAATTTGAGAGCATCTCACGATGGCATTAGGTCACCAAGAAGCGGATTAAAGAAGAAATACTAGTCCTAGGAAGGTTCACAGGCGGAAACAAACTTCTGCAGAAATGGACCCGATTAAGGCATTGCTGGAAAAGTCTTCCTTGGGGAAATTATAGGTTTCTTTCTGCCTACTAGTTTAGGTAGCGTAAATATCTTGGATCATAGTTCCTTGCATATTTCCATAATTAACAAGGATGCTGCCACCCCCTTTCCCCAGCAAACAGTCACCCGTCTGTGATGTCACCGTGATGCAGCACGGTCACCACGGTGACGTTTGTGACCATCCCAACCCACTCCCCACTCCTCACACCACGGGTGCCATTGCGCTCCATTCTGCTGCTGGCAGGACGACCCTGGTTGGCCGGGGAGACCGCTGCGGACAGAAATTTCTGACAGGGCGAACAATTAATGATTCAAATGGAGACATCTTCATCAGAAACTCCTGGAGTTTCTGCTCCAAATGCTGACTCGGCAGACTCGGCTTCTCCTGTCCCACAAAGACGGGGTAAAAGAACCGCTCGGGATGCTGCCTTAGGACCGACACGAGAAGAAAACACTTCTCAGGGTTCACAGGAGGAATCCTGTGCAAAAAGACAACGGCTTAATCTTTCCACCAAGGGCTCCTGCAAAGCCCATAAGTCGTCATGCTTCTTTCTAAGGAAGCTCCGTGAAATTGTGGAAAGCGACTGCTTTCAGTCCATCTGGTGGGGTGACGATGAAAACTCCATTGTGATTGAGGAAACCCTCTTCAGAACAGAAGTGCTGGGAAGGACAGGACCTCTGCACAACCTCAACATTGGTTGCATGAAAGCTTTCGTTCGCCAGCTCCATCTGCACGGATTCTTCATTGTGGACAGCGATTTGCCCACATCTGCCTCACGGGCAAAATTCCCAGCAGGCGGAGCCGCGTCTCTTCCCAGTGAGGTACGCACTCCCCCTGCCCATAGGACACCTCTCGGGACAGGTGGGATTGGTGGCCGGTCCCACCTGAGGGGGCTGCAAGTTGGTGGTATTTGGGTTTCCAACCCCTCTTTCCTGCTTTTGAAAATCCTAAAATTTCTGCTTACTAGTTAATGTAGCTTTGTCTTTTCCAAGCTGGAAAATGGTGGCATCTAACTCTTCTCCTCTGCATTTTGCAGTTACTCTGCTACTACAACCCCAACTTCAGGAGAGAGTACCCACTTCTGCTCAGATGGTTCAAGCGAAGCGCTGGCGTATAAAGGAGAGCATCAGCTGCATTCCCACCAGAGCTGGATTTTGAGGAGGGCCCCGTGAGCAGCCCTCCGAACAGACGGCGAGGCCCTGCAGCATCAGCGGGCAGTGAGCCCGCCGGTAGCAACCAGGATGCTGCTCCTGCTGCATCTGCTGCTCCTCCATCTCCCGAACCAAACGGTCCTTCTCCATCAACGCTGGGACCAGACAGCGGAGCTGGAGGCAACAGATTTGGACATCAGCACAATTTATGCTATAGGAGATAGAGATCCTAGGTACCAACTGAACCTAGTAGAGAAGTTCCAGAAATAAATGTTCTGATTATTTTCCAGTTTTCCTATCCTGTCTCCTCATTTGACGGTGGCTCTTCCTGTGCCCAAAGGTGGGGGGTACTTCAGGGAGATGTCATTTCTCTCACCTGGTCCAAGCAATGATGGGAGCACACGGCGGGAGCGGGGAGGTAAAGACTGTGAGCTGGAGCTGCCTCAAGTACCCGATCCCCTTCCTTCTCTCTGCCTGTCCTCTCTGGCTGGATGCCACCGTGGCAGTGAGCCATTCAGCTTGTGGGGATCCCTGGTGGTCATGGAGGTGAATTCGGCTGTCCTGCAAGCAGCATGCGTCTGGCAGCAGCACTGCCCTTCTGCTCACCAACCTGAGCCATGCTGAGCTTCCTGCCAGGGAGCAGCTTCCAGCTGTGGGCAGCTTGCTGGTGCAAACGCTGACTGAATCCTGCTCCAACATAATACATGAGCTCAGATTCCTTGTAGGTGGGTGCTTTGGGAATATTCATACTGGCAGTAATCAGGGACAGCTCTCTGAGCTGCTTGTGTCAGACCTCCCAACTTTTAGAGGCGCCCCAAAGGGTGTTGTAGCAGAAATACACACATCCGTCTCTTTTCCTCACTGAGAAACTAATTAGATATAAGAGTCATCTTCCCTCTTGAAAGTCTGATAATAATCCCAAAGTTTAAGCCTTAGGTCTGAGATTTTATCTGGCTTGGGGAGAGATTTTATTCCCCCCAGATCAGACTTTGTGGCAATGGAAAATGGGATCATGACTCTCCTGCTGGCAGAGTGGTGCGTAACAATGTTGATATAAAAAAATTGTAATCTCTTTAGAAAGGAAAGGCCTGGTTTTGCTTGGCAGGTGTTATTTATTTTTCCTAGCAGAGGGTGTGAGAAGCTGCAGTTGGAATTTCTGGTTGGCTTCCCAAGATACTACTGTGACATTCTTAATGATATAATTCCCCTCAAAGGTGGCATTTTCACTTGTTCTCCTGACCTATCACTGTACATTTGGTGTGAAACAAACTGCATTTGCTATCAGCCCTGACATCTCAGGCCTAGAGAAAAAAATAAGACTGTGATAGTGATGCAGTGAATGGGCTCTTCATCCTGTTAATCCCTATCAGGGTGCAAAGGGATGTATTGCCAACACACTCCAAGGGCCATGGGCTCTTCAGGTGAACACCAGTGTGATGCTCTTCACCTTTGCAACTCCCACTGGCAGAGGTCCTGATCCAAGGAGCAATAATTTGGTGATTCCTGGCCTGATTAGATCTTGCTCCTGCAAAGCTGCAGGTGATATTAGTGCTGTTTGGACCCTTTTCTCACCCTGCTTCGTCAGATGAGATGCACCAGGGCATAACGTGGATGCAAGTCCTTCCCATGCATCCCAGCTCTCAGAAACACCCCGGAGACATAGGAGGTGCCCAGCAGAGGAACGGGCTTTGCAGAATGTCCTACAGCCAACAGTCTACTTTCTGCTCTCCTGGGACAAACCAGATGATGCTGGTGTAAAACGCATACAATGAATAACACAACTACAGCAAAATAGTTTATGTAAAGCACTGATGTGGGAGAAGTTTCATAAGAGGTTTCATACCTCAAAAAGGCCTTTTGTCAAAAATAGAAGCATTTTCTCTGAGGAAAAAAAACACTCAAGAGCTTCTTGCAGAGCGCTCCTGCCGTGCTGGTGCAGAGACCCTTTTTGAGAGTGACAGACGCTGTCACTGCTCCCTTCTGAGCAGGATAGAGCACAGCCAACCCCTAATGCTCAGGTTGGGGGCACGGAGCTCCCACCCCAGGGGCAGGGCAGTCGTGGTCACTGGGAGAATCCAGGCAGAGAATCCAGGCCATGGAAATCAATGCAAATGACTTCGCTTGCAGAGTTTCAGCCCATTTGCTCTGTAGGAAGCAGGGCTGTCAGCAGGGACAGGCAGTGAGAGGGGTGGGATCTCACAGCTTGGGAGAGGAGATGGGGAAGGCAGCAGATGAGGGTTTTCTGCCTTTGGAGAGGATGTCAGCTCCGAGCAGGCAGGCTGGGTGTGGTGGGGACACGATGAGAGTAGCCAGCACATGGGAACAGGGAGCAGTGCCCCCAGATAGGCTCTGTACCTCAATATTTGCACCAGTTGTTTCCCTTGTGCGAGGAAAAACTCCACCTGTGTCTCCAATAATCATTTCTAGATGCTTTAAAAGAACTGCACTCCCTTTGGAGAAGAGCTCTGTTTGCATTCATAGCTGCATGTGATTAGATGCATGCCACAGCTACCACTGTCATTGTAGGTTAATTATCGGTAGTAATTAATCATCACTGCTTCAGAAGGGTTTTCCTGCTGGTTGGCATTCTCAGCTTTCCCCCTGCCAGTGAAGCTTCAGTTTGGCAGGGATTTCTCCAGTCCCAACAGGTGCTGGGAAGGTGGCACAGGGATCTGGGTTGTCCTTCCTGGTAGAGTTTAATTCTTAATTTAAATATAGCCAGCTATATTTATATATATAGACATCCCTCCATGCTCACATGAAGCTTTACACAGGGTCTTCTACAATAAGTCTTGCTGACTTTCTCTGACAGAGGGGAGATCTAATTGCTCTCTTCCAATACTTGAAAGGTGATTGCAGCAAGAGTGATGTTGGTCTCTTCTCACTGGTGACAGGTGAGGGGGACGAGGGGAAATGGCCTCAAGTTGCACAAGAGAAGGTTTAAGTTGGATATCAAGGAAAACATCTTTACAGAAAGGGCTGTTAAGCACTGGAATAGGCTGCCCAGGGAGGTGGTTCAGTCACCATCCCTGAATGTGTTTAAAACCCATTTGGATGTGGTGCTCAGCGACATGATTTAGTGGAGGGTTGTTAGAGTTAGAGTAGTATGGTTTGGTTGATCATCAAGCAGTTGGGCTTGATGATCTTTAAGGTCTTTTCCGACCCGAGCAGTTCTATAATTCTATGATTCTAAGTAGTGAAGCAGTGGGAACAAACCCTGTGAAATATCTATCTGGTGGTAGCATATCAGTTCTCAAACACCCGTAAGAAATGTCAGCTCAGAAGAGGAAGAAGGAGGTATCAGGAAGATCCAGGAGGCCACCCCAAGGATGGAGAGCCCCCAGGAGTGCTGCTGGCTGCAGGGCAAACAGACATAACCATGGCCACAAGCATCCATGCCTGGCAGAAGACATTTCCAGCATTGGCCTCTCCATAACACTTTGATTTTCTTTTTTTTTCTGGCAGATCCATGCGCCGGATCCTAAAATGGGGTCAGGCATATGGGATGGTGGTGTAAACAAATCCAACTGGCTCTAGTTCAGGTTCATAAGAAACTCAGTTGCCTTTTTATCTTTTTCAAACCAAATCTCAAGCATAAATGACACGGATGAGGCACCTCCTGGTGCCTGCAGCTGCTCCCCAACATTGCCTTTCCCATCCCCGTTCCTGCTGGTGGCAGGGAGCTGCCAGCTGAATGCCAGCCCCCCCGCAGCCCCGCTCACATCCAGCAGCAGTTCAGCCAACTCAAAGCGCTTCAGACTCAGTGAATTATTTTCTGACAAAATGTTGGTTTATTGGGAAATTTCCGGCTGGCTCTAATTGGGACAGCTGTTGAGGCGGCAGTTTTCCTGAGAACTAAAAGTCGCTTTCAGATGAGTATGGCTCCTAAAATGGTGCTGCTTTGATAGCTGCTCGCTGCCTTTCTTGTCTGATTATTGAGCTTAGCATCTCCTCGCGAGCTTTAAAAAAAATCCACTTTGCCTGTCTGATCTTCCTTTTCTCTTTACTAAACATTATCTTCTGTCCTCCCTCCTCCTTCAAGGAGAACCTGTCAGCTTCTGTTTTATCCTAAATTTGAGCTCTGCGGAAATTAACACGAATAGCAGTTCACATTAAGAGAATTTCTGTTGTTTTCTATTTATTTTTATTTTTATTTTTTAACTCTGTAGCAAAAGTGCTAAGTCACAGCCTGAACCAGTGGGAAGCAGGGTCAACACAGGGGAGCTCAGGTGCATGCAATGTACTGGAGTGACCAGAAGGGTGGAGCCTGGATCCACCCCTTCCCAGACCTCATTTAAAGATTGTCAGTGGAGGTGAAGGTATCTCACTGGAGATTCCTATCTACCTGAGGCTTTGCTAAGGTAAGCCTTTTTTCTTCCTTTTTTCCTGCATGTATGGCTGCTACATTTGGGCTTGTCCTCTTTTGCTGCAGCCTAGGATTTTGCTGCACCCTGCTATTATTGCTGTGCTTTCCATCACATTATAGCATTACATACCCCAAGCTTCGTGGTGTTCACAAACACTGTCAAAAAAGTCAAAGCAAACATTTGCATTGTTGCTTTAGTATGGGAGATCCTGCCAAGAAAATTAACGGGGCCTGTCGCCACAAAGGGAACAAACTCATCTCATTCTGCTGGTGGTATGAGACACACCGCCTGCTAGCTTCTGTAATGACTTACTTAAAAAACATAATTGTTTTTTTCCTTTCTTTCCCACATAGACATTTGCCGAAGTAAAGGAGCTAGATAAAGGTGTATGAAGGTTCCCAAACAGCTCATCAGTTCCATAAACTCTATTTGTGTGATGGAAGGTGGTGGTGAAAGCCTTTGATAAGGAAGTATTATGAGTGTCACCAATTTGTTGATAGTGTCAGGGGAGTTCAGGATGGATATCAAGAAAAATGTCTTCTCTGACGGAATGGTGAGGCAGTGGCACAGACTGACTAGGGAGGTGGGGGAGTCACTGTCCCTGGAGGTGTTCAAGACTGTGTTGGTGCCTCACTGAGGGCCATGATGGGCGTGGTGAGGATGGGTTGAACTTGATGATCTTAGTGTTATTTTCCAACCTTAATGATTTCATGATTCTGTGATGTGGAAACTTTTTCTATATGGCTTTTCCTCAAAATAGGGCAAATGAGAGAAAATTATCTTGTCCTCTTGGTATTTTGTTCAAGCCAAACAGTGGTTCTTTCTCCATTCTTTTACTCAGAGTAGGTTGCATTTTAAATGAACAGTGGTGTGCTGAGGTGGAAGAACTTGAAGCGTTTAATTTAGAAAATGGATTGATGTAACACTTTGGCATTCTTACCCAAAACATTTCATTTCACAACAGTGGCAAAAAAAGTGCTTTGATTGCTGCTCTTTATTCTTGGATTGTGATTTTTGTTTGTTTTTCTTCTAGCTTAAACTAATTGCCAAATTCTGCCTAAATTTGCTAATTGTTTAGATGCCGCAGGACTCCGTTGTGCAGCTACATTTGTGATTCAATTTAAATGAGAGATGTTTGACTGCAAATCACACATATACAAGGAGTTGAAGGGGGAGTTCTTATTTCTGGGTCCTGATGCACAGTTCTGCATTGCTTACACCAAGAACGATTACCTGGCAGCACCGCATCCTTTGATTCCCCACAGGCAATGCAGAGTGCTGCTCCTGTTCACAAAGGCTGCTGGAAAGTGATGCAGTGCCAGCACTATCTCCCTGGGCTCAGTGCTGCTGTGTGGCCCTTTCTCATGGTTGAAGGGCCTGGCAGCCCCTTGGGGGCCACATGGTGGTGGAGGGCCCTTTATTGTGTCTGTGCGACCTATGGGATGCACACAGCACCTCACACTGCTGCTGACCACAGTCGGTGGCAGCAGGAAGGGATGCAAGTAAAGAGGAGTGAAGTTTATATTTAGAGCCAGAGGATGCTCCTTCATCAGATTACGGCAGTTTTAAGTAGGTCAGGCTGGAGACCCGAGAAACCCGAGTCCCCTTCAAAGGCATCCGTCCGTCACTTATTATTCCAGGCATTTCCCTTTCGCTCTGCCTTCCTTTCACCCTTTGTCACTGCTTCTGGGCTGTGCTGGCTCTGGCCGTGCTTCCCAACACTTGCTCCTTTCATTGCTTTTCCCTCGTGCCCCCCCAAGCTCTGGTTCCTCAGTGCTGGGACACTGATGGCACTAAGCCAGGGGATGCCTGTGGGTGCTGTTCTGGATGCAGTCCTACAGCTGTCTGCATGGGATGTTCTGCAGCGCCATGTCCTTTCCATCCAGACAGGTACATTTTTGGGTGACAGAAATGAAAATCTGCTTCCCCCTATGTCAGTTTTCAGTAGGATTTATTTTATTTTTTAACTCCATGCCTCCTTCGAGCTAATCACAAGGGAACGCTGAGTGCTTGTTTTTCCATATTCTGACAGGTGCTATTTTGCTATTTGCTTGTGATGATTCAGGACATTTGCATCTCTTTGTCCTTAATTAAAAAGCACTTCACCCTTGCTGCAGGGATATGGCACATTTCTCTTGATCTATTCATTTTTGGGGATTTTTAATCAACGTATCCACTCCATCAGTACAGATGCATTTCTGACAAGGTGGGGGGGGTGAAGCTCAGTGCAGTGTGTGGAGAGCTGTGTGGGTGTAATTATGGCTTGCTCTTTTTTTTGGGGGGGGGGGCTGACTGCTGTTGGGAGGCATTCTCTAACAGCCTCCTGGGAGATAGAATCCCTTGTCCACCAAACTCATAGGCGATGAAAGAAGGGAAAGTTGCTGCCTGGCTCTCCCAGGAGCCAGTTGTTTTGCTTTGCATGTTGCGCTCCTTTTGGACCCCCCTGGACTCCATTCTGCTTTGATGCATCCCCTGCACCTCAATCTCTTCACCACATGCCCCAGAACTGTGTGCTGAATGCATGCAGCTGCCTAAGGGATGCTCCCTGACCTTCATCCCAGATGCACGTTCAGCAAGGTGAAGGGAACTGCCTTTGGGGCAGAGCCTTACAGAGCATCGCCTGAGGCTGTTGGATAGATAAGAGTACCAACAGCAGCAGGAGGTGACAAACACAGGTTCTAGAAGCTGCATATGTGAGAGTACCTGGGCAATGGTTGTATGGAGGAGGGAGACCCTGGTGCTGCAGCCCATGTGTGTTCCCAAACCTCTTTCCTTTATATCCTACAGACCCCAACACCAGGCACTCCACTCCCATCGCTGTTCCCTGATATTCCAGCCTCAAATCTCTTTTCTCCCACAGTCTATTAAGCTAAAACAAACCCTGTGAGGTTTCTGCTGCTTTCACAGTGTTTATCTGTGCAGCTCTCCCTGGCCAGAGTGTGTGAGTTCATGGGAACCTTTGAAGATTACTTCTTTTCCATTTTTTGAACAGGCTTCAGTCTCTTCTCCAATCTTTTTATTTCACCTCCTTTCAACACATCGGCCCGATTTTTGCTGAGACTTAACAGCGACAAACAAGATTAAGACTGGAGCTTAGCCAGCATTAGGGGAAGATATCTCCTTCCTGATGTGCTGGCAATTACTAGACCCCAGTGCCAGAATCTCTCTCCAGAAATGCAGGCGTTTCTGCCCAGTTGGTTTTGCAGTGTGGAGGCTGCAGGGCACCAAGCATGGCTCTGTGTCAGCTTCTCTGTGCCTCAGCTGCCACTGATTGCTTTTGGCAGCTGGAGGGGCTGGGGTAGTGGAGGAGAGCACCAAGAGGGTCAGGCTGGATGTTAGGACAAAATTATAAGTGTAGTGAGGCAGTGGAACAGGCTGTCCAGGGAGGTGGGGAAGTCGCTGTCCCTGGAGGTGCTTAAGGAAAGCATAGATGCGTCACTGAGAGATGTAATATAGTGGGCATAGTGGGGATCTGTTGATGGTAAGATTGGATGATCTCTTCTCTTAAGTGCTCCAGATGGGAGCAGATGCAGAGAGACCATCAGAGTGCACTGAGGTATGGCAGGTCTCATCTGCCCAAGAGCCGCCTCCTTGGTGAGCTCTCACCAACACAACAGTGATGGAGGGGCACCAGGGACTGCTGCATCCCTAGCCCATGGCAGAAGCCAGCCCCTGAAATATGTTCCTGGGGTTCAGCTACTTAAGTGTGGACTCTTCCCTCCTGCTGGAGGGACACCAGATTTTCACGAGGGAGGGAAGTAAAGAGACCCTGAAATACCTTACAGCTTCCAAGAAGAGGTGTGAGAACATGGGCTAGCTGCAGGCATCTGTTGCAATTGCAGCAGCTGAGCTCAGCCACAGATGAGCAGTTAGCATTATTTACTATTGTATAAACATTCCTGATACAGCATGGAGAGAAGTCATTGAAACCCTGCAGCTCCAAGCAGAAATGCCTAAGGACATTAACAACAAATAAACCGTGCTCCTTCTTTAAGTCCTGCTAGGGAGCCCAGTGGGTTCCTAAGGAGCTGCAGTACAGACACAACCAGGCACCGTTCTGGCTGGCTGCATCTCCCCATGGGTTTTCCTATGAGCCCCAGCTTGTGCATGTGCAGGCTCTGCCCTGAACTCAGCCATGCCCTTTGGAGAGCCCCAAACCCACCCACTTTCCAGCTGCTAGGAAGTCACATTGTGAAATGTTATTGGCATTCCAATCCCAGTGTTTATCATCTTTTTCACCTTCCTGGTTCCTTTTCCCCCCCATGCTGAACTATTGTGACAAAGGTTGTCAAGGAGCCAGCTTGTCTGTGTCCAGGAGCAACTGCATTTCTGTAGTGAAGGGGAGCAATTCCTTCTGTTCCTGCAGCTGTGTGTCCCCAAAATTTATACCAGGAGTTGCAGACCTTTCAGAACATGTCCTGCTTAGGAGTGATGCTGTTGTCTGCACACTCAACCATAGTTCTTGGTCCTGTAACAGACATGTGACACCCTGTGCATGGATGGCATAGCTGCAAATTCCCATTTGAAACTCCAGTGGAGCTCCTGCTGCTCAATTTGCTGAGATTTCTTCCTTTTTCACCAAATGCTGCCAACTCTCTTCACCTCCGCCCTCTTTCCTACGTACGTGTTCTCTTTTTATGTATTGATCCCAAGGAGGAATATAGCATTTTAAGCCCCATGCTGGGGAGAGCGCCAGAAGAACAGAACCATAAAAAAAAAAAAAAAAAAAAGAGCTGGTGATGGCATCATTCCCATCCCCAGCATGACAGCAAGAACCATTTTGACACCCAGGATCAGACCATGTATCTGCTTGGTGATCTCTTCCCACTAACTAGCTTGAAAGAGGGATTTTTTTCACACTGGAAATGGACAGAGAGACTCCTTCAGGCCCTGACTGATGTAGTAGTGGAGATTGAAAACAAAGTTCTTGCTTCCATCAATACCCCATGGGACAGCTTGCATCAACTCTCGGCCTGGGCTGTCCTCCCTCACCCTTCGTTCTCCTTGGAAAATCTTCATGTCACATTTCTTCAGCCTCCAAATGATTTTATTTTTTTTTAATTCACAAGTTCACTTCAGCACCTAAAAATCAAACCGTATCCTCTCTGCTTCATCTATTATTACTGTCCGTATCGGTGGGAAGCTGAAGCCCAGCTGGAGCAGTTATTGATGTCATGTGAGCCCAGATGCAGCATCTGCTGCTATGCCCGGTCTGCCTCGTGAGCCTGAACAGACAAAACCTGGATGTGTTGAACAAACGCCCTCTGAGAGGAAACAAATGTCTCTACCATGCAGGATGTGCCCCAGCTCAGAAAAGAGAGTTTAGGCTTATGGAGGGGTTTTTCATCCTCTGAGTTTTCCAAGCGGACTCCTTGGACGAAGCTTCTGAGAAAGGGGAGGGAACCCACGTAGCTGCCAGGTCACAGCGTGGCCCCATTTTATTGCCAGGAGGAGAGCGAGCATCGGCAAAGGCGACTCAAGCCCTCCTCTGTCCTCCGACGGATGATGTGGAGCAAGGACAGGAGGCGGGAATAGCAAATCCCCCTCCGGCCGCCCTCCGAAGTCTGATTTTCCCCAGCTCCTAAAGGCCTCACGTTCTCGCTTCCCCCACTTGCGTCGGTTTTCCACCAGCGCAGCCCAGAGGAGCGGCCGCTGTCCATGGTGCTGTCCGCGCCCCGAGCGCTGCGCAGCGGAGCGCTTCGCCTTCCGCCTCCCCAGCGCCGCAGCACAGATTGCACGGCTGACACTGCAAAGGAGATTTGGAGGGAGACCGGCAGAATTCAGAAGGTGCTGCAGGTGTGCCTAGATTTGCACAGGGCTCTGGTTATGGGGCAGCTCCCACGGGAATCCCGCAGTCCTGCACCACAGGAGACCTGGCACAGGGCTAGAGTTGCCTCTGCTTCTCCCAGCGCTGTTTCTGCAGCCCCTGCGCAGGCGGTGAGGAGAGCACGAGCAAAGCCTCATTCATTGTGGCAGCAGAATCCCCTGGGCTCTGTGTTCGTGAGGACTCTGTAAATAATTGGTTTTATCAGTTTGCCAGCTAAATCATAATACCAGAAGGGACGAAAAGCTACTTGAATGAAACATTTCATCTCCTGTTTAAGTTCGGAGAATCCCACAACAGAAGACCTCAAAACAAATGTCTCTTCTAAGTGGAAAACAGGGACTGTTTCCTCCCAACTCGCTGGTGCAGGACATTTTGTGCTTCTCAGCATTCAGACTGAGCGTTGTTTCTTTTCTGTTCAAAACCATTCACTGTGAATTTGAAGAGGCTTCTTCCTGCCTGAGCCTGCACTGCTGCTAAATCAGGTGTTGGAAAGGCAGTGCTCTCCCCTTCCTCTCCTTTGCACAGCATCGGCATGCTTCATCCCCACCTTAGGCACAAGTAAAAGAGCAGTTGAATAAATAAACCACCACAGACGAAGAAGAGCAGGAAGGGCAGCTGCTCAGTGCTCCCAGTGCATACAACCACCTGGAAGGTGTCCCCAAAACAACATCATGCCCTGATCCCCAGCCTCTACTCAGGCCATCCCCAGTTCTGTGGGCACCATCCTGCCCCAGGTCTCCATTCTCATGTAGCAGAAGGGATGGTCAAACAAATTGGTGCTATGAATTTCCACATGTACCACTTCACATCCTGCGTCTTGAGGGGGAGCTGAGAGCACATGTATGAACCCCTGGATTTTCTGTGATCTGTTCAAGCCCACAACTACTCAACAGCTGCATCCTCCTGTTGCGTTTTTCCCTACTTCAGCTTCATCTGGGTCCCTGAAGGACTTCTGGGGCAATCTGGTGCCTTGCTTTGAAGTTGAAAGAGCTCTTTTCACCTTCACTGTTGCTTTGATTTTCATTATTTACTCTTTTGACATGTGCTTCCTATAAACTCATCATCCCAGAGTGGCTTCTGTGCATGCACTAAAAGCAACATCAGCTGCAGCTGCTCAGTTACAAGGAAATTCCATCTTGGAGCTGCGATGCTTGCAGCTGCCTCCTATGGCTTTGATGTTGCTCAGATCTCATGCTTAAGGTGATCATTGCAAGAATCAGCAAGGGAGAGCCTGCGTAGGAAGAGTCTTGCAAAATCTCCTGGGTGCACTGCTGTTATTTACTGCTGTGCTCCTGTAGCCCCTCTCATCCCCACTGAGACTGGTCAAGGCTGGAAGACATTGAGTGAGCATGGGGAAATGACGCTTCCCTGTCCTGCCAAACTGAGTCAATGAGACAGTGGTTACCAGCATGCTACCTGTGGGGAAGGAAGAAGAGATTTTCCTGCATCTGGGAGGAAAGGCTGTGGCAGAGCTGAGGGAACTCATTGCCCACAGTTCATCAGATGGCATCAAATTCCAATTTGTGATCTTAGCAGAGAGTGGTGAGGCACTGGCACTGATGCCCAGAGAAGCTGTGGGCACCCCATCCCTGGAGGTGCTCAAGGCCAGGTTGCTGGGGCCTTAGGCAGCCTGAGCTGGTGGGAGGCACGGCAGAGGGTTGGAACTGGGTGGGCTTTGAGATCCCTTCCAACTTAAGCCATCCTGTGATTCTATGATCTCTGCAAGAGGCAGGAGCAGGCCCTTTGAGGAATAGACTCCTGCATGTCACGAGCTGTTAGCAGCTAATGAAGAACAATTATTTTTCCTGCATGTAGCTGTAACTACAAAATGTAGCTAGTTGATTCCCACTAACTCTGACCTACAACGTGCC
This sequence comes from Meleagris gallopavo, assembly GCF_905368555.1. Taxonomy (NCBI): domain Eukaryota; kingdom Metazoa; phylum Chordata; class Aves; order Galliformes; family Phasianidae; genus Meleagris; species Meleagris gallopavo. Next base: position 10,716,304 of record NC_139412.1, read on the forward strand.
AAGAAGAAATCTGTTACTCCTGTTTACAAGGAGAATGCCAGCAGCAAAAATAATACCCGAGATTCTTGGCAAAGCAGGAGCGAGGAGTGGCAGACCAAAACCCTCAGCCCCTCATGCATCTCACAGCTTCTTTTCACAGGGCAGCAGCCCAACAGGTGGGAGAGAACCTACTGTAACACCATATGCTTTGAAGTGTGTTTTTTTTTTTTTTTTATGATGGTGCCCCACTCCAAAAATAAAATAAAACCCTAAAACAAATGAAGAAGAAATCTCTATGTACTAAAAGCAATAAGGTGAGGATCTCGCCACCCCCCGTTCCGCAGAGGGGCAGAACCAGCCCGGTGCCAGCTGCCGCTGCGGGCTCCCGGGGCGCGGTGCCGACAGCTGTGTGACGGGGGCTCTCCGAGGAGCCCTCCCTGCTGCCGCCCGGCCCTCTGGGGGCGGGAGGCGGCCCCTCGCGGGGAGCTAGGACCCTGCGCGGAGCCCCTCCTCCGCCCGCCGCCGACTCGCAGAAGAGATGCCCAACTTTCCCCTGCCTCCCCGGCGGCGCGGAGCCGGGCGGGAGGCGGCGGGGCTGGAGCGCGGCGCAGCGGGTATCGGGGGGGTCCCGCCGCCGCCGCCGCTCCCCCCAAGCCCAGAGCCGGCCCTCGCCTCGCCGAGATGCCCGCGATGGTCCTGCTGCTCTGCCTGGCCCTAGGGCCGGCGCTGCGTTCTGCCAGGTAAGCACCCCGCCGGCCGGACGCCCGCCCGCTGCCTCAGTCTCCCGTCGGAGTGATGGGCGAGGAGGAGGTTGGAGTTGCGGGGCGGCTTCAACGGGGGGTCTGGGCACCGCCGTGCCCCCGCGGCTCCTCGCAGCCCGTCTCGAGGCTCCGCGTCCCGCCGCACCGTGCCCGCGCGGTGCCTTTGCGCTTCGGGTCCCCATTTTGCACGCCCCGAATCGAGGAGAAGCCCCGTTCCCCACATCGCCATCCCCTCTCCGGCCAAATCCCGCCGAGGGTTGAGCTCTGCGGGGGGCGACCGAAGGAAGCTCGGCACCTCCCGGCCGCTCCGCACATCAGCGGAGCATTTCTACCCGGAGCTGCGCGGGGCGGAAACGAGTGCGGGCCCCCTCCGCTGCCCCCCGTCCCTCGGCACCTGTCGAGAGGGAACAGCTCGGGCCCTGCCCCGCTCCACAGGTTGGCCCCGGTGTCGGTCCTGGAGCGCGGTGCTGCGCGGATCGGGGCGAAGGGGCAACGGAGGCGGGGGGCTGCGGGCACGGCTCTACCCCAGTGCCGGCGCTTCGTAGCGGCTTTCTGTAAACAGCAGTGAAAGGCCCCATGCACGAGGGGTTTTCAAGTTTCTTTTTCTTAATTTTTTTTTCTCTTCTTCCCTTTTAATTTTATTTATTTATTTAGTCATTATTACCGTTTTAACAATTGCTATCCCCTCTGGTGAGTTTAATGGCTAGATCGGGGAAGAACATGTCAGCAGATTGTTGCCCCCAGGGCTCGAGAAAAGAGGGATTTCACTGGCTGAAGCTAATTGACAGAATAAGCCGCCTTAAAGCCGATCAAATCCCATTACAAATGCAGTCAGGGGCAGGGAGCACGAATCCTGCTACTGATGGTCTTCTCTGCCAGACTCCCTGAACTCAGGGTAGGCAGGTCGGTCCCTGCTGCTGTTCTCCAGAGCCCGGCCGTGCCAGCACGGAGACTGAGAGAAGCCCCACAGCTCATGCCTGGCACCCAGGCTCTAATTGGGTAGTTCAGGGCTGAAAGGGACCCGTGGTGGTCGCGGCTCCTGTCATGTTATGCTTGGAGAGGACAGGCTGCAGAATTGCACGGAGGTGATGTTAAGTCCTGTATTCACATGCCCTAGAGTGAGAAGCTGTACCCTACGGCTGGCCCAGGTTCCCTTCTGCCTGCTGCCAGTACCTACTTCTTCACTGAGCTGCAAGGAGAAGTGGCTGTGCATGGTGTGGGGGTGATGGAGCAACAGAGGAAGACTGTGGGAGAAGGAGGAGTAGAGGAGCAAGCAGTACCACTGGGTCTCATCCTGCACTCACTGCATTTTTCTGGCTGCAAGCGGCCCTATGTTTACAGGGGGTGCCTGGGTGATGAGCTCAGATCAGATGCAGTGTGTGCAAGCTCTCCTCTCAGCATGTACTGTGAGACCCCAGTGCGGGGTGGGCTGGATGCTCTGTGCTGTGACTCAGCACTCCCCGGGCCATTTCCCCATCAGCATTTCCCATGGCAATGCCTGGCTGGGACCAGGCATCCAGCTCAGAGCCCTGGAGGTGTATCCAGCACAGTGTTACACATCCAGAAAGCTGGCACCGACAGTGCAGGCTTCACCAACAGGGCTTCAATGGGTGTGCTGTGCAAGCAGAGGTATAATGACAGGTGAAACACATCAAGTACTGTTCAGTGAGCCCCCTGTCCCTAAATTCTCTGCCTACTTCTAATTTAGATTAATTTACCTGAATGTTCCCGTGCCTACAAGCCCTTGGAAGCACTGGGATGGGTGACAAGGACACATTAGCATGCAGTAATTGGGATTGAGCGCAGTGTTGTTTCATCCAGGTGAAATGTCCTTGCACTGTGTTGCTGTCTGTTCTTGTGTTGCAGGCGAGGCATTGAGCTGCATTCTCAGGGGGGTGGGACACTCACAGCCTGGGGTCAGCTCCTTATCCTGGACATCTCTGCTTCAGGACTGGGGATGGTGTGCAGGGCAGGTGTCAGCACTCCAATGGTGGCAGCTTTTAGTGTGAAATGGTACCAGCCCCGTATTTTGTCAGCACCCAAGGCTGCTGGGCAGGGTCATGGCAGAGCTGGGAGAAGCACTCGATTCTGCTGGTCTCCCTGCGGTTCCCCAGCCCATGCCATCAGGGCAAGACAGAGCTGAGATCCCCAGCAAAGGGGCGGAAGGGCAGCAAATACTCAGCAACCTGAGAATGCACCTGCTGAGAACCACTTAGCTGGCCCTGCTTTTAATCTGCCCATCAGCATGCTTGGGAACTTCAGCAAAACAGGTGCCTGCTCAAGTAAAGCAGAATAAGGGAGGGAAGCAACTGGCAGTGTCCTGCAGTAATGCCCAGGGTTGCCCAAGGAGGGTTGTCCAATCCCATCTGTACACACGGGCACATCAGACAGGACACTTCCCAGCCATGCTGCCTGCTCAGAGCAGGACTCCCTGCAGGTCCCCAGCTTTGCCCTGCGGTGTCCCCATGCCCTCCTGTGCCGCTGTCCTCATCGCTGCGCTCCCAGCTGCACCCTGTGGCTGTGAGCAGCAATGCTGTGAGGTGGCTGTTTTGACATTTCCACGAGCAGAGGTGAGGGAATGTGGCTCTGCCTTTCCTCCTGGCTGCACGGAGACATATGGGAGCTGGCTTTCCCCTGTCATCCAGCCAAAGCCGCGTTGTATTAGGAGACAGAGACACAGGGACAGCACTGTGCACAGGAACATTGGGCATTGCTGCAGGTTTGCGGTGTGACATTCCCATCTGCAGCTGGAGTAGGACATGCACAGCCTCCATCTCTTAGCTCCTGTCCTCTGCGATAGCTCCTGGGCTCTTCCCTTGTGGTTTGAACTGAGGCCACTGGGGCAAGGGCTCTAGAGTGGCACCAGAGTCATATCTGGCTATGAAGAGCTGCTCTGTGTGTCTTACATGCATTCACCGAAAGCATATTTTCTCCAGCAAAAGCTGGCTTGCTTATGCTAAAATGGCTTAGTGTGGTTTAGTAGCCCAGGATTAGCTGCATTAGGAAAAAAAAAAAGAAAGAAGAAGAAAAAAAAAAACATATTTTTGGTAGTGTAACTGCATCTGTAATATGGAGGTGGCTCCTACCACAAATCGCAGGGTGTTCAGCAACAGTGCAAAATGGGGAAAGCCAGAATGCTGAGAATGCTAAACCAGCATGGCCTGGTTTAGCCCATGGGGACATTTAGAGCTTTGCCACGGCCCTAGAGATGCAAGAGCTGGGTTGCAAGAGGCTGCAAGAGGGCTGAGTGCCAGTGGGTAATGTGTCCAGGGTTGGGTCCCAGCAGGGTGAAGGGAACACTGACACGAGGTTTTGCTGTGTTCCCACTCTGCTGAAGGCAGCAAAGAAAGCAGCTGGACTCACTCTCTCCTGTTGGGCTGTGGGCAGAGACACATCCCTCCATGTCCCTCCTGTCCCCAAGAGCCAGTTTTGGGATGGGTGCAGCCCCAGGACTGCAGAGCTGCCCCTGGGCTGCAGTTGGAAGGCAGCGAGTTGGCACTGCTGCAGCTTGGGTAGGGAAGCACAACCTGACAGCCCTGCTTAAGACTCCTTAAGCCTCGTTAGGAAGCGCAGCGCACAATCAGACAGGGAACAAGGAGCTGATGTAGCAGCACCTAACGTGCTGAGGCAGGCAGGCAGCCCAGCCCTGCTGGGAGAAGCTTTCCAGCACCTGAAAGCTGGGGAGATGCGAGGAGTCAGAGTAGTTGTGAAAGCAACTTTCATCAGGGGTTTAAAAGAGGAGCCTCTAATAAACAAACGGCAACACGTCAGCGCAACACTTTTTTCCCCTCATCATCTGAAGGCAGCCGTGCAGGGAGGTGCCCGCTCACACCTCGGAGCTGCGGGCTCCAGCTGGGAGGTGTCAGCAGCAGGCAGCTCCTGCTGAGCCCCTGCCTGGCACCGCAGTGGGACATGCTGACACGGCAGATGATGAGCGGGGTGGGATGTAGGATCTCTCGGCATCGTCTCACCTGTATGGCTGTGTCTTTGTCAGGACAGCGTCGTGATTGAGCTGCCCAGAGCGGTGGTGGGTGGTTTGTTCTTTCCCTGTGACCACGTGGGCCTAATTTAATTAAATGGGGGTAGGAAAGCTCCTTTAGGAAAAGGGGAGGTACTAAAGGTTTAGAGAGAGCATTTTTGACAGGGATGGGGAGAAACTGCTGCTCGGTGCAATGTGTCCAAAGGAGGACAAATGCTGGCTTGGAACTGAAAGATATTCCACTTTCCCCATCTTTAAGTGGAGAGGAAGGGTTGGTGGGCAGGGAATGGGTTGTGGCAGATCATGGCCTGAGGGCAAAGGAGTTTGCATAAGGCTTTAATTTCCCAGGATCTGTGCAGGGCAGATGGCTGCGTGCCTGGTGAGCCAGGCTTGTGTGCTGCCTGCTTGGTGGCTTTAGGACCTCTTCTCTGAAGTGTTTTCTTTATGTTTTTTTTTTTTTCCCCCCCTATATACTGTTCGGTCACTGTTGTCTTCCCCTGAAGATGCCCACTCCAGGTGTCAGCAGCCATCAGCCCAGCTAAAGCTCCTGGGGTCAGCAGGCAGCCCCTGGCTGAGACCCTGCAATGAGCAGAGGTGTGTCATCTCTGCAGTACTGCTGAGAGGAGATCCCCGAGCTCCTCACACTCATCATCCTCCTCCCTCCCCTTCGGTGCCTCTGAAACCCAGCTGTGCCCCCACTCCCACTGAGCACCGGAGAGATTTCACAGTGATGTTTCTTTTGTCTCTGCTCCAGGTGTGAGAGCACAGAGGAGTATGATTATGATTACCTCAGCATCAATAAAACCTGGGTCCTCACCCCCAAAGCACAGGAGACGGATGCCACGCAGATCCTCAACTCACTGCTGAAGAACTATGACAACAAGCTGAGGCCTGACATTGGCAGTAAGTGTCCCTGAGCTCTCGTGGGCAGCCTGGCAGTGGGTGGTGACCTAGCCCACGTTTTCCATTAAAAGAATGAGGCTGCTGTAGTTGGGCTTTTTGGTCAGGTGGAGCCACTCTCTTCTCCTTGCTGTATGCCTACACCTCCCCCTAGTCCTTCATAGTGATTCTGGCCCCTCTTACACTTGTTTTATTTTCTTTACAGTCAAACCCACGTTTATTGATGTGGATATCTATGTGAACAGCATTGGGCCTGTGTCTGTCATCCAAATGGTGAGTGGGATTGCTTGCTGTAGGAGGAGAGCACTGCAACTGAGGGCATGGGATGTGGGAGGCAGCTGGCCCTCACTGCTGGCTTGTGTCCTGCCGGTGTCATTACAAGAAAGGCATTGAGGCCCTGGATTGTGACTAAAGAAAGGCAGTGGAGCTGTGAAGGGTCTGGGGCACAAGGGGGATGGCTGAGGAAACTGGGATTATTTAGTCTGGAGAAGAGGAAGATCAGAACAGACCTCACTGTTCTCTACAACTTCCTGAAAGGAGACTGTGCAAGGTGCAGGTTGGCCTCTTCTCCCAGGTAACTGTAATAGCTAATGGCCTCAATTTGTGCCAGGGAAGGTTCAGGTTGGAAAAACTTATTTTCTGGAATAGTGGTGAGGCACTGGAACAAGCTGCCCAGAGAGGTGGTGGAGTCACTGTTCCTGGGGGTATGCAAGAAAAAGTAGATGTGGCACTGAGGAACATGGTTAGTGGGCATGGTGGAGATGGGCTGATGATTGGACCAGTTAGAGGTTTTTTCCAACTTTAACGTTTCTGTGATTCTAAGAGATGGATTTGTTTGATTTCCTTGAGAAGAGGTGCTCTGACTACTATTCCTGGTTAGGAGCAAGGTGAGCTCAGTGATCCTGCCATCCTCACAAGGTTTCTCATCTCCACCAGTCACGTGTGGATGGACATCTCTGCCTGGTGCCTTTTCCTTCCTCCATGGGCACCAGGATGCTTCGGGTGAACTTCACTGCCCTGTCTGATCTCATGTTGTAGTAGCTGAGAGAGGGAGAAACTGTTGCCATGTATGACAAGAAGTTTGGGTGCCCAGGAAGCCTGTGATGCTGGGAGGGGGAAGCAGGAGGGGAAGGCCTCATGTGCAACACTCTGTTTCTGCTGTCTTAGATTATGCCACCATCACTGTGATGGCTTCTGCTCATGGTTCAAGCTTCTGCTGCAATGGGAGCTCTGAAAACACTCAGTAGAGATGCTCCTTGCTCTGCAGAGCCTCCAGGCCATGCACTGGAAAGCAAGTGTTGATTATTTTTCACAGGAAGCTTTCATTATTGTTTTCTCTGTGAAGTCATTTTTCATCTTCTGCTAGACTTTGAAAGACAAGGGGCTATGTGATAGGACAAGGGAGAGAGCCAGGACAGTCTGACACTTTTTCTCTCTCCATGCAGAATGAAGCAGAAATAAGTCCCCTCCCTCTCCCCCAAAAAAAGGAGGTGGGGAAAAAAGAGTTCTCAGGATGGGTACATTTTTGTTTTATTTTCCCAAGTAGAAAATTTTCACTGAGCAATGTCTTCAGGGGATGGAGGAATGGCACTGTAGATATAGGACAAGTTTCAATCCAAAAATCATTTCAAAGCAGCCCTTCCTGTCCTTGTATTTGTGGGTCTGGTCCCTGGAAAAAGAAACACAGCCCATGGTGCCTAACACAGGCTGTATGGCTGCCACCCCTGGCTGCCAGCACACATCTGCTTTGACAAGCCTGAAGGTGTGCCAAGGAAATCAAATCAAGCCATAGTACATTTCCTCATGTTTCCTTCATCTGTTTCCTTTACCTGTTTATAGATCTCTTGGAAACCCCACTCCTCTTGGAGATCTGCGTGACCACAGAGGGAGTGGGGAGCAGAGAGTGGCTCAGAAGAACCCACTCAGAGTTCAGCTCTTCTCCAAAGCAGAGGCGCTAGGCACTATTAGTCTGGTTTCCTAAGAAACAAAGCTTATGCCGTGGTGATGCATATGTGAGAAGTATGTACGTCCATCCCAGTCCTTCAGTAGTTTTCGATCCACTGGGCTAATAGTCTGGCAGCAAATACTGGGGCTTCAGGCATGTTCAATTATTCAGTACATTGTGAAATCAGGCAGATAAAACAGCCGTCTCTGCTGCTCCCTGCCCATCCTTGCCCCTTGAAGGGGTCACAGAACTTCCTCCCAGCAGTGACCAGAGATGTGAAGATACCTCCATATGACATCCCTGATTAGACTTTTTTATGGGCATGTCTCCTGCCCCATCCTCTGAAGTAACTTCTTAAGGGCATCCTTGATTCAAACTTGAGCTTAACCTTCCTTCCTGAGATGCTGGGCTGATCCTAAAGGTCCTGAGGACAGCTAGACTTGTCACCTTGGTTGGCAGCCTTCTGCCATCTGCACTGCTGAATTCTTCTTCTGGATTAGGAGAGAGGCTGCACCCACCTGGAACTTCTGAAGAACAAGAAAAGGACTGTAACAAGGCTGCCACAGTGTCACGGCTGAACTTGGCTGCTTCACCTTTTGTTCTTCCCCCTGATGCAACAAATTAAGTCATTCGGTAGGTAGTGCCGGTCACTGGCAGGCTGGCATCAAATGTATGATCCAGACTGTCTTTACTAGGCATGTACCATTCCCATTTTTTAGAGCTGCTTCGGTAAGGGAAGCTCTGCCTTCTCTCAGCTGTCAGGCCTGTCCCACATACCCAATCGTTCCTTTTTCTTTTTTCCATACACAACTTGACAGAATGGACATTTCCATGGGAAGGGAACCAGAATCTCAGATCTGGATCTCTCCTGAGAACCATGGTGAGATTTCCTTTAGCTGCTCTGCCTGTGCATCTGTGGTGCCTACTGCAGACACAGAGCCTCATGCAAGCTGAAAGGCCTACTGGAAGGGGAAATGTTGCATTGATCTCTTTCAGGTGCATTGCAATGACAGCATCTTGGGTGTAAACATTTCTCTTGCATGAGGCCAGACTGCATAGAAGGTAAACACCTAGTTTTGCCTTAAGAAATACAACACTGTGTCTGTGGCTACTAGCTTAGACCTGTACATCTGAAGGCTGCAGGAGCATCTGATGTGCTAGCAGAGGAGGAAGCTCCAGGAAAACAACGTAGTTTGACTATTGGTGTCCTGTGATCTTCTTCTCACTCCTCACAGGGTTAACCACTCGCTGCTGCCTTCTGCCTGGTGATGCTCTGTCAGTGCTTGGAAGCTGGTCCTGCATAGCTGCTGCTCAACCTCCAAATGATAAATCATGTCAGGATGCAAAACTGATTCCGGTCCTTAAAAATGAATAGGTGATTTGAAAATGTCCTGTGCCGGGTGTGAATTCTGCATCCTTCTCATCAATCACTTGTCATAAATAACATTAACATTCAGGAGTCAGCAGAACAGAGGCAGGTTTGGAAGGGGAAGAAATGTAAAGTGATTTCCTGGTATCTCTTGTAGATCAGAATGGCAGTCTTGTTTCCTATTTAGGTACTTGAGCATTTTTACATTCTCTTCTGTCTGCGAAAAGGACTTTCTAAGCAGTGCCAGCTCCGGGGCAGTCACCAGAAAGAAAGCAAAGAGATGGTTAGATAATACCAATAGGGTTTAGGAGCTTGTGACCTACAGAAGGATACAACCCTACAACAGAGTAGGGCTGAGATGAAAAGGTTTGAGGATAAGCCATTTCTATCAGGACCCATTCTCCATTTGCTGAGTGGGGTGGGATTTCCAAAGGGGTACACGTGGCTTCTCTTCCCCTGAACCTGTTGTGTTTGAGGCACCTGGGCTTCCCAGGGTATTGAGAAGATGCCTTTGGGGAAAGGCACATGGCTGTGAGCTCTTCCAGTGCCGCCTGCTGCCGCTGGGTGCCAGCCAGCAGCACCTCAAGCCAAATGAGTTATCACCCACAGTGCTTAGCTTTCTAGGCTGTGCCACAGATTTGGATGCCCAATTAGATTCTCATTAACGCAGACGGTGTTAGGTGTCCTTGGCATGTCACTAAGCCTGGTGCAAAAACCTGCTTTGCTTTTTTTAAGTCTATTTGCAGGCAGAGATGCCAGGAGGGCTGTGGTACTTGGGGATGTAAGGATGGGACTTTGGGTTCAAATTTGTCACTGACTGGTTGTTTGCTGAAGGTATTTACTCCTGGTTTTGTTTAGTAATGGCATTATCTCTATAGATTATGGCTTTAACTGGTGTCAAGGGCACCTAGAGCTCTGGATCACCTTCCTTTAGGGATGCTTAACACTCAGGAAATGTTTCTGTGGAAATAAAGCATTTGAAAAAGGTTGGAGCTGAGTGCCTTTCAGTCCTGAGTATGCCCATGAAGTGTCCGTGAGGGTCAGCATGGGTGGGACCAAAAAACTGCTTCTGTTCCCAGCTTGACAATGGAAAAATTCCTGCTCTCCGGTTTCTCCCAGAGGTCTGAGTTACGACATACTTTCTCTTTCTTGAGCAAAACCAAGTGTGAGGCTCAAGGACTTTACGTAGAGAACATGGTGCACTGCAGCAGCCTCCTGACCAAGCCGTGGGACGTGTGCTTCTCAGCCAGGGGCTTGCCTTGGTGTCTTCAGGTGCTCAGGCTTAGAGGTAGTGAAGGTAGAGTTAGTTCTGGTGGTGGAGAGACTCCTCTGTAGTGCATGTAAGGGTGTTAAAAGCAGAGAAGATGCCCCTGTGTGTGCAATTCTGTAGCCAAACGTGATAAAAGACCACGTTGGTCTTAATGATACCAAAGACAAAAAGAGCAAAAAGAGGCTCTGCCATTCACCAGGATTACCAGATTCTGCTGCTCCTGAAGTGTGTGTGATTTCCATGGGGTAGCACTGAGCTCCTGCCTCCACTATTGCAGCAAATTATTTTCTTACCTCCCCCACTGAGGGGGAGACTGGTACCCGAGGAGGCTGATATGTCCAAATGCACGTGTTGAATATTCTCTTCCTCCCCTCTTTAGGAAGGAGAAGCTACGCACGATTAAATTCATAATGCTGTGCCTGGCTGCAGTAGTTACCATGCAACACGCTAACGAAATTGAGGATGAAGAACATATTTTCCCGTGTCTAGAGTATTGCAGAATAGATTTAATAGATTTGCATGTATGATGCATTTGTGAAACCCTGGGAAGAAGGGAGGAGGGGTGGGGGAAGAACAGGGGAAATGTTTATTCGTTATCAGATGATGAATAATTAATTTACAAACGTTGTCTTGTTAACTATAAATTAAATCCTCATTTGACACACTTTATAATTTAAAAGTATAAGCACAGCATGAATGAAGAGAACTCCCCACTGACTCCTTTCATGAAACCCCGAGGAGCCGGAAGGGAAGGTCGGGCTGCCACAGCTAAAGCTGACATGGGGCAGCGGAGAGGAGGGGAGTGCAGCCCTGGGGGGCCGGGGCTCTTTGTCCCCATCTTTGGGTGCTCAGTGGGGTTTTCTGCATGGGGCGGGGAGGGAGGGGCTGCCCTCATTGCTTCCTCCCTGCTTGGAGCTGCAGGTGGTTGAGAGGCTGAAGTGTGGTTCTTGGAGCAAAATCCCCACTATGCCACTGTGTGCGGTGAGTTGGCAGCTGTTTGTGATTGGCTGAGCTGTCCCAGCAGTAAGGGCAAAGATCTCCAAGAGGTGAGCTGGGTTCTACTGGGCTAAGCCTCACTGAGAGCCCTCTGGCATTCAGTGGCATCTTGCTCTGAAGTGGAGATGCATCCTGAGGAGTGAGCTGGTTTGTGGGAAGGCAGCAAGCATGGAAGCCACTGTGGGAAGCCCTGAGTGACAGCTCTGGTGTCAGGCTGCAAGGCTCGGGTTAATATCTTCATTTCTTCTTAATAGACGGGGAAAGCGAGACCGGTAATAATTGTCTGGCTCTGAGGAACACTTAAGTCTTGATTATACTTAGCTTCAGCTGCTTTGGAATAAGTAGGAAGGAAATGAAATGAAAATGGCTCTCTTTTTAAGATGCTTGAATGTTGTGCTCTGGAGCGCAAGATAAGCCTATAGGTAAAGGGAATCTGTTACCTCCCCCTCCTTCCCTGATAATACTCCAGCAGTTGCACAGCTCTTCTCAACTGAAAAGACTTAAACACGCTTCACAAATCATCTGTTTAGGAGGCAACATCCCAGACGCACCGACGGCTGGGGTGGATTGCAGTGTCCACAGCGCGCAGCAGCGATCTGCCAGGGACTGTGTGCGGCTCTTGGCCTGCCTGGTGCGCAGCATAGGAAACGTTCGTGTAATGAGCAAGTTCAGGTTTTGGTCCCCGATAAAGATCTATGCTGTAGAAATGTAAAGTGCTGGGAAATGAGTATGAAGGGTCCTGGTGCTTTTTCTGGCCATTGGTTTCCACGCCTGAGTGACGGCTCGGCACAGCTCCTCACTGGGGCTGGCGGTGCGTTTATAACAGCTCCACAAATACTCATTTGCTCAGAGCGCTCCTATCTCTCAACTCCTTGGCATTCAAAATCGGCCGCCTGAGCTTGGCCCTGTGTGCCCAAGCATTAGGAGAGGGAGTGTTCCCCACGTAGCCGCTCATGTTCCCATGGTGGTGCAGTTGGACAGGATAGGCAGAGAAGGGCATCAGCCCTCCTGGAGCCAACGTTTGTCATTGTCTTAAGAAAAAATCCATGAGGCCGCTGAGGAATAGCAGCAGTCGTGTGTTACATGTGGGACAAATCATGAGCTGCACAGAAGGTCTAATGAAGTAAATGACTTACTTCCACCCTGAACGTATCCCAAGAGCTTCACAAGTTTCAGGGACTGCTCCCAAACCAGATAACGGCTGATTTATTCACTATGAATAATTCAACCAGCTCCATTTATTATCTAGAACATACACTAATCCCCTCCAGATATCTTCTGTGTGACATCCATGTTGGCATTTTATTTATAGGCTGTTTATTGTGCAGAAAACACGGGGAGTTTGTTATCAGCAAAGATGAACAAAAAGATGGGGGTTTGCCTCTAAAAAAAAAAAAAAAATTTGGAGCTCAATAAAAGATGAAAAGCTGGATTCAGGAGAGGAAAAGTGCTGTTTTTTTGGAGGCATTTCAGAGAGCAAAGCCCCAGAGTTAACTGACATCCCCAGTCAGATGCTAAATGGGGATGGTGCACCTGTTAGTGTCAGTATGGTGCTCAGGAAGCTTGCAGATCTCGGGCAGTGTTAAGTCAGCATTTTATAATTCATGGACTACCCTGAGTTGGAAGGGACCCTTAAGGATTACTGAGCACAACTCCTGGATCCTCACAGGATCCACTCAAAAATCAGACCTAAAGCAAGTAATTAAGAAAGTGGCTTCTGTAAATTCTTTCACAGATCTGTTTTCTGACCTTCTGCTGGCAGATATGGCTCAATTCTGCATTTATTTTGTGCCAGCTGTTGGAGAAAGCTCCCATTTCATCATCCAATCTTAATGCAGGGTTTGGTAGCCCAGAGCCCTCGCAGGTAGGGAAGGATATTTACTGTGGTGAGCCGAGGTGCTTGTGTTGTAACGTGCAATTCCTCACCCTTAACCAGAGAAAACCTTTCTAACATAGTTCATGGCCACAGAAGCTGCATCTAGGCCTCCCTTTCCAAGGGTCTCCACCAGCACCAGAGCTCCTGTTGTTAACAGGCTCTAACAACAGCTTTCCAAAAGCAGGGAGCTCGCCTTGCTCTGGTTGGGGTAGCCAGACTGCAGCGACATCCCTGAGTGATCTCAGTCAGTAGGAGCTTTGCCCTCTGCCAGAGCATCAGAAGAGGCTTTGCTGGGGTGCACAGGTGTGGAAGTAGCTTGGATCAATGAGGAGTAGGAATTCTGCCTGGATGTGCCTGGGAGATGCAGGCTTGGAGCAGCCACACAGCTGCAGCTCATTGAGAGGAGTGCGGATGCGGCTGTCTTCATCACAAACCCATCAGCTAATGGAGCTGCTCTTCAGGTACCCAGAGGCTGACATCTCAGCACAGACATGGATTTGTGGCCAGGCCAGGAAGCATGTGTTTGACTCTAGTACTAATCTGTGCTCTGAACCTCATTAAATTGATTCTTCCAAGTCAAAGGGAAAGCACTGTTGTGTCAAATTTGAAAGATATAGGCTCTGAGCTGTACCAATAGTTGTCACTTGATGGGCTGAATTATTTTTAAGGCAGTTGATTTATCTGAGCTGAAGGTTTTAGATCTCCTCGCAGGAGAGTTCAGGATATTTAAGGTGCATGAGAGGAAAGTCAGTGTGGTGGTAGAGGCCGGGGTTTGTGATCTGGGGTTCACAGCCAGCACTGGGGGTGCAGCTCTTGCTCCTTCCTCCCATCTTAGTTGAGACAAACAGACAAAATTCTTCAGCATTCTGAGGGCAAATGGGTTGAGGAACAACCAAAACATTTACATGCGGTGTCATGAGAATGCTTTGATTTGCTTTTCATATGGTGATAAATTCTGCGCTATAACTAAAGCATCAGAATGAGGACTGGGAAATAGAAGTTGAAATGAAATGAATCAGATAAGGATAAAGCAAAATATTTTGTTAGCTTACTGATGGAAAAAAAGTTTCTAAGTGAAATGATGTGGTTGCAGTAATTCACTTTAGATTTTGACGCTTTTCGTTTATTTTCAGAAAAGTTTTTCGGTAGATATTGGTTCTATTTATTTCCTGCACCCTCAGATGAAGCCATCCTACCATCTCCCTTAAAGGCTGGCGTGAAATCTGCCTGCAGTAAGTGTGCAGTGAAATGGCACGCTTCTCCAAATTCAGCAGCCGCGGGGGACCACAGGCAATATGCATCACAAACCTCTCCGTGCCTTGATGCTAAACGCTGAATACTTGGTCTGTTACATGCCAGTAGAGGTGCTGGGAGATGGAGACAGAGCTTATGGTGTTAGGGCAGGGTTGCTCACCCTGGCTTCATGTGATGAGGCTGTCAGTGAGGGGCTGCTGTATAATCACGCATGACACAAAGTGCATGTGAGCAGGCCTGAGCCTCCACATGGGGCTGTGGCAACACTCCGCTTCTCTCTGCCTCCCCCCATGCATGTCTTGGGTGCCTGAGTCTTCAGCCTTTTGTGCTGGTGGGAGATGTGTTAGGGTCACAAGTGAGGAGGTAGGTAGGCCTTTGCAGCCATACAGCTGTATTTCATACAGCAGTCCAGCCTTTCCCAGAGCTGCTTTGCTTTGCTGCAGCCATTTCACAGTCGTGATGCTGAGACAGGTCCCAGTAATGCCAAATATAACAGCTCCTCAAACTCTGGAGAAATCACACTGTGGGCACAGGAGTGAGCTTGGTCAGCAGCCTTGGGCATACGCTGGTGGCGTGGAGCTGATGGTAGTTGGGGACATTTTATTTCCATCTTCATACAAAGAGAGCTTTGTTGTGAGGGTTCTGTGGTTGCTCTCTGGCCTGCAGTTAGCTGGAAATGGTTTAGCCATCTGATGATCTCAAATGGCAGGTGGCAGTGGCGGCTCGCAGGCAGGTGCACGGGGTATGTGTGAGCCAAAACACAGGGGTGGGGGAAAGGGAACACCTTGTGGCTGGGAACAGGGGAGGTCGGAGCAAGTATGCTATGAACACAGTAAGCCTTGTTTCTGACACTTTCTCTTGAATCTGCTTCTACAGGAGCTGGGGTGAGTTTTGGAAGGGGAGTATGCATAGAACAGAACCTATGCAGAACAAAAATAGGGCTCTGGTTTTTGAGGAAAAGAGTCGTTTGCAGCAACCAGATGCTATGGGGAGTAAGAAGCCTGGAGCAGCAGAGCTGCAGGTCCTGCTTGCCCAGTGGCTGATGTCCTGGCTTCCAAATGTTAGTCACACCTGGCTGAAATGTGGCTGTGTTGCTGGAGAGTCACTTGGCCTGATGTCCCTTCTGTAACTGTGATCCAGCTTGCTTTGCCCTTGAATATTCAGCAATTGATACAGAAATTGTCCTTCTGTAACCTGATTCCTTTGTCTCAGCTGCTTCTCTCAGCCTGTGCTCCCTTAAAATCACATTAGGCTGGGCTGTGATTTTATGGTAGCTTGAAAAGAAGAACTGAGAAAGGAAAAACAACATGAAGCGGGGAGAAGGAGCTAAATTGAGGAACTGGCAGGGCCAGGAGAGAAAGCTGGCAAACACAGCAAGGGGCATGAGAAACAAGATGAAACAGGTTTCCTTGAAAGAGTCATTGGAGCAGAGTACGCTTGTTCTTTATCTAGGACCAGGAGAGAACAGTGTCAGGAGTGACGATTTCTGCAGAGGGCACAAAACCCTCCCACTCCACATAAGCAGAACTTCCTCAGATTCTCAGATTTTCTTCCTTTCTTCTTTTCTTTTTCTTTTTCTTTTTCTTTTTCTTTTTCTTTTTCTTTTTCTTTTTCTTTTTCTTTTTCTTTTTCTTTTTCTTTTTCTTTTTCTTTTTCTTTTTCTTTTTCTTTTTCTTTTTCTTTTTTTTTAATTTTAAGTGTGTATTTTTTCCTTGGAGTTGAGGTTTAGAAAGGGATTTTTACATGCAAACACTGTTTTTCCTTCTGGCCAGCACATATTTTTCTTTACAATGGACAGCAACCCAGGGACATGGTGCAGGAGGTGCACTGTGCCCTCTGAGACCTGTTTTGGTGAGAGGACAGTGTAGCATCTGCATCTGGGACATAGGCCTGTCTCTTAGGTGTCATCCTGGCTCACTGATTCTTGGAGAGCTGAGCCATGTTGCCCACCCAGGGCTTTTTCCTCATGAGGCTTTATGCTGTGAATGTAACAGTTATGGATATGGTTTAGTGGTGGACTTGGTAGTGTTAGATTGATGGTTGGATTAATCTTAAAGGTCTTTTCCAAATTAAATGCTTCTATGAGTTCTCATGTGGGGCAGCCCTGGAAAGTCTGCTGGCCTATCGCACATTGTGATTTATCCCCTGGTCACAGCACAGCTCCCATGGTTGGTGGTTAGCATCGCTTTTCCAGGACATCCTGCCTGCATGCTGCATGAAAAGATGGTTTGGTTTGAGAGCTTGAGTTTTTGTTTGGAGCAAGTAGGTCAGTCAGAGGAGAGCATAGTTCAGAGAAACTTGTAGTGCACTCTCTGCTCCACATACTCTGTCCCTAAACTCCTGCAGTTGGCCATAGTAGGAGTCTGTTGGGACAAGAAGACACTGCCTGACATCATTTATCCATTCTTATCCTCTCTGGTTTTGCACACTACTGTGACATGCTATGCAATTTCTGTACTGGGAGGATGCTTCCAGCTCTGATCCACATAGAAAGCAAAGCTCTCATGGCTTCCTTTCTCTGCCACCCTTTCCTTGCCATCTTGACCTCAAATCACAGCTTCTGTAGCAATTTCTCCATCATTAAGTCTGGAGTGGGAGGGATTTTCTTTATTCTCTTTGCATGAGAATTAGCATTCAGCTGAGATCATTAGGCATCTTTCAGTCCATAGAGAGAGACAGTCTCTGCCCTGGAGAGCGTACGCCTTACTCGATGAAGCAAAGTCCCACAAGAAGGTAGCAAGGGGGTGGGAAATGATGTGATGCTTGAATAGGGCCACTATATTTGAAGCTGTTTCTGTTTGTGGAGGTGTATGGGCAGGGTAGCGATGCCTTCTTGATGAGGCAGAGAAGCAGAGTCATGAGCTACAGACTGAAGGGCGAGCAGAGAGGGATAAGGAAAGGAGGTGAATGAAAGCAGAGTGCTGAAACCACTATAGAGGTCTACAGTTTGCAGCGAACTATTTGGCCTTTGTAAGATTCTCAGCTCCCCCTAAGTAGTGCAGAAAGAACTGGGTGTGAGAATCAGAGCCTAAGTCTCAGAGACAGTGCTGAATTTGATACCTCCCAGTCTATTGGGTGAACCAGCCTACGTTGAGGTCTGGTAAAAAAAAAAAATAAAAATAAAAATAAAAAAAATAGTGGTGCTGCTGTACCAAAAGTCCCTTCTGCATGAGCTGTCAGGTTGGAGGCGGAGGGATACACCCAGTTGGTGAGCCCTACACCCAGCAGGATGCTTGATTTAGTGCTTTGAAACAATACAGCTACATGCTTAATGTTATTTATTAGCCATCTGATGGACTTTCCCACTTTCCTTCGTTTCATCTGTGGGCCATCTCCCTGCAGCAGGACACAGCTCTTGTTCCTGCCTCGGCTTTTGTGGGAGGCAGAGCTGGGGCAAGGAGCAGGTTCAAGCAGGAGGAACAGACCATATTCCAGGCAATGAGAGCCTTGGAAATGTCCCCATGAGGAGACGTCCCTTTCCAAGGATGTTCTGGACTGCACTCCCTGGGAGGGGATTAAATGACTGCCCACCTCACTTTGCAGGGGGCTGCAGCAGCTACTTCTGCAGTCCTGGGCAGTTTCAGACTGCCCATAGTGGTGCTTCATTTTAATTGCAGTGAGTGGCATGGGAACGGGAGGTGCAATTAAAGGAATTCCAGCATCTCATCTGAATCTTACCAGGCTGTCCTGGGATAGCAGCCTTGTTGAGTTAATTGCATACAGTGAGAAGGCTCACCTTTTAGCCCTTTCAAAGGAAATCTCATCAAACACCCTATCAGCTTAAAGGACAAATAAAGAAGAGCACCTGCCCGAAGTGCTAAGTATTCTTTTACCATTATCTTATGAGGTTCTGTCCTCACCTTGTCTCTCCTGACACCTGTTTTCTTCTTCTGGCTCAGAGTTGCTGTAAGACCAACGTCATGCATTCAGAGGTAAGGTTTGATATGCAAACAACACTTCATGTGTGGCTTTGCTTTGCAAGCAACCCAGGCAATTCCTAGAGACCACAGTAACTGGGCTGCTTCCCTGCTTGGCTCTGAATGTGTTTACACATCATTTTCCACCCAGGCCATGCCCTGTCCTGAGGGTGATGTGAATACAAACTGAAAGGAGGCAGCTTCTTCCCTGTGGTGCTTTGCATAGTACTTCATTAAGTGTTCTGGATCTTCCTCTTTATCAATTCTGTCCCATCTGTATATAGCATCCCATTCCTCTGCCTTTTCAATAATAGCCTCGTCGGGGACAGTGCAGACAGACCGTGCTTCTATAAACCAGAGTCTGGCTGATGTCATGTCTCGACTCAAGGACTTTCCTTGATCCTTTGGGTAATGACTGTTAATCAGATGCTACAAAACACACATCTGGGTCACGTGCCCTTGAAGTTCACAGTGACAGATTTCTGTGTACTGGGTTACATTCCCATAAACAGAGGAGCAGGTACAACGAAAATCATCACATGTCTTGGAGGTTTCACATGAGATAACATACTGAAGGACAGTATGTGGCATTACAAGAGAATAACTCAGACTGAAGGGTTTAGGGGAAAGAAGCAGTCCGGGCTTGTTGGTGGGTATAAAAGCCTGCTTTTCCTGGTCAGCAGAGTTACTCAAAAGCAGGATGGCTAGCATTCAAACACGCTCAAATCACTCTGTGCCAGCAAACCAGTTAATTTTTATGGCCTAGAGTGGTCCACAGCTGGGGACCTGGAAGTTACCAGAACTATAGCTGCCTATTTTGGAATCTGTAACTCTATTTGTCATCCTCACCATTGTTGCCAGTTTTATGTGAAGGAAGCTTTGACAGGGAATTGCACTACAGGAAAGATATCTCAAAGTTTAGGTCTCTTTTTGTGCAGCTGGGACTGAGCACTGTGTCCCTGCTTGCACATGCATGGAAGCAGGCATGATTAGAAGTGTGTGGGAGCTGGCAGGCAGAGATCTCAGGAGGCAGTGCTTGGTGTTGAAAGCCCTGTCTGGTTCTATCTGCAGAGACTGCAAAGGTGAGCAAGCCATGACTGGGGAGTTTGCAATCGACAGCACAGCGTGTACAGCATGACTTGTTTAAAGGCACCTGACAAGAGCGTAGGACATGGTGATGGTTTTTAACAGCGAGATTGTATTATAAAAAGAATGCTGTCTCAACTGAGATTCCCCGGGCAGAGGCAAAAGACATTCAGACAAGGACGGCACTGCAGAAGTGAAACAGATGGGAAGTTCAGTGTGTCACCTTGAAAACGCAGACCATTGGAGCTCTGTTCCTGTTGTCCTTGAGAGTTCCCCCAGTCACTCCAGCATGATGGCCAGAGAGTTCTCTGGGATGTGATTTGGAGAGGAGGATCTTGCAAACATAATGGAATTCATATTCTCCTCCTTTTGCTCTTTGTGTTGGGAAGACAAAACTGAGTCTCCTTTCACTTTGAGGTTTGCGCAGTTCTGTTGCACTGGAGGTTTATTCCTTCCTTTCCATCACACCCTGCATTTAGGAGCAGCACCAGAGCAGGGAAATGGGGGCATTCAGAGCAAAGTGGTCATTACTGTGGGTCAGTGACAGAACTAGGGGAATCCTGGCACTGCCCAACCTCTGGCAGGCATCAGCCAATGCTGTTAGTAGAAGTACACTCTGCTGCCTTTTAACAGTGCTTACACATCATTCTAGAAGGATGTTTCTGCTCACGGTCTCGGTGGACAAGAAATTCTGCATCAGATTTGAAGGTTATTCTGAAATAAGGTTATTTTATTTAGCTATCAAAGCAAGGAGAGCTTCTCTAGACCTTTCGTGTGCTCCCCCCAATGGGAAGCTGACTGCAGGGAGCAGCTCAGGTGTTGTCAGATCTGTTTGCAGGCAGGGAGGGACGCGTGGGATGCTGTGGAGAGGGAAATGCTCGCCTGCACAAGGCTGTGTGGGTGGGGAGTTGCTCAATGCAGCTAGATCTGAAGGAGAAGCTTCCTAGCGTGAGCTGCACCCACCAGGCCTTGAAAGAAATATACCCCATTCCTGGGTCTCCTCCAATATCTCCTTAGATTTTACTGAGTTGTGCAGCATCCCAAAGGGTGTGCCTGAAATAGTCGCTTTGTTTAGCTCTATGATGAAGTGACAGTGTGGACCCAGCAAATTCATGTCAGCCCACCTGAAATGCTAGCCATGCTTCCCAGGCAAGCAGGTTGCTTTGTTGTGCTGCACAAGGGATGTGCTTGGAGACGCAGAGGGAACTGGGTGCCACAAATAGAGAAAAATATCAGAGCAATAAAAGCTAGAATGAGCCTAGCTAGGGTATTAATTCCTCATCCCAGTTATTATTTTGGATTTCTCCAAAGTCTCTCTCCAGTAGAGGAAAATGAAAGAACCTGTTTCTTGGTCTCCGTCTCCTCTATTTGGAAATTTCTTGTTGCTATTGAATGCAAAGAAAAAAGAAAAAAAAAAACAAACACCAAAAATCCCCACATGCCTTCAGAAAACTGAATTTGCAAAATAGTAATAATAATGATGAATCTTTAAATCTTTAACTTCATCCTAATTTAGGAAGGCTTATTTTCAGCTTGTGGCTTTGCTTTTCTCTTCGGCATCTGTCAGAAACCTGAGCTCTAAATAAAACAGAGGAAGAGTCTCATAGATGAATACAGAGGGACAGGTGCCAATACAGGTGTCAGTTTGCAAATTACACAACACAAGGATCTCCTGGCAGTGCACAACTGTGTTTATCTGGTGCACAAGGTAACCTGAAAATGCAAAATGTGGATTTCAGGTTGTGTCGTGCTAACCCTGTGAGTTTAAGCTGCTAGTCTGAAATTGGGCAGCCCTACCTTGTATTAGCTCTGGCTATGTGTTCCACAGGGTGGAACTTAATTTCGATTAGAGCTCCTGGGGTCAAATCCAACTGGAAATACTGGCTGATTCCACATGTGTGCACAGAGGTGAGAGAGGAGGCACAGGAAGGAGCTAACTGGGGCCAACTGTGTGGCTCGTCTGCTGATGGGGGTGCACAATAGCCAGCAGGTCATTCTGGAAGGCTGACCAGATCCAAGCTCCCACAGGCAGCAGTGCTGATGCTGCAGGGTGTTCCTTGGTTTTAGATAAACGCATGTGATGGTATGTAAGTGTTCCGGTGTATTTCAGTCTTTGCTCTACTGATAGATTACTTTATTATTTTATGACTGAAGTTTGGTGTAAGATTGCATTCACGTCAAAATGTGTGTGCTACTCCACATGTGATCCAAATGGCACAGCCCAACTCTTAGAGTGAGACCTCTTTTTTCTCTAGTTCCTTCTGGTGAAAAATCCTAAAAAGCCCATGCTGTTACAGAGAAGTTAACAACCTCCATGTGCCGCACAGCACAGCAGATGGTACCGTAATGTTGGAGGCGTTTTTTACAATAACCTTTTTTCACATGGGAAATTGAGGTGTAGAGAAGTCTCCTTCTGATGCTTGAGAATGAATCAGTGGCAGAGAGAAAACGCACGGGTGCAGGAGTTCGAGAAACAGCACTTCCTTAAGTTTTAGGGGCTGAGCTCATCCTGCTGCCAGGTCCCCTGGAGAGCAGCAGGTTGTTTTCTGGGAGTCCAGCTCCATGGAATGGTTCTCACTGAAACACAGTGGTGTGAGTCTTCTGAGGTAGGATCCATGGAAAGAAAAAGTGTCACTCCACACTATTTTTGTTGCTCAGTGCTGGTGCTTTGGGCAGCTTTGCAGCCAGTCATGTAAGTGATAGTCTCCTGATGAGAAGTGAAGCACAAGGTCAGAAGGTCCTTGTGGAGCCACAGAGCATTCCCTTCACAAATACTTCCTTGGAGAAAGGAGGAATGTGAAAAGCGCAATATCAAAAGGATCAGAGGACTGGCCATCCAGAAAAGGCAGTGAATTATTCATAGTAATAGCCAGAATTACTGGTGAGATGCCCAAATGCCAGATTTATACATTTCTGTAGAAATCTTACCTCCGAAAATTCTGAATGAAAATACATTTGTAAATACCAGCGTATCCCAGTGGGCTCCCCATCTGAAGGCAAGGGACCTACCTCAGCTATTGAGCGATTCCTCATGAATAAGAGCCACTGAAATTAGATCAAACTACAAGACAGTGACAATAACAGCTCTGATTTTTCAGGAGAGCTGAATGACTTGTATGCTACACTTTTTGCAAAGGCTGTCAACGGCACAAGAGGAGCTCTTTAATGCTGATCCCTTCTGAAAGCCTGGGCTTGACAGCAAGTGCTAAACCCCTGGGATGTCTGACCCTCAGCTCTACTAAACTTTAGCATTGGTTGTCCTAGACCTGAATAATGAACTTCACAGCAGGTCCTCTGACCTGAGCAGCCAACCCTATGTTGAGATGTCCCAGCATTTTCCAGTTAAGTGGTAGAACTGATGGGTGGCATCTAACCTAGATAGATCATTGCTTTTTTGTTGTTTTTGCTTTCTCCTGTACCTATTCTTGAGGGGGAGCAATGTAAGCTTGTAGTGACTCAAACAGGACTTTCAGAAGTTTGGGATAAATGTCAAGTGTTGTGTTATTTTGGCCCCAGCATCTGGCAAGGAAAAGAAAATGGCCCCAAGGAATGTTGGTTTTTTGGGCTTTCACTCCCGTCTTGTCTGTGCTGTGCTAGTGCTTCTTTGCCTGCCTGTGATCTCTATCTCACTGTTTCACAGCATAAGCCATGCCTCCATCACCACATACCCCACTTCCTAGCAGTACCCGTTGTGATTCTGAGCATTCCGATGCTGGAGGAGTCTTTCCCCACCACCTGTGTTCAGGCAGTGGGCATGCTTGTGCACCTGGCTTTGAGGACTGCTGTTGTCCAAGCTATGTGACTCTGGAAGGGAACACTGTGCCTCCTCGTGTCTGTTTTGAGTCATCTGTGGAGGCAATGCCATCACTTTTAACTTGCTTTAGCTTAACGTGCAGCATCTGTTTTTATTTAGAGCTATTTTAGGACCTCATTTTCATTACCTTGGCTCATCCCCTTGTCTAACCAGGGTGAAGGATCAGCCTAGAGAGTGAATTGACCACCTGATGGCAAATGCTCTTTTTTCACAATCTCATTCCTATGCAAGGGACATTTTTGGTACGAATCATTCATTACCGGTTGGCTGACAGTGGAGCAAGGGTGAGGAAAAGGAAGCAGAGAGCGGTGCGCTGCCCTGCTCTGCCTCCTCCAGGTAGGACACGATGTCCGAGGGAGTGCCCTAGGAGCACCACATTTATTTTAATGGCATGATTTGAGAAGTGAGATCTGAACCGGCAGTGAGAGCAGCAAAGGGAGGACATGTCACAGTTATAAAAATTACACTGAGATAAATCAATAGATGGAGGAAGAGAGATGGCAAAGTCAGACGTTGTTCCTTTGCCCACAGGAGAAGGAAACAATGCTTCCATGGTCATGGTTGTTTAACACGGAAAGGGAGCAAAGACCAAGTCAAAGAGGAGCTGTCAGGAGCAGGTCACAGCCATCAGTATGGGCTGGTGGACCTGGGTTCAGGCTGGGGGACTGGTTCAGACAACCACTGAGTGCCAGACATGTTCTGGCATGGCACTAATTAGCACCTTCTCGACAGACTGAAAAAAAGTGTAAGGAGCAAACTGATTCACAGCAGCAAGCAGCAGAATGCTGGGCTAATGATGTGAAGAAGTGCCAGTCCAATCTGAAGAGGAGCTACCTCCCAGAAGTGCTAGTTATGGGTTAGCTGGATACTCTGTCTCTCACTAAAACTAAAAGTTCTCATTATGATGGAAACCCTGTTTTCTGTCTACAGAATACTCAAACAAATGTGGAACCAGTTGTACCAAAAAAAGAGATGGATCCATAGCAGCTCTTCCGAAGCTTCCTTTTTGAATCTTCAGCAACATGTATCTGCCCAGAAACCTTTAGTGTCTCAGTTATTCGTATAAATGATTTACACTCTGAGTTCTGTATTTCACGGGGTTAATGCACAACACTACCCTGGCTACACATACAAATTAGATGTATAGAGCACTGCTGGGCTTTGTTCTGATAAACAATAGAAAAAAGCTGTCTGTTTGTGTTCTCTGGCTAGCTGGCAAATGGCTTTCTTGCCTATGTTGGAAATGTGTAGCTGAACTTAGGACTGGATTTAGTCAGTGTTTGCACAGTGCTTGGTTCTTCCTATGTGTGGTGTGGATGTCCTGACCCTGAGCCAGAGATGAGCTAGGAAAGTTGTCAGTGGATGCAAACATTGGCTCCCAAATTCCAGAGGTAAATGTTCTGACTGTGAATCTAAATCAGTGGCCTCCAGACCAGGGGACACAGCTCTGCTTTTCCTGACTCCCTCTCAGAAAGATGTATTCTTCTTTCTCTTTCACAGGAATACACCATTGATATCTTCTTTGCGCAGACATGGTACGACCGGCGTCTTCGTTTCAACAGCACCTTGAAGGCCCTCACACTGAACACTAACATGGTGAGCCGCATTTGGATCCCAGATACCTTTTTTAGGAACTCCAAGAGGGCTGATTCCCACTGGATAACCACTCCGAATCAGCTCCTCCGCATTTGGAATGATGGAAAAGTGCTCTACACACTCAGGTATGTGCAGAAGGTAATATAGCTGGCTGCTGGGGTGAGGAAGCAAGGAGATGGTCAAGGCAGCATTTTCCAGCTGTTCTGGGACAGAGTAGTGGAGATGGTTCCCAGTGCCGATGTTGCAAGACATGCAATACTGGTTGCAAAATGGGCCTCCTCTTCCTAAGAAAAGAGCTCCCCCCAAAATGTTAAACTATTTTTCTGTATCGTACTGAGACAGAAGTCAGAAGTATAAATGGTTTCCAACATGAAAATTGTTTTAATTTTTGTGTTGGTCAGCCCAGTCATTTTGATTTGATAATAAACATCTGTGCTTTTCCCATAAATTCCCGCTCTCTGAAATGAATCTGAAAAGCTCACTAAACAAAAAGGCTTGTTGAATGTGAAAATTAGATGTTTTTCCTCACTTTGAAAATATCCAAACATATGCTTTGTTTTGCTGCTGTTTTGAAATGTTCCTGCAACTAGACTGATCTTCAACAAATTAGTGTCTCTCTTTTAAGGAAGCAAGAATCTCTCTGTCACATTATGGTGTTGAAATCAAACCACCTTCACTAGCACAAAACATCAGCCTCGCTCTCTCTCCCTTTCTCTCTCAGGCTGACGATCGAGGCTGAATGTCTGCTCCAGCTGCAGAATTTCCCAATGGACACTCACTCCTGCCCTTTGGTTTTTTCTAGTTGTGAGTATCCATATTTTAAAAATAGTTTTAGAAGGCAAGCAGAGAAACTTCAGCACAGTAAAACTCTTTTTAAAGGCGATCCTCTTCCCTTTTATCTGCATTTTCACCTGATTTCTGTGTTCCTCTTCGAAGGCCATTACTGATCACTCCCTAGAGCATCCTCCCAATCTTGGTCTAGATGAGGTATTCAGATACAGTTCACAGCACCTCTGAGTTTCTTCTTTATCTGGGTGGACAGTTGGAGGTGTTTATTTCACTGACCTTCTTGTCATTCTGACATCCTAAACAACATATTCTGCACTGCAACTTCATTCTCTTCCTGCTCTCCAAGGGGACAGAGTAAGGGAGACTCCAGCTTTAAGTACTTTCAGTACCCAATGGTACAGAAATGCTGTATCTCCATTAATAATTTTGCCTTTTTGCACTGAGAAATTCCTGTCCTCATGCATTGGTTGGAAATCTGATTTACTCATTGTAGTCCTGTTTTGGCCTCTCCTGCTTCCCCTGCCACAGAGGAGATGCAACTCACATGGCTCTAGGTTGCTTCTGTAGGAAGCAACAAGCTGAGGAGATACCATTGCTTCATCTTTTGCCATCCCTCATTCTTTGCTAATTAACTGTACATGCCATGAATTCTTGATAATTAGAAACACACTTTGATTTAGCTGCCAAGCTTTGCTCCTTTCCTCCTCTGAGGAGCTTTCTTGTAGGTGTCAAGGTCTCTTCTTCACAGTAGGCTTGTTTCTTTGCCAAGAAAGCCAGAACCAGGAGAAGCCATACTCCAGCCTGCGGGAGCCAGATCTCCTTCTTAGTGGAAGACACAACCCTTCATCTCCATACATAGATCAGCTCCCAGGTTGAGAGGTACAAAGACCCAGAGCAGGAACAGCCACGTTTCTTCCCACGTTGGCAGCTCTGTATTCTTGGTGTACTGTATATCTAGGAAGGAAGAGTAGCCATGAGGACTGGTGAAGGCCACATGCTGCCAAGGGATGCTGAAACCCTTAAAGACTTCATGCTAGGGGAGTCCTGCAACACCAACTCAAGTCTGATTCTCACCACTGCAGTCCTCAGAAAGGCTGCATTTCTAGCATTGCTCTTCCCTTCCGTAGGACTGAAAGTGGTCAACGAAGGGAGATGCAGTACCTGCACCCATTGAACGCAGGGACGCCTAAGGTGATCTGATCAAGGGCATCAGAAATATCTACTTCATGTTTACATAAGATCTAGAATATGATGCACGTACTTTTGTAAACCAAAGTGGTGTATGAGAGGGAGGCACACCATGTACTCTCTTGCTAATGTCTTTCCCCTTTCCCCAGATGGCTACCCACGTGAGGAGATTGTCTATCGATGGAGACGCTATTCCATTGAGGTCTCTGACCAGCGCACCTGGAGGCTCTACCAATTTGACTTCACAGGGCTGAGGAACACCTCGGAAGTTCTCAGGACTGGAGCAGGTGAGGCAAAGAGAGACAGCCCACAGAAACACCAGCACGTCAGAGACCCTGTAAGATGCAGAGGCCACCAGACTGCTCTGTGGATGAAAGGGGAGGTCACAACAGTACGGTTAGAGGAACATTAAGAAAGGAAAGATGGACCTTTGCTAAAAGGAGCAGAAGTAATAAAGATGAAAGGTGCACTGAAGCCAAAGCAGTGTAGGCCAGAACACAAACACTTAGGAACACTTAGGGGGTGACAGTGCTGATGTGAATGAAGCTATCCCTAGTCAAAGGATTATGAGGAAGAAGTATGTGGATGCTATGTAGATTCCTGAGTGATTATAATCAGAACATGGATGGAGAAATCAGAAATTGAAGACCTCAATTCTGTCTTGGTCTTTCCTTCTGTAAAGTGGTGTGAGGCCGAACATCTGAGAGCCAGAAGAAATGCTGCATGTGTGAAGGAACAAAGAAATGGAGGTCCTTCAGCTCCTCACATCCCCTTTCCTTTCCATAGACAACCAAGGAAAGCCTCTTCAGACTGCTGACTATACAGTCAAATGTATGTGGTTTTTATTTTTCAGTCCCCTGAAGCAGCAAGTTCAAGCAGTGCTTCTCCCACCCTGGAGAGACCTGTTATTGCCAGTCCTGGCAGACAGCCTCTAACTTGGATAGAAAAGCAGCACAAAGCAAGATGAGGAGTTGTGCATTAAAAGTGTCTTGAATGCACCAGTTTGCCATTTGTAATTCTCTTTCTTCGTAATTGCTTTCAGGCTCCATCTTAACCCTAGAATTGTCGGCTTGTTTTCTTTCAGTCTTCACTATAAACCTCTGAAAAAAAGGAAGAACTTCAGCTGTGAGTTGCAAAATGAACAATTAGGATGTCTACCACCACGTAACTTTTTCGGGGGTAGAACCAGAATCTAAGAACTGATTGAAGGACACCTTCTTTGTCGCAGCTCAGGTAGTTAGTTGACAAGATAGGCCATGTAGCCTTGTTATAGCTAAAAAGCTTTCTACAGAAAAGAAACCATTGAAGCAATCAGCTGAAGATGAATACTCTCCTGAGTTTCTTCCCTGAAACTTTCCCCAACAGAGTGCTTTTCAGTGTGCATGGCCAGCCAGCTGGCCAGTCAGGCAAACACAAAATCAGCTCTTAAATTGGTCATGAAGCCAGAAAGTCATACAGCCACAGAGCCCACTAACTGCTAAAACAGCAAGCCAGCACAATGCCAGCCTACCTCAACCAGGCACATTGCTATCTGTGAAGCTAGGAAGCGGAGCAGTCACAATGTCAGGCACAAGAACAGCCAGATGGGCACTTAAAACAACTAGTAAACTGCAACAGAAATGCTCCAAATTCTGAAACTTTCTGTGCCTTAGTAAGCTACATGTTATGATTCTAGTGTCTCTTTCACTTCTTGTTTTCTAGGGGAGTACATGGTGATGACAGTTTCTTTTGACTTAAGTAGACGTATGGGTTATTTTGCCATTCAGACCTACATTCCCTGCATCCTGACTGTTGTTCTCTCCTGGGTTTCCTTCTGGATCAAGAGGGACTCCACACCAGCCAGGACATCTCTGGGTAAGAGAAGGACTGTTTCATGTATGTTGCTTGTTGACTACTGCTGCAACACTAGCAGACTGGAAGTGTTGGAATATGGAAGCTCCTAGAGCATTTTGGCATTGTTCAGCTTAGTGAAGTCCATCCCTCTTTCTTTTCATAGCATTGTCCTTAAGCTCAGCTGAATTTCTATCTATCTGTGCTTGCCTGAACTACTTCAGTACTGGACTTCTTTAAGATGGCAAAAGACTCATTTCTTGATCTAAGTTCTGAACACAGTCTTCTCAAGCTGACAGTGTTATATTCTTATGCTCAAAAAGGGAGAGGAAAGGGGTGTACTGTGGCATTGCAGCACTGACTGAAGATCTCCAGCCACATGCATACCTTCTACATCTCCTCATCACTTCCCAGGGGCTCAGTGTAGGTCCAGTCACATGAAAGTTGTAGGGTAATGAGCAAAGTTGCTTGGCCATAGAAATAGAATCCCAAATTCCAGCAAGAGCTGGAAGCTCAGTAGGTACAGACTTTGTCAATTACACCATAGTGGAAGCTCAGAGAATGCCAACAGTTCTACCTGTTGTTCAGATCTGCTCTGCAATCTACAGTGGCTCTCTGAGGCAGGATAAAGCTCATGTTGATTGAATCCTGCTCTGATAGGAGCTAAAGAAAGCTTTACAAATCTTTAATGCACTTCAGCTGCATCTGTATTTTGCAGAAAGCTCAGCTTCCCAGTGCTGTCCCTCCAACCTGCCCATCTGACTTTCCCTGTTATCGAAGGTAGCATTCCTAGCCCTGCCTGCAGGCCTTTGCAGGGCGAGGAGAGACACGGCACTGTCAGCATCAGGCAGGGCTACTCAGAACCCATCCATTCTGAACATTCCTTCCCACCTCTCTATCAAAATCAATTTCTTTAGAGTCCTGGATAGGGTCAGGAGGAAAAGAAGGGTGTCATTTCCAATAAAGGTGAAGGTACACCATAGTCCATGGCTGTGGAAGGAGTGAACAGCAAGAGGCAAAAGGGCTCCACTGTGGTGAGTGTGAGTGTCTCAAAAAATAGAGGCAGGCTCCCACAGGAGGCAGGCCTTTGCTGTAGGAAAGGATCTTGGCACATCAAGAGTAATGTATTCTTCATATATATGATCCCCACTACATTTCAAGCCCACTGGCCTACATTAAAGTGATGTTAACTGCACCAGCTCCATTGGCATTTCAGATATGTAGGAAGTCACATCGCAGTTGCTAATACAAATGCAGTAAGAAAATATGAAAATCTCGTGCTATGCTCCCACCCCGAGCCAATGGGGTGAGCACCTGTCTGACAGGTGGATTTAGAAGAGTGCTAGAGAAAGAGAAGCAGGTGAAATTCCACAGCTTCCTCCACATTCTAAAAGCAGTAGCTGAGAGAACAACACCAACTCTTGGAGCTGATCGTGTGTTGGTTCCTAATGCCTGATCTCTGAAAACAGGTTTGTGAGCACTAATGCTACTTAGAAATCCATTCCAAGCCCCATTTGAGCCACAGGAGATTCATTACCATCTCCCATCCAGTTGATGAGCCATTGGGCCAATTTTATCCTGGGGACATACTCAAAGGGAGAACAATTCATCCACTACCTGCCCAAAGACATCTGCCTAGCAGTTATTTCCTAGCATCCAAGACATTGCACTCTGCATGCAGCCTTAAACAGAGTTCAAGTTCCACGCTCCTTTACCAGTACATGTTTATAGCCTGTGCAATGTTCTGGTTTCAAACAGTTTTTTCCATGGTGTGTTGTCAGAGGTTACTGCAGGACCAGAGTCTGGCTAAGTAGAGCAAAAAAGGGACCAGACATCTAAAGGCTTTTCTCTCCCACAGGAGATGGAAAATTGAGGTGTTTGAGGGACTGAGAGCATACTGAAGACAGAAGTGCTTTTCTTCGTTACCTGAACTAGCTTTTTTTTCTCTTAGGTATCACCACTGTGCTAACAATGACCACACTGAGTACCATCTCCCGCAAGCACCTGCCCCGTGTTTCCTATATCACAGCCATGGACCTTTTTGTGTCCGTGTGCTTCATCTTCGTCTTCGCAGCCCTCATGGAGTATGCTACACTCAACTACCTGGTGGGAAACAAGAAGCCACTGGAGCACAACAGCAGGAAAGCCAGACTGGTAGGTTGAAGTAGCCAGCAGAGCTGCATACTGTTAGAACTCCAAGTCATTTAGGAATCTCTCTCCTAAGCCTGCACTGGAAACTGCTGAAGTTGTTCAGTGCCTGACATGTACTTTGTTCATAAGGTTTTCAAACCAATCTGTGTGCTGGGTCAGAGCACTTGAAATTCAGACATAACCAGAAAAATCCCCCGAGACTCCCATAAAACAAGAAGGTCTCTGTTGGGGCCAGGAACCCTGTGCTCAATTGCTGGAGAGCTTGTCAGTATAGTTTACATGACTAAACATAAATGTCCACTTCAAGATAGAGCAATCCACGCCCAGGCTCTTCAGTCTTTATAGATTTAATCTTTAAGGATTACATAAGTATCTTAGGTCACAGAGATGCAAAGACTTACTGTCTTTTGTGGTCTGTCATCAGAAAATCTGCTGAGTGCGGAGACAGCAAACCCAGAGATGCCATAATCCTCTTGAGATCTGCCTAGGCTTAGTGCAGATACATCTGACACATCAGATGAAACAGGCCTCTGAGCCAACACACAACTGAAAACAAAAAGATTTCTACCTTCCCACACTCCTTTCCCAGCACTAGTGGAGAGAGGTTAAGAATTGCAAACAGCCTTGCCCCAGCTATCCTCCAGCAGCTAACAGCAACCAGAAGACATACCTGGACTATAGCTCTGCCCTCAGAGACAGCAGAACTCAGGGGAATGAGGGAAGGGGCTAGTACAGCTGGAAAGCAAACACCCTGCTTGCTGACTATGGCAAAGTTGGGGAATCATAGCAAGTAGACTTTTGCTGCCTAAATCTGTGCCCTAGAATGCCAGGGAGGAAACTCACAATCATGCAGGTAACTGCCAAATCTCCACAGTATGGCAATCAGATGCAGAGAAGGGAGATGAACAGTCATGTCACTCCACTGAACTGTGCCTATGTCATGAACTGACCAACTGACTGTTGAATAATTTTTGGTGTATAAAACATGTTTTCTTGCATTTTCTTTTCCTTTAATCCATTTACCCTTCCTCATTACAGCCACCTGCTGGCGCACAGGTGATGCCATCCTTTACTGCTATCAACATCAACATCAACAATATCATGCACTGGCCTCCAGAGATAGAGGAGGATGATGATGATGACCCTGGCTCTCCATGCCTGGAAGGAAAGGAATGTGAGAGGTTCTTCTGCTGCATTGAGGACTGTCAGACAGGGATGTGGCGGGAGGGGAGGGTCCGCATTCATATCTCCCGCCTGGACTCCTACTCCCGTGTCTTCTTCCCCACTGCCTTCCTGCTCTTCAATATTGTCTACTGGATTGCCTATCTCTATCTCTAGCCATTCTTCCTCAGCTGGAATGGACTGGAGGCCAAAAAGATGAACTCTTCAAGGAGCATAGAGAGAACAGTGTCTCTTCTGTTTAGTTGATTGTCGCTCTGAACATTCCAACCTTCTTCCAACTCTCTCATCTCTTCTAAGAAGAACCAGACAGCTTTTTTTTTCCTTCTTTTAACTTTTTTTTTTTTTAAACCTCCAAACCTATCTTTTTAAAGAACCTTCCCTTCCCCAAAACCCTTTCTCCAGCACCACCAGCATTTGGCTCCTTGTAAGATTGCCCAAAAATTCCTATTCCCATCTAAAACATTAGGGATTTTGTCAAGAACAAAAACCTTAATGCTTCATTTTTCCATGCATACCTACCCCAAAATTCCATGAGAAGTGATTGCAAATGGAATATTCTGTATAGTTACTACGTCTGCAGAGAAAATAAAATGTATTTTACAAATTCTGTACCACCTACACCAGAATAGACTTTGTGGAGTGCTGAGGGCTTGGAGAGGTCAGAAAGAGAAAGAATGGTGAAAGAAAGCGATAGTACAGGTTTCCCAAAGTAACTGTACTTGACTTGAATGTTTTGAAACTGAGAGTGGCACAGACAAGGATGGAGTAGCCACAAGCCTCCACCAGCTCCTTGTAGGATATCTGTGGAGCATTCCTATTGCATCACTTCGCTTGCTGTATCAAGTGGCATCCAAGGCACTCACCCAGGGAGGCATTTTTCTTCAGGTGGTAGTGAAAAGCGCTTCACAAGTTTTGGAAGGCCCATCTGCTTTACTGGAGCAGGCTTTTCAGGACTTGTGTTGACACTCAATTTATGATCAATACTTTGAGCAGTAAACACAGCTTACACTGAGCATAGCCAAAACAGGTAGAAAAGTCCTTGTGCTGTGAAGACTAGAAACAGACCCATGAATCCATAGAGCCGTAGATGTCTTTGGCTTGTCTCGTGTGATCGGGGCCCTATTCTATCATACGTGGTAGCAGGGTAGTGCTTTCATTTGCAAGGACACTTGTTGAAACCATCAGATCTGTGCATGGTAGTAGATGCTAACTTAAAAATAAGTATTAGAGAAAGGAACACTATCAGCTATAAGTGCTGCACTTATTGGTAGTGGAGAGAGCAAGTTCCTGCAGCTCAGATGTTTACTTCCTTTTTTTTTTTTTTTTTAATTAATATTTAAATTAAAAAACAGACTTCGTTAAAACTGAATGAATCCTTCCACTTGTCACTAATCCCTACCCCTTTCCTTCCCAAAACGAGGAAAGGTAGCAAGTGCTCCTTGGTAGCTCTCTTACAGATCAGACACAGAGATGGCTGCTTTGCAGGACCCTGGTCCACTACAGTGGAATTCTTCAACAGACCTAAAGAAAAGAACTAGAGAAATGCAAAATATAGTCTCAACTGGAAAGAAACTGCATGATGTAGAAAGGCAAATTCAGGTCTAAGGTATAAATCAGCTGTCTCCCCAT
This sequence comes from Meleagris gallopavo, assembly GCF_905368555.1. Classification (NCBI taxonomy): domain Eukaryota; kingdom Metazoa; phylum Chordata; class Aves; order Galliformes; family Phasianidae; genus Meleagris; species Meleagris gallopavo. The sequence goes on from NC_139412.1 coordinate 10,749,815, forward strand.
TTATACCAGCTGCTGAGGTGACCACAGCATGACTGTGAAAGGTAGTGTGCCATTAATGTTTGCTTACTCTGTAAATTACAAACAGAACCAATCTTTTTAAGAACAGCGTGTATTAGACAAATTGCTACTTAAAAGGCTCATCATGAGAAAAAAAGCTGGCATGATTGCAGAGAAAAGGTAGGAATGGTTGGCTCTTCGGACAGCTAATGGGTAGGAGGTTTTATATATTCTTAGAGAGCAATTTGATCTGGTTTAAAGATGGATTTTGACATTGTTAAATCTGATCTGAATAATGAAGTGTCATGTTTAATTCATTCATAAATACAGCTTTACCTTGGTTCCAGAGAAACAGCTAGAGTGCCTAATTAAGTATACAATAGTACAACACTCAGCTAAGTATAACCTAATGGGGTCAGACCAGCATAGCTCTGGAAGGGGAAATTGTGCCTGTCTAACCTGTTACGGTTCTTTTAAAATACCAAGTAAGAGATAAAGGTTACCCAGAAGCATAATTTGCTTAGCTACTCTGACAGCTTCTGAAAGGATGGAAAGAAATTATGGCGGGTGGTTCTAACTAAGGAAATTGATTTAGCAAAAGAATTATTAAGGAGGTTCTAATTAGAGGAAATTAACTGAGGAGAGGGGAAAAAGAATTGTTAAGGAGGCTCTAATTAGAGGAAATTAATGTTTTAGAGAGAGACACACAGAGAGGGAGAAGTCTAAGAAAAGAATCAAAACAACTTCCAGACAAGGAGGGCTGCTGGGTGACAGTGCCAACTCCCAGCCAAGCAGGTTGATGTTCTGCTCCTGATAGCAAAGTACTATTAGATGTAGCAATAGAAAAAGCTCCTATGACTCAACTGTACTCAGACAGGGAGCTGAATTAGATAGGGACCTGTGATCTCAACAGGAAAGAGCATCTTAGATTAAAATTGGCTCATGTGACAGAGTCTGAGTGAAGCATGTCTCCAGATGTCAGAAGATAATTGCTAGTGTGTGTGTGGAAGGGGACACCCTGGTGGCAAGCCAGGGCCCATGCCAAGTATGATCATTAACAGAATAGTAGTATAAAAGATATGCAGGCAATGTAGGCTGTGGTGAACACAGGCAGCAATACCTGGAAGGGAAGCATCCAAGACAGGACTGCTGGACAAGAAAATTTATTATACTTGCCCAAAAGAGTCCAAATATCTCAAACTCATTGCAGCTTCAGAGCACTTGGGAGCCTTGATGGATGAAGATGGTCATCATGGACATCAGAGTAAAGGTTTCAGCCCTGAGAGCAGCAGCATATTGAAATTAGAACTCTAACAGAATAAGTAAGTCAGGAGAGAAGCACAGTGTACAAGTGACCTAAGAGGATGACAGGGACTTGAGCAAAGTAGACTTTAATGATTATAACATTTCACACCAAAAAAAGACAAAGCCAACACACACCTCAGTTATTTAACCAGTGATGATGAATTTGATGGAGAAAAATAGCCCAGTGTGGGCTGGAGCACAAGGAAACTGATTACTTAGGCTGGGTAAGGAGGAGGGAGGGGGCTTTTTGGCATAGGGAAATCTATGTCCATCACAAATAGCTCAATAAATAAAGGCATGCACAAATTCAAGTACGTTTTTAGGTAAGCTTCGACAGTTTCTCAAAAAAGGAAAGCCAAGAAAAGATTTTTTTTTTTTTTTTTTAATTACTTTGCAAAGCTTCCATTTCCTAAAAACAGGTGCAGGGAATATGGGGCACAGAGACCTTCAGCAGCCTGAATTCGTAGCCGTATTTGAGCAGGCATGGGGAGCCAAGCCCTACTGCTCCCCTCCCAAAACTGCTTCAACCACCTGCCTTTCCCTGCACTCTGTAGTTTCTGCCATCAAGCTGGAGTGCCTTTTTCGTGTTGTAGCATCTTTCAGCCTGGGACAGCTGTTGCCTTTTCACCAGTCTGACTAGCTTGCTCCAGGGTACACAGCCCAAGAACATCTGGCTAATGATGGGGACTGAAAATGATGATCTCAGCATTTATGTATGATGGTTTTTGTTTAGAAGATGAAACAAGTCAGAAAAAAAAAAAGTTGATTTCTCATTTCTCTCTCTCCAATTCCTTTTCCTCCAAATTATAACAGATAAGGAACCATTTTTAGACTGTAAGCTCTTCAGGGCAGGGACTCTCTTACTGTGTATTTGTATGGAGCCTAGAACACTAGGGTTTGATCATTCATTGAGATTTTGGGATGCTACTTATTATAGATAATAAACAACAGAATGGACTCTCTGTCTCCAATGACACTGTCTGTCTACACATTTAAGTCATCCCATTTGGACTTAATGAACTTGCCAAGGGGACACATATCACTGCAGACACATCCTCATCCACAGCATGAAGGGAGGCTGAGGGAGGGACCCTGCCTCCAAGAGGACGCAGCCTATATGTGCCACCTCTCATGCCATTATATTATCCCCTCTCTTCCTTTAATTTTTCTCTGGGACCATGTTTTCTACGTTTCTTCCTGCCTCACACCAGTCCTGGGGTTTTCCCAGTACATCAGTGTGCGTTTTGCCATCTCCAGGATCATTTCTCCCACGCGTGGAGCAGGGCTGCAGCAGGGCCTCCCCATCGTCATGGAAACCATTAGGCCGCGGAGCTGCTGCCAGCGCTCAAACTATAAAATCATTGTGCTTCTAATGCACTTTTTTATTCTTTTTCTTTTTTTCTACCTTTTGATTGCTAACAGGAGGTGTTGTTATTTTTACTCAGGTTGTGGTGAGGGACTGTGCTGCTTTCTGAGCAAGGCTGGGCTGCCAGCACATCCTGGGGCTGCTCCAGCACATGGGCCAGAGGGCCCCATGGTTCAAGGCCCTTCTTGTGTGGGTTTCTTTCTCCCTTTCGTGCCAGACTCCTCATATTAAGGAATGCCATTGATAAAATAAGATATTCTTCTCTTTCTGTTGAAATGTACTATGTCTCTGCCCAAGCCTAGAACAGCACAGCAGGCAGACACGTAGTCATTACTCGCCTCTGGGCTTAAGCTCTGATCTAGAAGGAGGGGAAAAGATCTCTGCAGGCTCAGTTCACACCATCCTCGAAAGGGAAAATCTCTCTTCTCTCTCTCTAGCACACATTATATCCCTTCAAGATTTGACAGTTGCCAAAATGTTAAAAACATGAGATTGTGAATGAAGGGGGGAGAAAAAGCTATATTAAGTCGTTACTTTTTATATTGCTAGAATATATTCATAATGTCTTCCTCCTAATGCTTCAGATTTATGGGCTCTGGGAAGATTGAATTTAAGTAGAATGAGCATGGCCAAAATTTTTTCAAGCTCTGTGCTGCAGCACAGGAAGGGTGACAGAAGCACTTCTGCTTCTGCCATCGTGGCAGGGGCTTGGGGTGGACACTGCCATCCAGATGACTGCGACCCTACACTAACCTTATTGCCCCTGCTGCTCTTTGTCAACTGAGAGAGATTGTGTGACCTCTTCTCTCCAGCAAGAGAAACTCCTTTTGGAGAAGAGGTGTCAACTGACAGCATAGCACACCCTCCAACAGCTCATTAGCAGCAGGATGTACCCCCTGAACTGGAAGGGGATATAACATGGCTAGGTGCTTGGTGTTCCCATCAGACCGGGTGAGAAAACCAGGAAGAATGCCTTATTGCCAGCAGACCTTCAATGAAGAGGTATGTTTAGGAAAAAAAAAGTTTTTTGAAAGGGTTGTGGAGAAAGAAAATTGACCCTTCTTTTTTTTTTTTTCCCTCTCCAGAGGAATCTCAGGTTTGTGCAGCTATTTTTTTTTTTCCTGCTGCTGTTGCAGATTCTTTATATTATTGCCAGACATGATATTACCATTCTTACCCTTCTTTCCCCGTTTTCCCCAAATAATTGAGACCAGGCCCCAGCCATCTGAGACACAATTCTGGCACCATCTGAGCACATATGACAGTTACAGCACTGCAGGATGGGAGAGAGCAACTGAAACTTTAATAGCTGCTGTAAGCAGGTCGGCATAGCAACATCTCCAGAGAGGGCTCTCCATGGGGTCATTTCCATTCACTTTAAAGCCCACTTGGGCTGTTATAGAGTGGTATAAAATGGACTCAGAAAAGCTGTTAATTAGGATTAGCAGCTTTAGGAACATCAAACCACAGTGCTCCAAGCTGAGCCATTTATTTGAAAGAACTCAGGTCTCTTGACTGCCTTCTAAACCACAACACAGAACAGCACATGTCAAGGCACACAACTTTGGTGTCAAATGACAGAACCACCTGGTTAACTGTGAGAGAATGCTCTTACCTTAGCTGATGAGTAACACTGCGGCACCTCTCCAGCAATCAGATGACCCTTTGCTGGACTCATATCGTCAGCAGATTTAAGAGGTACCATCAGCTGTGCAGGAACAAGGGAAAAAAGTAGTAATGTAAGTTGCACATGGTGTGAAATGCAGTGGGCAGATGATGGGTGACCCTGGCTTAAGTTTCTGGCTGATATGTATGTCATAACAGGGCTATAGGGCTCCAAAAGAAAGCAACTACAGTGAACAAGGGACACCTATGGGTGTCAGCATGCTCTTTCAAGCCCAGTCACAGACTCCAGAACAAAACAAACTAGTGACTTGTGTTTCACAGCTGCTAGAAAAAGACTTTTATTCGGTTGCCATAAATTTTCTGCCCTTCGTCAGTCTGCAGCATTTCTGGCTTGTGTCTCTCATGTGTTGCTGACCCTGACCAAACTCCAAAGGCAATCTTTTCAGATACCTCCTCTTCCTAGATGCAAGGTGAAACAGAGACATTCCCCTCACATTATTCTACTTCTCTTGGTGTTTTCATTCCCTCCAGAGTAAATCCCTATCTGACCAGAAACAAGTTGGAAGCAAAAATTCCCAACAGACAGCGTAGTACCATCTTCTTTGCATATATCACTCTTCCTGGAGAAACACATCAGGTCTGGTCAAAGAAATTCTTGTGACACCATTTCAGGCATTCTGACTGTAACCTGTCTTTGCCATAATAGAGATCTATTGTTCCTCCATGTAAATGTCCTTCACCAGTAACTCTATCACAGCGCTTCAGCCAGCCCTGAATAGTATCCAACAGGGATCAACATCTCAGGGAAGAAAGCCAAGACAAAGTGTAAGAATGAAAAAAGCTGCAGAATTTAGTGAGCTAGAACTATCACACTTCAAAAAAGGAGCATGTACAATGCTAGCTGTCTACATTCATGAGTAATCCCAAGTGCAAGTGATTTGGCCAAGCAGATACTAAACCAAAAATCAAAACAAAGTACACAACTCTTGTGGAACCATCTCAAAGTGCCTGCATGCCCTCTTTGTTCATTGCAATACATAAGCCTAACAGCCCAATAGAGAAACATGCTGAGCTTATTCAGACATTTCTCAGACATTTCTCATGATTTCTCAATATTCTGTTTTCAAGATATTCATCTGGCAGCAAATTAGGAAAAAGCATCTCCCCCTAAACCATCTAGAGAATACAAAGCAAAAAAGTAAAAGACAGGGAAACTTCTAGAATCATCATCTTCTTTCCTTTCCCTCTCCCTTTCCAGCTCTGCTGGTAGCCCCAGCATTATTCCATGCAGCCTGAAACCAGAAAGTACACATTCCTTCTGAAGGCATAAACCACTTTAGTCCAGAGGAGAAAAGAGGATTTTTAAAATATAGGTAGACAGACTTTAATTTTACATAAATAACAAAAGAAAAAAGTGATCGAATATAATGTATCTCTCTACTTACCCACCTTGCATATGTTCTTCTGCGTTTGATGGCCCACTTATGCCAAGTGCATGAAATAAAATAAACATCCCTTTCCCAAAACACCTGCCATATTACCCAGCAGACAAAGAAACAAACAAAAAACGCATAAGTGGATACAGCAAAGAGAACACAAGAGCACTTGTGATCAATACAAAACAAGCCAGAGTGACTACACATACATGAAATCAAATGAAAGAAAAATAGCCTGATGTCTACAAAACAGATCTTCAGATCCAATTGTGCAAACTGTATGGTGTTTTTTGTTTTCAGTATTTTTTGCTATGTTCTACCTCATATTTCAAATTTTGGCTTGATCATCAACATTTACTGATCAAAAGAGAAGACAAAAACTTACTCTGGGCTGATATATTTTAAAGAAACACGTCTAATTCCTTTGGCCAAGTTTTCAGAACAAACGCATTTGTCCTTGAGATAAGTTTTATTTGATCTGTATTGATATTCACAAAGTAACCCCCATCTCCCTGGCTGAAGAGACTGAAATGTTTGCCGCAGAGATTTCAGATAAGTCATTAACACATGTCACTGATTTCAGGGGTTACAGAGTCACCATTCTATGTGGACTATACACAGCCAACGTTTGTACAGTACTTAGGACTTGAATTTAAATTCAGCATCAGTCCGTATGTTTAAAATAGGAAAAAACTTGGCAGGCTGAAATACAGTTCATCATATTTCTAACATGGTTTCCTCATTGAAACTTGTCATCTCCCAAGGAGCTTCAGACTTTGGTCTAAGGGTAGTACCAGTGTACCTCCTCCGAGGATGCTCTGATGCCATCACAAGACACAGGAGGTTGCTCTCCCTGTTTGTTCCAGAAGAAACCCACATCACAAACACACATTTTTTGTCACCAACTATCTCTTGCAGAAATAGCTTTCACCTGCTGATTGTCTGGGCTCATCTCCAGGGAAGAGCTTGTCCTAGTGACTCTACAAAATGCCAAGTATTTAGATCACAGGAGAGACCTGTGGTGTACATGATGATTGCACTGGACTGTACAGAGCATGCTGGGTTTCACTATTGCCGGCCAGCCACTGTGCCAGGTACTCCAGGAGCCTTACAGCGAGGGAAACAAGAGAGGCTCAGCAAGGGTCGCAAGGGAACAGAAATGCACATGGCTGACACCTGAATTTACAGGAAGAGCAAAGTATGTGTTTAGCAGTCGTTTTACCCAGGAAGGCATCTGGTAACAGCAGATAAAGCATTTGCTCTCACATGTAGTTCATGACTTTGGGTCAAGCAAGCAGAGCAATAAAAACGAAAAATCCAAAAATAACATAAACGTTTGGTCATCTAAAAATGTGTCAGAAGAGAGACAGTTTCTCACCACGATCAGATTCTAGGGCAAAGCCAGTCTGCTCTTTAGAAGATCAAACTCTTTGTAGGCTGCCTAAAACAAACTCTATGAGGATGAAGCATGTGGACTGCGCTTTGATGAAAGTAAAGAGCGTTCTGACCCCAGGATGCACATACCAGCATGCTGTGATATCTCCCAGACTCCTGTTGAGAAGAAGGCAGCAACTCTTAACACATACCTCTCCACAGAGCCGTCAGACAATTCCTCCAGGACATCTGGTATCTGGGAGCAGGACCACAGGTCCACACTGTACCCCCAGAGCAGGTCTCTTAATTCATACACTGTGCTCAGGAAACCTGATTGAAGGCACCTAGATTTCTCACAGAAGCTCTAAAACTGAAGAACAAATATTAGATTCAGGCATTAATACTCCATGTTAGGTAGTCCAGGCATTGCACTTACGCCTTCCTCCATACTAACAGCATCTAACTTCTCTGGCACAGCCAGAGCTAGGACACAGTCCTTAGCAGGACCTGCTCAGTGCCTTCTCTCTTCATCCCAGCAACTGCTGCACTGTAAAGGCAGATTATTATATTGCCAAATTTATTTTAGCTATAACTGGGAAAAGTAATCAAAGCAAATGCAACAGCTCAGGAGGAATCAGAGTAGGATTAGACGTTTGTATGAATAAGAATAACTTCTGTACTTTGACTTGCTGTGATAAAAATAATAACCTCAGTGTTCGTGCTCCAGGGCAGAAACCTGATCTCTGAACAAGATGTTAGGAATAAATTTCCTCTCCCAATAGCAGTTCCCAACTGCCCAGGCCGTTGCATGGGGATGCCATCTTACTGGCCACTGCTAGTGGCCGCAGCTATAGGCAAAGCTGGGTGGGTAGCCAGCCTCACCATAAGTGAGCTTTTGCACTAGGAATCTCTTTGCTTTGTTGGTTTGTTTCTGTGTGGAAATGGCTCAGAGCTGCCCCTCTGCCCCTTCTCAAGCCGAGCTGCTAAGCTATAACTGCCTTAGCTTCAGCTGATTAATAAACTGGCTTGAGACTGCTGATCTCTTTGGACCATTAAACCTTTCCCCAGCGACTAGTCATTAATCCCCCAAAGACTTATCCTAGATGAGGTTGTTGTTAGCCCCATCAATCCTTTTTAAGGCCTCTGTTTGCAGCAGAAAGGAGCAGGGAAGGGGGGGACAGCATGCATTTGTCAGGGCTTGCCATCTGTTCCCTCAGGTTACAGACAGATTCACAAAGCCCCTGCGTGCCAGAGCTTAGCATTTCCACAGAGGTGCAGACTGTCACTGTGCAGCAAAGACCATCCACCAAAGAGCAAGAAACTACTGCACCAGACATCTGGAGTATTAAGCAAGACCAAGAGAAAAAGACAGCATTTGTTTCCTTAATTGCAGTGCCTCTGGCTGGGGCCAGAAGGCACCATAGCATACGGTTAACCATAAGAGTACTTGCCGTATCAATTTCAGCAGAGATGCTTTCAAACAAACAGGTTTAGGACATGAATTACCCAGAGCATTGCTACCTCTAGGCCTGAGCAAGTCTCCTTGTTTTCTCAGTTTCTGTTTCTAATCCCGATGTCTTCATTATAAAACAGCTCATATCTTCAGTCAGAAGACTGGATTTGCTTTATTGATGACTCTGGAAAGTGACATTTCCTCCATTCCAGCTAATAGTTCCCACACAATTTTTCAGTCTCATCCCCCAGTGTCAGCATACTATTCCTGATAATGTTTCCTTATCTCTTCTGGGACTGTCTGATATCCCCGAATTTTGTTACCACAGGCCACGCTTCTGAGCTTGGTAGGGGGGTGGGTGGGATCAAAGGTGTCAAACTTCACATAGTAAAATCCAAAGCTCAACCTGGATTCAGCAAAGAAATCACACCTGCAAAATCACTGTCAAATATTTGTTTTCACCTAAAGATTCACAGTTGTTTGTTTCTTTCCCGTCTCTGGAAAGTCACAGCCTTTGAACTGTGGGGTTTTGAATAAAAGAACGGGGCATGCTTAAGCTCAGATTTTTAGAGAGATACAGGTGGAACTAAGATACATTTGTAGGACTTCAAACAAAGCAAACTGTGCCCTGGTCTGATTTATGCTACTGCAGATTGCTGTTTCTAATGGCCTGCAAGGCAGGGGAGAAGGGACAGAGTACACTGATGCAAAACTTAGCCATGGACATTGGTTTTCCTCTGCAACAAGTTGCATCAAGGATGGAAGCTGTTAAAGCCAAATGTTCAGGAAACATCAGAAAGAATATGCTGATAGAAGACAGTTTAGATTGGTAGCTTGAGATAACTATGATGTCACTATTACCATGGCACGTCCAAGGGGGGAAATGGGAGGCCAAACACCTGGAACCAGCACAGCTTAGATGAGGACATCTCAGCCCTCAGTGCTCTGTTTTTCTTCAGGTTTCCCATGTGGCTATGACAGTGTTGCTTCACATCTCTGTGCCTTAGCTGTCAGCTATACTTCGAAGACAATCATGCCAGTTCTGTTATTTCAGTATCAGACTTCTTTGGCCAGCAAGTGTATCTTACCATCAATAAGCCAAACCTTTACAGGTCTCTTTTGTATACCCTTTTACCTCCAGCACTGTCCAGGATTTGGCACTCTAGCCACTCATCACCAGATTAATGTGAACACGAGACTAGAGAAATCCTTTTAGCTGTAGCAATGACTTGGCTGGTGCTGAGCGCACCACATATTGCCAGCAACAGCTGGACTCCATGGGGAGGGAAGGAAAAGAAAACAGCCACACGCACACGCACACATCATCAGTCAGGCTCCTTTTAAAAGATTAATGCAGCACACAGAAGAAAGCTTTTCAGATCTCAATTCTTCACATGATTATATAAACCTTAACTCATGTTGCAGCTACCGCAGACCTGTGTTTGTTTGTGAGCATTAATAGCTACTATCATGTTATAATTAGACCAGAGAATGAAGAAACCCACAGGGAAATGGAGGAAACCCCACACTGCTCAAATCATTTAAACATTCCACTCAGGGAGACAGAACACCACAGAGGAGTTCTGGATGGAGAGAAGGGTTACAGCCATCAAAAAATTGGTTCTTCGTCTCTTGAGTTCATGCAATTATTTATGGTTATTAATTATTTAGGATGCTATACTAATAATTACTACAAAAGAATAATATCAGACGTTGAAATAGCCCTTTTCAGCCCCTGAAGATTTCAGAGGGCCTCACAGATTCCAGTGTAGCCTCTTTCTTTTCTGCCTGTGGTCTTAGGCTCACTGCTGCACCCATGTTGGCCCAGCAGCGAGGAGAAAGGACCACCCCAACCAGGGCCCCACTACCCTCTAATGTAACTACACTAGTTACATTAACAGGATCCTGGGTTGGAGGGTGATGAGACCTGCCCACATGGGAGGGAAGCAGGGAGCATGTGCCCAGAGAGGTTGTGGATGCCTCACTCCTGGAGGTGCTCAAGGCCAGGCAGGATAGGGCCCTGGGCAGCCTAATCTAGCATTTCATCTAGTGGTGGCAACCCTAGCAGGAGGTTGGAACTAGCTGATCTTTGAGGTCCCTTCCAACCCAAGCCATTCTATGATTCTGCTTGGTTTGGCTGCTGAGGCTTTCCTGGAAAGACTCACTAGGTGCCAGCACAGTGGATAGAAGAACCCCAAGGGACTACTAAACCAAAGCCTGCCTGAGATCAATGGGAGACTGTGGCCTGAGACTGCTGGCCCTATTTCCCATGCTTCTGTTGGCACCTGTCTGCATGTGATCCTAAAATCATTTCAAGAGATTGGAATTCACCAAATCCATCACTTATCTTTGTGCTAGTGGCTCCCGTGGCCTGCCCTAGGAGTCCTCATATTTGTAGCACAAGGCTGTCGGGGAACTGTATTCCTCAGTTGGCAGTCAGTGGCCAGAGGTCACTTCCCAACCCAAACCTGCCATCCAGGGGGTGAATCCTGGGGATCCCAATTTCCTTCCCGCCCAACTTCTCATCACATCAAGTTTCCCCTCACAAGTAAGGATTTAACTCCACCAGTAATTAACATAATTTACAATGCCCAAACCTTGAAGAAATACCAGTTGACCCATAGCATCAAAGAAACAACTCTGAAAAAAAGAGGGAGAATCATCCCTCTTTCTCCACTTCCAGTCGCTCCTTCCTCCCCCAGAGCAGGTCCCCAGTTCTGCTCGCAGCAGTCGGGTGCTTGGTGTGACCCAGCAGGTCTCTTGGCCCAGCCTCCCGGGGACTTGCGTAATGGGAAAGTGTCAGAGATTAGAGACAAGAGAGCAGCGACTGCAATATAAAAGCAAACTGAATAATTAAAGAGAGGAGCTGTTCCTCGCAGAGAACAAAATGAAAGAGTTGTGTGATTTGAGCAGAAGTGACCTTTACACTTCATTACAAGGAAGTGGCGTCCTTATAAGGTTATTAATATTTCCAGCTGAATTAGCTTAGGTTAAAAATGGCTCAAAGGAATGAAGAGGGAGAGGGAGAGTGTGCACAAAAATATATCATTCTGTCTTTTTCTCCTCCTCTTTGCTTTTTAGCTCTTTTGTAATTTGCTGAATTGAAAGCAGAAGGGCTGAGTGGTCACCAGGAACAAGGGTTCATTAGAAAGGGTGAAAGCCAAAGAATGACCTGGATGACAGCTTTTCCCTCCACGTTGGCTGTGCTTCAGAAAGAAGTCTGTGTGATGCCTCTGCAGCTGCTTCCCTATATTCTCATCTAGAGGACAGAACACATCTTCATTCACCAAGGTGTAAAGGCATCGTTGGTCTGATGGCCAGGGTCTGTTAAAGTCAGTGGCAGAGCTTGGTGCTGCTATGCTTGGATCAGTGCAGAGGATCACCAGGATGAGCTAGGGCATTGCAGATCTCATACCTGCTCTCAGTGTTACTAGTCACTTTCCTTTGGGCCAACTGATTCCCTTTCCTGCTGTCCTATGAGGCTTCTTCCCACCTTCATCACTGGGCAAATAGACAACTCTGCTCAGCAAATTTGACCTCATCAGATTTTGGAGGTGTTTACTTGCTGGGACAATAAAGGGACATATATCTCCCAAATGGAGAAAAAGCCAAGGCCTTCACTAGGATTATTTCAACAGAGAACAGCCCATAAAATGCCACTTGGAGCAGAGCTGATGCTGTAGCTGTTGGAAGGTCATACGCAGACACTTTTCTCCCAAATGTAAGCACAGAAAAGGACTTTTACTTCAGCACGTCCCAGCAGACACAGGCCCATACAGGCTTACAAAAGTATAACTGCCAGTAATGTTCCAAAGCATTGGGTGAATTACATAAGCAAAGCTGAACACAGCAATCAGAACCTAAATCCAGGCTGCCATTATGATGCTCAGAGCCTCGTGTACACAATTGTGATTTTGCTCAGATCAGTGTCTCATGTTAGACCCATCACTTTAATTCTAGATGGAAAAGTGCTGCAATCTCTAAAGCCCATCCAGATACCCAGTTGTTTCTCCCCAATTCTGACCTCAACAGCTTCTTTTAGTGTGCTCTCTTCCCATTGATAACAGACTCACCCAAGCAAACAGAAGAAAGAAACATGAAAACAGGTGTGCATCAATAAGGAATGAGGATAGTGTGGTGGAGCCTGCTATCAGTTTCATGGCTGTGTCATTCCTGCAGTGGTTGCTTCCACACCATCCTCCCTGGAGGCACAGAAGATCACCTCCCCCTGCTCCACTTGTGTATGGGGGCTCTTACAAATTTAATGTAAAAGAAAAGAAAAAAAAAAAGAAAGGTTAGGCTTTTGAGATCAAGAAATGGACACCGTGGCAGCTGCTGCTCCTCCAGTGACTGCTGAATCACAGCCCCTCACTTATTTATAGGCCTCCCTTGGGTGCTTGCAGCCGAACAGATGACAAATGCCAAAGAACATCTACTCTCACCCCCACAAGGTGTTGTTATCCTGGCTGTAGGGAAGACACAGAGCAACTAAATGACACACCTTCAGCTACACCACACAGATGTAGCAGAGACAGGCAGAGGACTCAAGATACCTCACCACCCAGCTAGTCCTTCCAATGTCATCTTTTGTTGCCAGCAAATGCACAGGCTTCGGTCTCTCACCCACAAGATTTAGCTGGTGCCTATTACTACAACTCAGCTCCAGAGTTTTGAATGTTATTTTCATTCTGAAGAAGGGTGATACAACTGCAATGGAAAAGGGGACAGTAGAGCAGAGGACTTACATGAGCTCTGTAACAAGCAGGAAAAAGTCCCAGGGATGGAGGTCCAGATGCTGATGGTGCAGATGGAGAAACAGGAGGAGATATTGAAGCCAAAGTTTCCTCTTTTTGCTGGAGATGTGGGATAGGCAGTGAAGAGTTTTGAGGGTAAAAAGAAGAAAATTCAGACCTAAACTGGTCCTGATGCCAGGAGAAGGCATGAACGTGAAAGAAAGGGAAGGGAGAGGCTAAGCCTCCCCTATGCTGGGTCAGGAGAGCAGGAGTACCTTTCAGACATAGGAAGCTGAGCTGTACCTCCTGCTGCCCAGCAGGGCATCCCTCAGCCAGCAAGAATCAAACAAGGCAGCTCTGCATCTCCTGCTTTTTCTCATTTGTCCTTTCAAAAGACAGAGAGCCTGAGCAAATCACATCTGTATAAAACAGTCTTACCTTCTTCAAAAGTTGTACCTCCAGCACTAGCATAGATGGATACCCAACTTTCGGTGGTAGCACCAAAACATGTTCCTACTGTCTGCTTGCCCTGTATATTAAAAGAGAAAGGCAAAATCTATCCAGGCTCCTGCCAGAGCCCCAGAATTGTACGTAGATCCCAGTGAGAGAAGAGCTAGGTGTGGTGTGTATTCCTGGTGCTACACAGATGGCAGAAGTCAGAGTCAGCCAGCAGGATCGCCGTTATCAGTGATGATTCACAGGCCATAAGATCACAGCTTGACACGTAGATGTTACTGGGATATGGCAGTCAAGGGAAAACTTATTTATAAACAGGGGAATTAAGACTGCTGAGGTATAGTCCACATGGGAGCTGCTCCCTGCTTCACAGAGCAGAATGGCTCCTTAAAAGACACAAAAGGCTGCAGGATCCTGCTGAAGGGCTTGATAACAGGGACTGGGGCACTTAGGGAAGGTATGCATAACCTTGTCTTCCATCACAGCCAAACCTGGTCTGGCCTTTCTAATCATGTTTTTGGGGTTGGCCGGACGGCTCTACTGCCGCTGGTACGTACATGCCTTTTGAACAAATCTGAGGTGGCTATTTGGGATAGACGTGTTTCCTGTGAACTTTATGAAGGGCTGAAAAAGTAGCAAGTTTTATTAAAAAAAAAAACAAGCAAACAAACATGGACTTGTTCCAAGGAAACACAACTGTGAAGCAGTAGAGAGAAGAAGCAGGAAAGGGTTAGGACAGAGAGATGTGAGGTGAACTCTTGCTCGTCTCAGTAACCAAGTCCCACTTTAACTTCACTAGCACAGAAAACATTAGCAGCAGTATCTCATCATCTGAAGACTGTGACATGAAACTTATCTTTTTTGCTTGCTTTCACAGCAATTTTGCACAATGTTTGATTGCTGATGTGCATACCCAAATTCACACAGCCCTCCCATCCCTCTCTCTCTCTGCCTACTCACACTCTCCCACGCTCCTTCCATGCGTCGCTCAGGATGAAAAGGGATTTAGAAAGATGCAGGGAACATTTACAAGCCAGTCATCATTTCATTTTCAATCTAGATGGACACATAAGCATTTAGAGAGCAGGCTGGTTAGCATGTGGGGTGAATTTCTGCAACGGGAATTTCCCATCCCCAGAACAGGCAGATCAAGAAAACTTCAGTGATTGCTGTTGGCTGGGCATTGTAAGGCTGGATTTGCACTCAGACAAGGCAAGTGCCATGACTTCTGGCTCAGTGCTTTGTCCATAGACTGCACTGCAAAACTAATTCAAGAGCTGTCACTGCAGCAGACCCAGTAGAACTGAATATGATCTCAGGATAGGGAGTTACCTTTGTCACCTTAGAAAGTGTAGGAAGGTGGGAGACTTACAGCTCTGGAGATCCACAGCTTGTACCTTTCAAGATCACCAGTTACACTGAGATTGTGTGAATAACTGCAGTTTTTTATGAGCTGTCTAAGCAAGGTGTGAAGACCTGATTCTGTGAACTTGACAGGAAAATACCTGCAGCACAGGAATCTGGTGCAGGTGCCACCAGCAAAGAACAGGCAGAAAAAATCCCCCCGTCAGCAGCCATCCAGGACTGATAGGGCACAAACTAATCAGATTTGAGTGAAAAACTAAAGCAAGACTCCCCCCTCTAACAGAGCTGCTGAGAAGCCATTTAGGGGAGTGCGTCACCACTAACATCATCTTGTCTCCATGGAGACCAGATTAACAGCATGGTGAGAGATGCTGCACTCCTAATCTCTCTGAGAGACAAGAGCATGCTAATGCAAGAGACTTTCAGACATCTTTAATCCAAACTCAGGGCTCTCCTTTCCATGTTCTCTCTAATTCTTCTAGAGACTAACATTCCATGCAGCCCCAACCAACAGAAAGTATGTAAAAGCAGGCTATAAGAAAGGAGACAGACTCTTCAGCAGGATCTGTTGTGATAGGATGAGGGGAAATGGTTTCAAACTAAATGAGGGGAGATTTAGACTTGATATAAGGAAAAATTTTTTAGAATAAGCGTAGCGAAGCATAGGAACTGATTTCTAAGAGAGGTGCTGGATGGCCCATCCCTGGAGACATTCAGGATTAGGCTGGAGGGGTCACTGAGCACCTGATCAAGTTGTAGGTGTTCACTGCAGGGGGCTGGACTAGACAACCTTTAAAGGTCCCTTCCAACTAAAACAATTCTATGAATCTATGGTCCAATGGGACCAAGACATTCACATACCCACAGCCTCTGCAATCTCTTGCTAAAACAAAATCTGCCCTCCCTCTGTATAAGTTTATGTCTTAAAAATATACAACTTAAGTACCTCATTCACCATGCGCAGGTGGCCTGCAAAAAAGATGTCTGCATCTCACAAGAGCAACAGATAGTTTGCCCAGTGTAAAGGCACGCACAGTTAAGTTTTAGCTAAGGACGCTGGTAATGACTTTCACAAAGCTGAATTTGATTGGTGTCACTGCCAAGAAGCACCTTGCTATATATGCTTATTGTCATATTCACCTTGGTTGTGTTGAGTTTTGGTTCACATCCATCAAGAAGATGAAGAGAGCAGTACAGCCTAGTGGGAGCGGCCACACAGCACTGGGCAATGCATAGACACTCACCCTGGCTGGATCTCCACACTTCAATTTGCTTGTGAGAGGCTTTGTGTACTCCAGGGCAGGACGAGTTCTGTCTGCTGAGCTGAAAAACATATTGAAGGCTTAGCTACTTTCCTGTTACTTCCAGGAGTTAAAAGGAATTTGACTACTTGTTTTCTTTTATTTTTACCCAAGTTCATTGTCTGGAGATTCCCAATGAAGTCTGAAAGCGCCAGAAAGAACTGAAGGAGTTTGACCAGGAAAGTTCAATTTGATCTGTTTCATTCTCATTCCCCCTGCCAGAGGCGTTGACGATGTTCTGCATGTCCAGAGGCACAGTCATGTTTAAGTGTTCACACAGCCTCAACCCAGAGGGTTGAAGCTTGTAAGTCAGCTGTAGTACAAGGTCTCACCTGAGTCAGCCCTCTGGCCCTCCCCTGGGATCCTATAGTGCTGTGGTTTCTTTTTGCAGGTAATGCATACACAAGCCCAAAGCTTCCCAACAGCACAGCTCTGACACAGGTACTAGATGTCTTTGGAAAGGACCAGGCATCAGCAGATGGAGCCTTCATTGCCCACAGCTGTAGGATACGTTTCCTCTCCAGTCTCAGTAGAAGCACAGGACTATTTCTGATCAGTCTCTTTGATTACAGATGAGAGTTCTGCTGGGGACAGAGCTGGCATGTGGGACAGGGAGGAAGGAATGAATATTCCTATTCCACAACATATTCTGGGGCAGGGTTCAGTACATCTTCTTCCATGGGACTCCTTTAACTTAAGGGCTCCTGCAGTTTAGCTCATGGCTGTGTATAATGGCCAAAGTTCATAATGGCAGATGTGGAAGCAAGGGGCACAGCTGCACAGGCTGTGATGGCAGCTGCACATGTAGGTGATGTTTTTAATGTTTTTTTTTTTATTGGCCAGATGATAAGCCCCTGGGCTCTGCCTTGTATCCACAGTCCCTCTGGGTCTGACAACCAAGACTACTTCATCTGAATGCAGACACAAACTCCAAGCTCATCCCACTCATCACTGTCAGCACCAAAGCCAAGTCTAGAGGCCCATACGGGCCATAACCAAAAACTCTCAGGAGGACGATCTGCAGCCTGATGGTGTCCAGTAGGGCCAGCACACAGGGATCTGTCTCTCAACCTCAGTAGCTTCTTCTCACACACTGGCTGGGTGCTGAGGAGCATGAGTGGGGCCTGGCTTTGCTGACTCGGCCCTGGCTGTCAGGCCCAATGTGTCTCCAGCGGGGTCTGTCACGCTCTGCCGCTGAGGCTTGTTTTCGCTGGCGGGCAAGAGCTGAGCTACGGCCAGGCAATCAGAGGGAGGAAAGCGGGAAGAAGAGGGGGAAGATGAGATAAATAGGTACTGAGAAGATAATAAAGGAGGACAGCTGGCCTAGAAAGCTCAAAAGATAAATCGGCAAGAAAAAAGCTGAAGCTAATTCCACAGTGTGAGGCTCCTGCTGAGCCCACAGGAGGGGCTCCTCATTGCTGAGTGGGACCGGTGGCCAGGGCTGGCAACCTTTGAAGCTCTTCACGTCAACAGGACCTGTAGCCAAAGAAAGCAGGTGGCTGCACGGTGTTCACCATGAGCAGGGGACCTTCTCTGCAGGACAGGAAGGAGCTGTATGCCCGCTCTGTACCAAGCCTCTGCCTACCAGCAGTATGAAACAAGGCTGAGGTGGATCAGCAGCAACCTGTGGCCTCCTTACTCCAGTCCTTCCCCTATGGTGTCATTATCTGAGACCTTCAGCCCCACAAAAGGAGGTAGGCAGGAGCTTGGTGCTACCTCAGTGAAAACCCTAATCCTCACAAAGCCCTGGGGGTGAGGGCTTGCCACCGTACAGCACCAGAGCCAGGAACATCACAAGCCTCCTAGGTACCACAGCACCGTGTCAGTGACCTCTGGTCACCTGAGCAGGATGCAACCTACTGTAGGGAACCTGCTTTAGCATCAGGTTGGACTTAATGATACCCAGAGGTCTCTTCCAACCCCTGTGAGGAAGTCTGGGGCCTGTGCAGAGATTGAGAACCCACAACTCAGCTCAACCATTTGCATGTGATGAGGTTTGCTCATCAACACATAGCACTAATACTTCCACAGATGGCATGAGCAAGCTAAGTCATTTCCCAAGGCTGCAGACAAAGATGAAGGGAAAGTTAGGGCAAGAAGCAACATGAGAGTGTGGAGCAGTCCATTCTTCCCAAGCTAATGCAAAAGGGGCAGAGGGGTTAACAAAGAAACCAGAGCACTGTTTCAGTTCCCTACCAGCCATCACATCCACAAGCCTTTCTCTCCTAACATAAGAAAGGCTGCTCACACTTAATCTTCCCCACACGTATTCGCACCTCTCCCTTCAGAGCCTGGAGCCTGACTTGGAGAAGTGAAAACAGCCGCTACAAAGTCGAAACTAAGTGGCAGCTTCCCATTTAACCAGCTTTAATTGCCAGCTGAGCAGACGGTTAATTTCTGAGAACGTGCTGTGATACGGGTGTTGCTGAGTCCCCATAATTGCTTAAGAGCAGCCATTGAGAATGCCAGGAATCGGCCAATTATTCTCTCTAGTTTCTTTTTTCTTTTTTTTTTTTTAATCATTTTTTTCTTAGTGTTGTAAATTAGCAAAGAGCTTTCTTTGCCTAAAAGCACTCTTTGCAGGATCTCTCAGCAGTTCAGTGGGGATGAACAGATTATACCTGGGCTGGCTAATCCTGTGTGGGCTGAAGATGCGGGGCAGCAGTGGGAACCCCACACAGCTGTGCCCACCATGAGAAGAGAAGTCACTGTGAAAGCTTTGGTATTATCTTCGCTCTGGAAGTGAAGGGCACAGAAGGCAGGAGTCACAGGTGACTCTCTGAACAGAATTCATCCCTGCAAGCCAGAGCTGGCCCTGAGTACAAATCACATCCAATTTCCAGCTCCTCAATGGCTCTATTGAGCAATAAATCAGCTCTGCATCGAAGCTGGCTGAGATACTTGAGCTTGCACAGTTATCTTACTCAGTGCTGAGAAGCTAAAGCCTGCTTGCCAAGGCCAGCAGGCTGGGGAGAGTCAACCATCCAAATCCCTTCAGAGCTCACCAATAAAAAACAAAACAAAAGATGCCAAAAATACACACAAGACAGAAAGCAAGTCCCTGAACTGCAGATCACCTGCCCATCTCCATTCATTCGGCTGTTTTTCTCTACACTAGAAGAAGGGATACAGTGGACCATGTATTCAGCTGGCAGGATCAACTCTCCACTCCTCTGCAAACAGCCAGGGCTCTGCCCAGTTCAATACTCATCTACGTGTAGCAGTAACACTGCTCAGCTCACAGACCTTTGTTATCCTGGCAGCTATTTAACATCTAGGTTCATCCACAAACACTTCATGGCCATCCCTCAGTTAGAACTTTTATGTTCTAGCAGAGCAGTCCTTTAAACTGACCGTACAGGCAGGAATGAAAGCCAACAAAAGGTCTGAAGGACTCAAAGTCTATCAATTTTAATGGATTCAACTTTGTTCTTCTGAAACCAGTTCCCGTAAGCTTGGATACAAACACACTGTAGATACAATAGTGCTAAAGCAGCAAAGACATCCTGCATCTGCCCTCATCTTCCTAGTAGAGGACAGCACACCCATGTGGAGTTTGATTCTTTTCTACAAATGGCCACTGGACTACCTGACTGAGAAGCTTAAGAACAGAGACCGTAAGAAAATATACTGGGGAAGTGAAGGACTTGGTCCTCTATGAGAAGGTCCTTTATGAGAAGGAAGGTGAAAATCCAGTGAGCCAGCTCCCATCCCTGCTTCTCCATGCAGGCTCATCCAGTGGTTCTCATACATAGCCCATGGGCTGGGGTAAGCCACCATTCCACATCTGCCAGCCCCTTTCCCAGCAGCAATAGCAGCAGCCAACATGACTTTCTTGTTTCTGCCATGAACAGAGCGGTGCAGACACATGGCAGTCAGGTGCTCAGATCCAAATTCAGACACAAGTGATTTTCTCCAGGTCACACAAAAGTCTCACAGTGAACCAGAGTGCTCTGCACCCCAGGAATGCATGCTAACCCAACTGCAAGCCACAACACCAAAAGAATCTGCAGCTCCACTGTCTTACCTCTATAAGCAGTTCTCCATTGTGCAGCCCATCCCTTCTATTGTTCCTGGACTTGAAGACACTGAGAGGAATCCTGCACTGGCTTAGCATTGGGAATCTCAATCTTGAGCTAACATTATTGGTGCTGGGACAAAAAGCTACCCCATCCCATCCTACTAATGGCAGGCTGGAAAGCTCCCTGAAACAAGAGGATGCAAGATCTCAGCAAGAGGAAAAACAACAGAACTGGAGGAAAGACAGCTTAAAATCCCCCAGCATACCTTCATCTCAGTGATTGCCAACCATGGTCCTAAAGCCATTATCACAGCAGATCGAGGAAGGCTCCTTCAGTAGCACGTCTGATCTCTAGCAACATCAAAACATGCTCTATGGACGCTGCCAAGTCTTCAAGGCAACGGATGGGGGATGGACTGCTCTGCCAGGGCAGGGTTGTGCCTTTACTCATCAGCCAGCCCCCACGGCAGGGGCTCTGGGAGGCAAGACTGCTCCAGGGTGGATCTACAAGTGACCAGGGCTCATGGGCAGCCACAAGCACTGCTCTATCCCGCCTTTCAGATGTGTGCAGCAGAGACAGCATCAAATGATGGACCATAAGCACAACACCAAGTGACAGCCTTCCTGCAGGAGGATTTTGTGCTTACCCAAGGAGGCCTCTCTTGCATTGGAGAGTGACTGTCATGGGGCTCACCAGAAGCCTTCCAAGGACAGGAGAGCTAAGTTCTGGAGTGTTCCCATCCCAAGTAAAGGACTATCTTTAACCACAGTACACCCCTAATCTCCACATTCCCTCCAGAGCAGCCCTTTCCTCCCTCTGCAGCTCCTGGCACCCACCACGCCCTGGGGCTGCTCACTTCCACCCTGCAAACGTGATGATGCCTAAACCATAGCCAGCCCCAGGACACCTTGTGCATCCAAGCTCAATGCAAGGAGGAGGGAAATCATACATCTAAAAAAATTAAATGAGAAGGATGACTTTTCCATCCAAAGTCAAATTGATCCTAACTGTCAAGCTCACACTAACCCTCTGTGGCAACTTTGCCATTCAAAAAGCCCCAAGCACAACTACTCGCTGCAGTCAGCCAAGAATTACTTGGTGGGGGATGTTTTACCTAGCAAGTCATGACAACCTGTGTCCTGGACAGCTCATTTGACCCAAACCTGGATGTTTTTTCTTCTGTACTCTGCCTTGAAGATAAGATTACCACCCTGTCTTCCTGCCTTGTCCCCAAGGAGGTGCTGGGACAAGGGTCACAGAGCCCAGATCAGCAGGCTTGCACTCCCCTCTTGCAGTATCAGTAGGATACTACAGTAGGAAACCTTCCACCTGACACCTTCCTTTGGCTCCAGGGAAACAGAGTCCTACCTTACAGAATTGCTTTGGTTGATGCAGGAGTAGGATGATCCTGCAGGCATGAAAGGATCACAGTACTTTGATTTGGCACAAACATGAGGCAGCAGCCAAGAACTCCTCACTCTGCCTTCCCCAGCCTCATGTCATCTTTTTGCTACCCTCTGCCCCAGAGGCAGCTGCACTTCTGCAACGGGCAGGGCCATACTGAGAGCTGTCTTTGCCTTCTCGCTTCTTCTTCTTGCCATGCAGTTGCCCAGTGAGCTTCCTTGAGGATACCACACTTGGGAGAACTACTGAGCCTTCTCACAGCTGCTCTTCATGCAAAAACCTTTGCATGGGGCAGCGTTAAGGCAGAAGACCATATGCTCCAGCACAGGGGACAATGAGCCACTCACTGCAATGAGCATTGCTTAGATGAACCATTGTCATGACTGATGGCACAAGTACTCTTGGGGAGTGGGGAGGGAGCCGATTTTCACAGCAAATAAGCCCTAATGAGCAGAGAAATAATCTCAGCATGCTGCAGATTTACAGAGCTCTGACAGGCACGTCCAGCCTTGCAAGGGAGGAAACACTTCATTGCAAGCAGCGCCAGGAAGCAATAGTTGGGACAGAACAGAAAGGGGTGCTGAGAAAGTGCATCTTTCCCCTAAGTTTGAGATCAGGGGAAGGATCAAAGCATTGCACGGAGGAATGAAAGTGAAGGAGGATGCTGCAGAGGTGGATGGGCTCTTTAGGAGCAGCATGAGGTCTCCACTGCACAATTAGAACACATCCACACAGCACCCAGATTGCCTCACAGAGAGGAAACTAAGGCACGGAGCAATAGAAAGCCAAGCAGCCGTTCCCCCAGACCAAGACACCCCTGTGCTGGGAAAAAGGAAACTTCAGAACTCAATATTGGCCTTCGTGCCTCACGAGACAGTTGCCAGCAGAAATCTCTGTTGTTTAATACTGGCTCAAGCGCACACAGCAGCCTTCCCAGAGCCTCGGAGGGAGCTTTGCCATGGGAACTGCTGCCGAGCCATCTTCTATTAGAAGTTACTACAGCTCTGCCAGGAAGCCTGCCCCGCGCTTTCTATTTTTAGCTGCAGGCAGACCTATTCATATCAGTCACTGCTGAAACGCAGGTCCTCACACACACGTTTGGTGCAGTAATTCAGGGCCACCAAGTCAGTTCCTCAGCTTTGAGCGCAGCTCGCCAAGATAAAAAACAAACCCACGAGCTGAGTGCTCCCAGCCCGGGGCGATGCAGCAGGGCTGAAGGCGCTTCCATCACACGCATTTATTGCAGAAGCTCACACCACTACCTACGTGTGGTGCAAGCACTGGCCTGGATGTGATTCACCAGCTCAGGGTCATAAAACGCAAGGGAAGCAGGAGAAATGAGATGGGAGAGAGGAAGGGTCCTGGGGGAAGCATAAACAGATTCACAAAGCTCCAAACTGGTGTTTGTTCTCCTGCTTGCTAATTAATCCATCTTAAAACACTTTTAGAAGAGAAGTGCTTCATTTGTGTTTAAAACAGGACAAATGAAAGTGATGTCTCCTTTTACAGCTACCCACTGTAAACATATGGAGAGCAAATCCCAGTGGTCCACAGTAACTTAAAGTTATTTGGCTAAACCGATGCAGGGAGAAGATGCAGACATTTGGTGATGGAGCTCCCTCCCAATCAGTCCAACCTTGTTCTAACGGCACTTTATCGCACTTCCTTCTCTCCCATGCACAATAGCACCTGCCAAACCTAAAAGACCCCAAGCCAAGAAGTCTCCAAGTGTAAAGATATAGATGTTAATTATGAAGAGCTGTAATTCACAATTAACCTTCTGGAGCTCCCAGCAGAACTTCCTTCACTGTAGGAAACATGAGAACCACAATGCTCTTCATGGGCCTTCAGACCCCCTATTTGCAGTGCAGTCTCCCCTGGAGCTGCTGTGCAGCTGGTGACAAGATGTTGGCTGGTTACCAGCCCTTCTCCTTCTCTTCCCCATTGTTTTCTGAGTGACAAAGCAGAACATGTAAGTGCTCCCAAGTGTTCCTAACTATAACTCTGTGCCTGGGGAGACTTAATTCAGAAATCTGTTGTCTGATTTGATCCAAATTTTGCAGAAAATACTACTTGGAGCTTTGCTATTTGGGAGTTGATGCAGGTTGTTTTTCTTGCTACACTCGGACAAAGGAAATATGAGCTTGTGCTCAGCCCACAGACAGCTCTTCTCCCTGCAGTGGGACAGAAGGAGAGGCTCAGCCACAAAGTGCCAGTCCAGGTGACAGGCGTTCATGGCCAACATCTGTGGCTTTAATCCCAACTGAGGCAGCAGAAAGGTGTCCCCTGCTCTCACAGCTGCTTCACTACCTGCCACAGCCCTGGGTCCCTCAGCATCATGCTGATGGCAGCCCCAGCCCTGCTAACCCCAGGTGCTAACACAGCAGATGGAACAAATGGACAAATGCTCCTTCTCCCATCCATACATTTTCCAGGAGGGGCACCGACAAATAAATGAACAAAGGCCCAAAAACAAAGCAATAAAGAGCATGAGCATATTAAGACATTTTCTCTCCCCAGTTTATGCTTCAGCTGCTACCTTGAGACTGGCACAGAAACCAACGTGCCGTTCACTCCGCACAGCTCCTGGGATCTGCGTGGCACACTTTCTGCTTGGGTACATTCACTTCTGGAGGCCATTAGGCATGGTAATTTCACCAGTTCCTGAGCAAATGCCTGCAGGGGTCTTTGCAAAGCCAGTTCAGCACAGCTGAAATATGGAAGAAATGTTCATTTGAATCCTAAAGAGAGATGTAATGACTGCTTTATAGTAAAGCACATTAAAATCAGCCCCATTTTGGCTGATCGAGGCACATCATCAGCACTCTCCAAGAAGAAGAAATATTTCTCATCCAGCAAGTGAGCTTAACACCTTTATGGAAGAGTTTTCATCAACTGACAACACCCAGCTTGCAAAGAATTAGCTCACAGCACCACTCAGGCTCAGATTTAAAGAAACAAGTGCATTTAATCCATGTTTTTTCTTTCATTTTTTTCCCCTCTTTTTTTTTTTTTTTTTTTTCCTCTGGAACAGTACTTGGAGTTTGCTGGGCCCTGCTATGCTTAGATGCCATCTGGATGAACACATCAGCTGAGGTTTGCCCTGCCAATTTGTTCTGCTGATGGCTGCAACCTGTTTGCTCACTGGCGCGTTGATGCCTGGGGTGCTGTGTCCTGACCAGGAGTGAAATGAAAACAGGGAGGAGAAGACATTCTTTACAGGAGCCAAGTGAGAAAATCAAGGGAATCACTGTGGGTTCACTGGCAATTTACAAACACAGGAGAAACAGTGGTGGGGTATTTGTAATAGCATACCCAGAAGATGGAGGGGCTAGAGGAGACAGATTGCAACTCACCTCCTTCACACCTGCTCCATTGCACAGCCACAAAGCCATCCTTCCTCTTGCCCCATCTCTCATCTTAAACCACAGCTTTGCCACCTGTATCAAAAAATACATTAGAGGGAAAGAGGTGGCAGACAAGGTGATAGAAACTGTTTTTTCAACAAGAAAACTTGTGAACGTACAATGCACACTATGTTTTGTTAGAGTCTGGGGACCTGAGGGCATTAATTACAAGCAAGGTAGACAGGGTTTCCACCAGGACAAACATGCAGAAGATGTTTGTAGAGTGGGTCAGTGCTATATATATATACATCAGTAAGGGAAAGGAAACAGGGCTGTCAGTCTTTCCCATTGCTGCTGGATGGGGACAAAGCCTCATCCTTGGCAGCTGTGAGCACTTGCCTGTACTCATCTGTGTGTGTGCACTCCTGTGTATGGGATGGCACAGAGACATAAGGCTAGCAATAAATTATGTATTAGCAAACACTTGCCCTGAAACACGCTTGTGCTCATGCAAAACATATGCCAGAAGGAAGCCAACACCAAGAAGTAAGCCTTCTTTGGCTGCAGTATGGAATGCGGGTCTGGCTCCTGCAGGCTCTCCCCAGCACAGGGTGACCACCCCCAGACAGAGCACCCCTTGTGTACCACCATCATGGCAAAGAAAAGCTGGACTGAACATCCATGCAGATGAATTTGTTCCTCCAAAGCAAACCCAATATGTCCCCTCCAGAAGGGAGGTTCCTTTGCTGCCTGCCCCATACTGATCCCAAGCAAGCTTCAAAACATACCAGAAAGCAGTCAATGGCAAAGGAGGACCTGGACTCTGGCTCTCAAGTCCTCTCCCAGGTACCAG
Source organism: Meleagris gallopavo (assembly GCF_905368555.1). Taxonomy (NCBI): domain Eukaryota; kingdom Metazoa; phylum Chordata; class Aves; order Galliformes; family Phasianidae; genus Meleagris; species Meleagris gallopavo. The sequence goes on from NC_139412.1 coordinate 10,775,853, forward strand.
CACTGCACCACTATCATCCCATGTCTCAAAGTCCCAGTGTGGAGATGCTGCCACTAGGAAGAAGGAGAATTCAGTTTCAATTTGCAGCTCCAAGGACAATGATGTGGCAGATTTTCCTTTGGTGACTCCCACCTGGTGTCCCTTGATTGAGGGAGATGGGCCACCCGATCTACTGGGTTTTTAATCTCTGGCACCAACAAGCTTCTGATACTACTTGCACTATTTTTGTCTCATTTTTAACTAACCAGAGCCCTGAAGTTGTTTCTCATATCAAACTCTCCCAGTCAATCTGATTTTCAGAAAACACAGCATGTCTGGGGAGAAACCTTTAAAAAATAGAACACATTCTCCATTTGCATCTGAATGCTGAAAAACCCCATTGCTCCTCTATGATACATCATATCAGTGCCACCCCTGCCATGAAATATTCATGGCCATTTATTATGATGTTCTCTATTATCCATGCAGAACTCTCCGATGATCAGTGTCTCTATTTGCCCAGCCTCCAGCCTGGATCAGTGCTCCCGCCCCTCCTCCATCCCTAGCAGGGTTTGCATTCATCCGCATCCCTGTCAGCTTTTGGGCCAGCCCCGCTGCGTTCCAGGGACTCGGTGCACCCTGCTTCCCTCTCCATGGCATCAGCAGGGACTGGGAGGGCAACCAGAACACACTCTGCCTGTTCCAAGTTGCAGGAAAGGAATGAAGTTAAAGCCAAGATCGATTTCCTGAGCCCAGTGTGATGGCACACAGAGCGGTATGCGACGCAGAGTGGGCCTTTAGAGCTGGTCATATAACAGTCCCATTCTGCAAACCTTTTATTTCTTCTGCAAGAGCTTGCTAGACCTGCCTGTTACGTATAGAGGGGAGTAAAAAAGATCTACGAGGACACTGAGCTCTGCTTTCATAGAGGCTGCAAAGCTGAATCTCATTGGGGTGACCTTGATACAACCTCTTGTTTCAACACAGCAAACAGTTCTGCGCCGAACAAACTGCTGCAAGAGGATTCGGGGCTCCTTGCTTGCCAATATCCTGGCACTGCTTTTCCCCAGAGCAGTGTCTTCCATCAGCCTCGGAAAAATAAATAAATCTACTTTCCACATCATTTCATCTTCTGATAACAGTAATGAACTCAGTCCAAGGCATTACTGGGAATTAATGACCGGCTGCCTCCTGACTCACCAGCTCTTCCCAGGCTACCATAAATTCCCAGGAACCCTTATGTACCATGCACCAAGCAGGAAGCTGAAAATAAAGCAATTGTGCAAAGCCTTGGGACAGATATACAACACGCTGCCCCATGGGTGGCTCAGGAACTGAGATGGGCTCAGAGGTGCCCACCGGCAGCATCGCCACAGCTGCTTGAGCTGCATCACTTCTGCAAAATAAGTTGAAAACAGCAGACGTCACCCTCAGAGAGCTGCTTCTCTGGGTAATTAAACTCACGTTGCACGTATACCTTTAACCTTTCTTCTGGCTAACTCTCCAGTCTCACCGTGCTCTTGTCTAAGAGATTAAAAAGTCTCCCAGAAGCCCCCCCCTGGATGTAGGTAATTCTGAACCATTATCACATCACCTCTAACCCACTCTTAATAAACTAAAAGAAGATGCTTCATTACCGAAGCCAAGCCGGCGGCTCATACCTGCTTGGCAATTAGCAAGCAGAGCACCTCCCACACACAGGGCTGCTCAGGTCTGTCCTTCCAGCTCACACTGCTTCTGTGGGGAGAAGAAGAGTTAACAGCATTGGCACATTCACACAGTTATTGGAATATCTCGATTTCTTGCTCTTGCGGTTGCAAATGTAAATTTGGATGTAAGCAGCTCCAGTAATTAGATTTAATGACTAAAGAGCATTTTGAGATGGTGCAATTCATGAAGTTCTCCATCAGAAAGGATGGATTAGATTTGTTTCTTTTTTTGAAAAATATGAATTTCTGTCATCATCTAAGCACCGAACGTGTTATCTTAGCTGTTAGTCTCAAGAAATTTAACAGAATTAGCACAGGATTGTTAGCACTTATTAAGTGCAGCCCATGTGCAGATTTTTATGCACCAGAGCATTCAGCTGGCAGAAGAGACAAAGAGAGGTACGGCTGATATTGGAATACATTTTAATTTGGAGAAAATATAGCTGCTACATTAAACCAAGAAGCTGAGCAGTTCCACGCCAGCCCATAGTTACATTCATTTCCCGTTGGGTCTCACTTCTGCTGGAGTCATGCATCCAAACGACCCAGGCTCCAAGGACAATCACTGTAACGTACAGCCCAGCACAGGAAGGAGATTCGTCTCATGATGGATTATCCCCAGGCACGAGCAGTGCGATACTGCAGGTGCTTTAAGAAGACGAGCCCTGAAAACTAATCCTGCACTACAGATGCGTCCTTCTCCCCCCACAGGCACTGACCTGTCCTTGGGCTGCTTGGGGCAGAGGGGGAAGTCGAGGACCTGGGGCAGCGGTCCTTAGGAGCACCCAGGCCCCTTAGGGAGCTGGATGGTAGTGCTGCAGAGGCACTCCTGTCTGCCTGTCCAGGAGCTGTGTCCCTCCAGGTCTTTAATTAAGGCAGCCTGGGCTTCTCAAGCGATGGAGTGTGAAAGCAGCACCTCATAAAAACGTCCCAGCCCCAATAACACTTCTAAATCAGCTTCTTGGGACGCAGCTGCAGTATGCCACGTGGAGAAGCCATGGCAGCAAGGGGAAGGTTTTACAGGCTCTTAATTATGAGGTCTGGCATAAGTCTCTGGAGCTGGTACTCTGGAAAGCAGTGGGGAGGAGAGCTCAGCACCACGCCAGCTCTTGTAACAGCTCCCATACCTCCCCAGCTGCAGAGGGAGAGGAAAGGGCAGAGGCTTTATGTCACCAGCAAATGGGGGAGCTGGAGAGAAGCAACCAGCCCATGGCAGGGGTTGGGACTGGATGGACTCAAAGGTTCCTTCCAACCCAACCATTCTGTGATTCTGTGAATTGAACAAATCCCCAGACAGGGAACCTCACGATTAAGGGCTGTTTAACCCAGCTGAATCCCTGCCTGCAAGATCAAAGGCTGCAGCTGGAAGGCTGGATGCGTTCAGAAAGACATGGTTAATTGTGAGAGCAATTAGCCTCTGCAAGAATTGGATTCGCCGTGCCTGAAAGTGTTTAAATCCCAGTAGAGATCCTTCTGAAAGATACACTTGTGTTTGGCTGGGATGGATGAGCTTGATACAGGAGCAGCCCACTTTATGCAAGAAGTCAGAAGAGATGAACAGAATGGTCCTTTGAGCCAGAAAATCTCTAAAATCTATGAAACTATTAATAGAGAGTGAGACATTTCCAGTGGGTTTGACAGCTAGATGACAAATCTGTGTTAAATTCCACAGGAGCCAAAGAAACTCTGCTTGGCCTCATTTTCCGATATCCTCCAAGGGGTTTCCCAACAGGGGAATTTTAGTTTTCTTTTTTTAAACTTTAAAATGATATTCCAAACTGGAAAACTTCTCCACCTCCACTCCCCTTACCTTCCTCTGCTCCTCCATCTCCTCCTGCATCTCAGCAGTACCCACGTGTCCCCATGTGTGGGTGAAGAAAACACGAGCTGTGCTGCCCACCAGCCCTGGAGCCAGCTCCCCACGGCAGCCCCCAGTGCACAGCCCCCTTCAGTTCCACACTGAACTCTGCTCACCTCTGCAGTTTCTGCAAGCCACCACCACACCTCATAGTCCAAGTCACTCAAATTGGACTGGAGAAGGAGCTCACCTGCACTTTCCCACCACAGAGCAACCTCAGAGCCAGGATACGATCCCTTGGGTATGTTCCATTGCACCCAGAAGAGCTCAGTTTATCAGTGCTTCCCTATCAGTATTTCTCTTTTAGCTCCGTTGTGAAGCTTTATCCTCCCAAATTCAGCCTGGCACAGCAGCTCTTGGTATCCTCTGCTGGGGACATGCTTTCATACTGCCTCGCTGCCTGCTTCTCATCTCCCTCAAACAGAACAAGCGGTCACAAGGCATATTACATGATGCAAGTGATTAAGAATTAATAACTTCTTCTAAGGCCAATCATTTCAGCTGAGACTGCTATGAGTTTATTATTTTATATGTATGTTTTGAGAAAGATGACATAATTGAAAATGTAGTATTACTCCCAATTGTTCATCATTTTCCACATGCCACTACATACAAAAACCTCACTCAAGCATGCTGCATCCTCACTCCCAAGCCTTCATTTGTCATGCTTGCTTTAACTCTTCAGGGAACTCTGAGTTACAAGTTTGTACAATGCCAAGATAACAGGCAAAAAGCATAACAGGAATGAGAACAGCAGTACCTTATTTGCTGGCAAGATTACACTCATGTGAGATCGCATCTGTTCTTTCAGCAAGACCTGGGTGGAAAAACCAGATTTAATCCTAACAACAACCTTTTAGCAATTAAAGGGAGGCTGTAAGAAAGAAGGGGACAGACTCTTCAGCGGGCTCTGTTGTGACAGGATGAAGGAAAATGGTTTCAAACTAACAGAGATTTAGACTTATTATAAAGGAAAAAGTTTTTACAATAAGGGCAGTGAGGCACTGGCACAGGTTGCCCAGAGAGGTGGTGGTGCCCCATCCCTGGAGAAAAATCAAGATCAGGCTGGATGGGGCTCTGAGCACCTGATGGAGCTGTAGGTGTCCCTGTTCGCTGTAGGGGGGTTGGACCAGATGGCCTTGGCCTTAGGGCCTCTTCCAACTCAAACAATTCTATGAATTATAATAGCACTAACAATGAGAGTAGACCTAAAGTGTAACCAGATCAACAGAACTACACAGGGAAGAATGAGGTGTAAATTACTGAAAGAGGTGTCCACTACTGACTGGGTAAAGGATACAATTAAAAAACACCTCTAGTGACTCTTCAGATGATTTGTGGTCATTGAGGTCACAAACTGGGAAGGAGAGGTCTTCCCTGGGGAAATGACTTTGGTGGCAGCCATCAAATGAAAATGGAAGAAATGAGCAAAAAGCTGGGCAGATCCACCAATAATAATGATTTAGGATGTGACTGAAGTTCTTAGTTGCAGAAGGAATGTAGAAACGACTTGGAATATTTAACGCAGAAGTTCCCAATCGAATGCATAGTTATAACATGGAGTCTATGTAAACCCATGAAGAAATACATAACCATCCAAATTATTCAAGGAGGAGCAATTTGCAGAAGGATTCCCAGCTTGTTTTCTCTTGGACATTTCTTTTGAAGATGACACTCTTCCTTCTCTCAGAAGGAACTTCCCCTTGTGAGCATCCTCCACGCACCACTCTGTGTGTCACACAATGGGGCTGATGGGAAGGGATTCTCTGTGGCAGAGAGCTGGATTTCAGACACTGTCAGAGAGAATGCATTGTGGAGCCAGAAGATCAGTGAGATGTGGGGAGATCCCCCAGCACAACAACAGGGCTCAGGGTTCTTGGATGTCAGATTTCTGCTGGGAGAGCTCTCAGCACCTGTTACTCTCTATTCACAACCATCCTCATGATGGAACAAAGCCTTCAGGAGCAGAGGACCTTTGGCAGCTCCACTTGCAGGTTGCGGTTGGCACATACACGGGCTGTGCCAGATGCCCAGGACACAAAAAGAGTAAACACCACAAAGCTGTCTCCCTGCGTGCTACAGAGCAGCTCCATCAGCCAGTTCCACTCCGCCCTGCTCCTTGGAGCTGCTTTGCAGTGCCCCAGGTGCTGCAGCATTAAATCACTTTGCAAAGGCAGAGCTGTGCCTGGAGCATAAACAGGACCTGAGGGACGTGACAGCAGAAGGAAGGAGTTGGTGAGTGCCTAAGACTGAAGCACCCCGTGTTCAAATGCCAGAAGCTTCTGCAGCACCTTGCTGACCACTGTTCCTCCGAGCACTGGGTGGTGCAAGATTAGCATGCAAGGATTATAAATGTGGTAGAAGGCTACTCATATGGCCAGCCCCAGCAGCTTTGGTGCAGGTCTCTGGGCAGAGCTGGAGCTCCAGGACACAGAGCTCATCCCCACATGAGCTCACCACTCATCTCTCTGCTAAACTTCTTTCTCTGTACTGCAGAGGTAACACAGGGCAAACGTCGTGTCCCGAGGCACCTCATGGAGCAGTCCAAGGCAGGAGAGGGTTGGGACAGAGCTCCTGCCTTCAGAAGCCCCTCAGCTCGGCCGAGCAGCCCACGTTCCCTCGGCTCTTTGCGTTCAGTACCTTCTATGCGCAGGCACTCACCACCCAGAGGGTCGGCCCGTCACTCTCCATCTCCTCTCCCTCCCAAACACTCCATTGTGCAGATGGAAAACCGCGGAGCTGCCAGGCATTCTCCCCTTGCCTACAAGCAGGCCAGCAGTGCTGCCCTCTGGAGGCCTCGCCTTCCTCCTGCAGGAGATGGGTTTTGGCAGCGCGGGGAGTTTCTCTTCTTTCGCAGGATCCATTTGTGCCCCGAGGAAGAACAGAGAGGAGATGCCCAACAAATCCAAACCCACATACAGCTCCCCTGGTCCCAGTATCTTATCTCCTGCCATTTCCACGCCCTAAGAAAGACAAACACCTTCATTCTTCCTCTGAAAAGCTGAACTAGCCCAACAGACCGCAGCCATACCTCTGGCTTTGCCCATGAGGAGCTGTCTGATATTCACAGAGCTGCTCTTAGGCAGCAAAGATTTTTTTTTTTTTTTTTCCCCTCCTTCCTACTTGTGCCTACTCTTGGTTCCTAAGCACTGAGCACAACCAAACGTCTGCAGGGGGGGCCGGGCTGCAGCTGGTACAAATCAACACAGCCGTGCTGATTCAGAGTGACCGAGCATCTGATACGAATCCTCCTGCATCAACAACACATTCTTGGTGACTACTGGCACTGCAGAAGAGGAAACTGCACAGAAAGACCCTTCCGTCACATTCGATCTCTCATCCCTCCCCATACAGCACAAGCCCTGGAGCCCAGCAGCCAGCCTTGCCCACCAATCCCAGCCACCTCAAGGGCTGACTGAGCCCAGGGAAAGACAGAAGCACAGCACCCTGTTTCAAAGACATCGAGGCATTTGGGACCCTGAGCTCACAAGGAAAACATGCATGAAAGCTCCTGTGTGCCCGGAGACACATGTAAATCAGGGCATCCCCAGGCAGATCCTCCTTGTCCTTCTCCTGCAGCGGTGGAGAGGGGTGGTGGAGGTCAGGCCTTTAAAGCCAGAGGACAGTAAATCCATGTGGCACTCACTCCGTTGTCTGAAGATTCATGGCTTTGTTCCCTGAAGGTCAGCTCCATCTGTTCTACTCAATTAAGGATAATCTATGACTTTTCCCTCTGCACCCTCCCTAGCCGTATGCTCCTTGTCAGCAGGAGACCATTGGTCAAAGAGAAGCCAGAAATGCTCAGTGTCCCAGAGAGAGGCAGGGAGAAGAGCAGGATGAGGCAGAGAGCTCTTCATCTCACAGTGGGCTCCCAGTATCCTGCTTCCCTAAAAGACTGAGGACTGGCAGAGAGAACAGTCTCCAGAGTGATGTAAATACCCAGAAACCATCTGTAACTTGGGACAGCAGAGAATCCTTCTGCTTCCACAGCACTGCTCACACAGGTATCCATCTAGCACTCAAGCCTCTTTGCTCTCTCCATTATTATAGTATCATTAAGATTGGAAAACACCACTAGATCACAACGTCCAACCATCACTCCATCTCCACTAAACCATGTCCACAAATATCATATCCGGATGTCTCTTGAACACCTCCGAGGGACGGCGACTCCACCACCTCCCTGAGCATCCTGTTCCAATATCTCATCACTCCAAGAAGGGCTTTTTCCTAGTATCCAACCTGAACCTCCCTTGGTGCAACAAAGCCATTACCTCTGGCCCTTGGATCCAGTGCTACACCAAAAAGGAGAGGTGGTTACCTGGGCCATGCCCTCCACATGGTACCCCTGGTGGGCTGCCCTGCCTAGGGCAGGAACCAGAAACCAGGGCACATTTTCCCTCCACGTTTTCTATGGGACAAAAAGAAAGAGAAAGTAAAAGAATGTTTAGACTTCCCATTTGTCCTCATTTGCTTTGCTAGCTAGCTTTGTTTGTCTGCTTTGTTTTTGAGCAGCCCTCAAGGCTGTGTTTTGGAGAGAGGGTTTCATCAAGCAAAAGAAGGTACAAAGATGAGTTAATGAGAACGATTATTCAGTGACAGCTGCTGCCGTTCACCTCCTAACAAGCATAAGGCAGTGCCTTGCTAAAACAAGGCTTTCTCTGGTGATTATGTGCAGGGGGATTAACTTTGAAAACTTTGCTCAAGACCTGCAGTGATGTTATTGGAAATCCACTCAATGAGCAGACAAGCACAGGGGAAACGGACCGTGTTTGAAGTGCGCCTGCTGTGAGCAGGCACAGCCTGGGGATGGATTGTGGGCACAGCAGAGATGCACAGTTCCCTTCTCTGCCACCCCAGGATGTACAGCTGAGGGTATGACCCACCTGGGGCTCAGCAAGGCACAATCTATCTGTAAAAGAATTTTCTCCCCTGCATGCCGCAGCCCACAAATCAAGCCCTCCATCTCCTGCCCAGACACCCCATGGCTGGGCTGTGAGCTCCTGCAATGAACGCTGGCTGTTCCTCACTGCCATCTCCCCCACAACTACAGTCAGCTCCAATAATGATTATATCTGCATCCATGCCTGAGAACAGCTCTTCATCAGCTCTTCCACATGGGAATGAGATGCCTAAGCTTGGCACATAACGCCTGCCATTTAACATCCCCATCAAGCCACAGGGAAACCAAATGGAGCAGAAAACTGGCCCAGGAGCTGTGCTTTCCTTCCAAACTGGCACCCCCTGAACACAGGACCCCTCTCCATTCTCAGTTTGGCAGCCCAAGCAGCTCCATGCCCAGATTGGCACTGGCAAGAAGCAGCGCCCAGCGTGGTGCTTTCACCTGTGCTGCTGCAGCATCACACACACACACACACACACAGAGATCCCAGCTCTTGGGGACTTAGCCCTGCAGCATCACCCCCAGGCTCAGCTGCCTCCGGACCCAGCATCACAGCCCTGCTACAAGCTCAGACAGATGGTGAGCAAACCCCACTCCATCTCCTGTGGCTGTTTGGCCATTACAGAGAGCTGCACTCAAATTTGTCTGGCAGGTATCCATACCCCACATGCAATCATTTTGGCAGGGAGACGCTACAAGCTGAGTAGGTGAGACTATGCTCCCCTTACAAACCAGGAAGGCAGGTCTTCCCACCACAGCTCCTGGGAGATCTTCTCCTGGAATCACCAGCCTCTCCCTCCACTGGCTCAGTTGCATTTCAGACATTGGTAGCCACAGACTCACCACCAGTCCTGACCCTGCTCCATGGGCAGAAATCCCAAAGCAGTGGCTACGGAGTGGCTTCCTCCTGTGAATCCCTTCTCCTTGACTCTCAGCTGTTCCACCTCCCCTACTATCCACTCTGCTTCCTCCTGATGATCAAGCAGCAGCTGCAATACATCAACCCCTTCACCAACACTGATTTTCTACAGCTGGCTCTTAGAAGGCCTGCAAGGGTCCTACTGCCACCTCTGCAAACCAAAAGCATATATTTCTCTTATGCAAAGTGGGGGGCTGGAGCTTGATGATCTTTAGGGTCCCTTCCAATTTAAGCTGTTTCATGATTTCACAATTCTATGAATAGAGCAGCAGTCCTCGTGTCAGTAAAACTCCCGCTGCTGGTCTGTACCGTTCTGCTTCCAGAGAAAAGGAAGGAACAGGTTTTTAAGCTCCCATGGGATGAGAAAACCATTGTGGGCTCCTCCACACACTCAAATCACATCGTTCACGCATTTAGGGCCAGAGGGCTGCCAAAAGCAGTGTTCTTAACATGAAATAAGAAGCCTTGACAAATATTTAATTGCATCTCTGCTCACAGGCAATTAGAGGAGTAGGACATAAGGTCTGGTTTTATGTGATGTTTTCTTTTCATTCTTTCTTTCTTTTTCCAGTTTGTAGCTCTTGTACCACAGAAATGTGTCTTGCATTGTAAAGAAATAGAGGAAGAGACCTCATAGCATAAGGAGTCTGATCAATGCTACTGGGTAGCCAGAGCCAAAAACATGACATAAATGAGTTGGGAATTGGAAGAAAGCAGCAGATATCATTCAAAATCCCAGGGCTGATGAAGCATGAGCTGTGCCTTGCCTAAATGAGCAGCCCTGGTGCAATGGGACTTGTGAGATTGGAGCTTGGAGAGGAGAGCTCATGGGCATCGGTCACTATGGGGTGGGTGGAGGTGCAGTGGAAAACTGCATGAGCACTGGCAGGGAAAATTGCATAGCAAGTGCTTTTGCTCCTGCAGAGTTTGTCCTGTCATTGGGGAAATGAGAGGGGGGAGATGCCAAATGATGGAGAGCAGAGGCTGCACATGGAAACGGGGGCAGGCACTGGGTTGAAGGCAGGGATGAGCAGAGGGGCCCCCACCACTGCAGAGAATGTGGGCAGCGTGGCTGATGGCAGAAGCCTGTCCAAAAGGGGATGCAGGAAGGATTTATGAGCACAACTATAATGAAAAGCAGTTATCCGTAACCATCTTAAATCTTGTCAGAGGGAGGAGAGGGGCCATCTCCAGTGTGCAGACTGGAAGACTGAATGCTGCTGTTCTGCAGCAGAATTGCAAAACGAGACCCTCATAGAAGCAGCTGCTTCATAGGAAGGGGCTGATGCTCCTGGGCTGGGGCTGAGCCATGAGTGTTGTGCTCAGACTGTGAGGGAGGGGAAGGCAAACCTTTCAGGTGTCACTGCAGAGAGGCTCAGCATCCTTCCCAGCATCCAGGGAGGGTCAGAGTGCTGCCAGGCTGCTGTAGCCTGAATGCAGGATAGGCTGAACTCACCTCAAAGGCTCAAGAGACAGGGATGTCATTTTGGTCCTTTCCAATGCACACCAGTGTTGTTCAGCTCCCACAGCTGTGATTAACTCCGCAGCACTTCCAGCCCACGGTGCTGCTTATCCCAGCCACAGGAAGGAGGTATGCTCCATGCTCTTTCCTGCCCCACAGCAGCTCCCTGGGGCTACTGAGAAATTTCAGTCCTCTCAACCCCACCATCTCCACCTGGGGTGACATTTCAGTCCTGAACCCAAGGGCACAAGGGGGCAGGGGAAGAGCCTTCACACTCCCAGCATCCAGCACAGGAGATTCCCGCTTCTGCCTCTGCAATGGAGCAGCTGAGCTGCATCTCACTGGGAGAGAGAAGAATCAGGTAAAGCCGTGTCTACAGGCACATATGGAAGGGCTGGGATGCTGCCCAAGCTTCGGCTCAAAAAAAGTGCACATCTTATGGTATAAATATTTTGGTTCGCCTCCCCCTCTCCAACCCACGAGCTCCAGCACTGAAACCACAACAGCAGCCCTCAGCACAGCCGTTCTGGCACTCGCTTCCCTCCGATCCCCACAGCCACCAATGTTTGCTGCAACACAAGCCTGTGCCACCTGCATTATCCCAGTCCTGCCTGTGGCCCCAAAGTGCCTGCACAGACCCACATGCCCCCTGGCAGCAACTCACCCTCTGTGCCTGCCCCAAAAGTTTCTCTAAAGATTCTCAAGGAAGTGTGATACAAATATAGTGGTTTGGGAATTTGTTAAAATAGAAAGGAGAGGACATTCCTCAGAGGCTTTCTCCACTGATTTCTTTTGGAACAAGAAAAAGATAAGGAGAGAGCATGTCTAATGAAAGGAAAAAAAAATTAAAAGTAATTTTTCACCAGCGTGTGCTGAATGGTTCTTAATTCTTGAGCCGGCTGAGAAGAGAGGTGGCTTTGGCTGTGGGTGAGCCATGCACCCCATTCCCCAGCACAGCAGGGACCTGGGAGAGCCCAACAGCAGCAGTGCTCATTCAGAAGCTATAGAGCCAATGCCAAACCAGAGCTTGGGCTCTGTGCTTACCTGGGCAAACATTTGTTTTGTTCTCTAATAGCAAGGCGGATGCACTATTCCCCTGTGTAAACATCCACTCTCCCGACATAAGCACTTCTGAGCTGTGCTGTTCTGTTCAAACAGCCCCTTTCTAGGTGAAATCTGCTGCATTCTCCTGTGTCAACAGCCTGTGCTGGGGGCTGTCCCGGTCTCCTCTAAAACACCTCTTTGGATGGGAACACTCCAAGGGTGGCTGTTTGTCTGTGCAAACACCTCCTCTGTACATGCAGAGCTCTGTGCCCGTGCCATTCTGCGGCTGCCCGCAATGGGCTGGGACAGGGTTTGTGGTCCCATTGAGCTGTAATCACAGAATATTGAAATGAGCCTCCATAAAGCATCAGCACTGGGGAGGAGAAAGCTCCTACATTTCCTATAGCCAGCCCTTGCCACAGGATGGAGTCACCATTCTCCCTATATAGAGAAATTGAGCCAGGCAAAGCAATATGGTTTGCCCAGTCACCCACCGTGGTGGCTCAGCCAGGAGGATGGCCACAACAAGGGATGGTAAGGAGGAGCAGAGCAAGGCTGTGGGCTGAGCCAGGGCACATGGCACAGAGAGGAATAGATTTCGCTTAGCCCACATGAAGCAAACTGGCAGCAATGTGATTTTTTTCTCTATAAATATATCTGGAGGGTAAACATTAGGGAGAGGAAAAAAGCTATTTAAGCTGAAGGACAATAGAGGTGCAAGAATACATTCATATTAATGTTTGAAGAAGCCAAAGAGCGGGTAATGGAAAGAAGGAAGGGAGGGACACAGCCTGAGGGAAAGACAGGGGAGACACAGGCTGTGCCCACTGCATCCGGACAAGGGACAGAGCTGGGGATCTGCACTTCCACTGCACAAGGCTAAACAGTGAGGCAAAATGAGACAGGTGGGAGATGGAAGGGCTGGCTGCTGTTCCAGCACAATTGTGAGTCCCACAGAAGCTGATTCCTCCTGCCCTCATCCCGCAGGCTTTCCAGGCAGGTGCCATGGAGAGCCACAATGCCCCAGGGTTGTGCAGGGCCCCCCAGAATGCCACCACACAGGGCCCTCGTGCTCTGCTGCCCACTGGGTTCAGTGCACAGCATTTCCTCCGCTGCCTCCTGGGAGCAGCGGGATTTCCATCGCCATTAAAAACAAGCCTTTGTTATTAGCCCCGTGAATTATTTATTCCATCATAATTAATGCAGGACTGTTAACAGCCATGGCAGAGCTCCCCGGCTCGCCTGTCTGCAAACACTGCTCTGCTTCTGCTCACCACTTTGGCATTAAATATGCATCGGGACTGATAAACGCCTCCAGCGCAGAGCAGCCCCACAGACAAAGCACCCGGAGCACAGATTCCTCCCTGGGGAAGGACCACACCGGGCATCTCCTGGCAGAATGGGCTCGCCTGATCCCTCGCCTCCAAACCAGACACCTAGCAGTCCCCCAGGGGCTTTGTGCCCCAAGGGCACAAAGAGAGGGATGGACTGGTCTCTTTAGTGGCTTCATGCCCAGATGCCTATGGAAAAGAGGGAAATGGGCAGTAGCTCATCTAATTAATAAAAAGAAAAGAAAGTAGATAAATGCTCTCTCTGTTCCTTTGTCAGATCAGTCCCTGGAAGAATAAATAAAGCAACGTAATAAAGTACCATGCTGCCTCAAACTCAGGATTTCTGTAGGTAGAGAGCTGTGCTGGGAATGCCTGGGGGCAGGATCTCCTGAGGACAGCTGATACGGGATGGCTATGACTCCCCATCACACTCACAAAAAGAAACAACTGATCCCAGCCCAGTCCAGGCTGAGTGCCACAAAGCAACCTGATGGAGAGCACACCTGGGAAGGCTTCACTCCCTCCCACCAGCTGCACCCCTCTGTCCCACTGCAGCCTCCAGGACAAGGCCTGATCCCCATCCTATTGTTCTCTGCTGTCTCCTTCCCCACAGCCACCGCTCTCTTGGTTGGCAGTGGCTTGAGAGAAAGGCAGCCCTCAGCTGAAGTCTGTCTGAAATCCGGACTGTGCAGCAGATGGATCAGGTCAAGAGATGTGATGCAGCCCAGCTCCGTGAGGTCACTCTGAGCAGCCCCATGAGGGCCCAGAACAGCGTCCCTACCTTAGGAAGGGGTAAAGCCAGGCTGAGCTGTGGTGAAAGCAGGCATTATTGCAGAAGAGGAGATGGGCTGATGCTGAGATAGAGTTCTGAATGAGGTGCTGAAAGTAGGGCTGGTGGTGCTGCTCCTTCCTAGCACTTGGATCTAAAACAAGGAGAGAAAAGAGGAAGCATTAGCCAGGTATTGTCTGGCTAATCCTGGCCCGGAACTAAAGTGCATTTAAAGTGACCCTTCTCAAAGCCTCATCTCTCCCATTTGATGTTTCTCTGATTCAAGGATCTTTTTGCCTGCAACATCTATTTCTCTGTCAACAGCACTCAGAGCATCTCTCTTGCTATCTTTAGTCTTGGTATATTGATCCCTCATTCCTATCTATCCATCTAATTCTTTTGTGCTTATTTCTGCCTGTCACTCCACTTACTGCATCACACCTGGCCTGTTTTACAATGTGCAGCTCCTGTTGGGCATGAGCTCAGAGCTGAGCAGCCCGGGGGATGAAACTGCTTTGTGCAGAGAAGGACTCCCCTCTGCAGACACTGCAGTGTCTCCATAGCTGCATTTGGGGGGAGGGAGGGGAATGAACACAAATCGGGCAGCAGCCCATGTTGTCAGACCCTCTGCCCTGTCATGGCATACCGTATCAGAGGAGATTAGTCAGAGCCTTGATCCTAACGCCATCCTGAATCCGAAAGGCAAGCCATACCCTTGGAGATAAGGGCATCCTTGACAGCAGAGTCAGCTCCCAGCACTGGCAGGTTCAGGGCATAGCAGGGCACAGCAGGGAGCAGGAGAGGTGGATGTGAGGGAGAAAAGCCTGGGAAAAGTGGAGGGGGGAGTGTACCCACAGAGCTGCTTTTGTTTTATTTTCACCTTTCTTGTCTTTAAAGGTGAAGTGGAAAAAAAAAGAAACCAAGGCTAAGAACAAAGCCCTGTTACTTATCCCGGCTCATTAACTCATTAACATTAACACAGGCCATGCTTGGCAGGCGGAACAGGAGGAAGGAGAAGGGTTTGAACGTGAGTCAACCACAGCCCAGCCAGCCGGGAAAGCCAACTTTATCCTCAGGTGCAACAGGCTCAGCACTGCCACCGAGCAAGGGAAGGGATTGTCCCACTCTGTAGGTGTCCTGGTCATTATGGGCGTTGGACCAGACAGCCTTCAAAGGTTCCCTTCCAACTCAAACAGTTCTATGAGTCTAAGACCAAGGCTTTGGGGACAGGACAATTTAGGAAATCAAATCTTCACTCGCGTTCCAGAGAGAACAGCGGAAAAGAAAGGGGGAGTGGGGCAGTAATTCAGGCTTAATTAGCCTCATCAAATATTCATCTGGTAATTTCTGTGAATTTACAGAGAATGTTAACAACATCAATACAATTAATTGACTCCAAGATGCTGCAACCCAAAGCCCATCCCCAAACAGTGAGGCCAGGTGACTGGAGGCCCCGGGCACTGAGATTTACTACAGTAAAGCCTATGGGGATGCTGAGCTAAGCGGGGGGTTCCCCTCTCCAGCACCCAAGGTTATATTCTTCAGCCTCCCTGCTGCTGCTGGGTACGTGGAGCAAGGGTGGCACAGGGGCACGAGCCCCATCACAGAAACCAACACTGACATCTCTTGCTCAGGCTCAGAGCAATTTGGGGTGATTGGGTTCCCAAACACCACCCAGAATTTCCTCTCAAAATTTCAGCATGCCAGGTTCGTGTAAGGTTGTAGCAGAAAAAAGACTGGAGAAGGGAAAAGGAGTAAAAGCTAACTGCTTTATGCGGACAGGTAAGGCTGAGCTCTCACAGAAACACCAGCTATGCCCTTTGTGTCTGACAGAAAGCAATCAAGCCAAGGCCAGCTCACAGGAACCTTTGCCACTGCTTTGCGGCAGAGAGATTTCCACAAACAGCGGCTGGTTTGGTGGTTGGGTGTTTTTGTTTCTTGTTTGATTGTTTTTTTTCATGAGACATTTTCTCTCAATTTGTCTTTCTCAAAAGGTCACTTTTAAAGACAGCAGCCCACTGGCGCCCATCACTCCAAGGCTCTGACAAGCCAGAGGAACTGCCAGACCACACTTTGCCTCCCAGCTACGTTCGATGCTCTTTTATTCTCCTAACAGAGAAGGCCACTGCACTATTAGAAACCCGAGAGCACCAGCACAAGGCAGGACTTTGCACAAGAGAGGCCTTGCAATTATGTTTTCTCCAAGGGAGATGCTACGGGAGCTGGTTGCCGTAGGAAATCTCAGAGTAGACATTCTCCAAGGGGAGGGAATACAGCTGCACTGGAGCTCCACCTAGATAACAGTGAGATCTGCAGTGAGCAAATGGAGTTCAGAGAGCAGAAGTTCTGCACACATGCAGATGGAGCAACGTCAGCTGCACTGTGAGCTCACGGAGCAGGGAAGAAAGCTGAATATGTAATGCTTGTTGGGGAATGCATGGCCGTGGCCCTAAGCAGACCCAACAGCAGGAGGTGAGAGCCCCGCGTGCAGCACGTTGCTCCTGGCAAACACATCAATGCCACTTCTCCGTGCACAGCGGTTGGGAATGGCAGTGCTGCTGATGGCATGTGCTAAGTGTTAATTACAGAATTCAGGCTCTCTGTGCTACTATCATTTTAGCTGGACTAATAACAACAACGGCTCATTGCGTTTTTGGTTATGTTGTTAAAAGTTTTAATTACAGCTGCGGTCCTCCCGTCATTCCCTTGGCAGAGACTCTCCTCGGGGCAAAGTGGGAGCTGACACTTGCTGCTCCCTTCCTGCAAAGGGGTGTTTGTGGGTCGGGGGCTGGGCTCACCCACTGCCTCTGCCCCACAAAGCCCTTCCGCAGCCATTCCCAGCCACAGGAGGATGCTGCAGGGCTGGGAACAAGAGTCAGGTATTGCTCCAGCCCTTCTGTCGGCCCCCAGCCCTTCCTTCCAGCCCCTGGCCACAGCCCCCAGCCTCTGTGCCCCCCCACCCAAGGCAAGCAGCAGTGCCTGCCTGCAGTCCTCCCTGGGGAGCTGCTCAGTGCAACATGCTGGCTTTTAATTTGCTTACCCGAGCAATAAAGCGGAAATGAGGAATAGCAGCTAATTAAAAGTATCGATTCATGTGGCATTCAAAAGCATGCAGAGAGGGCCAGGAGGGAAGGAGAGATGAGGGACCTGGAGCAGAAGAGGGGAAAAGAGGACTGCAGCCCTTCGGATGGGTGCACCTTGCTCCCTGGGACCTCTCACTATGGGGAAGATCTTTGTCCTGCAGCAGTCCCATTCCTACAGGGCACTGTCTCCAAAACACCAGGTCTTTTCTCTTCTGAAGTTCCCAAGCCTGCCATTACACCAGCCCTGTGCCAACACCAACTGAAGCTCACTATGCCCTAGGTATTTCTAAGAGTGATGGCGGGCAGACAAGGATCCTGGGATGGGGGAAGCACACACTGCTGCAGTGGCACAGCCTGCTTAAAGGTCACTGCTCACTGTCCCCTCTGACCTTCACATCTGTAAAACTGTGTGCAAACACACAAAATTCACTGCCTTTGTGATTCAGTTATAAACAGCCAAGCACACACAGTACGTCAACTGAGGAGAAGCTGCTGGAGGGATTAGAAGGCACCTTGGGGCAGCAGATCCAGACGGTTCCAATCTGGCTGGTCCACAGTTCATCCATCCTATACTTCAACAACCACTCTCCACTATGAGAGCATGGCTTTCAGTACCAAAATCTGTCTGCAGCTCCCATGGGAATGGAAAAAGGGAAGATGGAGGCCATCACTGCGGACTTGGGGCTCTACTTTGGGTTGGGTTTCTCTCAATAGAAACATCTGGTTCATTAGATGAGGCAGATGCTGAGACTGTCCATGTCTGGCCAGCACGTCTGTCTGCAGAGGAGGGCGTCAGCTGAATCCTTGCTTCTCAACAGGAGTTAGAACTTTGAGTTGTAATTAAAAAAACAAGTAGAGTGAAGAGCATCTTGACAGCTCTCTGCCAGTGACAGAGCTATGAATAGACTCAGAAGCACCTGCAGACATCCATGAGATGAGAAACCAATGCTCTTCTGCTCATTACTAAACGTCACCATCTCCCCACCCCTCCATCCCGTGAAGGTACCAACAGCTGTCCTCATGGAGTGGCAGAAGAGCCAAAAACATGGTCCCCATGATCCCACACACCAAGCAGATCCACCATGGCCTAGATCTGGGAACAGGGTCCCCAAGTGCAGCATCACCATCTGGGAACTACATCATCTTTGAGATCCCTTCCAACCCAAGCCATTCTGTGATTTATGATTCAGGATCACTCTTGCTTGGAGTGATCCTCAGGCAAGGACTTTTCTACTGCATATGCTCCAAAAACTCCTCAGAGAACTACCAGAGTACCTTCAAAACTCGTGATCTTTAGAACAGCCCTGGCAGCCTTTTCAGCAAGATTCACACCCACACCATGGGCACAGGGCCTGGAACATTCTTCAGCCTCCACCTTGAGTGTTTTCTGGGCTTCTTCTGAGCCCCAGGGAAAGCCACGGGGGATTGCATGTGCATACTCAGCCTCCTTCTATCCCCAGGAGGCAGCAACTGGTGGGGCAGGGCAGGAGAGGTGCTGGGAAGGTATTCCGAGTCTCTCCCTCCATCCCTCCAAGAGAGACAGACAAGAATGGCTTCACCTCCTGCTCACCCTGAGCCGCTGTCATGGTAACACATGTTCCCATTTGGGAAAAAATGGGTACTTCTGCTTGTTTGTCCAAGGAGGAGGCAGCACCCTGGTATTTCAAGCAGGGGAGGAGCAGGGAAGCAAGCAAGACAGTCAGAGGTGGATCATGGACAGGATAACCCAGACTGGCCACTCTGTGCTTCAGCAAGGCAAAGTTTACCGACACCACACCTGCAGGAGGGCTGCAGCACTCAGCCATTCCACCTCTGCTCCTCATGGCTGGGCGATGTGCCCCTGGGGCCAGAGATACTCTCTCCAGAGCACACTGAGAGCCTGCACTAAGGCTGACAGAAGACTTGAGCTCCACAGGACCAAAGAGGGCCTGAGCACCAACCAGGCTGTATGGCACAGCGGGTGCTCAGCAGTATTTCCTCCACAGGGCAGAGCCCGCATCAGTGAGTTAAGACTCAGTGAAACATCTCAGGAAGGTTTCTGTCTCTTACAAGTCCTTAGACACATAGGGCTGCAAACAACACTTCCATTGCTCAACCATAACAGACCCTTTGGCAGAGTTTGGAGCTTCAAGAGACAGCAGCTCAGCTGAACCTCAGCAGACACAGTGCAGTGAGGAAGAGCACTCAGGCTGAGGTTTCAGCCTACATACCAGATCCAAGGCTCCATCTGGAACCACTCTGCAATCCTAAAATCCAGTTGTCCAGGCCTATATGAACCTTGCTGACCTGACACTGGCTAACTTACCTCTCTGGAACAGGAGCAAAGCCAGGTTATTAGCCCGGTTGTCTAAGGAGAAGAGACCAGTTTGGAGCCCGTTCAGTTCACCAAACTGCCTCTTCATGAGCATCTTCAGAAGAACAAACAGCAGGTGGGCAGGAGTCATCCCCATTGTGTCCTGGCAGAACCTCTCCATTTCCCCAACTGTGAGATGTGCACTTACCTTTTCCACAGGCCCACAGGAGAGATTTTCTAGGTATCAGCTGGAGATGATTATTTCTTTCCTAGAAACAGTGTTCAGAGAGGAGAAGGAGAGCCCAATACCAAAAAAGCATTTATGGTTGATTCACCCAGCCTTTTTCTACAGCTCTGGTATAGCAGATTTGCAGAAATCTGCAGCAGAGGTCAGGGGGCTCCTCTGGCTCGACAGCACTGGAAGGAGCTGCCTGGCAATCCCCACGCCTCCCCCCTCTGCCCTCTCTGGAGGTAAAGCCGCAAAATATTTGCTCAGATTTGATGTCTTCTATTCACAACATACAGCTGAGTGAGAGCCTCTGTCGTACAGGGGATTACTTTTTTTTTTCTTTTTTTTTTCTTTTTTTTTTTTTTTCAATAGGAGAGATCCAGCAGAAACAAAACTATAGATATTATATGGCCAAAAGAGTTTAATGGACCCTCAGCTTTTCCTCCTGGGTGCCAACCAGAGTGCACAGCCTTTGGCATCTCCAGGAGTGCCTTACAGGGAGACATTCATACTGCAGCCACCAGTAATGAGCAACCCCAGGGTGCATCTGCTGTGCCCCACGTGCTCTCTGCTGGGGATGCGGGCAGCCCAGCAGTGCAGCTGTGCCACTGTGCTCTTCTCTCCAGCATCTGCCTGTCGGCTCGCTGGAAAAATCATGGAGCTACTGCTAATTTCATTAGCAGGCCCATCAAGCGGTTCATCAATCTGTGATTTCCTGGCTTGCTGCCTCGAGAAAACAAACGGGATCTGCTCTGCATTCGGAAAGCCATCCTCCGGGGTAATTTGTCTGACAGCTTAAAGTTTCCCGAGTGATTATTATCTCGGATTAAAACTGAGGGGGGTGAGAGGAAGATTGGTTTTTTTTTTTTCGTTTTCTCCAGCAAGAAGCGAAGATATCCCCTAAACTGTGAGCATCTCCCCCAGCCGGAGGCAGGAGCTGCCCCGCTTCGGACAGGAGCGCAGGCACAGCGCCGGGCCGCCCGCATCGCCCTGCAAACCCAGCGCAGGGAAAAGCAAACCCGGCTGCTCTGCCCGTCGGTACGGCGCCGTGCGGCGGTTCCGCGGCTCACAGCTCCCTCTCCCGGCCCAAGCGCAGCAGCCGCAGCCTCGCCTCCCTCCCGTCCCCCCGCGCCCGGGGTGGCTCACGGCTCTCGGTCTGAGCGGAGGGAGAAGCTGGGAGGGTTTGGTAGCGAAAGGGAAAGTCAGAGCAGAAGACAGTTCATCTCCAACCACAGTCAGCTTAGGTCTGACAGAAGCCTCTTCCCCTCCACCCCCCAAATTTCATCGAGGCAACCGAAAAAACATTATTGTGCTCTGAGTTCTAATTTTGGTAATTTAATCTTCCCTCTCTCAGAAATCCCAGAAAGCAAGGCCATCTCATTTCAAACAGAACATCATCCAAAATAAAGGAAGTCAGGCTCATTTTGGAGGGAAAAGAAAGGACAAAGCAAGTGTTCTCCATTTTCCACCAGGAGCCTTTGTGCTTTGGCATGCCCTCATCTGTCATCCCACTACTTTAGCCAAACTGTGAGTTGAATTTGACCCAGCACATGAATTTCCCAAGAATTTCCTTCTCTACCAGGCTTCCTCCTCTTTGGAAGCCTCTAGTGAAGGTGCTGAGCTTGCAGGGATTGCATGGCCTGCAATCTCACCTGCTTGCACCATGGACCCATAGGGCTTTGCCAGTGGCTGTGATGGTGTAAGGTTTTTCTCCTTGCACACTCATCCCCATGGCTGCCATTCATTTCTCCAGACAGCAACTGGCCCTAAACTCCCACCGACTACAAGAAAACCTCCCGCCTAAGAAAATAAATGTGTTCTACACTCTTTCTGAGCCACCCACAGTAAAGCGAATATGGGCACAGTTGGGTCCTATCACCGCTTTGTTCCTTAAAAATATGTCATTTCAGTCATACCCTTCCTGGCACATCCAGCCATCGTTAAATAGATGAGAGACAGCTGCTATCTTCATTTCTCTCACAGTGCAACAGACACTGTCATTCAACAAGGAGCAGTCTTCATATCCACACTGCACTCATCATCCGAGTCCTCTGTAGTCCAAATGGAAATCCCTCCACCACTGCAGCAGGAAAGCAGGAGGGAGTGCTGTTTCCTGGTAAGAGAGATGCTTGGGCTGCCCAGGTGTCTATGCTGGGGCGATTTGATGGCTGAGCACTGAATACAGCAGAAAGAACAGAGCAGTGGGCAGCTGCCTGCTCTTCCAGCTGGATGCCCAGCCTCGGAGTAAGAGGAGTAAGATGACCTGTGGGGTGACAGTGACCCAGACAAGCTTCCCTGTCTGCAGATATGAGAGGCACAAGTTGGACTTTCTCACTTGAGTCCAGGTACCCCCCCATCAAGGTTCACGTCCCACTTTCTACTAAGGCAAAAAGAAGAAGTGTGATTGACAGAGACCTTTTCCTGAAGCTGGAAGGAAACATCAGTAGTGGCATTAGCCATCCTCCTCTTCTTACTGACCCAAATCAGAGGTTTCACAAGAAATGAGACAAGATTGAGGAGGAGCTAGGACAGTTGCCTGATTTGGAGCCATCTCAGGAGCTGCCACTCAGTGGCAATGCTAAGAACATGAGAGAAGTCTTGTCAAGGCAGTCAAAGGTGCTGCCACGGGAAATAGAAACTGCCTCAGCACAAGGCAAGGCATCATCTAGCTGAGATCTGCACGCTCTCATTGCAACCCAGTAGGTGTAGCTTCACCCTCAACCTCAGACAGACTGTCTGAACTATCTGAGAAGAAGTCCTCCAGATCCTGCTGCCTCATTTGGGACTCCAGAACAGTGATGCGCTGCTTGAGCTTCATCTGGGCATCATTGTACTCTGTCAGGAGCCGTCCAAGGCGAGTGTGAAGTGTGTCCAGGTTCAAGGTCAGTCTGTCCAGCTTTTCTTCCACACTCTTCCCTTCCATGCTTTCTTCTTCAGCTGACTCATCCAGCAGGCCTTCCTTGCTAAGGATCTCCCGGCCACGTTCCTCCAAGACCTTTTTGGCATCGGGATACTCTGTGACCGCTTCCATTAGATCTTCCTTTGACAGGCAGAAAAGATCAGAGTAGCCCAAGCTACGGATGTTGGCTGTGCGCCTGTTGCCCATTTTGCTCCCTTTAATGTTCAGGATGCTGATCTCACCAAAGCAGCCGCCTGCAGTGAGCAAAGCATATTGCGTTGTTCCATCATCTGCCACCACGGCCAGCTTCCCCTCCTTGATGATGTACATCTCTTTTCCAATATCTCCCTTCCGGCAAATGTAATCCCCTGGGCTGAACACCTGAGGGCGAAGCTTCAGCACCAGCTCCACCAGTAGACCTGCCTCACAGTCCTGGAAAATCCTCACCTTCTTCAGTGTCTCCAGGTGAACGTTGATGGCAATCTCTGCCCTAAGCTTATCAGGAAGACTCTTGAGAACTTCCCGTTCATCTACTGCCTTCTTGTTGGTCCACAGGTAATCAAACCACTTGATGACTTTGGTTTCCATGTCTTTGCTCACCTTGCGGAACTGCATGTAGTGTTTAATGGCATCAATTTTTGCCTGGAACTCTGCTCTGGTGGCATTCATGTTGGATATCATGGACCCTACATTCCCCACAATGGTGGCAAAGATGAGGACACCGATGAGGAAATCAAAGATCACAAAGAGGTATTCTTCATCACGCACAGGAGGAGGGGTCTCTCCAATGGTAGTCAAAGTCAATGTAGACCAGTAGAGACAGTAGACATACTCCCGGGTGAGATACCCGTATTCAGGGTCTGTGACATTGGGATAGACCCAGGTATCTTCTCCAAAGCCTATGGCCTTGGAGATGGCATAGTAAATGCATGCATTCCAATGGATGATCACCAGGATATAAAGAACCAAGTTGCCGATGCGGAAGATGTTGGGGTAGCTGGTTCTGGTCTCTGTCCTGTCAAAGAACTCAAACATGCGGGAGAAGTGCAGCAGCCTGTTGAATCGCAGCTCAGGGCGGTGCAGTCCCACAGCGAAGTACACCACGTCTGTGGGTAGGATGGAGAGAACATCCAGCTTGAACTGTAAGGTGTAGATGTAGTTATCCCGTAATTTCTTCAGGTCCTTAACCAGAAGGCCCTGTTCCAAGAAACCTAACAGAGCAGGGAATGAGAGAATTATTTTGGCTTTTGTTACACTCTACGGCAGGCTTTGTAAGCACTTCTGATAAGTATTTCATGGTATGCCATGAAAATGCGTGCATATATACAATCCTCCAAACATTACCAGTTCCACCTGTAAGCCAAGTAGCTGGCTTACAAGCTTTTGTTATCAAGCATTTGGGAAAGGCCATGTAAAGATAATGCTCAGGAATTCACTCTGTTCGAGGAAGAAATAGGAACACAAAGGTTTTCCTTCTCCAGATCAGGAATTATTGCAGTTCCAGACAGAAGGTGTACAGCCACCTCCTCCATTCCAAGAGCATTAAATACTACCATTTTTCCATGTAGATAATTCACTAGCTGAACTTGTGCAAAATCAGAGATACAGACATTCAACTCTGCCCGAATACTAATAGTAATGTGGGTAATTTTGTACAATTATTCAAAGGTGAAATTAGAAGCCAGGATGATTAATCTTTCATTCTGAAACTTACCTCATTTCTCAGATCTTTAAATTAGACTCTTTCTCTGGAGACTTGCTTCATACTAGTAAGAACCAAGGTAGACAAAACCCTCCTTTTAATGGAACTGTAGATTAGGTCCCTCCACTTTTAGGATATTAGAACAAAGCATTCACAAGGCAGGATGCTCACCTGTGCGCAGGCGGATCACTATGTCCCCAGTGTAGATGCAGTCTGAGATGTAATCTAGCACCAGCCAGAGGACAACGTAAGTCTTCTGCAGGTCACTGAAGCAAGCCCTGCAGGATGAGGTGGTAAGACCAACAAATCTCTCTTCCAACCGAATATAGGCTGATTCTTTCCTTTAGCTTCCCACCACCCCACAGTCATCAGCACAGCTGTCTGAGCCTCACCTGAGTCACAACAAGGAGGTGAAGATGAGGGCTAGAGGAGACAGGAGCCCTGCAACATCCCAGCTCACCTGGCCACAAGCAAGCACCAGTTGTAGAGAACAGGAACAGCAATGACGGCCAGCCAGCGGTAATACCAGTCCCCTGCAGGGTCCACCACAAAGGACTGCCATTTCTTCCTGGAAGCAGAGAGAGGCCAGAGCTGGCAATGCGTGAATAAAGGGCTAAACATAGAAAATAGGGTTGGAAGGAACCAGCCGCGTCATCCCCTTCATCCTTTGCACTAGCCTGGATCAAACAGCTGCAGCCCGACTGCCAGTCTGTAAGCTAAATCCAGTCCCAGGAGTGATAAGTAAAAATGTCCCACATTGTTTAAGTTCCTTTATCCCCAAAGTAATGTTCATTAGCATAGCAGAAGAGAAACCACAGCATGGCAAAGCAGAGCAGGTGGCCTCCGTGAGCCGCAGAGGCAGAGCCAGAAGCAGATGTATGGGAGTGGGTGACCAGAAAACTTCTGTTAGATGACCTTGCCTCTCCTAAATGAGGCATGGATTGGAGCCAGACAGATCTGAGAGAAGAAGATTAATTAGAGCGGGAAGGAAAGCTTGCTGCACACCAGAGGGAGCACCACGGGGCTGCCCAAGCCCCAGAGCGGTGGCCGGCATCACAGAGCTGCCATCCCACACCGCCTGCCTGCCTGCTCAGCCCTCTGTCCAGCCTTTGAACTGCTCCCAATCATTTGATCCTGCTCATCTTGGGGTTCTGAGATAAGATGCATGTGCTCCCCTGGCCAGATCTCACTGGAGGAGCTGGGGAACAGGAACTCTGCAGCTGGACTGATAGGCTCAGCCACTACCACCAGCTAGGGCAAAATACCTCCCCCTGCATCCTCACCTCCCTTCCAGCTCTGGAATGTGCAAAGCTCCCTCCAGCAATAGGAAAAACAACCTACTTGCCAGCACATTCTCTGCGCTCACCCCGCTGCTTCCGACAGCTTCAAAAGCAGATGTGTGCCTTGAAGCCTCCACCAGTGGTGTGCCAGGTGGGACTGGAGCTCAGAGCAGGGCCAGCAGTGCTCCTTCACTCTCCCTCTGGGTGCAACCCTGAACCATGTGTTTCTCCCCACATTACAGGAGTAAACAGTTGTGTTTTGCTCAGGACAGGATTGATGTGCAGCTTAAATATTTTCTGAGAAAGGGACCCCTTGCTCTCTGAGACATAAGGTAACTGGCATCTGGGAAACACCAACTCACCTGCAACCAGCCAGCACTGCTGTAATACTGCATCACAAGTACTAATGTACTAATGTAGCAATGATAATCATGTTGGTAGTTTCAGTTTTAAGTCACCAATGCCATCATCTCCCCAGGAGAGCTGTGGTAGTCTCCCTTCTGAAGTCTGTGGGGCAGCACCAAATGCACACACACCCCCAGCCCAGGGACCTTTATCTTATCCCTTCAGCAGGGATTTACAGGCTGTAGGGTGATGGCACTAAGCTCTACTGTCCCATCCCCTGCAGATACCTTGCAGAGTGCAGCTTTTCCCAGGGAGCCATAGGCACGGAGCAGCCTTCTCAGCACACATCAGCTCCTCTCCCTCCAGTAATTAACAAGCTCCTTTTCACCTCGCAGAGCAGAGCGCTTTTTTTTTCCATGACTAGCAACAGCCCTGATACAAGGCTCAGATACTTGCCTCCTATAGAAAAGGATCATTTCTTGGTGTTTTAATTACCGTGTACAACGGTAGGGTCCAGACTAGTCCGTGAGCTTTGCCCCTTAATTAGCCAGCAGAAGAAAAGCCAGGTTATTGCTTTTCACCGGCAGTGCAAGCTGAGGAGATGAAAGCACTGGGTCTGAATGAGCCTTTTCAAAAAGCTGCCGTCACGGTGTCTGCCCTGAAAGGCGGGGAGACAGGCAACAAACGCACTCCCTTCATCTCCCTTCCTCCTGCAATGATGAATGAGGCTGGAGGTGCCCACTGGTTTGTGCTCGCCTTGGCATCCAGCGTGGACTCTCCATGTCCCCTGGCTCCTCACATGCACAGCTGCCAGTGCAGCTTTTTGCAGTCCCATCTTGGCTCAGATGCCAGCAGAGCACAGCGGAGCCCTCCCGCTGCTGCCACCCTGTCCCTGGGCAGAGCTGAGCCCACTGCCTGTGGGACACCTGCCCCTCTCCCATCACTGCTGGCACAGCATCGCATGTGGCCAATCTTCAGCCCAGGGAGGCTGCGTCACAGGGAAGGGCCCTACTTTTTGGTTTTCTCCTCGGCCTCCTCATCCTCTGGATCGCTGCTGGCATCAGCAGGCACTGTCTGCAGCTCAGGGCCTTGGAAGCGCTCAAGGAAGGGGTCTGGCCTCTGCTGCTCCTCCTGCAAGCTCTTGCTGGCCCAGTCCCGCAGCACCAGCACAAGCCTGACAATCCTAAATGGGGGAGAGAGGCAGAGTCAGGAGCTGCCCACACAGAGAGGAGAAAGCAAAGGTTTGTGACAAAAGCCCGGTCAAAGCCAGGCACAAAAGATTCAGACAAGAGCCTATGCAACAGCTCTCCAGCTTCGTTCCATGCTCTGGAAATGCATAGGACCCGACCCTGCCCTGGAGCCTAGTCCCAAACCGCTACCTGGCCAGGGCTCGTCTGCCTTGGAAAGGGGGGGCAGCTGGCTGCTCCCCCCCATATGCAGGAGTTCCTCTGCGCAGCTCCAAGGTCTCATCCTGGGTCAAGCGGGTCCTGCAGTGGGGAGAAGGGAGGGCCATGGCTTCACTGCGCATCTCAATCCAGCACACACCCTACTGGGTGAACCAGGGGAAGCAGACAGCTGGGATGCGCCATTGTGCCCTGAGACTCAGCCCTGCCCCACCAATGCCACCCTCTCCTGAGCCATCCTGACCTGCTCGTGCTGAGCTCTGTGCTCTGTGCATCAGTCCTGGCTCTGGTTGGTAGGGATGGGCAGGGGCCAGGCAGCTGCAGGCCATTACTTCTTGCCATCATCCTTCCAGCGAGCTGCCCCAAGGACCTAGGAAGAGCAAAGAGCAGGAGCTCGGGGGGCAAGAGGCAGTGTATGGTGTGAGCACTGAGTTATGGTACAGCACCAGAGGAAAGAGAGGCAAAGCCTAACCCCATGTTTTTCATGTAGCTCTCACTGCAGAGCCCTGTGAGGCATTGTACTCTCCCCAGGAGGCCCTACATCTGCCCCTGAAAGATGCTCTCCCCACCACCTGGGCTCCTCAGCCATTGCCAGGGCAACAGCATCTGTAGCACTGTGCCCTAGTGACGAGCTGCAGCTCTCCTACAGCCAAAAGGTGAGAAAACAGCCCCCAGGAGGGATGGGAGAGCATAACCACCGAGGGGGGAGATGCTGTACACACAGCAGCACAAGATGGGCTTAGCATGTACAAGACCCTTGCATCTGAGCAGCCCGCCCATTGAGCCCCTCCACGACCCTGCAGCCATGGGCACATGAGCAAAGCAGGCTCCTGGGGACAGCTTACCAGCGCTCTCCCACAGCAAATCCCACTGATGATGAACTGCATGGTCAGGGACAATGCCTTGCACGGCCCTGCCCACGTCACCATTACGCACACACATTGTGGTGGTCGGGGACTACACACGCAGAGCTGCCCACAAACCCAGCCACCTCCCCACAGTGACAGAGCCACCACCAAGATGCCAACACCACCCACTTACGAGCCTGATGTCCCTCGAGGCCTCCAGCAAGCTAGCAGGGGTCGGCAGGGGGCATCTCCTCATAGAAGCCTCAGCAAACGCCACAGCCACGTGGCTGCAGAGGGGTCCCCCACCTGCCCAGGACAGGTGATGCACAGTGTGTGTGTCCCCTCACTGCAGCACACTCCTGGCCCCTGGGCTCCTTCAATGCCCCAAGCAGCACAGTGTGCGTCAGAGTGGTCAGCCACAGCAGCTTTGTACCCAGGGATCAAAGGCGAGGAGGGACACTGCTCCCTCCCACGCATCCCTTTCTTCCCCACCAACCCTCCCTCCCCTCCATCCAATTACCTGTTCTCAGGCAGCAGGAAGCCGCATTTGCTTCTCAGAGAAGGAATCCCGGAGAAGAGAGCTGCAGAGTTTGATGATGATCACTGGTGTCTGCCTTGTTGTTTTGCACACAGAGTCACTCTGACAAACAGAACGCTTGCATCCCCAAGACAATAAGGAAGGGGTTAACTTTTATTCTTTCCTTCTCACATCCAACTGTATGCAGCGATTGAAGCTGGGTCAGTTCTTTCCATGGGTGCAGATTCAAGCACATCATTCAAGTGTGATCTGAGAGCACCAGCATCCAGGGTCCATTCAGCACCAAAACTTTACCTTTTCTTCCTTCAAAGCTTCATTCCCCACCTCATTGAAAATCTTGGTAGCAGTGAGCTTGAATAGATGTGGAACTTCTGCACCCTCGGCTAGCAGCACTGGAAGGACACACCACCTTCCTTTGTCCCCATGCCACAGAACCAGGAACAGGCCAGAAGCAGTGGCAGCAGCTTGTTTCCCTTCCCACCTCTCTTTTTGCTCCTTGTCTGGGATGTGGGAGCTCCAGGAGCCTCACTGCTTCTGTCCCTTTGGTGCACACCACACACCTCCCTCCAGTGCCAGATTGCACGAGCTGCCTCTTTTTCTAAGCACGTTGTTGTGGCAGCCTCCCCAGGGGACACCCAGCACTCCCACATGTACCTGCCTGGGACAACGAAGGAGGAAATCTGCAGATGCACAGCAGATGCACAAAGGAGCAGGGCAGCATCCTGCTGCCAAGGGGAAAACCTCAGCCACCCCAAACCAGGGGCACAGGAGACACATCCAGCACACATAGAGTTTATTAAAATATGCACTTCATGGGTCAGTGTTTCTAGATTTAAAGAAGGACTTGTGCCTCAGGTACAGGACTGGGATTTGACCCAGCAGCAGCTCAGCACCACACAGCCCTTTGCTCAAACCTCCCCCCAGTGGGAGGGGGGAGAGAATCAGGGGAAAGAACACAAAGTAGAACTCATAGATGGAGTTTAAAGCTATTTACTAAGACAGAAAAGGAAGAGAAAAGGAAAATAGTAATGATAATAACATATATCTACAAAGTAAGTGATGCACAATGCAATTGCTGACCACCCACCAACCAATGCCCACCAGTCCCCAAGCAGCAGCTGCTCCACCAGCTCCCCACCACTGCCAAGGCTTTCCACATGATGCCATGTGGTGTGGAACACCCCTGTGGTCAGTTCAGGTCAGCTGTCCTCGCTCCATCCCCTCCCATCTTCCTGTGCCCCCCCAGCCCTCACTGGCAGCACAGTGCCAGAAGCTGAAGACTGAAAGGTCCTTGGTAGTTACAGCACTGCTCAGCAACAGCCAAACATCGGTGTGTTATCAGCCCAAAACCAAAATGCAACACCATACCAGGCACTACGAAGGAAAAATTCAACTCTGTCCCAGCTGAAACCAGGACAAAAAAGTCACCTTCTACCCAATACAACCTGCCAATAATTAGCCTTCAGGAACACATCCCATCTGATCACCTCACTTTCATGTATTTCCAGCCTGTCCACATCCCTGAGCCATGCCAGGAGCCCTGCTGCCATTCCTTACACACACACTGCTGCAGCACAGACCCCCTTCCAGCTCTCTCACCTGCAGTAAATCTCAGTGCAGTCCTCAACCCAGACATCAGCCACAGGTTCAGACCTGCAATTACTTGTGGGACAGTTATTTATTAGTAAATGTCCAGCTGCCAGATTTACACCATGGAGGCTTGAAGCAGTGGCAGACAGGGAACAGCTAAGCATCCGTGTCTGTAAATAAGCCATTGAGACACCTGGGTGATTTGCAGATCCAGCTAAAATCATTTCCAGGTGGAACAGAGAGGTCCTGTTGCCAACTCCTGCCCCAGGCCTGCAGGCACCACTTCAGCAGATGCGTTGGATGAACCACTATGAGAATCTCAGTTCACTGTGAATCCAAGTGTTCCTAAACATCAAGGAAGGAAAGAAACAGCAGAGCTGTTGAACTGGGCTTGGTTTTTGGCACCTGAGCCAAGGATTCCCCTCACCTGTGCTGTTGTACCACGCTGAAGTTACAGCTTGGCAGCAGACTGGGAGTGATCCTGCCCTCTGGCACTGGCAATCTCACAGATACCCACTGCTGCCCAAACGGGCAACTGTCCATGGCCTGTCTGGTGCCTGCACTGTTATTACAAGGTCTTACAATTACCCCGGGAGGTTTCCCATGTACATCTCCCTGGGAAAAAGCCAAGCTCCTGGATAAGTCCAGAGTCCAGAGCTCACCAGTGCTCTTACAGCCATCTGGGATATGAGCACTTGCAAACCCACTGCTGAGAGCTTCCAGCACGACAGGAGTCAAGAAGGTGGTGCCACAGCAGAGGCCATAGAGATCATAGACTCATAGAATTGTTTGAGTTGGAAGGGACCTTTAAAGGTCAGCTAGTCCAACTCCCCTGTGGATGGCAGCCCCTGGCTCCTCCAGACCCACCCCTCTCCTGGAGCAGGGGCTGCCCTGGCACAGGACAACTCACACAGTTGCTCAAGGAAGAAAATAAAACCTAGCAGCAATTCAAAAACACCCAAACATTCTGCACAAGCTTTTGGGGTAGAAGTTGAAGAAGAAACCACAGCAACTGGCACTGGCACTGCTGCCCAGATAGCACCAGTGCCCCATTCCTGGAGGTGTTCAAGGCCAGGTGGGATGGGGTCCTGGGCAGGTGAGCTGGTGGGAGCAGCCAGCCCATGGCAGCGGTTGGGACTGGGTGGGCTGAAAGCTCCCCTCCAACCCAAGCCATTCTATGGTTCTATGAATTGGCTGAGAAATTTTACGGAGGCAGAACTAAGTTGTCCAAGCTGTGACACAGGCAGGGAACCAGCTCAACCATGGCCTAAGCCTGTAACAGGACCTGATGCCCACAGAGACCCAACATTTGGATTTGTGCCTCCTCCAATACACAGCCCAAGGGGCAGAGGCTCTCTCATTGATCTGTGCAGGACAAATGCCTCCTGTGTCATTCACAAATTTCTTATGAGGCTTGGGCTTTTCACAGCAGCTTCCCACATGACCGCTGACCCCATCAAACACACCGCATAGTTGCTACCATACACCAAACACAACTCAGCCCTGGGTCTATGCACACTGGACCATGCTCCCTGTCCCACTCCAACACTCCCTGTCATCCATCTCCAGCTGCTGTGGCCAGGTCCAGCTTTATAGTTCCAATTCAGGTCAAGTTCAGAAGAAACACACAGTTTTACCATCCACAGTACGTGAGCAAGGATCCTTTCTCTGCTCTCAACCAGGGTGGGTCGGGGAGCCCAAGGCACAGAGTCATCTCCACAGCCAGAGCCAGGTGTTGACGAGGCAGGCAGAGAGCAGCATGGAGTACACCAGAGGCTCCTCTTTCCGCCAGGCCTTGTGCTGCTCCTCCAGCACACACAGCCGCTCCGAGATCCTTGCCAGCTGCAAGGAGAGCAGCGTGAGGAGCACCACCCAGGGCTAGTTGGCAATGCCAGCAAACCAGGCCCTAGCAACAAGCCCTGGAGCACCCTCAGCCACCCTTCTGCAGCTTTCCCAAGAAACACTGCAGCCCTACGCTCCTTCTCTCACCTCCTTTCTCATCGCTGCAGCCTCAGCCATGATGACCTCCTCCGGGGCTGCGCCAATCTCCTGGGAGCTGTGGGAAGAAAACAGAGATGCACACTGTTCAGGAGGTGCAGTTACCCTCCTGCACACATGGCATTGCCATGGGGAGCCCAACCATGCAGCACTGTGTGCACACCCAGGTCGTGCTGTCAGCATGCAGCATTGGGAGAGAGGAAACAGTTCACATGGCATCTACCAACTTCTTCGTACCCCCATCATGCTTATACCTCCACCATGCAGGCCGCAGTGGTCACAACAAAGCACTCAACACATGCTACAACAGGCAACAAGAAAACCACATGCTTATGTTTCTTTAGAGATCCAACAGAGAGAAAACATATTTACCCGGAGTCCATTTCCTATAGCCAGAGGAATCCACTGAGGATTGGATAAACCATCATTAGAGCAGGTCAGGCAAACAGAGATCCCACAGCCAGTGCCCAAATGGAGGGATGGTATTTACCCAGCAAGAGAGGACCCAGTGGGTAGGAAGCAGCTACTGGTGGGGGGACCTGTCTGACCATGTGCCAGCCTGCCTGGGATTGCTGGCACCAGGATTTGGTCCTCTCCAATACTTCCCTCACAAAAGGCATTTTTTGCCCTCACAGCAAATGTTATTTGCAACCAGAAGCACAAACAAGGATTCCAACCATGCATCGCTTCCCTCCTTCCCTGAAAACAAAGGGACAGAAGCCATGGATGAGCATCTCCTGCAGATACAACCTTGGTCCAGGGCTCGCAGCACAAAACTACAAGTAAAGTAGATCCACGCTGAGAAATTAGAGTTGCCATGTTCATCTTTGTTCCCATCATTATAGGATAGCACTTCATCAGCTCATCTGTAATCCAAAGTTCTACTGTACACACCAACATGGTGGATGCTCCATCCCTGGAGACACTCAAGGTCAGGATGGACTGGGTTCAGAGCACCTGATGGAGCTGTGCATGTCCCTGCTCATTGCAGGGGAGTTGGATCTGATGGCCTTTAAGGGTCCCTTCCAACTCAAACCAATCTACGTTTTGCCACGGGCCCTCATTGACATGTTATAGGTTAACAGGGTTGAATGAGTTCTTCTGGGGAACTCACTCATGACATTCAAGGAATTGGCCTGAAAACACACTCATGAGACAATGCATTCACGTAATGCAGCTGTGGTAAATATGAAAGTCACAACAGAAAGAATATCCAATTTCACCAAGTACAAAGCCATTAAAATTGGACATTTCCTGCAGCTTATACTTGAAAAATCCCCATTGACACAAGTGAACACCCTTTAGAGTAAAGAACAGAAATTACCTCTGATGACTCATACTCTTCAAGAGGTCACTGCCATGAAAATAATCCAGCCTCTCTCTAAGGCCAGAGCTTTCTTCATTAAAATTTCAGGATAAACAAGTGAGCTCAGTCACTTTTTTATTGTTGTGGGGAGTACGAAAGAATGCATGCATTTGAAATGATGCAGAGTACCAAGAAAAGGCGTTCCAAGTTGCCTGGCTCCAAAGGGAGATGGAGAGCTGGGAAGAGCTCAGGACTCGCCCCACTCTCTAAGTTCCTTCCTCCACAGTATCACAACTAAAACTCCTCCATGTCAGACATGAGAAGGTCTATATGTGCAATAACCAAATTTTTAGAAGCTAAAATAAAAAAAAAATCAGATGTCCCTGCTTTCAAGCAGTGTGCTGGCCATCACCGGGTACTGCCCACAGAGAGAAACTCTGCTGCCTGCAGCCCTGCTCCAGCCAGGGAGGGAAGGTACCATGTGCCAGAGTGGCATGGATGATGGATGCTCCCCCTCCTCCCCATCTGCCTGGAGGTTTCGCTCAAGGAGAATCAGAAGTATTCTGACAACTCAACCTTGGTGATTCTGTGATTTTTAGGTGCTTCTGTGTGGAGGCAGGATTTGGACTAGATGATTCTTATGGGTCCCTTCCAACACAGGATAATCAATGGTTCTATGAAAAGGTTACTGAAGAGCAACCAAGAGATTGTCATGCATGTTGTGAGGACATGGGAGAGGTGCCTTGGTGACAAGATCAAGACTGGGCCATCTGTGCTGGGTTTTGATTCCCTTCCCACATTTCTCTCCATCACACTATCAAGGCATGCAGAAAGAGTAGCACTGAAGAGTAGCTGAAACCCAGTAGTGTCCAAGGGAGGTGTTAGGTCCCTTGAGTGGCACAAAAACAAGCAGGAGGCACCCAGAGCTGGCAGGATAAGTAAGAAGAAGGGGCTGGAGCAGCCACATCCTGTGAGGTTAGAAAGCTCAGGGCTGGCTCCCGCCTTGCAAGGCAAAGCTAGGTCTATGTAGAGCAGCAGGGAGGTGGCTCAGGACAAGCCAACGTCACCTGGGTGGCACTGAGTCTTGCAGAGAGTTCTGGACACGGTGGAAGAGCACCTGGCCCAGCAGGTACATGGTCTGGAAGATGTTCTGCATGGAGTAGATCCTGCCCGTCCTGGCAAGGAGGGGAAGTGGTGCACTGTGAGCAGGTGGGGGGCAGGTGTCCAGCCTGGGATGCACACAGAACCACAGTGGTTACTGCCTGGCCTTGCACAGCACAGTCATGGCCCCATTGGCCCTATGTCCCTCCTGCAGCTCTGAGCACCATAAGGCGATGCCATCAACACCCAGATCTCTGTGTTACTGGGTGAGAGGAGCTCCTCCAGCAGCCCAAGTTCAGTCACTTGGATCCTCCAAAGGCAGCAATGACAATATGACAACCACACCCCTCTGCCAGCCCAGGACAGGCTTTCTTCTAGGCAGAAGATGGCTCTGCTCTGGAATTAAGCTCAAGGATTTTCTCCACTGGAGAGAAAGACCATGACGTCAACCACATTACTGTTCACAAAAAGCACACGTGCTCTTTGCTCACCCTGGCTGCAAACCCAACAGCTAGGCAAGGACCCACAGCGCTGCCACCAAGCTCCAAGTGGGGACATGCTGTCCCATGTGCCTCAGGTGGCAGCAAACCTCTCCTTACTGACACCAGAGGACACTTTCCTCTTAACTAGCTTCATGCAAGACTAGAGCTAGCCCTGATTTGGATTCCCCCCATCTTGGGGCACCAACACAAAGCACCAAAGACCCCACGGATGCCGGTCCCTACCCACCCTGCACCACTCCAGGTCCATGCTCACCGCTCATGGTGCAGGGCTGGGCTGGGCAAGGCCAACTGGGTGCTGTCACTTGGGGATCGCCGTGACCCACTGCTGTGCTGGTTCTGCCGCCGTGACCTGCCGCTGTGGTGGCCCTGTTGGCATCAAACACAGATGCATTAGAGTCAATGAATCGTTAAGGTTGGAAAAGACCATTAAGATTATCCAGTCCAACCCATCACCACCACACTCAATTTAGGTAGAGCAGCCCTGTGTCCCATGAAAAGCCCTCACTGGTGGGGGCATTGCTCAAGCCCCAGCCCAGTAAGATGATCCTGGACCTCCAGAGCAAAGCAACCACAGGGAACGTGATCCCTCTGCCAACACATGCAAGCCCATCCACTCTCGTTACAGTACCAGTCGTCTGCGATTCTGGGCACTTGATCTGCCAGCCATGTGCATGAAAGGAAGCTCCCCCAGTGCAGAGTGCTGAGCTGAGGAGTCTAGGGACATGCACACCTCAGCGCAGGGGATATTCCTCTGCTGGTCCAGCAGGATGGGTCTCAGATCTGCATCTGATGCTTTCACAGAAAAGAGAGAGGGAAGAATGAAACAACCTGAATGTGCCCCATTGTCCTCAGGGCAGCAGGGAAGAGAGATTCTCTCATACAGGACTGCCAGCCCCGTGTCCACTCTTAATGGATGTACATCAAGAGTCACATTCTGAGGATGTGAGCAATTAGAGAACCTGGAGAGGTGTGGAATGGAAATCAACTGGACGTACCACTCTAGGAAAGCAAGGTTTGAGAACAGTTTGTCAAAGAGCAGGGCCATTTGTCTCAGCATCCCCAAAACTGAGAGGAAACTGGAAGACGTGGAAGAAGATGCCTCCAGATTTTGCTCCTCACATTTTGGATTGAAGGCCCCTCCTGCCTTCTGCTAGTCATCTTCATCCACCTTTCATCCTTAGGCATCTCAACCACCTTCCCACACTACCTTCCAGAAGAAAGATGACTACAATATCTGACTCCTTCCTCTCTCGCAAAGCAAACCACTGAGTGCTTTAGAAAATAGTTCTCCCTACAATGTTACAGAGCCCGCCAGGCTCTGTACTTCAGGCACCCCAAAAAACCCAGTACATTACCTGCAAGTGAAATCCTAACAGGGATGTGTGTTGGAAAGGAAGGGGGTACACCTTCAGACATGGGCTCCTCATCCACAGGGCTGAAGCTGTTTGCCACGGTGAGTCTGTTGGGGACCCGCATCCTTCGATTGATGTCCTCAGTGAAGAGCAGGTCGCAGCGGACTGCGTTCACTTTCTGCTCCAAAAGTGGCCACATCTTGTTTGTTTCCCCCGGATTGCACAGGAAGCTGAGTGACACCTGCACAGGGGCAACACACGTGCTGTGAGGCATCTACACACATACAGAAGCAACAACAAACAGAACCATAGGAGATATGCTGGAGAACAGGGAGTCCTATGGAGCCCAGCTGGCAGGGGCAAAGGCGTGGGGTGGGAACAGCTGCCAGCAGGATGGGATGGAAGAACTAAACTGTCCCCACACACACTTTCACCATACTATCCTCTAGGGCTCTACTGCATCCATGCCCATCTCCTGGAGGGATCCGCACCAAGGAGCACGGGATGGACTCTGTTTCAGGCAGTGGTGTCAGACACTGACCATCTTCCCACAAGGAAAGGAGGTCTCTTCCAGCAAGGACACGGCAGGGCCGCAGGTCCCCAGCCCCTCTGACTCTCTGCTTTCTGATTTATTGTTCTTGACATTACTGATGTACTGTTCTGGGTTCTTCCACACCCCAGCCAACCCCATTCCCCTACAGACCCCTCGGCCCTCCCTTCTGCCCTCGCAACAGAGAGAAATCACCCTTTGCTTCTGAGTCAAAATCCCCCAGCACAGCCCAAAGCACTGCAGGAAGGGGACGTTTTCCTCTTCAAAGCTCAGAGGGTGAGAAGGGGAGGAGGCGAGGAGCAGAACGCAGGAGCTCAGCACGCTCTGATCACGTCGGGCTCTATTTTTAGCATCCTATGCTCTGACGCTGTATTGCCAGCCCAGCAAGCCACTCCCAGCTGGCAGCAGCCAGGGCTCCCCGCTGCCATCCCCATCCATCCCCATCCCCATCCCCATCCCCACCTCCATCCCCATCCCACCTCCCGGGAGCAGCACCAGCACTCCCGGAGCCGCACACATGGCCGGAGATGCAGCCCCAGAGCACCAATCCCACTCCACAGCACCAGCAGCCCTGTAACTCCAGGCATGCCAGGGCGGCTCCCCGCCAACAGTAATGACTTCACTCTGTTCTCTCCTCCTCCATCATTAAAAACCTTTTAATTAAAGGGACAGAAGCCTGCCCAGCTTCTCATCAGCTGCGGCACTTCGCTGCTTCCACCTGTGTAGGAACGAGATCCCCGTGCCTGCAAATCGGGTCGGCCCCGACGCCGAGTCCTGGGACTGTCCCAGAAAGGTGCCATTCCCGAATGCTGTGTCAGACACGCAGCTCCACGGCCCGCAGCCATGGCAAGCACTGGGTTCCACCTCCGGTTTTGGGGTTTTAGAGGAATAAACACCCTGCGCCGTCTTCTCATCCTTCTCTCTGGGAAAGCAGCATATGAGGAGCGATAAATCAGAAAGAGGAGAGAGGCTCATGTCCTAACCACCTACAGAATTGCCACAGCTCCCAAGGAGAAAAGGGATGAGGGGGGAGAGAGGAGCGGGCTGTGACAATCTAAGCCACACACACAACAAACACCCACAAATGTCAAAATCCATAGGAAGAAAAAGCTTAAATGGCCGGATTTCCGCCTTTAACTTTCTGCAGGGTTTCTCAAGCTGCTGCCGAGCAATCCTGCTCACGCCGATGGAACACGATCGCTCCCCACCTCCGCGCTGCGCTTCTCCTCTCATCGGCAGTGCGGGGGATGCAGTGCTGAGGAGGGGGGAAGCGGAGGGGACCCCCCGTCCTTCCCTGCGGAGGGACCGGCCGCCTCTCTCCCGGCACGGACAGGAGGGGAAACGGCATCCCTCCGCCCCAGACGGCTTGGCACCTCCCGCTTGAGGTTCGTGACCGTAGATCTACTCTGTTCTTCTCCCCCAAAGCCCCCCCGGAGCCGGGCTTTGCTCCCGCGCAGCGCCCGCTCCCCGCTGGCGGAAAGGGCGGAGCGGGGTGGGAGTGGGCACTTACTTTTTTTTTGCAGTTTAAAGCAACTTCTCAACCCTGTAAGCAGCCGCTCTTCCTGCCCGGCCGGCGGGGAGGTGATGTCAGCGGGGCGAGCCCTCCCCTCCTGGCACAACGCCGGGCTTAAAGGCACAGCCGGTGCTCCTGCCTGCGGCCCCCGGGCAGCAGCGGCCGCGCATCGCCTTGCCGGAGCTGAGCTCTTCCGCCTCTCAGTGGAGCGTGCAGCGATAAAACTATCCGTTTGGGATGAATGACGGTTTTAAAAGCTTCTGAATGGGAACGGAGTCCAAGGCCTTACCATAAAATCCAGTTCTGAAAGGGCTTAAAATAAATCTCGCGCTGCCCTAGTCTTGCTATTTAAAGGGGATTATCTAAGAGGTTTAGGCGCGTGCAGAGGAATGCAGACGAGCTGTGCGCCCAAATCCCCTCCCGGCCGCCAGGAAATCCCTCACACTCACCTAACCAGCCGGGCTCGTAGGACATTCTCAGTTGTTACCATGCCCAGGTATGTGGGGTGCAATGCCCCATCCCACAACCCTTCCCAGCAGTTTGGGAAAAAGCCACCTGTGCCACTTAGACAGTGAGGGTTTTTTAATAAATACCTTTTTGCACAGAAATATACCAAGTTTTACAGAATACAAACCGCAAAGGTAA
Organism: Meleagris gallopavo; assembly: GCF_905368555.1. NCBI lineage: Eukaryota > Metazoa > Chordata > Aves > Galliformes > Phasianidae > Meleagris > Meleagris gallopavo. The sequence goes on from NC_139412.1 coordinate 10,815,005, forward strand.
TGACCGTGCATCAAAGACAGAGGATCCACGAATGCCCTCTGACTCCCTCCAGTCTTTCCCAGCTCTGACCCTGGCACTCATTGCCAGGTTGTCCCATCACCTGCGTTTACTAAGGCCGAAAGGCAGCATGAAGGCCTGGGAAGGGACAGACGAGGTGCCGGCAGCTGCAGACCCCACGGGCTTGTATCCTGCCCCAGGGACAGCCATGCTGGTCAAGCCTCAGCTCTGGGCTGAGTGCATCACTGGGACAGAGAAGGACAGCGGGTGTGGGCAGCCTGCGGGTACACCACAGCCTTCTGGTGCTGGTGGAGACTGGTGCTGGGGTGAATGCTACAGGGCGGCAGTGCTACAAGGTTCTGGGCTGGTACTGGGGGCTGGTGAGAAGAACCCCCTTAAAGCCCATTAGACATGACTGGGAAAGGATAGCCCCATCGCACGGACCCCAGAAGTGGTGCCTAGAAAGGGGACACGCTGGTCCCTCGGCAAAGCACGTGCTCTACTCTGCCCTGGCTCCAAGGGCAGGATTCAGCTCTGCTCCTGTCCCATCAGCATCCCCAGCTGCCAAAGCCTGATTGGTGGCACAATCATTGTTCACTTTTGCAGCCATCTCTGCCAACAGGCCCTCTGCGCCATGGCCGTGGCCATGTGCTCTGCCCACCAGAGCAGCTTGGAGGACAAGAGCCCTGGAAAAAGAGCCAGGACTGAGAGTTTAGGGGAAGGCTGAAGGGAGGTTTGGCACATCTGCAGCCTCCCTGTGCCTGCATCCCGCACCTAGTGGGGACACCAAACAGGTGAGGCAGGCACCTGCAGAAAGGAGGCACATCCCCACTGCTTAAAGCCGTGCAGCCATCTTGGTGGTTCCAAAGCAACTTACCTCACGTGCAAGACCACCACAAACCTTTCTCCCTTTCCAAAGGATTCTAGATCACAAAACACCTCCTTGGCCAGTCCCTCCTCTTTCTCCCAGTAATGAATATCACTACAGGCACTACAGGATGGACTGGGTTCCCCACTCCCACCAGGCAGCAAATCCACACAAGAGAGGAATTTTCTCCCCAGTCACAAACCGTGGAGACAGAAACGAGCACTATTCCCACCTCCTCACCTCCTCTTCAGAGCACCAAGCATCAAACAGAAGACAGTAAGGACTGGGGTCTCAGCACATCACAAACCAGCCCCTACTGACCTGGGTATTGGAAAGGACCAATCCCAACACCAGCCCCACACGTGCCTCAGGTCCATGAGCCAGCATGCACACAGGGTAAGGCTGAGCAGAGTCTTAGGGAGGCAGTGAGGCTGTTTTAGTCATGGGAAATGTTATGTCTAAGGGGAAGTGAAGAAATCCAATGCACCGTGGGGAGGACCCCCACGTTGAGCCAGGAACAAGCTGCTGCTCTGCTCTGGCTGCTGCAGCACTTATGTGAGCAGGGAGCAGGGGGAAGGGGGATGGCTGGTCGAACCCAGAGCCCCACATCCCACCCTCACCCTGCTTGGGGACAGTTGTTTTTTGGTAAGGAAGGTAAGGCTATTGTGTGATGGCACCAGCTTGTACAAGTGATACAGGAATATCAATGCCACCTGAACAAGGTTTTGGGCATGGCAAGGGGTGTGGTGCATGAGCATGAGTGTGTGAAGAGGCAAGAGAGAGGCAGACTCTCTATTTGCCTGCAGTGGGAGCAGCAGCCACAATTTCCTCATACTTTGGTGGAGGGTCATTGTAGGAGATGCTGGTCTCTTCACCGCTGCTGCTGTCTGGGTGCCCCGTTACTTCTTCGTAAGAAGGTGGAGGGGTGGCACTGGACAGTCTGGAGAGGACAGAGACTGAGTGCTCTGGTGGACAGAGAGTGCCATCTTGCTGGGGGGTGCCCCCTGCTCTGCTGTCTCCAGCCCCTCGGTTGCTTGCTTCTCGCTGATACTGAGTTTCCCCTTGGCTCTGTGACCGCTCACGGTACACCATGACCCTGGGGAGGCTGCGTCCTGTTCGGCTGGCCAGGTAGCGGTTCTGGGCGTAGGAAGGGCGGTGACGCGTGGCCTTTTGCAGCTGGCACCTCCAGATGATGAAGAGGGCGATGACTATCAGAAGAGCCACTCCCAAGAGGGGCACCACCACATACATAGCATCTGAGCGCTCCGTGCTGTGCCCAGGGTCCTTGACAGAGTATACAGAGTTGGTGTAGCCCTTCCAGAACTCCATCTGCAGTAGGAACACAGAAGGAACTTCCATGTGCTTCTGCATGGGACAAGCAGCCCCTAACCATCACATGCAATAAACACAGCTGTTCCCAAGCCCACAGAAGAGGCGTTTCCAGCTGCCTTGCAACACTCTCACCAAGGCTGTGAGTGGCCCTGCTGAACCAACTACGGGACCCAGCAAAAAAGATGATGGGAACAAAACTCAACAGCAGCCACCAGTCCCCATATTAAGCAGGGAGAAACATGGCCAAAGTCAACATCCACCTGGAGATGTGGGGACAGCGGTATAAATCTCTTACACATGCCAGGGGAGTGCCAGTTCAACCTGCAGCTGTGCAGGGTGTCCCAGCAATGACAAGGAGAGAACATTGCCTTGCAAGGGTAAAACATGCTGAAAAGTGAGGCTACAGCATACTACCTGTGGAATGAAGAGGACAGAGGGAACAGGAGAGGCCATTCCCACTGTGCTTTTCTCCACCCACAGCATACTAAGGTGTAAGTGCCTCACACATCCACTGAGGAGCAGACTGGGACAAACTCACTGTCTTCTCCTTGTTCTCGAACACCTCCTTGACCTCCTCATAACTGCAGACCTCCTCCATGCACTCCCGTTCGATGGTGCCCTGCCGAATCTCCTCCAGGAAGCCGTTGGCTCGGGGAAAGCGCTTCAGGATTGAGTGGGCATTCCTGGCCCCCAAGAACACTGCAACACACAAGGCACAGATGCTGAACAGCGACAAACCCACACTTGGCCTCTGTACGGCCAGGTTTTCCCACCTGCTTTCGGTGGAACAGGTATCCCAAGCACCAAATGGCCCACAGCTACAGTTCAGTTAGCGCAGCAGTTTGCCTGCTGAGGAAGTACACACAGTAGTAGGGTTTCTGGAGTCTGCCCAGAGACATGCAGCACCAGCAACATCCTTCCAAGAGGACTGGATGCCAGATACACAGAAATTGGCAGTGTCAGATCACACAGGACAGCTCCAACAGACTTGTTTTTAACCTTCTGCCCTTGACGGGAACTCACGTTACTGCTCCTTTACTACATGGCAACTACATCAGAAAGAGGATCCAGGGTCAGGCAGAGGCTTCCTGGAGAAAAGGGAGCTCCCAGCATAAGGACGCTGACCCCGTTAGCACAGGAACAGTGAGATGCTGTCCAGAAAGCAGCACTGCACACAAACCATGACACTCCCAGGATACAAATATCCCACACACATTTCACAAGGCAGCCCTTCTGTATGCAGCCAAACACATCCAATTGATTCTTCCCACCCAGCCAATCTCACTGCATTCTTTGAGTATGATGAATCGGGTCAGCTGGCTGATCTACAGAAGCCTGTTTACCTCTTACCCTCAGGCTCAGTCTTCCAGTGGATTAACCAGATGAACTAATTCACACTGCAGCAATAAGAACAGATGCAGGACAAGGAGGTAAGGGGACTGACAGAGCCTCCCATTAGACCAGCTTGGATTGAATAGAAAAGGATGCTTAGTAAATGATCAAACATAACATTCAGTAGCAGCCTGCCACCAGGGAGGTCAACATGTTTTCCTTCAGCTTTACCTTCCATTTATCCTGCTCTTAAAATAATATAGCAAGGTATTTTTGAGAATACTCAGAAATGTCAAGGCAAGGGAAAGATCACAACATAAGAAACTACTAGTGCTATGCGACTCCGTGCTTGGAGATACTGTGCTCTTTATGTGCTGTGTAGGTGCATTTCCTCCTAGTGATTTATTAATGGCTTGCTTCGGTGAGAGAGTTTGCAGAAGGCTGAAACCACTGAGGTGTGAATGAAGAACAGCATGAATGATGTGAGTCAGAGACTTTCCCTTCAGAATCAACTTTATTATGCAAATATATCTTTTTTTTCCCCTCCTCCCTTAAATAACAAAGACAACCAGAAAAAGCGTCTTTAAGAGGCACAGAGGCATACTGCTGGAGGGCAGGGATCAGCTTGCCTTGGCTTTCCCAGTCAAGGAGGGCTGTCCTGGCTGAAGATGGAGCAGGCTGGCTTTCTCCCGACCCTTTCCAGAATTGGATGAAGTTTCACAAAGGCACCATCCATTCCTCAAACGTCCCATCTTTCACTGGAGAAATCTGGCCTTACCTCCTTGGCTTCCTGACTTGATCAAGCTGTGCTATTAACTCTCCCCTCCTCAGCATTTGAGGCTGAGACTCTTTCCATCTTCCTTCCCACCTTGGAGCAACAAGCTTAGCTGCAGATCTCTCTTGCAAGGTCTTCCATCCCTCCAGATACCACTCGCTTGACCCTGCTTTGCTGAACTGGTCACTATGGTGGAAATAAAAACAGACACACAGGCAGGTATCACAAACAGTGTCTCAGTTGAAAACATACTGTGATGGAGGCATGAGCCTCTTCCCCCAGAGAAACTCCCCTGAGGACCTAGAAATGACAGGAGAGCAGAAACTAAGTCACTGATCCTTCCCCTCTTTTCTGTGGAAAGCACAAACAGCTTCCACATGCAAGGGAGTCAGGGGAGGAAAACCAGTGGCTTTCAGGACAGAAGAGCCTTGTAAACTCTCCTCTCTGACTTGGGATCCTCAACTCACAGGACAGCAGACAGCTGAGCAGGAGCTGTCTCCAAAGCACAGGAGAGGGAAGACTTTTCAAACCCCAGCAGTGTCTGTACTGACTCCTTGTGCCTCTCCAAGTCTCCCCACACCAGTTGGAGCACCAGTGCACAGGAAAGATTAGAGCTTTAGGCTGGGGGAGCAGGAGTTCACTGCCATCCCTTTTAAGTTTCCTAAGGTGATGCTGGCCCCTGGTGGTAGGCAGGCTTAGCCATACCTCTACCCAGGGCTGCCTTGCCCAAATGACACATGGCTGTGCCTGGAAAGGAGCAGCCAGGGCTGCAGTTTTGGGAAGCACGAAGGCAAACGTGCTGAACACCACAAAATAACTAAAAATGCGACTTGCAGGAGTGGTTTATTTCTTTAATTTGTTTGCATGACAGAAACCGCTTGGCAGGGGGCACTGCCTTGCACTGCCATTTCAAGGACAGCTTCCACAAGAAGCAAGTGCTATTAAGTCAGCACCTAAAAGCTGCAAGGGAGAGAAAGTGCTAGAAGGCAGGGCAACAACTGGGTACCCTGCTCAATAACACAAGATTAAAAGTACATTCTGTAGCAGAACCTGCCTGGAGATCTCTGCTCCCTCCCTCACCTAGCACAGTACAGACAAAAGGAGGCGTACCTGTCATCCCTGGAGTTCTTCTCCTGTCCAGCTTGGACTCTGCCTCCACCTTCACAGCTGGCTCTGGTGACACCCTGAGCAGATCCTGAGATTCCAGCTCTAGCACCTTCCTGTTCACAACCACCATCCGCTTAGAGTTCCCATTGCATCACTGCATGCAGCCTCTGTGCAGGCTGTCCAGATAAGTGAGGACAGAGGGTTGAGTCCAGCCCCTCACAGATCACATGCTGTTTTCCACCCTGCACCCTTACTGTTCTCAGCCCAGTCCTCACAGCTGCTGGCACCAAATGGCCACGTGTGCTGGGCACTCATTCACCAAGATGCAAAATGCTCCAGCAGGGGGCTATGTTACACCACTGCCCAAGTCTCTGCCAGGAACATAGAGCTGCAGTGTCCCAGGCCACCCATGGCTGCAGGAGAGCATGGCCCGAATCATGGGCCACCTTCCTGGGGAGCACCATGGCTGGGAGATCTTGGTGCAGACCAGCAATGCCTGCAAAGGAGTCAGTCCGTCCAAAAAGCCTCAGGGGAGGCTTTGTGCAGCAATCCTCACAGAAATAAAGGCAGTCCTGGAGAAATTCGCCCTTCAGTACCTCCCACCTTGCACAGAGGAGAGAGGAACAAGGCAGGCTGGACCTCAGACCATGTACAGGGATAAGAGGCAATGGCATCTGACCCTCCCCAAAAAATACAGGTGCCTCTTGCTTGTGAGGCATCTGCAAAACACTTTCTCACTGCAGATGAAGAGGTGGTAGTGGTGCTGGAGGGGAACAGGGAACACTTACTTGCCATGCTGCCTTGCTCGGCTGCAGGGGACTCCCACCTACCTGCAGGAAAAAAAGTAGGAGAGTCATCAACAGCTTCAATTGCAGCCCAGCAGACACTAAAGCCCAAGCCCTCCACCATCCAGGGTCAGAATGATGCAGAAAGCAGGGTGCTATCTGTAAGACCCATGAAACTGTCAGACCAAACTTGCAACCAGCTAATTTCCCAACCTTTGAGTTCACAGAATAAAGAATGCTTAGAAAGTGACAGTTCCACTGAAAGCAGCAGACTCCAATACACCCAGCACCAAGAGTCTCCCATTCATGGAAACAAGGCACAGCCAACGAGGACATGTAATTGGCGAGTGATCAACAATGCTTTGCTGGACACAGAGTACACCTGGCACCCAGAGCCTTCCTCTGCCTGGCATGCTTGCTACCATCACTGCCCAGGGCAGGTGCCTGCAGGACCTGTGCTGCCCAAGGAGGCAAACACACAAGCTAACTAGGAAGATCAGGATCTGCAAACACATAGGATGAACTAAGAGTTGGAAGCTGCTGGGAACAGACTGGTGCTCTTCCCTCCAAGACAGGATTGATGGATACAGGTAAAGCTATCAACTCGTTTTGCATCCATTGTAAATTCTCACTTCTGTAACGCTTACCCACAATCTGCAGTAAGGATGCTGGATTGTTTTCTCCATTACCATCAAGCTGAGTATTTAGCAGGAGAGAAAAGGATATGCATCTCCTAAAGGGTGTTTGGCAAAGCTCAGAATAGCAGCAGCACTCCCAGCATATCCAGGATGTCAACTCTCCTGCTAGAAAAGCACCTTTCACACTTCAAAAACAAAACCAAAAAAAACCAAAAACCCGCAACAGTGAAGTTCAGTAAAGGAGTAAACTATTATCTGCTTGCAGGAGGAATTCCACTCATTTATTTTCCACGTTTTGTCTTTTCACTGCGCTCAAGATCCCACAGATCAGACCATCCTGGCCAAACTCATCTCTCACCTTCTGTGACACCTTGCTGTGACAAAACCACAACTCCATCAAAAGACTGAGCCAGCTCCCACAGGGATGTATTGTGGTTGTAGCGGGAAAGGCAGTTTAGAAACAGCAGGAACTAAAACGAGCTGTTCTGAGGTCCAGAACTGCAGATATTCAGAGTAATCCCCAAAGCACTTCAATTAGCTCTCTGCTGGGGTGAGGTCAGTGGCTGTACAAAGTCATCCGCTGGGTCAGCAGCATGGGAAACACACTTCCCATTTCACTCAAAAGGCTGGAATCCAGGCACACAGCAGTGCTGGTGTATTGCTACATCGGGAGTTATCAGATCTCACCAACAAACACCTTCTCAATAAAGCTAACATCTCTCACTGCCAAAATCAGGCTTTGCATGTTTTCTGTACCAAAAGCAGCAAGAGACCGGCGATGCTTGGAGCTGCTTTCCATCATCAAAGAACAATTTCTTTTAAACAGATTGAGAAATTCTGCAACACCTAGCCTGGGATTTAAACAGGACAGAGGGAAAGCAACAGAACAATTACATGTGACAGATTTGCCATCTCACACTCCCCAGGCTGGGCATTCATCCATGTTTCTCTTCACAAGGAATGGAACACTTGATCTTGCTCCCCCAAACCATTCCCAAGTCTGATGGGAGCACACAGGCTGCAGGAGCCGCACATTCCCTTATAGGTTCTGTCAGCTGTGAGCAGATACTGACCTGATTTTGTTGCTGTCTGTTTTAATGAAGAAACTCAAATCCTCTGTATCAAAGAGCAGGCTGCAAGGAAAACCTGCCCCAGCATCCACACAGTACACAAACTTCGTACCACTCATTATTACAGGCAATGAGCATCACACCTTCTCTACCTGATACACGTGAGAATTCAAGTCACAGAAATAAACATATTCAAGACTAGACTTGCCGGGATCCCAGGCTCCACGAAGCACACTTTACATTCGTGGAGCCTGACACCGCAGGCATAGAAGTACAGTAATGATCAGTTTCATCATCTTTAACTTTTTTTTTTTCCCCAAACATCTGTGCCAATGCACCACCCAGCGTCAGAAACAAGAGACAGTTTATTCCACACAACAATAAGCCTGCTCTGCACAAGCCTGCAAGCACAAGAGATGCCTGCCCGGGTGCACGCAACAAGGGTGAGCAACACGGGTATTTATTTTTAATTTCCACACGCAGATCCCTGACCGCCCCCAGGTGAGACGAGCAGGAGGGCCGGCAGCCGGCGAGCAGCACTGCCTGAGCACCCACCCACGTACGAGAGAAGCTGGAGGCTGACCCGGCAGACACCCACCCAGCCCCGTCCGCCCCACGCTTCTCAGCTCTCCTCTATAAATACCCCACCGACGGGAGGTTGCTACAGCAACGGCGAGGAGGCGCGAGGGATGCGTCCGTGAGTGCGAGGATGCTGCAGTCGCACATTCGTGTCTCCCCGGGCTCCCCCCACCCCCCTCCCTGATGTCAACGGAGGAAATCGTGCTGGCAAAGCCCGGCGCGCGATCCCAGCCCGCAGAGTCCAGGGTAAGGGCACAGGTGTGACGAGGGACCGACCGGCGCCAGAGCCGTGCTCCAGCCAGCGGGGATTCTTCCTGCTCCCAGCGATGCTCTGTGCCAGGATCCACCACGCGGTGCCAGGCTGCGCCCGCTCCGCACGCCAGACCCCGCGGGGGGCCGAAGCTTCACCCCACGGCAGCCCTCGATGCGATGCTGCGGCCCGGCCCCGCGCTGCCCGGCCCCCTCCCTCTACGTCCAGACCCCGGCCCCATTTGTCGCCCTCGGCTCCGGGCGGCCCCACAGAACGCGCCCCGCCCCAGCGGCGCCACGGGCAGCCCGACCCCACAGCACCTCCCGCACCCAGCCAGGCCCGCCCGGCCCGCAGCTCCCCCAGCCCACACACCGACCTCCGGCCCTAGCATCCCCCCCCCTACACAGAGCCTCAACGCCCCAGCCTAAGCCCTCCCCATACTCTCACCCCCGGTACCCCACATCACCTCGAGTTCCCCCGCCGCCCCACAGCCCGCCCCATGCCGCCCCACCTGTACCTCATGGCGGCCTCGCACCCCGCCGCAGCCGCTCCCTCCCGCCGACGGGCAGGAAGAGGAAAGCTCCGCCCCCCTCCCACCCCTCAGCCAATCATATCCCCCCTCAGCCAGCACGCCCCGCCTCCTCCTCCCGCCTCTACAATAAGAAGCGCGGAGAGGAAGAGTGGGCGGGCCTACGAGCTCTTTCCCCAATCAAACGCGGACTCTGTGAGCGTGTAGCCAATGGGAGAGCGCGATGCGGCCGCTTAGGCTGCCGGGAGTAGTAGTCCCACGCCCGCTGCGGCGCAGCGCTTCGTGCTGCGGGCGGCGCTGCGGGGCCGCGATCGGGGATCGGTCACCACCTGCGGGCGGCCACGCCCCGCCCCTCACACCGTGGAGGCCGTAGGAGTTTCACACGTTTTATTTCTCCACAAACCGTCCGCCAACCTCGCTGGGCCCTGCGCCCGCTCCACGGGGCTGGGCTCTGCACCGCGCTCAGCGTCACGGCTGCTCGAGCGGCCGGACCGGGCTCACTCTGCCCCGCGGCACGAGGGCCCCGCGCTGCCCTGCGCCTCGGTTATCCTCCATCCCTGTGCCACGTGTGCTGCTCTCAGGCCGGCCGCGGGGGGCCTGCCCCTACCGCGGGCACAGCACCTCCGGCCTCGCCTTCGTTCCCCTCATCCCCATCCTCATCGTCATCTTCGGTCTCGTCCCCCTCGCTGTCTGAGTCATCGTAGAGGCAGAGCGTGGCCTGCACCGGGAAGTTCTCCAGCAGCTTCTCCCCCACGCTGTACAGATAGTCAAAGCACCTGGATTTGGGCCACAGGAGCCTGTTGGGGAAAATCACCGTGAGAACCTGCTTGTCCCAGCCCTGGGCATGGTGTCGGCACGGGGACGTACCTGACTGGGTGGCGGAACAGTGCTAGCGCTTTGTCGCTGCTGTGGTCTCCTGAAGCATCGAGAGGCTGAGCCTGTGGGAACAGAGTCGGGCTAGGACCTGCCCCATGTCCCTCTGCCCCTGCTCCTGCCGTGATGGCAGTGACACAGACCTCTTCTTCCTAACATCAAAGGTTTACACACCACCTCGCAGCCCCTGAGCAGTGTGTCTATGGGGCCAGACTGCAACCTGATTTTCCCCGCTCCTCTGCTGAATGGATTCAGTTCCCTGCGCTCACGCAAAGGAAGCTGGCATCTAAACTCCACACAAGGGCTTTTTGCCAGAGTAATCTCCCCCACTGTGCCCACGCGTCCTGCTAACCCCCTGAGGAATGCCCGCCAGGCCGGGAACAGGCATCCCTTTCAGACCCCACAGAGCAGCTGTGTTTGCTGCAGTTGGCACTGCCTCAGCAGGCTGTAGGCTTGGGGAGTGGAGAGGAGATGCTGGGGAATGTGGGTACCCAAAGGACCCCCTGCTCACTCCTTCTTGCAGCCATCCTCCCGTGGGCTTTGGGCAGGATGTCAGGGTGCAGGCACCCTTGGGGATAGTGCCCTCTGCTCAGCCCTTGCAAGGGATAAAGGAGTCTGGGGCCAGAGGCTGGTGACCCCAACACTGCCAGTGGAAAAAAAAAGTGGGCAGCAGCAGGAAGAATAAAACTCACAGTGTCCATCTGTTCCCTCTGTCGCCTGGTTGTGTATTCCTCCTGGGGCAGCCATGGTCTCCAGAGTGGCTTGGGTCTTGGGGAGGACAGAAAGATGAGCACCGTGGCCACCCTGCATTCCCCCCCCCCTTGCCTTGCTCACCCACACCCCAGCCATACACCCCAGTTTTGCCAGTACATCCACAACCCCTGCCCTGATGCCAGGCATATCCACCACCCCACTTGTCATCCCTTCCCTGCAGGAGCTCCCAGATTTTCTTCCTAGGCTCTGCACCTACTGTGCTGGGATCGTGGGAGTCCACACCTAAACCAGGAGCACACAGCCTTCACCCAAACTCATCTGGAGCCTTCCCACCTAGCCATTTCTGCCCGCTCCAGCCCCCCCAGCGATGCTGCACCCAAAGTACCTTCCCCTCTGCTGCAGCCCTGGGGCTGGGCAGGCACCAGCTGTGGGCAACAGGAGCTGGCGGAGAGGCAGGCAACAGGCAGCAGCTTCCATGCTGGCAACGGTGTCCCTTCCAAGGCTGCAGGTCCTTTGTGAGGATAGCTTTATATATAGCTCTGCCCTCACCAGTGACTCACAAATTCTTTGTGGCAGGAGAGTGTTGGACTGGGGGCTCAGGGGTAGCAGTCCCCAGGGTGTGAAATTTGTCCCAGTTGTGTAAACAGAGGGCTGGGGGGGACTGGAAGCAGGGTGTTGTGGAAAAGCAAAACACAGAAGGGAAAAGTTAGACACCATTTGTGAGAAAGTCCCCAGGAGGGCTCAGGGGGGGTGTGGGGGGAAACAGGGTAGGGCAAAGACAATTAACAAGGATGATTAAGTGTTCTTAGTAGCCATTTGCATAAGGGAGAGGGGATTTGGGGAAATGATAAGGAGTGCTTGGGCATCACGATGGGCAGGGGATGAGGATGGCATGATGGTGACAGTGTGATGGGCTGCAGCAGAAGCAAACACAGATGAACCAGAAGGTGATAGAAAGGATGCTCAAGAGAGGACAGGGTGAAGATAGGTGCCAGGGGATTGCAGCGGTCCTGCTCAGGCACACATGTCCCTGCTTAGGTCCCTCAGGGAGGTCCCAGGTTCTATTCCTACAGCAGAGAGGTACTGTCTATAATGTATATTGTATAATGGCTGTTGTATCCCCAAGGCTGGCTGCAGGACCAGCCCCAAGGTGAGCAGGACACAGACGCAAGGCAGCTTCTCCCCGGGATTTAGCCTTGCAGGGCTGGGCACAGCTGCAGCACGAAGCTGGCAACCAAAAGCAGTGGCAAACTCTGCTGAGTTGACACAACCCACCCAGAGCTGGCTGTCCCCTCCCAGCAGAACAGTTCAGTATGATCTGCTAAAGTGATGTCCATGCCCACAGCAAGGCAGTTGGATTAGATGGTCTTTGAAGGTATTTTCTAGCCCAAATAATTCTATGATTCTGTAATTTGCTGCTGCAATGTTTGCCAGTGATCTCTGCCTGCCTGGCTCTCCCTAGGCTCTTTGGGATGCAGATAGTATCAGGAGGTGGAGGAAAGATTCTCAGTAGGAGGATGCAAGGGTCATACCTCTATGCATCCCACCCCTCCTGCTGCTCCTGACTGGGCACTTGATACGAGGTGCCACTTGCAGGCAGGTCATCCCCCGATCCTGGGAGAGTTTCAGTTTGAGACAAGGAAAGAAAATAGCAAATGGTCCCTGCTGTAGCTCTGCCAGCAGTGTCCAAACATTGGCCAGGATCGGCTTGGCTCTGAGCACAATTTATCACCAGGGGCCCTCCCTGCCCCTGTCCATCTGCAGCAGCCGGGGAGCTGGAGGGGGCATGGCACGAGCAACAGCCCTCATTACCGTCCCCATTTGCTCCTCATTTGGGCCAGGAGTCTTACAATAACAAACCCCGCAGAGGACAAGCAAGGCTGGAGAGTTCAACCTGCTGGTGTTTTGCTGCCCTGTGATCCCAGCACACAGCCTGGCATGGATAGGATTCAGCACACAAGATGGAAACGCTGTGGTTATCCATCTCTTGGGGTACTGGTGTGCTGTGGGACACCTTGGCAGCTTGCACACTGCATTGCCCAATGCCCAGCTCAATCTCCAGCCACTTTCTTCTAGCACTGGCCAAGACAGGTCTCAGGGGCTGTTGAACCCCGCAGGAGAAAAGTCCCCTCTGTGCCCCTGCCAGTCAGGCATCACCACTGAGAGCAAAGGGCCCCTGGAGCCAGTGCAGATGGAGGGCAAGGGAGGAATTTGGCTTCATTTCTGCAGCCGATTTCCATCCTTGGCTCTGCTCCCTTCACTCCACCCCATCTCTTCTCACCGCCTTTCCTCCACACACCACTGCCCCCGCCCTAGCCTGGTATCCCAAGCCACTTAGGCAACCACCTACCCTGATAATTAATAGAAAACAAGCAAAACAAGGCATCCCAGCTCCTCAATCCTTCCTGACACCGAAAGGGTTTAATTCTGATCTGCAATAAGCCTCCAGGCTGAGATTTGTGGATGGATTTTGCAAAGCCGAGGTGAACCATTCGCAGTCCCTGATCCCCGGCCCTGACGAGCCTCTTCCTGTAGGACTGCAGCTGCCCTCGGTCCTGCACCACATCTCCAGCCATCTCTGTAAGTACACAGTCCCTCGCATGCCCCAGTTTGCCAGCCCCCAAAACCTGAGTGTTAATTCTGTAGCAGCACCCCTAAGATTGAGTGGCTGTATCTTGGTTTGAACGTGGGAAAGGAGATGAAAGTCAGGAAATTTTGATAGCAAACATTTGATGTTCCAAGGCTGGGGAAAGGGAATGGAGGGAGGGGTGCACCCTCAGCCGGCAACTTTCCCAGGGCAGGAGGCCGCTGGCCAGGCAGTATCTGTGTGGTTTGCTGTTTCGCAAGAACCACAGCAGGGGGAATTTTGAAACAAGGCGAAGGGAAAACAAACCACCCTGTGTCTGCTAGATCCCTGTTGCCCACCCTCAGCTGGGGCAGAAAAAAAACCCATGGCACTAGCACCCACATGGGGAGCACACGTTGCACGCTGCACTCTGCTGCAGAACAGAATGCTGGCATGGACTCACCATTAACACACCATGCCCAGTGCATCGCTGTCCTTCGTGGACCTCCGGGCTCTCCTAGGGATGTAGGTGTCACTGTCATCTGCCATTCCTCCCTGTCATCATGACATGGGCAGGCTGATAGCTGTGATTCACCCTCAGGAGAACACATCCCTTGGCCCCATTCTTGCTGGGTTCTCTGTGGGCGGAGGGATAGCAGCAGATGCTTTAGGAACCCCATTCCTCTGCTGAGAAAACCTCGGGGCCACCACTCTAAAGCACCTCCAACAGTCCCAAACAAACAACACGCAGCCACAGTGTTTTGGCTTCTTTTTTGCCCTGAAACAGGGAAAGATAAAGATTAGCTAAGTTTGCAAAGGCAGCTGGAGGAGTGCAACAACAGCAAAAGAATATTTCCATTAAGCATGACATAGGGTGAAGGAAGAGGTGGCAGGGGAGGCTTGCACCAGGAGACACCATGCAGTAAGAGATGACCCAGCAGAGACCTGATGGGGACCAGCCAGCTCCCCATCCTGCCCGCAGCACAAGGAAGGGCTTTGGCGGCCTGCCTGGGCTGCACTGTGCTGCCTATTGAAGCCTGCCTGGGAAGATAACAGAGGTGAAAGGGTGCTTGGCGATTCTCCGCAGGCTCGAGTCAATCGTTAATCGGGGAGGGATTGCTTTCCACTCTTGCAGGTAACCTCTCCTCCCCCCGACTCCCCCTACGCACCCGTGCCCTCACAAAACCAGCACCCACAGGAGCGGGGTGAAGCTTCGGCACAGCGAGAGGAGCCGCTAGCAGGGCCATGGGAAGGTAAACGTGCAGGAGAAGTGACACCCGGCCCAACCATGGTCTCTATGGGACTCCAGCTGGTGGGCTACATCGTGGCCTTCCTGGGCTACATCGGCACGCTGACAACCACACTGCTGCCTAACTGGAAGATCAGCTCCTACATTGGCTCGAGCATCGTGACAGCCGTGAGCTTCACCAAGGGGCTATGGATGGAGTGTGCTACATATAGCACGGGCATCACTCAGTGCGACATCTACAGCTCCCTGCTCAACCTGCCTCCTGACATCCAGGCGGCCCAGGCCCTGATGGTGAGCTCCTGTGCTGTCTCCTCCCTTGCTTGCCTTATGGCCGTGGTGGGCATGAGGTGCACCGTCTTCAATCAGGGCTCCCCAGCCAAGGACCGAGTGGCAGTGGCGGGTGGTGTGGTCTTCATCCTCGGGGGGCTGCTCTGCTTCATCCCACTGGTGTGGAACATCCACGTGGTGCTGCGAGATTTCCACAACCCCCTGCTCCCTGACAGCACCAAATTTGAGTTGGGGGAGGCTCTGTACCTGGGCATCATCTCCTCTCTGCTCTCCCTCATTGGTGGCTTCATCCTCTGTGCCTCCTGCCCTCCCCGTGACCCATCGGGCCCCTACTCGCCCCGGTTGCTGGCAAGCAGAAGTCCCCAGCCCTCCATCAAACAGATGCAGAAGCCCAAGAGTGAGTTCAGCTCCTACAACCTGACGGGATATGTGTAGCAGCAACAGGGCGCCTGGTCAGCACTTTTCCCAGCTCCCAAAACACCTGGGCTGGCACCGAGGGCACACGGTAAGAGAAGACACAGCGGTGTCTCCCACACTCATATCTCTTGCTCGGGGATCTTGACATATGACTGCTCAGAAATCTCAGCTGATGGTGAAGGACCCTGAATCCAGCTTCTGTTACCACTTTGCTGCTATCAGCCTGCTGGAACTGCCCCTGCAAGCCAGCTGTAAGCACACCCATAGCCCCTGCACAGCAGTCTTCTCATGGTCAAACTTCATCCTGCAGCCCACAGCCCAGCAAGGACAGTGAAATTGTGCCGCTGGGGCTCATCTGCTCATCTGGGGCTCTGGAGACACAGGGTGTGGGGATTAGGGCACCCACAGGAGCCCAGAATCTTTGGGGGAGAGTGGGGGATGGAGTACTGATCGCAAGCTGATATCACAATAAATCTATGTTTCTAGATGGGCTGTGATTGAACTTTTCTGTGGCACTAAGGAGCACCCCAGCACCTCACCAGTGGCAGGGCAGGCTCTGGCAGGACCATGCTCACCCGCCTGCTTCATCCATCCTGAAAAGGTGGATGCAAAGGGAGCCCCGTCCCTTGCTCTTGGCCATAAAGGCAATGAAATAAAACACAGAGGAGTCTTGCAGGTGGGTCTAAGCCTGTGGGTTTCTGCAGGGGCAGGTTTGGAATGGGAGGGCAGGGTCAAACCTGCTCCCTGCAACCCTTTAGCACTGGTGGAATGTGCTGTGCAGCTGCAGCCCCAGCAGCCGGCAAGGGTCTGCGTGGGGGCTTATGCTGATGCTGAGCAAAGCCACTTGTGCCAAGGCAGGGGGACAGAGGGAGGTGCAAGGTGCCCATGGAGGAGCGAGCACTTTTTAACCCTCAGGCCACCTCCTTTGTCCCTTGGTACCACATCCCACTGCCGGATGCAAGATAACCCCTTTGCCCAGGGAAGTTTGGTCTACCTGCCAGCCCTTGTAAATCAATTTAGATTAGGTCCTGGAGAAGAGGGCACCAGGTTCCCTGCTGAGGCAGGCTCCCCACCGAGATGTCACCGTTAACCTTGCGTCAGTGAAACTGCATTTACCTGTAGGGATAACGCTCCTGATAACAGTGTGAGTCACACTTTCTTCCTTCCTCATCCAGAAAGATGCTCATTATCAGGGACCATAGTGGATTTCAAGGCAAAGGCCTTGCACCCGTTTTTTAGATGACAAAGCTGAGTTACTCACTGCTGCTTTGGGAGGGGGCTGAGGTGATGGGGGCTGGTATGCAGAGCAAGCAGGAGCCGCAGCCCATGGCCATGCAAGTTGCCATGCTCAGGCACTGCCTTTCATTCAAGGCTTTCACCGCGAAGGTTTTGCTCCTTGGCAGCTGATCCAGAGAGGAGGCAAGAAAATATTTGGCAAGAGACTTCCTGCTGGAGGGGAGGAGGAATGCTCTGCCCTTGCTCCTTGCTCCCACTCAGGGTTGACAGCATGGCCTGTGTCTGAGGACAGACGCTGTCTTAATTAAACACATGTGCGATGGAAAACTCTATTCAGAATTTTACCACTGCTGGCTTTATTAACACTATTGTTTGAGCAGCAGAAGGGAGGATTTCTGGCTCCTGCACACCTTCCCTAGGGAGCAGCATGGGCAGGTGCAGCTGAAACCAGTACTGGGAATACCCTCAGTTTGGGCACATGAGCATCGAGCCACAGCACTGCTTGGGAGTGTGCTGACCCTGGGGAAGGTTTCTGGGGCCCAGCCCCACTGCAGGCCCCAACTGCCCCACAGCCCAAGGGTTTCTCTCTGGCCCATGTGATTGATTGCAGTCCCTTGAGCCAGGAAATTTTCCCCTATCCAATTTTTGTGGGTTCTATCCAAGCTGAATGCACCCAAAGAAACTTGGCTCCAGAGAAAGGCAGGCTGGAAAAGATTTTCCTCTTCTAAGAGCAGGAATGAAGACAGGAAAAATGAAGGACAACAGGTGCATGAATGCAGCAGTGGTTATCTCTGCCTCACGCAATAGCCATGTTCCCCATTAGTCAGATAAGCTGGGTCCTTGAGGTCAGGTTGGATGCAGCCCAGCCCAGGGCCAGAGAGGACGGCAGTCAGGATGAGGCCATGCCTTTGGGCAGCGGAGCCAGGCAGGCCAGGGTGCAGGGTCAGCCCCACACAGCGGGAGCAGGGAGGGCACAGAGGAGTGAGATCATGTAGGGGGACATGAACAGGAGGGGTGGGATGGTGCGCAGACAGCAGGGTGGCCTTGCAGGATGGAAGGAGCTCCTCACTGCAGGGCTGGGTGCTGGTGATTAATCCTATGTTGTAAGGAGAGAACTTCCCCTCTTACTCCAGACAGTGCCTCAAATGAAGAAAGGGGGCAATAAAGGATTAACATGCCCTTATCTTCAGAGGAGATAGAGGTGTCATAAATGCCCAGCACACAAACCTGCAGCTGCACCTGGGCCATGGGCTGAGACCTGGAGGGACAGTTACAAAAAATGTCTTTCAGTCACACCACTCCCTTCCGATCTCCCTGGATCAGGGGGGTTGAATGTGAGCTAGCTGTGTGCCCGAGTAGCCAAAAAGGCCAGTGGCATCCTGGCTTGTACCAGAAATAGTGCAGTCAGCAGGAACAGGAGGTGATCGTCTCCTCGTACTCAGCTCTGTGAGGCCGCACCTCAGCTGTGTTCAGGATTCAGCCCCTCACTACAAGAAAGACATTGAGGCCTTACAGTGAGTCCAAGAAGGGCAGTGGAACTGTGAAGGGTCTGGAGCACAGGTCTTACGTGGAGTGGCTGAAGGAACTGGGATTATTTGGTCTGGAGAAGAGGAGGATCAGAGGAGATCTTACTGCTCTCTACAACTCCCTGAACAGAAGTTGTGACAAGATTGGGGTCAGCCTCTGCTCCCGCATAACTAGTGATAGGATGAGAGGGAATGGCCTCAAGTCACACGAGGGGAGGTTCAGGGTGGAAAAAAATATTCCCCAAAAGAGTGATGAGGCACTGGAACAGGCTGTCAGAAGAGGAAGGACGAGTGCCCAGCACCAAGCTTGGCTGCTACCCCTGCCCCAGTCAGCATGGAGATTCCTCCATCTTCTCTGGGCATCCCACAGACAAAGGGGCAGCCCTCAGCCCCACATATGCCTCCAGGCACGTGGAGGTTAGTTAGCTGTCTGTCATCCCACATCTTGTTCCCACCGAGGATCTGAAGGCAAATAATTCACGCAGACTCTTTAAGCAGCATTGGACCAGATGATAAGAGAGGCCATCCCTGTGCAACCCAGGGAAGCACTCAGAGAGGAGGGGAGGGAGGAGAAGAAAATTCAGGCCAAGATCCTGATGGGCCAAGGCACTTGGAAGCAGCCTCTGCATTCCTCTGCTTTCCTCCTTCCTCAGCTGTTTCCCATGCCATGCTGCAGCCTCAGTACAGCATGGACACAACTCTTCCTCTGGCATCAATAGCACTCATTCCTCACTTCCAAAGGCTTCTTGCCCTCTCCACGCTATGAGGATTGCCCTGTTGGTGCCCACTTCTTCTGGTTTTAATTGAACTTCACAGAGCAGGTGAGGGTTATCAAAAAACCAACTCTTCCTCAGAAAACACCTTAATTTGGAAGAAAAGTTAGTCCACAACCTCAAGGCTTTGCATACTTCTTCTGGAAACAGGCTGTTTAAGGGAGCTTTAAATGATCTTTTGATCTTTAAAGAAAAGCACGCGAGAAATATTGCGGAACGAACTCCATGACACAGCAACACAGAGAGGAAATAGACCTTTGGGTGCACCCAGGGAGATTGCTAGAAAGCACCTTCCCAACCTTCCTGGCTGGGGTTGAACAGCAGTTCAGAAATTTATCAGGTGAGCTATAAAACTTATTTACCTTGGAAAATTACATATTAAATCCGTTAAGATGACATAGATATTTGATCTTCAAGGCATTTCATTAATGCCACAATTACATTTCTCCGTAATTTAAGTCTAATCTACACTACAGGAGCTCCAAGTTAAGAATCTCAGCAAACCCAGCACATTTACAATCTGCAGTAGCAAGAACAGTATCATTAGAGCCTACATCTACTGAGCCAGCAAAGCAAGTTTTATCAGCAAGAAACATTTGTACAGAAGTGTAAACAGAAGCTATACCAGGGAACTTTACAGAATTTTTGGTGAAAGCAGACATCTCCAGACAAAACCTCTCTTGGAGAGCTGGGAAATGCCTAGAGAGTTGAGCAGGAGTTGTACTGCACTCTGGGCAGCCCCAGTGCTGAGCTCTGGTTAACTGACAGTTTGCTGCAAGGAGGGGATCAAGACTTAAAAGTCCTAAACACCTTTACATGAATAAAGTGAGTTGCGATCATGTAAAGCAGTTCACAGTCATCCCTAGCAAGCCTGTTGTCTCCAAGCTCAGGATACATGGGAAACTCGAGAGCTGCAGTCCAGGGACACCAACATTTTGGCAGCTGTAACCTGGGTTTGTACTTAGAAGATGCTCAGCCGGAGACACAGCTGACCCCTCCTGACTCTCAGCCGTGCACACAGCCCAGGGAGGCTTCAATGGCCCTGGGGCTGCCTCTTGTCTCTGCGCAGGATTTCAACGGAAGAGTGTGATTTCATGAAGCTTTTCCCACCCCAGGGAACTAATATTTCCTTGAAGCAGGTGAATTTTTTTCACAGAACTTGCAATTGTCTCTATTTTGGAAAGTCCAGCTTGCTAAAAAAAGGCTAAAACCAGGACAAGACCCACGTCACAGAATAGCACAACTGCAAGGAACTTTCTTCTCAAGAAAGCCTCTCTCTAGGGTCCTCAGGTCATCAGAACAAAGTCCCACAACACCAGCTACACCTGGCTGACACTCCCAAGATTGCTCCAACAGATGTATTTTCATTACCCAATTTTTTAGTCATTTCCTTTTACGGGGGAAATAAGCCATAGAGATACCTAAGGAGTGTGTCGGCATTACAGAGCTAACCTGGATGCTCCATACCCTTTGAGCTATTCCAGTATGGTTTTACTGGAAACAGTGCTGCCCTTCACCTTTGGATTTTCCACTGGCTGCAGCCAGGCATCAAATCTGACATAGCAGGGGGAAAACAGAGCAATTAATCTCAGATTAGCCCTATTTTCCCTGCCTTCAAAGACTTCCTCATTGGCCATCTAATGTTTTGAACTCACCTTATTGTAATGGTATTGCCAGATTGCAAAGCTGTTCTCTCCATCTGCTAGCAGAGACAGCAGGACTGTATCCTACCCTGGAGGGGAAGCCACAGATAAGACGCAGCAGGTGGCAGAAGCAATTAACTCCTTGCTTTCAAGGTGAGGAGCACAGACACTGTGGGACCCCTCAACACAGGATGCTTGCATACAAGGGTCTTGCTGTGAGTTAGTCCCAAAAACTGAACTAGCCCCTCTCCCAGGTGTGCTGCAGGGACTAGCATCCCATATATGCTCCATGTGTTGATTCTGGCTTGTAAGTCCGCAGGTGCAGATAGGTTAGTGTTACTGCACAGATCACCAGCTTAGAGTCATAGAATCACAAAAGTTGCGCGTTAGAAGGGCCTCTTATAGGTCTTCTGGTCCAACTCCCTTGCACTGAGCAGGGACACCGACAGCTCAGTCAGGTACTCAGAGATCGGTCCAGCCTGCCCTTGAGTGTCTCCAGGGATTGGGCATCACCACCTCTCTGGGCAACCTGTGCCAGTGCCTCACCACCCTTACTATAAAAAAGTTTTTCCCTATATCCTATCTAAATTTCCCCTCTTTTAGTTTGAAACCATTTCCCGCAGGAAATCTCTGTAGCAGAGAGGGAAGCTGCCTACAGAGCATGGTGTGGAACTCCCAGCTGACTGGTGAAATGAAGCAAGCTGAACCACACACAGCAGCATGGGCTGAGGGGAAACAGAGCATTGCTCTTCCCTGGCTCCTTCCGCCTGCATGGGCCTCATTCAGGGCTGGAAACTAAGGCAAGCTAGGCTGGGTTTCCCCACCAACCTTTCTGGGCTGCCTGCAGCCCCACAGCTTCACAGCATGGTACTGACAGGGAGGACCTGCAGAGCTCTAGGAGCTGGAAGCTCTGCCAAATGGCCTTATCTTTTAAGATGCTTTACTGACCTCCGCGCCTGCAAAATTATTTACCTTCACTACACAACTTAATTCCCTCAGATGAATATGCCATCAAGTTTTTGGCACAGGCACTACTCACCGTGCTTTGAAAGATGCCTGAGAGAAGTGCCAAGTTTCAGAACCAGGTACTTTGATAGCAGCTTATCTACTAAAGAAAATAAATAGCTCTACTGTTTGCCAAGTTGTATTCATTTAGGAAATGCTCCATCACAAAACTATTTTCTGTGTTATTTCTTTAAATTCAGGAGAAAAAAAAAAAAGACAAAAACAAATCAGCTCAAGAAATGTCAAAGACCCACGCATTGCTGTAGGGAGTACATATTTTTCCTCCCTGGCAATGTGAGACACACGGAGAGGCGAGAGTATGACACCTGCTAACTGTTCGCAAGCTGTTAAACATTTCTGTAGGCTCACAGATCCCTGCTGATCAGTGCTTGCATCAAAGCTGCCCTTTACTCACCACCTCCTCATTCAGAAAAGCTCATTCCTATTGCTAACACCCAGTATCTGCTTTTTGCACGTCACGTATGCACGGCACCCATTCCTTGAGTGGTAGGAATGAAACAGGAGCAGCTTTGAGTTGTGTGGGCTCTGCCTCGGCTCTCAATGCAGCCAAGTTCCTGTGAGGTGCAGCTGCGCATCACATAACAAACTTCACAGATGCCTGAAAATAATCTTACAGAGAAATAAGGTCAAGTAGGATTAGGGAGAAAGTTCAGATCCCAGGGCTAGATATAATGGGATGGAATAAAAAAAGTGCAAAGAAGAGCAGCAGCCACTGAGATGACTGGCTAGGGCATGTGGAGACCACGCCTAAAGAATATGTGCTGCCTGCTTCAGCAGCAACTTTGGAGAAAGTAAAGCTCTGTCTCATGCCATACCCACCACAGAAGATTCAAAGAATGGCTTATGGGATAGAAGTTGTTAGCATGGCCAGAAACATAGCTGCTCCCCAGGGCTCTGGCTATGCGAAATCATATTTCATGCAACTGCAAAATTCATGCAAATGTCTCTAACGCTGTGAAAGGAAACTTCAATTCATTGAGATATCCTGGTAAAGATTCAACGTCCTGGATATCTCTGTTGGAAATTAAATGCCATGAGGGTACTGCCCTATGGTCTGAAGATCAGCTGACAAGATTTTAAAAGGAACAAGGGAAAAAAAAAAAAAAAAGAGAGAGAAAAACAAATAAACATAAGCAGAGATAAGAAATGCTACCATCAAACCATGAATGGAAGGAGATAAGAGAGCTACCTCCAAACTCCAGTGTTACCACCCACAGTATTGACCTGAAAACACAGTAGGCAGCACAGTCTGAAAATGTCAAGAGAGCTCACAGAAGCAGATCTGAGATCTGGAAACATGAACTAGAAACAAACCAGAATTCAGCCAGAAAGACAGGAGATCAAAAATTGTAGACGCAGGCACAGTACCTACAGACTGCAGGAAAAAAAGCACACTTGCATACACATGTCCTTTCTATCTGCACTAGCAACAGTGAAAGTGAGCAGTGCAGTAATGGGCACAAGTCCAGCCAAAGGGGAAAAGGACACAGCAGAGTCCTTACCATGCAGGATGAGACACTCTCTATCCACATAGCCATGTTGCTCAACCCTGACTTTCGGACAACACACACGACGCGACTGGTGACGCCATCTAAGCCAGCAGTTTCTATCACGCGGACTTGTGACTTTGCAGGATAAATGAAGTGTTGAAGTCAAGTCAAAAGAGCAATGCTGTGCTGGCCACACACACCCTTGTCCTTCCACACCCAGGGAACGTCCTTCAGGAAGGAGGGTGAATTCAAGAATTTGAGAGGGTGTTCTCAACTCTTTTAGTTTTATATTTGTAGGAAACCACATTCGATTCAGGAAGCTTCTGAGCAGGAGATAAATACAGCCTTGAAGAGCATAGACAGACCACCACATGCACTTGCCCTCGTTAGTTTCTTCTCCTAAGCCATGCTAGAGGCAGGGCAAGGAGCTACAGCATCCCTACAGCCATGTGGCATGTGTGGCCTATGGCTGCTCTCAAAATCTCACGTTTTTCTAAATTCCCTGGCTCAGAAGGGTGGTTATGCTGCCTAAGACAGCACACCTGGAAGAAAGGAGAAGCTCCCACACAGGAAAGCATCTGTGGAAAGACACTGGGCTTAGCCACACTTGCCCAGAGCCCTGCAGCAGATCTGACTGCAAGCCCCAACGTCACTGTTCCACCAACTGTTCCCATAGCTACATGGGAAGATAAATTTAGTTCAAGGAACCTTGTGTTGCTACATTATTTAACAAACAGACACGCTCAAGAGGAAAATGAAGGCAGGGACCCAGTTTAGCTGCTGCGTGGGCTGATTGGGCTGTGGAGTCAAGGCTGTTTCCCAGGCTGAAAAGTTCCAAATCCCAAATCTCACACCATGCAGCCCCAGCAATGTTCCAGTGTGCTCTCCTGGGATACTTCCTACAGCCTTCATCAAGCTTTCCCTGCCAGCCACGTTGGTCCTGTTAGATGAAGGGAAGGCAAGGAGGACCTAGCCACGCTGCCTCACCAAAATGATGGCCCAGAGCACAACTGAAGAAACCAGTGATTTGTTAATAATACTGTACAAAAGGCACGATGGCAGGAGAGAGATGGCTGTAACAACATGTGTATTTTCTCCATTACAAGATGTCATCCACGCGACCCAACTCAGAGTCAATATGTTGGAGCTCTGAGCCGGAGGCAATGAATGAGAGAAGCCAGCTCACATTCATGCGCAGGTTTTTATGTTTCTCCCAAGCACTGTGGTAAGGGAAGAAAGGTAAAGATAGGAGTCAAAGGTGACAGTCTGGATTTGATCCCCCAATCCCATACACAGCTGCCACCCTCCCTGCCAGGAGTACCATGTGCACTGAGTTTCTTGCTGTATTCCATTCTTATCTCCAATACAGACCCAACACTTTGCAAAGAACGTGCCACAGTGTAGGACTGACACAGTACAGACAAAGCACTTTTCGGTGGAGCATCTTTGAAGTCTGATCAAGCAACTTGGATCCAATTGCTGCTTCCACTCCTTCACAACAGCAGAGCCCTCAGTTATAATCCCACTACCTACACAGCAGAATGATGGATGCAAGGGATGCGGTGTCCTATGGAGATGGCAGCCCATGGTTACTCCAGCCCTCTCCCTAGATTTTAAGGACAATAGGAACTGCCAATCAGCCAGTTCACAGTTCTGACCTCTTCATCTCTCCCTCCTCTGGATTCCTGTAAGAATTCTGTGCCTCCCTCCTAGCACATCTCTAAGTGCATCGTTGTATTTTTGAGTCTTTTCCATCAGTTCAGCCTTCTCCTCTGTGGAATTCACCAGCTTTGCTTTCAGCTCCTGCAGCTTAGTTTGGCAGTGAACTATGCAGATTTTTGCTCCAGTAAAAGCCTTCCACCTTCTGAGCTCTGAGCACTGCCAGTTCCTGTTGGTTTTTGAAGAACCTGTTTTCAGGCAATATTTCTCACCTTCGATTTCTTCCACCTGAAATGTAAGGAGGATGCAAGTACAGGAACAGTATATAAATCAGAAAGATAAAATGACTTTTTCCAGGCCTGAAGGAGCAGTGAAAAGTCACACAGATCAAGGAAGAAGCCCACTATGCCCTTTATAGAGATATCATCCCTCCTCCTCATTCCATTTTGACCCACCCTTTCTGAATCCCTCCTAACTAGTAGGGATGCACAGACACATATTTGTTACCTTGCACTGGAGCAAATTCCACTCTGCTAAAATATTTTTCATCGCCACTTTCCTATCCTCCTATCCATTATGTCTTCCTGACACTCAAGGTCAGGCTGAACAGGACTCTGAGGGTGAAACCACCACTATGTTCTCATCCCTCTCCAGTACTGCTGCTTTTATGGTCAACTTGGACTCACTGGCAGAAGAAAAAGGAGGAAGAAGAGGGTGAAAGCAAACAGGAGCACCTCCCATTCACAACACAGCTGACTTTGTATCTCAGTAGCTGCAGCTGTAGCAAACTAACAAGCTCTTGACTGTGGGGATCAGTCCTCCTCCTGGTCAGGTGCTTGCTGCCCAGCACAACGCATTGCCTCTGATGAAAACTTGTGATAGCAGTCTTTTGTACCATGCTATTCCTCACGTTCCCTCTCTTACCTTACAACCAGTGGTGGTAGGTGGATGGTTGGACTAAATGACCTTAGAGGTCTTTTCCAGCCTTTACAATTCTGTGGTGACAGCACAAGGTATGGGGACACGAGGAGGAGAACAGGAAGAAGTAGAAATGGGGGTAATGGGTGTATTGGAAGAGATGAACAAAGATGGATTGCAAAGATATTGGTGGAACTTACTGGAGGTGCTCTGGGGAGCTCGTCTGGAAAAAGCAGTTCAGTATGGCAGAGACATGAGGTCCAGGCGAGAGCTGAGGTGTGAAGAACAGGAGCAGCAGGAGACAACTTTGAGAAATACACTTCTGAGTCAGCTAGTGATGAGCAGAAATATTATCAAACACCTCATCCCTTCTCTGACAGCAACCCAGCAGCCTTAGCACAGCTCCGATGCGAGCCCTGCTTGGGCAACCGGTGTGCAGGGAGAAGGGACGAGTGTGGGACGCAGTGTGGCAGCCCCTCTGGTGTCACCCGGGCAGAGGTGGACTGGCGGTGCCACCGTGTGGGGGAAGCCCGCATTGCTCGGGCTTCTCTGACTGGCCGTGGGGAGGTGGTCAGCTGCCGTCCAGGACTGACCGCGGGGCTGGAGAGCTGCGAGCATCAGTAAAACATCGGCACACTTTTCCTCAGGCTCTAACTTCACACTGCGGGACACCGATGCAGGAGACAACATCAAGGGAAGAATGAATTTTAACAAGTGGAAAAACAGCCCTCAGCATGTCAGCTGCACCTTCAGAAACCAAAACTTTGCCAAGAGGCAAAGTAAGACAACCAAGCCCCTTGGGGCTGAGCAGGATCCACCACAATCATAGAATCATTTGAGTTGGAAGATATCCTAAAAGGTCATCTGGTCCAAATCCCTCGCAATGAACAGGGCTTAATCAGGTGCTTGGAGCTCCATCCGTCCTGACCATGAATGCCTTCAGGGATGGGGCACCCACCACCTCTCTGTGCAACTGTGCCAATGCCTGTGCAACTGCCCAGGGAGTCACTGCCCCTGCAGGTGTTAAAGAAAGATGTGGTACTTAGGGATGTGTTTTAGTGGGCAGTGTTGGTGGTAGGTGCACAGTTGGACCAGATGATCTCAGAAGTCTTTTCCAACCGTAATGATTCTATGATTCTAATAAAGTTAAGGTCCATCAAAGTCACTTTCAGTAGATCACAGGTACATGAATTCATTTCCAGATAAACTTCTCTTTGATAGGGAAACGTGGTATTAGAATTAAAAAGATAAATAACCACTTTTTGTCTAAACATATTTTAATTTGCTTATTTCTTAAAGTCAGAGTTCATGTCTCTGCAAAGTACGAAGTCATAATGTGATTTTCAGTTCAATGCCACTTTATCTGTACTCGGCAGATGTCAGACTCCAAATCCTAAGGATCTGTTATTTCATGCATACTCTGTATGAAAGGACTTAGCATCTTTGTAAGGAAGCAGAAATCCACTACTGCTTACTCACTGCCATTATGGGTTTCACACCCACATTTACGTGGTGGATATAAAAGATTCTCAGAGGTAGTTCAAAGCAGGTGATGCAGAGTTCTTTCTGTAAGAGCTTTGAATGGTAGATTTTTCTTTGCCCTTGACTTACGCTTTCGGACAATAGTTTTTACCTTGTGGGCGCTGATCTCCGAAGTCACCTGTCAATACCTAAGCCCAAAATTGCCATCTTACTTCCATAGAGCTGACATGGAGAGGAGCAGGTGTTGGGAATGAGAATCAACACTCTACAAGAACTCGGTCAATTCGTCTTCTCAGTGATCCGCGACAACGGCAGGGCTGCAGCCTGGACGAGAGGCGCTTGGTGAGGGTCCCACCCTGCCCTGTTAACCTCCGCTCCGCAAGGCGGCGCCCTGCATGGAGGTGGCGCAGCCGCCGCCACTTCCGCCCATATCCGCCTCCCACCGGAAGTGACCGTGCTTTCCCTCAGGAAAGCGGCGATGGTGGTCGCGTGGCACCGCCGCTTTCCGCCGCCCTGGGCATGGCGAGAGTCAACCCAGTGGGACCCTGGAGAGAGGCTTCGGTACCTCACGGCGGTTATTTCCCACCGCGGCAGCACAGCGGGTAACAGGCGCTTTTATCTGTGAGACGAGCAGGGCGGCTGGGCTGTGCGGTGCGCCTCTGTCCAAGGTGCTGCCGTGCCGCGCCGTGCGCCTCGGGGGGACGGCGGCAGGACGGGGTGCCGGGCGGCGCGCTGCCAGCTTCACTCCTCACCGGGCTCCGGTGTCCGTCCTGTGCGAGGCCTGGAGCATAAGAACAAAATTTCGATGGAGCTGTTGCTTGTTTGTCCGTTTAAATAATAAAGTTTGGACGTTGTTTGGTGTTTGTTTGGCTGTGGTCTTCATGTCTGGGAGATAACCCCTGTGCAAAAAGGCTGCGGCAAGGCAGGGGCGTGCAAGCAAGAAAATACGGACTGTGCTCAAAAAGCATATCTGCACACAATTGATCTAGAAAATCTTTGTCTCTTAAACTTTGAAGTTGAATACATAATTTGTGAAGGGAAGAAAAAAATCCGTGCTTACCTCTGAGTGATTTGGAGGCCCTCCATCCAGTCCAGCATGCACACAGCATGTGTGTAATGCCCTCAACTTGACTGTCTCAAAGGCATGTTAAATAGAAATGTTCTAAGTGATCTAGCAAGACAAAGAAAATATTTCACCTCTGAGGGAAAAAAGAGCTTAAGAAGACAAAAGGAATCCTGTTCAGAAGCATGCTAACGTGGAGTTTGTCAAACAAACACTCCCACATTTCAGTGACTGATTAGGAATATGGTGTGTAACTGTTCTGATTCCCCATGAAAGTGAATATCCCCATAGTTTCAAGTTGAAATAAATTGGTGTTGGACTCTTCGAGTGGTGACAACCACTTCAAATTCTGCAGGGGATACCAAACTATACACATTGGGACTACTGCAGATTATTACGTTTACCTGAAATTCTGGAAGTTAATCCAGAAATCACGAAACACAACCACAGTGGAGGTGATCAGGACTGTTCTCTGTCAAGACATTCTTGGGCAGGAATGTTCCTGAAGCACCAGCACATCACTGCTCTCACTCAGTCCTAAGAAAAATAAAAGCTTTTGTGCTTGCTCCAGGTTTGGAGAAAGCTAAAAAATAACAAAATCATTGTTATTTCTGTTGGGGGGGGAGGAGGACAATTTCTTATGAATATGGACATAGGAAATGTCAACTTTGCACTGGAAGGTGGCCATTAGGATGCAAGGTTTGTCTGGGTTCATAAACCTTCCAGTGTGGGGATGTTGTCCAGATGTGTGGCAGACAGCAGCTCTACTCAAAACGGTCCATTATAGAGCAGAAGGTCTTTCCTGTCAGACGTAAATTAAAAAAAAATCTTCTCAAACACAAATCAACTTGTTAGTGTGCCAAATGAGTAACTGCCACGTGCCGCATACAGAGTTTGGAGGCCTCTCGGTTCTTTCCTTAGAGGAAAGATGCTGTCATGCTCTTCCCCTCGCTGCCAAAAGGTTGTGCCATTGCACTGTCTGCGTCCCGGCTCCAAGAACTTCTGCCTTGGCCGTTTGACAAGAGCTTTCCCTGCCCTGGGGATGGGATTCGTGGCGACCCGGGCATCGCTGAGCTATAGCTTGGATTTTTAAGGTTCCCTCCCACCCCTTGGATTCCAAAAGCATGGTGCAAAGCTTGCGGGGTTAGGATCCAGCCCCAGAGCTGGGTCCCAAAGAGCATGGGGCCTCCCTCTGCGCACTGGGAACGCAGACAGAAGGATGCACGTGGGATATGGTTATCGGGGCAGCTGTAGCAAAGTGATGGAAATGGTGATCTAAATGGGTTTTCCATTTTTTTTCTCATGAATGAACGTGTTAGTGAGTTGGTGTCCAACCCTTTGACAACATTGATTGAAGAAGAATTGTTTTGAGCTGTATATAGGTAGGTCACTCCAAAAGTATCCAAAAGTACTTCTCATGTATTTTCATGGAAACTTCAACTGATAAACGGAGCACAAAAACAATATTTGATAGATAAAATTACTAGCTAGAAAGCATTATTTTTCAACATAGTCACCACCATTAGCTAGGTTTTTTTATCAGTAATGAACAAAAGCCTGCATGCCATGCTTGTCCAAACGTGCACCAGTGGAGGTGACCCACTGTACTGTCACAATGCACCATCCACCTACTTACTGTGCTCACGTACACTGGTTGGTCTCCATAAACGTTTACCAGGTGCTGAATGTCCATAGTTACCACTTTTTCCACATCTTTGGTCACATGTCCTTCCACGTCAGACACCATTTGGTCACACTGCCCTCTCCTGCCATCTGTCACACAGCAACATGTAACAGAATACTGGTGGGAAGGTTCAACTTCTACTGCTATCCTACAAACATCTGCCTCTAAAATCATGGGCCAACATCATAAAATAGGTGGCATTATTTTCAGAGTAAGTATATAATATAGCTACTGTATGTAAGTAACAAAATTTATTTTAACTTTTTAAAAATTAAAACATCGTAAAAAAAAGTGAGCAATAAAACCACAAAATTAATGGGATATATGACTTAGTTTTTGTGAAACTGATGCATGAGGTTGCTTCAGTGGCAATGGTTGCAATTCTTAGTGAGTTCTCAAAGTGTTCATCAGAGATTAAATTTTACTCTTCCCATGCAAGGAAGTGCACTCTTCTTGATAATATTTTTTCACAAATATGTGTACTATCAACAAGCAGTAACATAAATAAGGCATGACTGTGAACTGAGGGGTATTTCTCCCTGGTAAGAGAAGGCTTCTGAAAATCTGGTTAAGAGACATGATCAGATTTTTTCAGTTGAATGTCTGATCACAACTCAACACACTCTATTTGAAAATTCACATGTAATGAATTTATGTCAACTGAAACTGGAGTTTCAAACGTAAGTTGATAAATTTTTTTGCAATCTTGAAACGTATTCTCAAATTTCTTTTTCAAAACTGAAAGCAAAGCTGCATATTTTTCACTGTTCACAGAACTATCCTTAGCCAGTGTAACAAAATGACACAATTATTTGGCATAACTTGTGTCAGCACTGCACTGCGCCCTCACCTTGTCCTGGTGTCAGCCCAGACAGTGCCCACTGCACACTGACATGCGGTGGGACAAGGCTGCATCCTTGGAATGTAAATCAGTTCAGGGCATTTGAGGTCTGGGATGCTTTAAAAGCCATATAAAGACTCCTGCCTCTAAGGCACACAGGGCAGTGCTGGAGCTGCAGGCCTGATTACAAAGCAGCTGTAG
The DNA here is from genome assembly GCF_905368555.1 of Meleagris gallopavo. Classification (NCBI taxonomy): domain Eukaryota; kingdom Metazoa; phylum Chordata; class Aves; order Galliformes; family Phasianidae; genus Meleagris; species Meleagris gallopavo. The sequence continues at coordinate 10,845,916 of NC_139412.1, forward strand.
CTATAAGGCACCATATAAGGAGACAACAAGAAAGCAGTTAATGAACTGGAAACTCTCAGAAGCTGTGCTAAAAGCAAAACAGGATAGGAATCTTTTGAAGCCAAAATGTACTGGCTGGGCCAGTACTCCTCTCATGCTGACAAATAGTAGCAATACACCATAGCTGGGACAGCTGAACAGAACTTCTCAGAACTGTCCACAGCTAAGTCTGGAATGTGTATCTTTTTTCCTCCTTTTTTTTCCTCTTTTTTTTTAAAACAAAACAAAACAAAACATTTTGGTTGAATTTTTGCCCCACACTCTGCTGGAGAGCAGACAGAGCTTGCAGTGCCTTACATCCTTTTTTTAGCCTGGCTCCTGTGTGATATCATCTCCAGGATGCTGAAGGGACAGTTTGCTCTCCTTGTCTTGGCTCTGTTCTCGATCTTTTTCTTTCCCCTGCAAAAACATGGGGGTGAGCTTTTGGTGTCCATAATCCCCTTTTGTGGGCCATAATCCCATTTGGTGTGCTGTAATCCCTTTTGGTGGGCCATAATCCCCTTAAGGTAGGTGGCAATCCCCTTTGTGGGCCATAATCTCTTTTGGTGGGCCCTAATCCCCCACGGCACTGAGATCCCTTCCCAAGGTGGGACAGGGCTGCCCCATGACAGCTGCAGGACAGAGAAGGGTTCCCAGATCCCAAAGCCCCCTGGTATCTCCAAAAGGTAGAGCAGGATCTGAGGGCTGGTGTTAGGTGTTGAAGGGTGTAACATGAGGGCACGCAGATGTAATGGCAATGCCGTAGATCTGTGGCTTCCCTCACTCACAGCTCTGTGTTTTGGAAGACAGGAGCGTGTTTGTACCCAAACTGACATGCACGTTTGGCATGAGAGCTCCTCACCACGTGCCCATGGATCAATTACACTACGGCCAGAACAGGCTCATGGTGCCTCCCCCAGGGTAATGACCAAGTCTAAGTCACCCTGCAGAAAGGCAGCTGGGTGCTTTCTGCTGAGCATTGCATGTTCCTCATTAAATAATGAGGATTTCTGAAAGCAATAGCAGGGGAAGGAGACAGGCAGTTACTTGGGTGCTTGTAGTCTGTGTGCTGGCATCCATCTTCTTCTTGTAATCTGGAAATGAAGGAGAGGGCATCAGCTGCTGGATTTCCAACACTGTGTGTGCTTCATGGGGCATAGGAAGGAAATGGGGCTGCAGGGTGCAGTGGGTATGAGAGGCTTTCGCTTGGCAGAACCCCTCAATTTTCAGAAACACAAGATTTCTGCTTCAGATGGAGAGCAAGAAGGCAGCACAGAAATGGACACCCATCTTGCCTGCAAGCCCTGCACCACTAACATGCCACCCTTTGGCTTTATGCTGTGCAATATTTCCTCTGTTCTGGACTCTGAAATGCTCTGCATACTCCTGGAAAGAGTGGGATTCCTCTTTCCACAGAAGCTGCCGCTGGAGTGTGAGAGCTGAGCCCAGGATCTTTGAGACCAAGCAGCTATTTAGGAAATGAACCATTGGGTACTTACAGCAGAGAAAGAACAGCAGCAGCAGGAGAGCTGCCAGGACAGCAAGGATGCAGCTGGCAATCACACTGACAGTCTCTGAGCAGCCACGCTCTGCTAGGGAGATAACAAGAAGTGTCAGTGGTCTCTCTTCCATCCCCTGTAACCACCTCCAGAGCTGGAATGTCCCAGATGCAGGTGGAGAAGAGCATCCTTAGATTTCACACATTTGAGCTCCAGGAGCAAACCTTGCCCTGCTGTTCCCTCCCTGTTCAGCACATGGCTTGCCTTCGCTACAAGGAGTGCAGATCCCCTTCCTGAAGCACCAGCCTGCAAAGCCGCCCATGGAGTCCCACTGCCCAGCCCCACAGACACCCCAGCCCTCCCCCAGGAGGAAGGCAAGCAAGGGCACATGCAGTGAAAACCCAATTAGCCCTTACCGTGGACCTGTTGGAAGTTGTGGAGCAAGAGGCAGGAGAATGACAAGTTGACTGCCACTGTCATGGCTGTACTGCATAGGATGACAGGATGGCCTGGAGAGAGGAGAATTTCTGATGGGTGAGGGCAGTGGTGAAGAGGAGCTGGTACAGGGAGGAGATGGGCATCAGTGGGTAGCAGGGCATGGGCACCGTGCATGGATGTGCCCCACACCAGCATTCATCCCTCCTGTAATGATAACCTCAAGGCTGCTCCTGGGCTCTTATGGGGCTTTTAGCACCAGGGGTTTGTGTCCCCACCAGCAACTCACAGGTCTGGAGTAGGGGCTGGGTGAGTGCTTCTGGTCTGCGCTGAAAGTTCATGGCGATCAGCACCATAGTCAAGATGACTGCAGCAAGGAAGCAAAGCCCATGCAGGATGAAGGCAGCAGAAGGACCTATGGGAAAAAGAATTAAACAAAGAATTGGAATGGGAAAGCTTCTGGTTGAGGCTGAGCAGTGAACCCCAACACTGATTTCTACCAGTCAGCTACCAGGACATCAGACAAGGATGCACAGCTTCAGCGAATCTTACCTTCTTCCTGCATCCAGATGACAGAGGAGACAAACAGGAGAAGACATGAGATGCCCAGCAGCCCTATCATGGGTAGAGTTAGCCATGTCCGTGCTTCTTTTCCTGTTAAAAAAGGCAATCAGATTTGAATTGGAGCTCAGGACCTCACCAATGAGGTGCAGCCTGTGAAGGAAAATAAATGCAAGCACAAATTTTCTTTGTAAAGAATCAAATCCCCAAGGTTTTGAACCCCTGATGACAAAACCTGGTGGACTTCAAAGGGTTTTGATAGGCTTACAAAAGCTTTGCTTGACTTCTGGAGAGACTGAGATTCCAGCCAGGTCTAGGCTGCTCTAAGCTGAACAAAACAGCAATTTCATCTGGTTTGGCACCTTAATACACTTCTGCCCAGTGGCAGTGTGGCAAGCACTGGATTTCTTCTGGAGATCCAGTTTACAAAGAACTCAGATGGCACAAGTATCTCACCACAAGCATTGGGCACATAGAGCTCTCAGGAAAGATTACCCCCAAAACAGGACCTAATTCATAACTCCATTGTTAATACAGGGAGACAGATTAGTCTAGGACAATATTCCCATGTATGGTTGGGCTTCACCTCTGTTCCTCAGTTGATCTCGTTCATACTGGGGATTGTTCTTGTCTTGATGGGTAGAAGAAGATAGAAGAAGACTACAAAGACATGGGTGGTCTTTCTTTTGGCTAGGTCTTATGGTTTGCTTTCTAATAACCAACATATTGATTGTCATTGAAGTGTCCACATTAACCTGTAGGCTTAGGTATGGATGCACAGCATTATGCAGAGTCCTGACCCAAATACCTGTGAGCTTGGTCACAAAAACCAGTGCCACATGGTATTGGGTCAGCTCTCAGCAACTTCATACAGGAAAGCTCTTTGTATCCTGCCTGTTCTGTTTCAGCCCAGGGATGCCCAAGAAATGGCAGAGGAAAGACTAGCATGCTTCATACCATGATACCATGGCATGCATTGTATACATAGCATAAGTAGCATGATTTCTCCCAAAGCCATTTGGATTAACTGCTGCTAGGACTCTATATTTCTGTGCAATATACAGATGCATAAAGAAGTATATGAACTCCATGAACATTGAGCAAGGTTCTTCCTCCAACTACCAAAGTGAGCTAGTAGAGAAAGGCTTTACTGCACCCTCTGTGCTCTCCATGGCATGGAGAGAGGGCTCAGTTTGGGGATTTCAGTGTGGGCACTCACCAAGTCTGTGCTTCCCTGGCTGCAGGAGCCAGATGACAAAGCTGATGGCAGTGATGACAGCGAGAGCCAGTGCAGCCACTGTCATCTTCAGTGCACCATGGAGAGGAGGCGAGAGACCTGCAAAGTGAAGTGAGGGGAACTAACACTGAGGACAACTCCGAAACATGCAGCAAAGCACTGGCCCCCCCACAGGCTGATGCTTACCTGCTATCTTGAAGTTGAAGGTTGCCTCCTTCCAGCTTACGGCATTGCTGACATTGCAGGAGTAGGAGCCACAGTTTGACTTGTCTCCCTTCCTTATCCACAACTCAGTGGAGTTCTGAGTGAGTTGATAATAATTTTGTGGGGTAAGAGAACGTCTATCCTTCTTCCAAGAGACAGCAGCCACGGTTCCATTGGGCAGCAGGCAGGTCAACTTGATGAAAGAACAGTTCAGGGTTGAGCTCTTCAGGAGTTCAGGCTGGGGTACAGGCTCTGAAAACAAGAGTTACATGGCAGCACTCCCTTGGATTGCCTCTGTAAGAGGTATGTTTGACTAATGGTAACAATCAGGCCCCCTGGTCCTTTATGCAGAGGGTTGCCTGTTGGGCAGGCAGCCCTAACCCAATAGAAAAAGGAGACCCTCTTGCCACTACTGGGAAGGTTGACCAATTAGCAGAAAGTGTTCAAAAAGGCTGCTTGTCCTCACTTGATCTATGATAGAAAGCTTCAGCAGCAGCACAAATTACCCACTATGATGCCCATCAATCCCAAGAAGATGACCCCTTTATAATTAGGGGGCTTCCAGAACCACTGAAACCTGCAGGTATATACAACTGCAAGGATAAATACAGGTTATGTCTCAAGGAGAAACAACCCAGGCAGCATTAGAAGGAACTGTAATCCCTAACTGTCAACAGCTGGAATACAAATTATGGACATCGTGGGTGGAGGGTTGCCCAATACTTAATTAACTACACGTGAAAATATGGACAGAATGCAGTAAGGCAGTTGATTTTAATCATTTATATTTTAATGATTATCTTTGTAATATTCAGAAGTTTAGGCTGGGTTTGTAGAGCAAAATGTCAATTTTGTTGTTTTGATGTACTGTATGGGTCACGACTCCCAGAACAATCCGTTATCTCCTTCAAGAATTTGGGGATTAAGAGAATGGTATAAAGAACTCTTTTAGCCAACTGGTTGAGCAAGCAGCAAACATTTTTAACCTCATCAACTGCTGGGTCTGTGGAGGACCCACCCAGCCTTGGGTTTCAACCCTTATTGCCCTCAAGTGGCTGGCAAGTAACTACAGCAGAATTGATTGCAGCACCCAATCGATTTACTGTCTGAATAGGTGGTATCTAGGTTGGGACTAACAGTTGCACTTGGATTTATCGTAAAACGGGTTACAAGATAGGAAAGCACACTAATTATAAATAGGGGTGGTATAATCATTTGGGAACTGAGGATGGGTTTCCTTATTTTTGGTCCTCCATAAACAGCACGCTGTTTTCAAAAACCGGAGGTATGAATTCACCCGCAAGCCCCTGCCGGAGCTTGGAGTTGTAAGTGGTGCAGGGATGAAACTGATACTGGTAAAGGCTGGAACTGTAATGTGGCAGGACCTCTGAACACCACATACTTCCAAGGTAAAGAACATGTAAATAAGCCTGCTGTGGAATGGATATCTGAAAATGAATCAGCAGCACTGAAGGGACACTAGTGGATTTGTGCCCGTTACACTGACGGGCAACTACCTACAAATTCTTCTGGGGTACGTTACGTGGGAACAATTCTCCTAGTATTCTTTTTGCTCCTGGGGACAGGTGGTGATGAATTAGGTGTCAAAGCATATGATGTTCTCAGATGATGACAGTCCATTGACACCTCCACAACAAGTGGTAGCAGCCAAACTTGGACTAAGGACAACTGGCTGCCTCAGTGTATAATCAAACACCACGGGCCAGCTACCCAGAACCCCAACGAATGGGTTAGTGGTGCTCGAGAACCTCTTTGTAACCTGAACTGCATTCTCAGATTACAAACCCTCCTTGAAATTATTACTACTGAAATGACTCATGCCCTGGATCTCCTTGCAGATCAAGCCACACAGATGCGAGCAGCAATATTCCAGCACTGCGTGGTTCTTGACCACTTACCAGCCAAAGAAGGGAGTGTCTACGGCAAACCTGAGTGACTCTAATTCTTGGCTAAAGACTGACAACAATGGTAATGTTGTTAAGCAAATTGCTAAAGGTATACAGCAAATAGCTCATGTCCCCATCCAATTTAGAACAACATAGATTTTGATCTCTTTTCTTTGCTTCCAGAGGGCCCATAGGTAAAACGTGTTCTATTTTTATCTACTTTGTCCTATTGTAGCTCTTATTTCCATTCCTTGTACGAGCCTGTGTTTGATTCAACTTATTCAACACATTTTATCTTCTGGGTATTTTGTAACCTCTTCAACTGATGGAGAAGTCCAACAGATCAGGGCAACATTTGTCACCAAACCCAGGAAATCTTTTGTAGTGATTGTACAGAACATTTCATTCTCTCCCCCTCCCTTCCTTTGCCCATACACTTCCTTTTTTTATTCATCAGGTAGCCAGGAGAATCGGCCCCTGCTTTACATAAAAGTCTTGCTCTTTTCCTATCACCCACCTTCCCTTCCCCATCATCTAATTTGTAATAATAACTACTCTTTCCCTTCCCCATCACTTTAAACTGATAATAAACTGGTCAGACAACATTTGACTTTTCTTGTGTCTCAGTCTTATTCCAGGTATATCAAAGAATCTCCCCCCTTTATCTAGCAGTTGGAGTGAGACTGCCACTCCTCCCTCCTAAAAGCCAGCCCTGGTTGAGGTGCAAGAACTGTGAGCCCCGCAGGGAGAGCAGCACCTTCCCACTTTGCAACTCAGCCTTGGTTCAGCTCAGAGAGGCAGAAGACACTGCAGGTGCAAGGCAATAACTACAAAGTTCAACAACTGCTGCCATCAAGCCACTGTGCCAACTCAAGGATGGCTAGTGCTGACTCTCAGAGGACAGGCATGGCACCCCTGGGTCAGGATAGCAGCCTGAAGGGGGTGCCAGGTAGGATTATGCTAGGAAGTGATGACAGGGACTTTCTGGACACTTTCTTCCAAGAGGAAAGGGCTGCTCACACATAGCAGTGGTGTGGGGAAGCATGGGGCATAAGAGAAGCCATCATGTTTAGCTAAAAAGCAGCCTGGGCTAGTGGAAGTTGTCCCTGCCACGGGCAAGTTTTGGAACTGCGTGGTCTTTAAAGTCCTTCCCAACCCTAGCCATGCTTTGAGTTTACAATTCTAAGGTCAGAAGACATTTTAGGACATTCACCTCCTGCTAATTCAGCTGCTAATGCTGAAACAAGGAGGTATATGTTAAGGAAGAGGGTGCCTGACTCCTGTCCACATCTTTCAAAGCAGTGATAAAACCAGAAAATCCTCCAGTCCAGTCTGTGGACTTGTGATCTCATCTGTCATACAGCAGATCTTTGTCAGAGCAAAACATCCTTTCAACCTATTCTGACTTACTGATTACTTCCAGGATAGTTGTCCTAGCCCTGTCCTGCATCAGGTCAACTGTTGCTTTATAGAGGCCACTGTCTGCCTCCTGCAGCTGCTGCAGGAGAAGCGAGCCATTCGTTTGGTAGAAAACCACTCTGCCTCTGTATGCGGTGTAAATGACTGTAGACTGCAAGCTGGCATAGTACTGCAAGATTAATTTGGGTGTGCTGCCCTCTATGTATTCCCACTCAGTGATGTTCACATTGCTGATCGCCGGTGCATGCATCATGACAGAGGATCCTTCTGCTGCAAGTTTTCTTTCTGTGATTTCCACCCCAAGGCAGGATCTCAGGAAAAGAAACGACACGCCTGGAAACAAGAGAGATGCCAGAGCACGGTGGGTTAGTTTAAAAGAAAAACCAGAGTACAACCTGACTGGCTCACAGACTTGTTGATTTCTTGGCCCCCATTATGCCACATATACCACATCTGATTTACTTCCCCCTTTTTAAGATAAGAACACATCACTTTTGTAGACCTGTTATATAAATGGTTCCTAGCAAGCTCAGACAGTTCTTTGCTTTTGGAAGGAGAATAACAGAGCTCCGTACTCCTTGAGAGTAACATGATGAAAAGTGCAACAATGAGAGCAGAGCAGCAAGATCCTAGGCTGAAATGAGTGAGAATTTGATCAAATGCAACAGCAATGATCACAGAAACAAAGGAAGGAAGCTGCTTACCCTTGGAAGAGCTCAGGTAGGCAGGGATCTCCAACAAGATACCCTCACCTCCACTGCCAACCCTTAAATGAGGTGTGGGAAGGGGTGGATTCTGGCTCCACCCTTTCTGGTCACTCAGGTACATTGCATGCACCTGAGCTCCCCTGGGTTGGCCCTGCCTCCCCACCAGGTGCTCAATCACTGGTTCAAGCTGTGACTCAGCATTTCTTCTATACTGGAGGTTACTGCTCAATGGGACCACACTCAGCACAGCTTCACCCTAAGGCTGTCCCAGCAACAGGACCTAGTGGTACCTAGGCACAATGATACTGCAGCACCTGCTGAGATGCTCATTCCTTGACCAAGACAGAGGTGCAAGGGAACATGAAAATGCTTCAGGACCTGCCCCCCACCTCTCCCAGCTCTGCTGAAGCAGCACAGCTGCCCAGCAGCACCCAGCCCAAAGATATGCACAGTTGAGTTCTTCTCTTGTACTCACAGTATGTGATTGACATGGCCAAGATCTGCAGGTGCCCTTAGGCCTTCATTAGGTCTGAGCTCCTCCTGCAACGATGTGCTCTTGGGGGGGATTCTCTAGGAATAGTGTCCCCACCTGCAAATGACACCATGCAAAGTGGTAATGCTGTTGCCGTCTTGTCTGCACCCCTTCCCATGTACTGTGTGTTTGTAATGCTGCAGCTCTACTTTGTTCCTTCAGTATTCATTTAAAGAGCTGCTGGCCATTATGGTCATGTTCCCTGCATATACCGAAGCACTTTTCCTCAGCTTGAGTACATTCCCTTATCTACTCAGGATGACTTAGCTCTCGAGTGGTTGCAGACACTGCATCTGCCTTATCCACCTTCTTAATGACTTGGAAAACCTAACTTCCACTTCCATCCCAGCCACTTCTCTCCAAATTGAATGCTTCTGGCCTATTTGAGCTTTGTCTCATAATTCTTTTAGCTTTTGCTCTCTGGACTTTCTGTATTTTTAGGAGACTTTCTTTACTCTAGAAACTCCAGTGTGTACAATGCTGATCTGTTTAATGGGAGATCTCAAGCACAATCTGCCTGTGCACAATGCACTTTGCAATGAGGTGCAACCATGCTCATAGCTGCCTTCAGAGCCCAGACACTAGCACTGGCATCTGGACAACAGGGACTGCATTTACTGCTGGGATTTGCTAAGCTCTGGCAGAAGAATGATGATGGAGGAGTTCATATTTCCAATTAAGGGATTTCACCGCCCCGAAATTAAAGTCTCAGACGGGACCAGAAGAGAGTGCAAGGTGATCTGCTTTATGGACATGTTTAGGGACACAGTCTGGCTGGGTGTAAGAAGCTGGACACAATTTTTGGCTCAAAGCTTGTTCAGTGACACCCATCTAAAACATAACCTGCTCAACAAGTTTTTGGGGTTAATGTTACCATGAGCACAGCGGTAAGAGAACTATACACGACTGTTGCTTCTTTTGGGCATTCAAGCTGACTTATGGGGTTGTCTCAGAGGAGAGGACCACCATGCAGTCAGTGCCCACACCTAGCTGCCCACCGTGCCACAATCGGATGATCAACTGCCAATTACCCAACAGGAAGGGCATGTACTATGGACATGCACTTTTACTGCCTTAATCTTCCTCCAGGTATATATATGTCGAACCTCCCCCTCCAACAATTGAATTGAGACAGTGGGAAAAGAAGCTCTGATGCACAGATGAGGCCCTGTGCTGAAAGCTGAGTCCACTTCAGATAGTCATTACCTCCTGGCAACATCCATTTGTCTTCCATGGGCCTCACCGTAGCTCAGAGGAGCATCTGAAGGAAAGGAAGAAAAAAAACCATTTCAATTATGGAGCTGCCCTGGACCACTCTGAGCCCATTCCCAACTCAACATCCTAACCCCAAAAGTAGCCAAAACCCAAGGAGAGAAGGATATAGGCAGGGCACATCATGTTCAAGCCTGCGATGGAGACCTCCAGTCCTGCTGTCCTCACCACCCAAGGGGCTGATGGCTGCTCTGTGGCTTCTGCCCTGATCAAAGGACTTCAGGAAATGAGCTTTTAGAAGAAATCACATGAACTTCTGTGCACTGCATTATCTGAGGCAGAGCGGTTGCTGCAGGCCACAGAGCCCTGGTGGCAAGGCTTGTATGTGAATGCACACATTCGGGGCTGCTGGTGGAGCTTCATGGGCTCAAAGAATATCCTCTGCGAGTTCTTTGAAGTGGAGAAAAAGTGGGAAATGAGGTCTGCTTTCCCTCTGCAAAATGCCTGTGACCTTGGAGGACATTATGGGACAAAGGGCTGTGGGATTGCCAATGCAAAAATCTGCCACTTTCCAGCCTTTTCTGTGGCATTCCTCGTGACGTCTGAGGTTTAGGCAAGAAACAGTTGAGGCTTTTAAGAGGGAAACAAGAAAAATATTCTTTACTGGTATGTACAGCTATTTGAAGGATGTGGGAGCAAAGGTTGTGGAGGAGGCACTATTTAGAGATGAAGAGTTTCCATTTTCCAGCTGGCACACCCTGTTTCCCAATGTGGGCATCTGGGTTCTGGAGTCCATCCCAGCTCTCCCTGTGCACACAGGGAGGGGCTGAGGTCCCCAGTAAAGAACAAGGCAAGTTTGCAAGAAAGGCTCCTCTGGAGGAAGAATGGTGGTTTGGAGGACCTTCCTTTTTTGGCTCAGGACTAGGAACAGAAATGTCCTCCAGCTCAGATGAATTGCACAAAACTGCAGCACTCAGAAAAGAAATGAAATGTTCTAGGCCACAGTCAGCAATGTCCAGGCACCCAGACAGTATTGCTTCAAGTTTGCAAAGAGGCATGCAATGCAGTTCCTCTGCAAATTGCTGCTGCAATTTATAAAACAGATCCCTCGTCTATCTTCTCCGGTTGCGATAGGGAGAAATAAATAAGGTCCCCCGGGGAAAGGAATTCATGTCAACATCAGCTCGTTATCTCAGTCTCTGAAGAGTTCTGTTGTCTGTGAGGAAGTCTGTGCCAGGAACTGAAAATCACCTCCTCCCATGAATGTTTGCTACAGTGTGGGATTGACAGCAAATGCTAAAACTTTCCACAGGGGCAGAGGTTGGAAGAAGTTTTAGCTGAACATGGAGAGGGAGGACAGGCCCACAAAGAGAGCCTTCTGCTAAAGGCAGTGAGGCTCCCCAGATAGCAGCTGTCTGCTGCTGCTCTTGCATGTGGGCATAGGTTATACTGGGAGCTGGAGCATGGGCAGGATCAAAGAATATAAAGCCCTGGGAGCATAAGTGGAAAACACTGGTGTGCAAGTTATTTTCTCCATTTTGCCTGTTGGAGCAGTAGTCAACGTGGATTTACCAAGGGGAAATCCTGCTTGACGAATATGATAGCCTTCTGTGATGTTGTGACTGGGTGGGTAGGTGAAAGGAGATCAGTGGATGTTGTCTACCTTGACTTCAGCAAAGCTTTTGTTTCCTACAACATCCTTGCAGGTAAGCTGAGGAAGCGTGGGATAGATGGGCAGACAAGAAGGTGGACTGAGAACTGGCTGACTGGCAGAGCTCTGTGCTGTGATCAGCAGTGCAGAGTTTAGCCTTTAACTACTGGGAGTTCCCCAGGGGTTGGTACTGGGTCTGGTCTTGCTCAACATCTTTATCAATGAACTGGATGAAGGAGTGTATCCTTAGCTGGTTTGCTGAAGATACAAAGCCAGGAAGAGTGGCTGGCACACCAGAAGGCTGTGCTGCCATTCAGTGAAACCCGGACAGGCTGAGAACTGGGTGAAGAGGAACCTGATGAGGTTCAGTGAGGTCAAGAACTGAGTCCTACACCTGGGGAGGAATAACTGAATAGATCAGTACCAGTTCTGGGCTGACCTGCTGGAAAGGAGCTCTGCAGAGAAGAACCTGGGTGTCCTTGTAGCCAACAGCATCGCCATGAGCCAGCAGTGTGCTCTTGTGGCCAAGGAGGCCAATGATAATGCAATGCATTAACGTGAGTGTGGCCAGCAGGACAAGGGCAGTGATCCTCCCTCTCTGCTCTGCCCTGGTAAGGCCACATCTGGAGCACTGTGTTCAGTTCTGGGCTCCTCAGTTCAAGACAGACAGGGAACTTCTATATCCACTGAGGACCACAAAGATGATGGGAGTCCTGGAGCATCTCCTTTGAGTAAAGGATGTGGGGCTGTTCAGCATGAAGAAGAGAAGACTGAGAGGGGATCTTATCGAAGCTTAGAAATATCTAAAGGGCGGTGCTGTAGTTTAGCCCAGAAGAATAGAAAGAAAAAGAAAAAAAAAAAGTAAAACTCGTGGGTTGAAATAAAAATATCTATGCCAAGAAAGAAAAGATTGTAATGATATTTATATATATAGATATATAGATACACACGGCAACTGCTCCCCATCCGATAACCAATGCCTACCTGCTCCCACACAGCAGCTGCTCAGTCGCCATTTTTCACATTTTTTTTCACAATGTCATGTATTACGGAATGCCCCTGTGGTCAAGTTGAGGTCAGCTGGTCCTGTCCCCTGCCAGCTCCCTTCCCCTCCCTTCCCCTCCCAGCTCCCTTCCCCCCCTTCCCCTCCCAGCTCCCTTCCCCCCCTTCCCCTCCCAGCTCCCTGCCTCCCCCTAACCCCTCCCAGCTTCCTGCCTCGCCAGCCCGCACAGTGCCAGAAACTGAAGGATGAAAAGGTCTTTAGCTGTGTGCAGCACTGCTCCACAGCGATAAAAACAACAGCCTGTTTTCAACATTGTTTTTATCCTAAAACTGAAACAGCAGTATAGCAGACACTATGAACGAAATCAACTCTGTCCCAGTGAAACCAGACTGGCATTTCCCTGTTGAGTGAGGGAAACAGGTTCTTCAGTACACACCAGTGGTGCGTAACAAGAGGGCACCAAATGGCACTAACTGGAACTTGAATATGAGAAAAAAAAATTTAAAATGGGAGTGGCAGAACATTGGGACAGGCTGCTCAGAGAGGTGGTGGAGTCTCCTCTGGAGATCTTCACTACCACCCCGGATACTTTCCTGTGTAATCTATAGGGAACCTGCTTTAGCAGGGGGTTTGGACTTGGTGGTCTCCAAAGGTTCCTTTCCAATTTTATGATCCTTATATGGGGCAGTATCAGCAGCCACTCAAAAAACAGGAACAGCACGAGGCGAGGGGACTTCCTTCTATGGGTCAAGAAAAGGAATGGAAAACAGCTTATGCAGTTAGCATGCAGCCCTCAAAAATGAAACCAAGCTTCTGCTCAGTGATATGGGCTGCTATCAGAGCGTGGGTGGGGAGGATAACTGCAGATCAGCGTTGGGATGGGCACTCAGTAATTATCTGCCCCCATCAGGACACACAGCATGTTATGCATCGTGTGCTGTAAAAGCAGAGAAGCAGAAGGGTTCATGTACCAAATACTTGCTAAAAGAGAAAAGGAGCAGCTGAAGCACTGCTCTGGACAGACTTCTCTTACCATGTAACAATATGCAGACTTGTTGCATCATAACAGGCAAACTTAATTAAGGAGGGGACATCTCACAAACGATGCCTGTGCCCAAGGAGGGCAGGGAGGGAGTGAGACCCACAGAATTCCCTCTGACCCATTAACACATGATTCCAAATCTCAAGCTGCGCTTACGCAGCAGTAAAGCCTTGATCACATTTTAGAGAAGGCCTGCTAACCACAAGAGTCCTCTGTCTCATTTGCAGCAGCTGGGGGAAGCACACAGGAGGCAGAAGAGTGGCGTTCACGTGTGCACCCACCACCAGAGCAATGGCCCTAACTAAGTGGTATCACTGGATCCAAGAGTAGTGATATCTCTCTACCTTTATGTTTCTCTTTTCAAGTCATACCATATCATCATGGCTCACCACCAGTAAAGAATAGATAGATCAAAGTATTGTAGCGGGATATAAGTAAATATTTAACAGACTGTTTGTTGCCGTTACAACTGAATTTACCTGAGGAGATCTTAGACCTTACCATGCCCATATCTTTGTATGTTTCCCAGGGTAGCTCAGAATCAGGTTGTGATGCATATCACACTGAAGCACTGCGTACACACTGCCCCTGAGCTTACTGACAACAGATCTTCAACGGGAATAAATGCTCTCAGAGGCACATAGAACCAGCATATATGATTGAGTACAGAGATGGATGGAGCTGATGTACAGCTGGCAAATATTTCTTCTTGTTGACAGCCTTCCTGTTTTGTAGCAGTGTGCTGCAAAAGCTATTATCTGTGGACTTCCATAACGGAAGAAACACAAACCATTATATTCAGAAGTTTAAATACATTAGCAATCAGGAAGTCCAGCTGTGAGAAACTTCTCCCTCAGTCAGTTCTGCCTTACCGAACAAAAGAACAGTCAAAACCATGAAACAGTGAAAAAAAAAAAAGAAAGAAAAACCGCTTGCTGGCAGTTACACGGTAGGAAAAAAAACAAGTTTCACCCTCTGCAAGCAGCAGGACAGCTGGGGGCTCAGATTTTTGCATTCTTCATTTTGTGCTCTAACAGAAGCGAGAGTAACTAAAAAAGGGGGGGAGGGAAATGAACCATCTAAAAACGAATTTCGTGCAAAAAATTGCAGCCCTACGCCCAGCAATTAGCACCTCTGTTTTAGGGAGCCTCACAGCTAGTACTGGAGGTATGGGAGATGCCAAGCAACGATCAGGGGTTGGGTGCAGGCAGCTAAAGCTGGGGGAGCGCTGGGCAGGCAGCGAGAGGTTGTTTGTCAGCTCTAAAACACTACAGAAGTGCTATAGATTTGCTGTTTACAGGGCTGGACGAGCTAGAGGTGCAGAACCAGGTACCCTACAGGGGAGAATGGGAGCACCGTTTGGGAAGCAGTACAGGGTCCCCCGTCCCCATAGCTCCAGTCCCACGGCTCCATCCCCTTCATTCCATCCCTACCCCTTTTGCTCTGCCCCTGTTCCCCCATTTCCTATCCATCCACCCCTCCCCACCACCACCCAGCCAGCCCAGGCCACGCACGCACTCACCTCCTCTTCCAGCTCCCCCAAAAGGCCCCTGCTCTCACTGTGAGAGGCACTGGCTGTGGTGGGCGGTGCTTTCTGGCAGCCCAGGCCGTTTTCTGACACAATCATAGCAGAACGCTTTTATTTTTTTTGTCCCTCTGTTCCACACATTAGAAAGTGGCTCGCTACGGCCTAACAAGAAATTAACAAGAAATTGAAATTGACTCACTTTTATCTGCTTTTCCCCAATTTGGAGGAAGAAATCTCAGTGATGAAGCTGATGGTGAAAAATGGGGAAGTAGGTGGGCACTCAACCACCCTAGATATCACTGAGCATGCCCAGAGGGATATTAGCATATATTAATGAGTCTTTGAAAAAGAATGAATATACATATATATATGCCAGCATACTGCATATGTGTATCTTAACTGTGTAAACGTAGAACCTGAGCTCTGACAGAGCACGGCTGTGCTTGTCCAGTCACCTGGTACGTATCGTGAGGAATAAAGGAATGCCACTTTCTAACACCACATTGGAGTTAAAGAGTTTTCTTCCTGGATTTTGGATGACAGCCTCTCCAGAGGATAAGACACTCCCAGTGGAAGAAACTGATGCAAAGAGACTTAGCAGCAAAAGTTTTATTACTGTTAAGCAGGTATTCTCATGGGCAGCACGGGGGTAATGAGAGGTAATCCTCCTATCATGCATACCTTACACAAAAGATCTTCTGTTTATATCATAACTTCTGTTGTCTAAGCAGAAGTTTTCCCAGCAGTATGTTACATATTCAGTGATCCATTCCAAGCAGGACCCCTATTTTCTTGGTAGCCAGACTCAGCAGAACTTCCGTATCTCCTTGGTTCAGAGACACAGCTCTTTCTGTTACCTAAACAGATTGCAGGGCAGGGGTATCCATCAACAAACATTAGCAAGTTTAACTATGTTATTATAACTTGTATCACGTTAAAACAGAACAGTCTTATGACGTGCCTCCCCATTCACAGTGCAACATCACCGTTATCACCCATAACATGTAAAGGCTACCATGGTGTCGCAGGCAAGCATTACTTGTATTATACAACAATTCATCAGCTATACTTGTAAGGATATATTAACAGAATATTTTGTGCTATTCTTCAAATCAATACTGGCAAGAGGTCCCTTCTAGGTCGCTGCTAGAGATTCTGACAGTTGCTATGCCCTGCTTCCTTCTGTCCTTCTACTTGTCAACGTTGCATCAGACAGGCAACCAGCAGAGCAGCTTAGTTGTGGGCAGCAGCACTGCATCCTGCTGGCAGTGTGTCCCAGGGCTCAGCATCACTGGGGCACTCTGTGCTGGGACAAGCATCTCCCTCCATGGTCTGATCATTGCATCCCACAGCCTACCTCAGCCTGCTAGAATAAATAAGTTGTTTTTTTTTTTTTTTTTTTAAGCTTAATGGTATTGCAGAGAAACCAAGACTGCTAACAAAACTAAGCAAAGACAAAAAGTCAATAGATAATTTCATGTACCCACAGTATCAGGGCAACAGGAAAGTGAGACAGAAGGTGGGCAAATAGACAAACATGGCCTATGCCCCTCAGAGGAGGTACTGCCATCTGTAACCAGTCAGAGTTTGCTGTTGCAGGGAGATTACTTCCCTTACAAGGGGCAGCAAAATCCCATCATGGGTTTGATTCATGTTTGCTGCTCCTTGGGCCAGCGCTGAGGATCCCACATACAGAACTGCGAGCACTCAGCTACTGCTGCTTGGGGAGAACTGAAGGAGAGGATTTTAAAAGCTGCAGAAAGGAATGAATTCTTAACCCTCACCCCTGAAACAGATGCAGTCTGGTCCATCAGAGAATGCTCTCCCCACACTGCAGTGGAGGCAGAAATCCTCTGTGCAAGCAACACTCATATCTTGGCCTCCACACCACACTCCAAAACACCCCATGTTTTCCTTCCTGTGCAGAAAAACTCGGCAGAAAACAGAGGAGCCATTGTCAACAGCCAGTGATAAGCACAGTGCACCTACGGAGTGATTTGCATTTAAGCAAATAGTTTTAAAGCACATGAAGGTCTCCACAGGCATGGATGCTGCCATTTGCACAGGTCTTCAGGAGGTGCACAGGGAGCACACATACAAATCACCCTGATGTCTTCTGCACGTAGAGAGGAAGCATCAAGCACGGCCCTGTGTGGCAGCAGGAAAAAGTTGGGGTGGGCATGGCTGGTTACCTACACACACTCAGAAACATACACAGCCTCATTAATGCCATAAACTATCAGGGGACATGCTTGTAACTAGTTTTAAAGGCTAGACTCTAACTCTGAGTCTGGTTTTAAAGTGGAAAATAAATGGGAAAACGTGCATTAGAAATCCCTAGTGCTGTGTTAAAGAAAGAGACAGAAATGATTAATTTCATTGCTTTATATCACCAATATCACAGGCTCAGACCTATGAAACTGAGATCCATTAACATGTTGAGCCAGCCACACAGGAAACATCCCCAGTGTCTAGCAGGTTAAATCAGGATCCTTGCTGATGGGCAGGGACATCTCAAAGGACCTGGAGAGAAGAAATGTCTCACAGTGAGGTGCTGTGTAATAGAAGTTGTGAGTGTTCCATCATTGAAGGTGCTTAAAGTTAGGTTGGATGTGGCTTTGAGCAACCTGATCTGTTAATAGATGTGTTGGACCAAATGATCCTCAAGGTCCTTCCCAACCCAAACCATTCTGTGATTCTATGTGCTGACCATCAGAGGAGCCACAAGTCCAGCCTTGCCCCACTCCTGAGGCCCCAAACCTTGCACATCTCCAAACCCAACAAGACAGCTGTGACACTCCTTCCTCCAGCTCAGGGTGGTTTTAGCTGGGGCACAAAGAAGCTGACTAAGGCTGTGCATTGGATTTGCACTGGATGTGGACCCCACCAGAGCATCCCATCACAGACCCAGGGTGAAATCAGGGATAGAGAGGTGAGAGCTGGTCTACACCTTTCTTGGGGTCTAAACTTTGGAACAAAGCGTGTGTTGGTTTCCATATCCCACTCTTTTCACTCCAAGATTATATTTATGAATTTACATGGGAAAAGGGAACGAAGGCTGTACCTTTCCTTGTCTGCACAATTGGAGTCATGTTCCTGCAGCCACCCCTGTGTTGTATGATCTGTGAAAAAAACACATTTATCATTGAAAGCAACCTGAGAGGAACAGCATGGGACACTGAATTCAGGAGATGGCATCTGGGGCTGGGTTAGGGAAGGGATATTGTCACCAGAAAGGTTAGGAGGACTTCTCAGAATGAGAAAAACAACTTTTTAATAATTCACATTGGGCTCAGGGAAACAAGAGGGGCACTTACAGCAGAGGAAGATGGCAAGGATTGGCAGGGCCAACACTGCTGCTGTGCTGACCGCAAGGGTGGTGACGTCCATGAACGCCGCACAGCCTTCTTCTGTGGTCAGATAAGAAAAAAGCAGCAGAAAACTCAGTCAGAAGGGTCAGACAAGAAAAAAGCAGTTGGCCACTATGTAAACATGCTTAAATACACTTAGGGAAAAAAAAAAAAAAAAAAGCAAATATCTGGAAAAAAAACAACAACAACAACAACTTGATGGATTTTTTGGAGTAGTCCCAGCTCTGAATGGTAGAGCAGAAGGGCTATGGCAGACAACTTTCTCACCATGGCGTTGGTGGATGTTCTTCATCTGGAAGCTGCTCGTCAGCACCACCAAGAGCACTCCTCCTGGAGCAGCATAGCCCATCGTGCGCTGTGCTGGCCATGGGAAGGACAAGAAAGAAGTGTCAGTGTGTGCTTCCACAGGTGGACAGGGGCTGCCAGCATGACTTGTTACATGAGTGATAAGATCTGTGGCAAAATAAATCCCCTTATCATTCGGTTTTATCTCCATTCTTGCCTTTCTTGAACAGCTCACCTGCTGTGCTTTTGAGCTGGATGAGCTTCGTAGGCTGGAATGTCACTGTGGAGGCCACGAAGAAGGTGATCACAGTCACATACAAAAGGAAAATCTCTGGCAGTATGACAGCAATGGATGGGCCTGGAAGAGAACAGCACAGAGCTGAGCACCACTCTTTCCATTTGCCTACCATTTTAAGTGCCCTTCTGCAGTTACGCACTGGGAAAAAGCTTTGTGAAAAAGAACCACCATCATATTGGTAGTATAAGTGAGTGTCTAATCCATATGGTGGTTTCTCAGCTTGCCAAGGACAACATGTTGAGCCCGAGGGGTCCATTTCCTCTATAAAGGGCCCTTCTCCTCTCCAGCCAACACTCAGATGGATTTTCATCTCCCATGAGGTCCCCACTCCAATGATTACTCTTTCATGCTGTACCCTTTGTGAGGGAAAGGATTGGGATCTGCACTGCAATACTCCCAAAAATGCCTCTTACCTTCTTCTCTCATCCAGAGGAGCCCAGCAGTGCCAGCCAGGATGGAGGAGATGCACACCAGCCCACAGGTGTAGGCACTGAGCCACCTCCACAGCTCTCCCCCTAGACATCAGAGCAGAGTGGGGTGACATCTATGTCCCCCCCAGGCTGCCCCACACCAGTCCCCAGCCCTCCTTTTGGGTGGGATGCATCAGTGGGATGTCCCTGTCCAGGGTACGGTAGGGTTGACCTACTTAAAAGAAGAGATAGCTATAAAGGGCTCTGCAACCATGGCACAGAGTATATAAAATACTTTATTAAAATGGAGTCTTGGAATGAAAATGCTCAGAGATGCTACAATTTTCTATTAATGTGTCTCTCAGTCACTTCAACGCTCTGAGCAAAATTATGTAAGGATATGCTAGGGTTCAACCTGACCTGAAAACATAACAAAATTAGTTTTCTTATTAAAACAACCAAGGAGAGTTTACTCTTAAGATAAGCCTCCAGATGAGAAGGGGAGATGTTTAGTCATCAGGAAGGGGGCATGAGTTGGTTACCATCTCTTCCCACAGCATTGCTGCTCACTCAACACCACTGGAAGACAAAACTGGGTGTTCAGCCCAGTGCAGACTCACTTATTCTTAGCTTTTCAGACTGGCAGACAGGAAAAATTATGCCCCATCCTGAGACAGCAGCAAAAACCAGAGCAACCACTGAAATCCTCAGCACATCCTGCAAGGGAGGAGAGAGACCTGGGAAAAAAAGAGCAAAACAATCCATGAAGCTGGGAGCGATGTCACAGTAGGATCAGCATGGAGGGCTCTAGTGGGCCATGGAGTTCTACCATGGCTAGGTTGGATTTCTCAGTTTACCAGCTGGTGGATTTATTTCTGCTGGAGGCTCTGGTCCATGAAACACCCAGTTGGGAGTGTGCCCAACACTCTGACCATATCCTGCCCACCACTGCTTTAGCAGTTGAGATGTTTACCTGGGCTTAGGGACATTCTCTAAGAAGGAATGGCCAAATTCTACTGCTTATTGCACCAAGCTCTGTGGCTTGGCGCTGGCTAGAGGTGGGATGAAAGACTGCAAATTGCTTCCTATCATCCTACAATAGCGAGCTCTGGTTGACAGCACATGGACATCCTGGGTGGCAAGACCTTGGGAGGTGGAGGAAGAAGAATGAAATGAAGTAACAAGTAACCAAGGGATACTGGGGACAGGTGGAGCAAAGGAAGATGTTGAGTTCTGGAGAGCAGCCCCATGCCCTCAGGGCAGCCCATGGGAAGCTCATTTTTAGCCACTATTTTAGTGATCACCTGCAACAGTGACATTCAGGGAGGTCTCCTGCCAACTTATCCCATTGCTGGCATTGCAGGAGTAGGAGCCACAGTCCGATTTCTTTACCATCCTCAGGTGCAAAACACTAAGGCTTCCAGAGAGGTGGTAACTTCTGTCCGGGGGAAGCATCTGCCCATCCTTCTTCCAGGTGAAGATGTCTGCCCTGCCCTCTGCTACCTCACACAGTACCTCACCGCTCGCCCTGGCCACCAGGCCACTGCTCCAGAGCTGAGGGTGAGACACGGGTTCTGGAAAGGAAACAGAAACACCAGCACTTCTCTCAGACCTGAACAGGACCATCCACAGTGGGGATCAGGGTGGTAATGTTCATTAAAGCATCCTTTAATCCGCAAGGATGTGATTGCAGGTGACTTTTGCTAGAAAGTCTTGCACTGCACAAGGGTGCTGGGCTTTCTGGCATTTATTTAGTACTCCTAGTTACGTCATTTTATTTTTTTTTTAAATCATATTTGGGTTAACACAGCACATCTAATGCACAAGGGGGAAAAAAAAAAAAGAGGGAAACAAAAGCAAATTTCTCTGCGTCAGAGAAGTTGCAGTAAGATCATGGTAGCAACATTACTAGAAAGAAAATAATCAGAGCAAATTAAGGGAATTGGCAAGAGCAACATCAAGAAGGGACTCGTGCGTTATTAAAGCATGCTCTTATCTCAGCAACAGCACTTTGCGTGGAAGTAGCAAAGAGCCACGGGCAGCATGGTGTGTGAGGGACAATTTTGGTGGCTTCTCCATGAAGATCACCCTGCTGGGCTTCACTCCATTAGTGATGCCAGCTTCCCTTGGAAGTGATGCAGCATGGGTGACACCAGCCACAACCCTGCCAGCCTCTCCATCTCTTCTCTGAGAGCAGAAAAGAAGGGATGGAAGAGACCTTCCAGTATAGGGTTGAGCCCTTTGTCATATCCAGATGCTGAAGCAGCATCACCAGATCTGGTAGTCTCCCAGAGTTCTGGGAAGGTCTCTACCCACAGCTGGTCCAAGCTCCCCATCACTGGCCTGTCAGGCTTGGCCCAAATCTCTTCCCCATACCCTTTTGCTAGGCTGATAATCCATATATGTTCAAAAATATTGCCTGCATCCATCACCCCACTCCTCTCTCTCATAGCCACCACTTACTGAGGACATCCAGCAATATTGACAAGCTCTCCTTTTCTGCCTGGTTGACAGTCACTCTGTAGATGCCACTGTCGCTTTCCTGTAGGTCGTCCAGGAGGAGAGATCCATTGGATGCATGCAGATGGGCTCGTGCAATGTATGGCGTGTGGATGGTCAGGTTGTGCCTCTCATACTGCAGGATGGTGTGGGAAGCAGTGCCATTGAGGTGCTCCCATTGTATGGAGTGGATGAGCGTGACGTTAAGCGGCCCCGCAAGCAGCACTGAGGAACCCACCATGGCCACTCTTCTCTGCAGGGCTCTCTCCACTTCTGCAGCCTGTTTCAAAGGCACCAGCATCCCTGGATGATAGAAGATGATGAAAAGAAGACAAACCAGGGAAATGGAGCAAGTCTTGGGAATGGTACTCACTGTGCCAAGGACACTGGTAGAATCTGGACAGCTTGGTCTTCATGTCTTATAACCCATCTCCATCAGGCAGTGTGATATCCCATCTGGAGCTTATATTGGATGGTCTGAGCATCTGCCTGCAGGGCTGAGGCCTTTTCTACACAAGATCTGTGCTTTCCCTACCAGTCTGTGCCCAGAAGGCACTTTCCAAGCATCTCACTCACAGTTCCTGATTTAATTCGGAGCTGAAAGCATTTATATGCTCCCACCCAAGAGGGATAGAGCTGCTTCCCCAAAATGCATGTCAATTGGGTTTTTCATGAGGCTCTGAGGACTTCAAGGGATCACAGCTCCCTGACCAAGTGGAATAGAGAGTTTTCAGGGAAAGCCAGGCAAAAATAACTGCTAAAATCTTGGCTTGTAAAATGGAGTCCTTACAAGCAAACAAATGAAGATGAGTTTAATTAGTCTAGAGGAAGAGGAAATGAGAGGAATGGTATTTGTTTACCTAGAAATGATAACAGTCATGAAAGAAAGGTTATTTTTTAGCCAGGCACAAACCCAATGAATTGCAGCTAGCACTACAAGCATAACAAACACACCCACGCCTCTGCTGATGGGAACTCCAAGGTTTCTGTTTGAGGCACTCTTCCCCTAACAGGACAGCCAGGCTAACCCTGAGCATCCTGCTGGAGGTGGGCTGAGGTGAGGAGCAGCAGCAGAGACCCAGCAGGCAGTGAAGGCTGTGCTTCTTCCTCTTCCTCTACCATGTCTCAGTTCCAGCGAAAGCTGTTGCTATACATTCACACTGCAAACCCTCTTGAAAACCATCCTTCCTGAGCAAACTTGTTATTTCCCTTCACAATTTTGCAACACAGGATAGAAGTCAGCCATAACAAGGCAAACAAAACAGGCACAGCCGATGTTTTATCCAGTTCTCGTACTGGTAACCTATAGAAACAGCCATGGGGCTTCATTGCTGTGCCTCCACCACATAAGATATGTGTGCAAGGAGGATAAATGAGTTTTTAACAGAAAATCCCTTTGTTACAGAAGAACACTCTTCACACAACATCATCAACATGAAATAAGAGAAAATACTCCATTATAAACTTCTTTTTACAACTGCAATAGCCTAAGCTCATTGTGTAGGTGCTCAGCATCCACAAACACTACGACATCTGGACAACTGTGTCTTTTTCCCACTTTAAACGCTCAGCCTGAAAACCTTTGTCTATTTGCTCCTCAAGCCAGCCAGTACATACATTAAGACCAGCAAGATTATTCCTATGACTGCAATAAACGTTGTGTTGTCACCTATATTGATCTCTGTATGAACCTACCTGCAGAAAGCTTTTAGCCTCAGTGCCATTCTCCTGAGCTGCATCTATCTCCTCTGCCTTTGAGTGACAAAGCAGACATACTCCTTCCTAGCAGGGTGAGTATTTAGCCCCACTTTAAAAAAAAAAAAACAAAAACAAAAAACAAACAAAAAAAAAGCCTGGCCCTTTATAGGCCAGCGATCCCCATGCATAACTGCCCAACTGCTTACACCTGTAAGGTGTAAGATTCAGGTGAGGATTCAGACTCGAGCCCACTGGGTGGCATCAAACCCCCATTTACCTGCCAGAAGCATCCCCAGCAGCTCCACGGGGTGGTGCAGCAGCATCCGTCGAGCAGAAAAGATTCAAAATTGCTGTATTTAAAAAATACTAATTCCAAGTTAGGTTACTGCTTGCGAGGAGCTGTGTGGCTCTGCTCCGGAGGGCAGTGCTGAGGCTGCGCTGGCTCTAGGCTCACGTCTCCCCGCTGGCCGCCCCTCTCTGCCCTTTGCTGCAGCTTCTCCTCCTTCCTGGGAGGTTTCTGCCGGCAGCAGCCGCTCCCTCCCCGCCGTTGTGATGTCCATCCCGATCCCGTTCCCGCAGGGAGCAGGGCGCCTTGTCCTAAGGAGCCAGGCTGTGCTCCTGCAAGAAATGCAACAATTGGTGGCCAGGGGAAGAACCCACTCCAGGAGGAGTTCCTATTTCCATTTGGAAAGTAGTATAAATTCCAGCTGAGGTCAGAAGATCCATTTCCATCTCTTTTTTACAGCTCACCATCCTCCCCCAGAGAGCATCCCAGTTCCCTGAGGTGGTTTCTCACCCCTTAATCTGTTTCTCCACCAAGGCAGATATAGAATAGGATTACCCATGTGCCACAAGCTTTCTTTCTGCAAGAGGAATTTCATTTTAAGGGAGCGTGATCTGAAGGAGCACCCGGGGACCACGTTTAATGGTCAGAGAGATGAGAGGCTTGGGAAGGTTGGAGCTCGGAGCCAGAGCTCCAGAGAAAGGTTGCCTGCTGAGCATAGCTGGCTCCATCTGGCTCCTCTGGGCCATCGGAACCAGAGTGAGATGGATGCTGGGACCAGGCTGCAAAGCCTTAGGAAGTGACGGGTGGAAGCACCACCAACATATTGATGTCTGGCAGCTCCATCACCCCTGTCCATGTTGCATCTGAGCCATGGAACTCATTTGAACCACCTGACAACAGCCCTTTTCTGACCCATGTTTGGCTTTCATATTTTACTGTCCTCTTTCCCACTTCTTGACCCTTCCTTTCTCTGTCTTTGTCTCTTTCTAAATAAATACTCCCATAATTACTTTCCCCACATTGTTCCTCATTTTACTATGCAGCATCATAGAAGCACTAATTGGTTTGTGTTGGGTGATGGTCCTCTGATCCAACCTCTTGCCGTGGGCAGGGACATCTCACTACATCAGGTTGCTCAGAACCCTCTCCAACCTGACTTTGACCATTTCCATAAAACTTCTCTGGGCAACCTGCTCCAGTGACTCACCACCCAAATTTAGCATCTGGAGTACATCCACCCCTAAATTTAATATTTATGACACCACTACGTAGGCTGAATTAGCTTTCTCTGATGCTTCTGATAAGGTTACCTCAGCATTTTTAGCCACATGTGAAACCCATGCATACCTTGAAGGCCCATCTCTGAGTTTTGATGCTTCTAACCCTATGATTTCTCACAGCCTGTGATCCCCCCCATATTTTTCCTTTTTTTTTTGTTTTGTTTTGTTTTGTTTTGTTTTGTTAAAGCACAGGCTGTTCCCACTTGGATCTTTTCATGCCGTTTTATTGCCAACAGTGCATTTTCATTTTTAATAAAACTTCTCTATTTTCCTTTGCTTAGCAAACTGCAGGCTCTCTGTTCGTCAGTTCCTCAGTGCAGGGTCACATCACCGGACATTTGTATTCAGTCATAATGCTGCAGCCAGCATGCTCAGGACAGCCACAAAACTAAAAGCAACCAAAACAAGTGTGAAAGTGCTGGTGTTAAAATGCAGCAGAAAAATGTGATTTGTCATTGGGAGCAGCAGTTCTGTCCCCTCCCTGGAAGCAATGCTCCCACCATGTCCCCAACATCCATACCCACCTCTGCAAAGAGACACACTTATCAGTCATGATACTCCACCACGTTATTCCTTCCTCAGTTTGTTGGAAGGAAAGTAATATTCTACATTTAATCTTAAATGGGTGACATTAAAAATTAGTTAAATCCTTTCATAATCACTTCAAAAGCTTTTCTGGCACTTGTGTTGCACCCTGTACCTTTTAAAGGTCTGGAAGAGATCAAACAGCAAACACAGCAGCACGAACCTGTAAATACTGGCTGCAAGGAAGAGTTTGCACACAAGCTCCTTTGGACCACAGCACCTTCTTGCGGTTGGAGAGAGATAAGAGTAGCTGACTATCAGCACATATGTACCCAATGTCACAGCCTGTCCAAAGGCACAGCCTCAGACCTCACTTTCCCAGCCCCATTTGCTGTAACCCAGCTCGTCATGAAGGGGCAATCATTGGTCTCTGCTAGAAATCAGAAGTGTCAGGATGAAGAAAAAAATTATGTTTGTTGGTCGATCTCAGCATTCCTCTTGCAGGCAGTTTGGAGCATCCTGGCCTTTGCCAGGAAGGTGTTTGGCTGAAGGCTTTACCCAGAGCTTTTCTAAATTCTCCACATAGTTTTAAAAGAGAGGAAAAAATCAGTAATGCAACTTCTCCACCAGATCAGTTCTGGTGAAGTCCATGACACTTTTTTGCTCTAAGTAAATTGGATGTCAGAGTCCTAGAATGGCAGGGCAGTGGAGGCCTACAGGCACTTTTTCTAATCCAATGCCTTGTTCACACAGGGTCTCTTACAGATGGTCACCAGGACCATGTTCTGTTTGGTTTTGAATGTCTTGGCCTGATTCTTCAGCCCCACCAGTTTGATAAATTCACTTATCCAACCCACACTTTATCAACTTCTCTATGAGGAAGTTTTGGGAGATGGCGTGAAAAACCTCGCTGAGGCTGAGGTAAAGCATCATCCACTGCTCTGCCCTCATCTAGCAACCAGCCACTTCAGTGCAGAACCACGTCAGGTTGGTTAAGTGGGATTTCTCATCCATAAATCCACTCTGACTCTTCCCAGTAGATTTCTTGCCTGTCACATATTGGGAAGTGGTTTCCCTCACCTACTCAGGATTTAAGGGGAGGCTGACCAGACTGGAGCTCCCCATGGTCCTCCTTTCTTAATGCAGGAGTGATGTTTGCCCTCCACCAGCCTTCATGAACCTCTCTCAATTGTCACAGCCTCCCAGAGACAACCAAGAGCAGCCTTGCCACACCATCAGACCCTCCCTCAGAGCTTGTAGGTGCATCCCATCAGGCCCCATGTGCCTACATACATCCAGTTGGCTTGGGTGCTCCCTAACCTGCTCCCCTCCAACCAAGGAAGACTGGTCTTACTGGTGAAGACTGAGAAGAAGGCATCAAGTATGTTGGGATTTTCCATGCCCTTCGTCACCAGGTCCCCTGCCCCACTCAGAGCAGGTTGTTCTCAGCAGGAGATGACTTTCAGCCACATAGGATGAGTTAAAACATGGAAGAAGAGGCTAGGACAAGCAGCAGGGCTGCTGAGAGGAACAGTGCACTAGGTGAGTCTTTAAAATCAAAGGCTGCAAGTATCCGGCAGAGGAAGCTACTCTGAGATGCAGCCAGCAGTGTCTGAGGGGGGGCCTGCGAGCACCAAGCCATTAGCAGCCGCAAAGAAAGCCACACTGACCTTTAAGAGCTACAAAGGGCAGGCAGAGAAGGGGCCAGAGGCACAAAGCCCTGTGAAGAAGCTGCTCAGAAGAGGAAATGGAAAGACAGAGGCAGCCGATGAGGCTGCAGCACAAGTTAGAAGCCATGACATGGCGGAGGGGGGGACAAAATGTCACTGGTAGAACATGAAGCAAGAGGGAGAGCAGAACGTCAGGGCGGGGAGAGGGAAGAGGGCAGGAACTGGGCAGCAGACAAACCTTATGGAGAAATTGTGGCCAACCATCCCTCCTTTCTCTTGTAGTTTGTGCTCTACTGGTTTCTGCAGTTTGCTCTGTGTTTTGCACATAGCGTGGGATGCAAGCGGAACCATGGGTTGCTGTGGGGAATCTATGATGGGACTGTGATAGGACTAGATGATCCTAGGAGTCTTTTCTGATCGTTACAATTCTATGATTCTATGACTCCCCACACCTCCCTGCTGAATGAAGTCCTGCTTTCCTGTCCCCTGGGCTACTCTTGCAGTCTATCAAATAAGTGTAGTTTCAACTACACCGTGTTACAAGCACAGCTATCTCATTTGTGTATGACCCAGCATGGAGGGCAGGACTTGGCAAGCCTCATTAGCACAAAACTGCAGACAACTGGTCTCAGTGTTGCACCTTGCCACTCACCAATAGACACCAGCCGCTCTGCAGACAGTCTTTCCACTGTTTGCTAATATATGTTCTCATGCCAAGAGAGAAGCTGCATTACCTTGCCCAAATCTTAGTGTCACATCTCAGCAGCCTGTAGCAAGTTCCTACAAAAAGCACTTGAGCTGAGATCAGCTCGTTATGTGTTGGGTGCCACAGTCAGGTCAATTCCTGGACTTGAGAAATCCCATGGAAGGATGGGCATTTCTGCTCACTGTGCATTAGCTGAGCATGGACTTGGACTTGGACCTCTTACAAGCTCTCCCTGCTGCCACCCTACAAGATCCTAGTCCCACAGGGAGGATTTAATGCCTCCTGCCCTGCAGATCCTCTTTACAGATGACATCTCAGGGGCTGGGCTCTCCGAAGATGTCTTCTCCAAGAAGCTGCTCTGGGAGATGTAAGGCTCACAGTGAGGCGGTTGTGTTTCTGAGTGAACGCTGTTTGTTACAAATTTAGATCTATGGGTTAATTTTGCTGCAGTATTGAGGTTACTTTGTTGCTTAGCAGACACCTGGGAGACTTTTCTGATAGGGCTCACAGCTGCAGAAGAGTAGGTCTGTGCACTCGGCAGTCCTCCCTCGCCTTCCCCTGCTCTCCATGGATGGTGTTTCCAAATCTTTTAGAAGCCAGGCAGGGACACTGCAAGCTGTGCTTAAGGACAAGCAGTGAGGCAGTGACCACAGGTGCGTCAGCCTCAAAACTGACACCCACAGTTCCTATGCACTTATTTGCTGCTGCTTCACTTTTTTGGTTCTTTCTTCTTCCCTGATGCTTGAGGTCTTATGATAACCACTGCAAAGGCACTGTTCATACCTAAGGCAGCTTTTCAGCTTTTGTGGTTTTATCATCACAAAGCACTTCTGTTTTCAGAAGAAAAACTGCCACAATGAACATCAGCAGGGTTTCACAAGGGTAGAACAGCCCTGTACTTCAGCTGGTGCCAGTAGAGGGGCTTTGACCACCATTACCATTGTCATCCCTCTTGAACATTATCCCAGACAACAGAGGAGCACTCAAATGGGAGGGAGGCAGCAGCAGACAGCTTCTGTGCTGTCTCCAAGCCTGGTTGTGGTTGGGAGATGCCTAGCACTCTTACCCAGTCCTAATGTCCATTTATTACTGATGGGGCCCCAAGTTTCAGTACATTATCTAGTTTTCCATGAAACCCAGAGAGGAACAAAATTATCCATGTTCTCACTGCATTTTGTAGAGACCCTAAAATGCTACTGCTGTGGGACCCCAAGGTTGAGCAAAGTTTATTTCAGAAAGGGTCTGTTCAAGTATTACTTAGCATACTCATAAAAACAAGGACACCAGGTCCAAAGATCTTTGTACATTCTTTTAATATGACAAGCAATTGGTAAGGGACCCTGGGATGCACGACTGAAATACATTCAATGTTCTCCATCACCCCTCAAATTAAGGCATGTCTCTGGCAGCGAGCTTCTCATGGGTGAACTGTTTTGCCTTTGCTTTAGGCATCTTTCTCTTGCATTCAGCGTCTCTGTGCTCTCCGGAAATCTCAAGATAAAACTAAAAGCAGATCATTCCTCAAATTCAAGAGAAACTGCGGTTTGGGGCAAGCTAATGCATTTCCATAAGTTGCTCCAAGCACTTAAACACTCCATGGGCACGAGGGGGCTCACCAAAGGTCTGATCACAAGGGACGGAGTGGCAACAGCATCACCTTGGCTCTGCTGCACATCTATTTCCTGCAAAGTTCGAAGCCGAAGCAGAAGGCAGTTGAGGGAAGTTTACGGATGTGTAGAGAGTCTCTGGTAATGCTCTTGGCTTTGTCCCTTCAAAGTCTTCTCCAACTGTGGCATAAATTGTTGCCATGTCCCCTACCACGGTGTTTTCCATGTGGATATCCTCTGTGTTTGAGGCCTGGAGAAAACACCAAAGGTGCTGGGATTAGAAGGGATCCAGAGCTGCTGACCACATGCATTTTACCCAAGGACCTTTCAGACAAAGCCAGGTCCTACATGAAACACGGCCTGCACAGCTGAGGCAGTCCTGCTCTCATGTTTCCTATTTGTTTCCTTTGAATCTTCCTGTGGGTTTTATTTCTCACAGGTGGAACCCTGCATGAGCTGAGTCCCTAGATGGCCCACATGGACCCCAAAGACATTCTGAACATAAATTCACAAGGCTGGCAATCAGGGAAGAAATACTGCCTCCATATTTCTCTGCATGTAACCATCCTTCCTCGATGCTGCTGTTGGTCAAAGCTGTCTTCAAGCTTCTCAGATCCCTAAAAACAGCTCCTTTGGGCTCTGGGAAGGAGGCAAAGGGGAACTGTGCAGCTGGGGGAAGGGCAGGCACTTCACAACTTACTCTGACAGCACTGAATTAACTTCCTAATTTTATATTCAGCAACCTATTCCTGCAGCTCAGTGCATCATACTGAAGCCAGCAGTTAGCATTTACCCAAGGAGCTTTCAGAAGATTTTCCTGTACCTGCTGCTGTGTAATGGTTCTCATCTTCCACAATGCACCTGAGAAAAAGAGAGTTTTAGTACCTGACAGACACACAGATGTGCTGTGCCCTCCCTCTCCCCAAGCCCTGAGGACCCAGAGGTACACTGTTGGCACTTTCACCAGGGGCTGACATGGATTTTGTCGTCAAGATGGAGATTTCTGTGGCTATTTTACCCAAGTACAAGTGAAATCTCCCACTTGGAAACTAATGCATTTCCTTCCATCCTCAGGGGTGATGGTGTTGATGGAAGCTGCGGAGACCTGCATCTTGCAGGTTTATTTTCAAGTGGACACACCCCAGGATATTCTCCCCAGCTGGAGTTTTAAGGTGTCTACAACAAAATAATCACAGCCACGCTCAGAGGCTGCATTTCTGAGTCCATCAATTGTACCTCTTTTATGGATTAGATGTAATGCTGTATCTCAGTTCTGTTATCAGCACTAAAACATGCAAAGTTGTGCAGAAAACCACCACAACTGCCCGTGCTGTACTTCTGCTTCGTTAAGCTGCATCACAAACTTGGAACCTTTTACGAACGGAGGAGGGGCACATCTAAGGAGCTCTTAGGGAAGGAATAGTTTGGTGAGAAGAGCCCTCCACTGCCTTTATCCCCCAGGAACATCCCCAGAAGTGCAGCCCCAAAGGGAGAAATGTAGGAACAAATCTACCTACCTCGCCGCCGTATGCAGAGGACCAGGAGCAGCAGAAAGAGGCCGATAAGGGAGCAAACTCCAATTATGTAGTAATAGTAGTCTTGGGCCTTGGTGGCCTTGGTGCCTGGTGTTTGGAAGATAACAGCTGCTGTGAGTGCTTCCCAAAGGAATGCGGGGGTGGCAGATACCACAGCAGAGATAATTTTCTTTGCTGGCACCAAAGTGAAAGAAGAATATTTGGCGTATGTTTCACAGCCTCTGTGGCTACTGATTTATCTGCAAGCACCCTATTAAACCCAGCAAATAGTGGATTGCCTCAGGCACAGGACTCAGACCCAGTGTTTCATTTTCTGAGCCCATCTCTCCCTTCTGCAGCCATTCATTTCACACAAAGACAAGACAACCAGCTGCATGTACAAGAAGCTCTTATACTTCTAATTTAGCAGGCAGAGTAGAACAAGGTGGTTTTCCTCCTACAAAAGAGCAGCACAACCAGCAATAGTTGTGATACGCCTGGAAATTCTCCCTTGGCTGCAGTAGTTCATCCCAATAGAAACATGACCCAAATTGCAGCCCGTGCCTGATGCTCCCATGTACTGGACATTGCTGGAGGAATCTGACCAGGCACACGTGCACTTACCTCTGTCAGGATGCTCAGTGGAAACGTGCTGCTTGTGCACGGCCAGGGTGATCTGCCTGCTTTGTGTTTGCTGTGGGAAGGCAATGCTGTACACCCCGCTGTCACTGAGCTGCAGGTCCCGCAGCAGCAGGGATGCGTTCTCAGGGAAGACCTCAATGCGGTGCTTGTATGAGGGGTGAGGGAAAATTACTGCAGAGCATTTCTTGGGAGCTCCCCAAACATCCAGGGAGCAGTTGTGCACCGAGCAGGTGATGATCACTTGTGAGCTGTTCCCAAACTTCCACCGAATTGACAGTGGGAAGCAAGAGGAGTTGTTGAGTCTGTAGGAGACGGGCAGGAGCACGGACTGCCCCACGGTGCCACTGACGGCATCCTGCGGGATGTCGATGAGAAGAGCCAGGTTTTGGCCTGCAGAGCAGGAGGAGGCAGCTCAGCAGCCATTCAGCCCCAATCTCAGCACCCGGTGCTCGCAGCACCCCATCTCCCACCGCCCCTCGCCCAGCAGCCACGCGCCCGATGCCGGCCCTTGGCTTCACAGCCAGCCCGGCACCGGCTGCAGCCTGCAGCGAACCCAGCCGCGACTCACCCAGCAGCAGCAGCAGCAGCAGGAGGGAGCCGAGGCCCCAGCAGCGCCGCCCGCGGCACATCTCCTGCGGCTGCCGTGCTCTCCTGGCCCAGGAGGAAGTCAACGGCTCTGGCTCAGCCCTTCTGCACCGTTCGGGTTCGCTGCGGGTGGGTGAGACCGGGCTCCTTCCTGTGCGTGTAAGTGCAGAGGGGAGGCCACGGGCACTGCGTGTTGTGTGGGGGAATCCCAGGTGACAGGAGGACCCCGAGGCCGGGCAGATCCCAGTGGAAGAGAGCAGGAGCCCGCGGGAACCTCTGGGCGCTCCTGTGCTGGAGCTGGAGCAGGAGCCGAGGCTGCGGCTCGTGGCTGAGGCCGGAACTTGTTGGTGCTGCCCATGCTGACCCTCTGCCCTCCTTCAGCCTCAGAAGCCACCCATCTCCTGCCCTGCACATCAGCCTCTGGGCCCTGAGCCCCAGCCCGACGTGCCACCACCACCCACGGCAGGCCAGAAGCTTTGGGAAACTGGCTCCCACCTCTAGCTTTGGGACTTTTTCAGATGATGCTGCAGCCTCACATCAGGCACTTGAGAGACAGATTTGGTGGAGGAAGGGACGTTTATTTGTCCACAGGAGGAGTCACTTAATGGTGGGGGAATATGAGTGGGGAAGTGGTTGCACTCTGCAGGCAGGGACAGGTGCTTGTGGACGCCTGGGTTTCTCCAGCACAGGGACTGGTGTCAGGAAAAACAGCCTGAGGCACTGCTGAGCACACTCATTGTGCCTGGGCACTGCTGTGTCCTGAGGTGCCAGCTCTGTCTGCTCCCGCTCGCCAGCTCTCTTCTCCCCAGCAGCAGCCTCACGTTTCTCCAGGTCAGCTCTGCTGCTGGTGGCCGCCCCGCAGGCACAGCAGGTGGAAAAGCAGCTGCAGGAGCAGCAGGATGAAGCAGTAGCAGGCTCCGAGGCTGTAGCAAGGGATGTGTGCAGCTGTACCTCCTGCTCCTCGCTCTGTGCCTGTGGAAGGACAGAGGAGAAGTGGCTGCTGGAGACAGCCTTCTGCCCCAGAGACATCTCTGCTGTCCCCAGGCTGTGCAAGGAGAGCAGGCATTCTGCAGGGGGAACACAGGAGGAGTCTGTCCAGGCACACGGGCACTTACCTCTGTCAGGATGCTCAGTGGAAACGTGCTGCTTGTGCACGGCCAGGGTGATCCGCCTGCTTTGTGTTTGCTGTGGGAAGTCAATGCTGTACACCCCGCTGTCACTGAGCTGCAGGTCCTGCAGCAGCAGGGATGCGTTCTCAGGGAAGACCTCAATGCGGTGCTTGTATGAGGGGTGAGGGAAAATTACTGCAGAGCATTTCTTGGGAGCTCCCCAAACATCCAGGAAGCAGTTGTGCACCGTGCAGGTGGTGATCACTTGTGAGGTGTTCCCAAACTTCCACCGAATTGACAGTGGGAAGCCAGAGGAGTTGTTGAGTCTGTAGGAGACGGGCAGGAGCACGGACTGCCCCACGGTGCCACTGACGGCATCCTGCGGGATGTCGATGAGAAGAGCCAGGTTTTGGCCTGCAGAGCAGGAGGAGGCAGCTCAGCAGCCATTCAGCCCCAATCTCAGCACCCGGTGCTCGCAGCACCCCATCTCCCACCGCCCCTCGCCCAGCAGCCACGCGCCCGATGCCGGCCCTTGGCTTCACAGCCAGCCCGGCACCGGCTGCAGCCTGCAGCGAACCCAGCCGCGACTCACCCAGCAGCAGCAGCAGCAGCAGGAGGGAGCCGAGGCCCCAGCAGCGCCGCCCGCGGCACATCTCCTGCGGCTGCCGTGCTCTCCCGGCCCAGGAGGAAGTCAGCGGCTCTGGCTCAGCCCTTCTGCGCCGTTCGGGTTCGCTGCGGGTGGGTGAGACCGGGCTCCTTCCTGTGCGTGTAAGTGCAGAGGGGAGGCCACGGGCACTGCGTGTTGTGTGGGGGAATCCCAGGTGACAGGAGGACCCCAATGGAAGTGAGCAGGGTCTAAACCACACTTCCTTCAAACTGTGAGCACCAAGAACAAGGCTCCGTGCTTTAAAGGAGTTGAAGAAAGCGTAACGCACTGATAAACAGAAAATGGGAATTAATGAGGATTTTTATTTTTAGGAACTATAAATAACATCGGTTTCCACGGGCAGATGAAAGAACCTCTCAGGAGCAAGAGAAAAACTTCCCCCTTTTAGGCAGAGAGGAAGAGTCAGGCTGTCAGTAAGCACAAGGAAAAGACCCAAGAGTCTTCTCCAGAATGGTTGGTCTAAGATGCAAGTCCAGAACCACCAGCTCTGTTTCAAAGCCTGTGGTATGTAGGTGAAATAGATTGGTTTGGAGTCCTGACCATATGGCTTTGATGATCAGGACCACAGGAGATGGCCTCCATCCTTCTCCATTTATTTCACTGCATGGATTTCTTCCACAATTCAGCCTTTGTGACAGGTGAGGAAGATGCATGGATATGGAAGGTGTGCCTGCCAAGCAAGGGGGTTGGAAACACATGCTCTTTAAGGTTCCTTCCAACTAAAACTATTCCATGATTCTACAGTTCTATTATATCTCACGTGATGAGAATATTCACATTTTTTAATGAGACTGCCTTGGTTGCTGGCGCCCAGGTAGCAGAAATCAGAGCAGTCTCCTCGTCAGACCAGGGCTTGGTCTTCTCCGTGGAGATCCAACATGGTGTGAAAGGCTTGGCCCAGGAGGGACGGTCATCTCCACAAAGTTCAAGGGCACCTCCTACTCCTGGCTGGAAGACCTGACTAGATCTCCGTGGTGATCCCGCCCTCAGCATGCAGTACCCACTTCACACCTCTTTTTCTTCCATTCTCAATGTCTCTTGGGCAATGGTAGTGATTTGCTGTGTCCAAGAGTTGGATATGCAGCACTAGGCTATGATTCTCACTTGGTTGGGTCACTCATCTGGGAAGGAAATATGGGAAGTTGTGATGGGGGACTTCAAAGCCACAGCTCAAAGAACAACTCTTCAGTGACAATCAGAAAATTCACACCCCTTCACACCTTCACAGAACCCAGCTCTTTGTTCATAGATTTTCAAGATTCATCACAAGTTTTGGGACTTCCTCCTGCACTTCAGGTCGCATGTGATCTCCGTGGGTTTGGGGTATGCTCGGGGTAACAGGTCCTGCCCCATCTTCACCATTGCACTGCTTGTTGGTACTTTTCAACCACAGCTTTTGCATAGCTAAAATCACATTGCAGATGCAGACTGTAGCATGACCCTTGCTGTAAGACTTGTTATGTCATTGATGAGAAGCTCAGGAGGAAAATGTGCTCTGGGCACAGCTAGGGCTGAAGCTCAGTGCTGGGTGCAGTCAGAACAGGGGGTGCTGGATGGGTAAGGATGAGTCAGAGGTCTTCACTGGGGAGGATGGAGGGCTGGTGCCAAAGAAGTCAGATGAAAATGATGGTGACAGCGACATTTGCAGCGTACAAGTATGCTTGCAACTTTCATACCATAGTTGCAGATACATGTGCAATCTACTTGTATCAAAATTAAATCTGAAAAGTAGAGTAGGAAAAACCCATGTGTATTCTCTGTCCAGCTGATTTGCTGCAGATTTGGAGATGCAAAGCCT
This sequence comes from Meleagris gallopavo, assembly GCF_905368555.1. Lineage (NCBI taxonomy): Eukaryota > Metazoa > Chordata > Aves > Galliformes > Phasianidae > Meleagris > Meleagris gallopavo. The sequence continues at coordinate 10,881,821 of NC_139412.1, forward strand.
TGCTTGGGCCTTCAGGCAGTGTTTGGGCAGCTCAGCCAGTGGAGCATGTGAGCTTTTCCATACGAGCTAAACTGGAAGACCTCAAGGGCTTGAGCACACATAATCTGTTAATTCAAAATACACTAATTTATTCCCTCCCTAAACCTTTGCAGGAAGATAACTTAGCCCGTTCTTGTGTATCTCTGAAAAAAAGCATCAGTATTGGCTCAATGTGTACTTCATATTAACATGCAGATGAAATCATTTTTGCCAGCTTTCTGCAGGTATTTAAGAACATGACATAAAGAAAACAGTGTCGGGAAATGAATGAACAGATGGGTCAAATCCTGTTCCTGTTCACTGTGCTGCACCCAAGGGGTGTTTCTCGCTTGGTGATTGAGGTGACAGTGCAAGCTCTGGGAGCTGAGCTTGGCCAATTTTAGGATCAAGCAAAGCTTACATTTCCCTCTTAATCAAATAATGTTTCATCTGTCCGTGCAAAGGCTTCATCTGCCCCAACAGCTGGAGGGGAGCAGAAGACTTTGCCGATGCAGCAGCCCATCTGCTCAAACACTTCACCATCACAGGCAGCAGGCAGCAGCTACTTCCTGTGATGAGATGTGGTGGGATAAGATGCAAAGCCCTTTGTGAGCAGCATCGCATCTTTCATCAGGGTGATGTTGACCACAGCCCTCTGAGAGCCCATGCTAACCACAGCACACTCCTGCTTCAGCTTCCTGCCTTGGGCTTGAAGTCAAGAATTGAAGGGCTGACTGCACACACTATGACATGTAAGCACTGGGGACAGAGCAGAAAACCTGCTGTCCTCTCTCCCCATCTTTTTCCATCTCCTCAGTAAATCTACATACTGCTGCAAGCCATCACAGTATGAAATTCAGACCAAACCCTGATCATTAGAGCCACCTCTCACGGGCTTTCAGAGTTCCCTAAGAGCTCAGGGAAGACTTTACCACTCTCTACAACTGCCTGAAAGGATGCTGTAGTGAGATGGGGGTTGGCCTCTTCCCAGGTAACAGCGATAGGATGAGAGGTGATGGCCTCAAATTGCACCAGGGGAGGTTCAGGTTGGATATTTGGAAGAATTTCTTGTCAGAAAGAGTAGCAAGGCACTGGAACAGACTGCCAAAGGAGGTCACAGAGTCACCGTCCTTGGAAGTGCTCAAGAAACATGGAGATGTGGCACTGAGTGCCATAGGTTAGTGAACATGGTGGGGATGGAGTGAGAGTTGGACCTGGTGATCTTAGAGGTCTTTTCCAACTCTAATGATTCTGTGAATTCATTCTTCTCATTTGTTTCTTCACATGTTGCAACCTGTACTACTGATCTATACATATTTTTAACTATATATTAAGAAATGGGAAAAAAAAAAAAAAAGGCAATTCACTCCAGAGATGTGGAGTGTGGAAGGAGAGCATCTGCTTCTTTAGAGGTGTGTGGACAAGGACCCTTTCCAATGCCACATGGGATAATAAGAACAGAAGGAACCCATGAAGAACATACACTGGGGAAGCAGAACAGTGTATAAAAGGGCAGGTCAGTCCTACTACCTGAGTTATGTCTGGGACTTCGTCACTTAGAATTTATCACTGTATTTAGAAGCTGAAGGGAAAAACAATTTTGACAGAGGAATAGATACAACTGTCTCATGCAGTTGAAGTGTGGGGATAGGTTGGTGTCACTCTTCACGCAGAATTATCCCTTCCTTCCCAAATCATTCCTCTGAGCTTTTCTATTGTAAGCAATTACACTACACCATGCCATACAATTAACTTGGGATGTTAAAGGAGGGCTGTCATGCTCTTTAGGTCGAAATGAATTTGTTTTGCTTAACATTAGATCTATGCTTTCAATAGTGAACTGGAAATGGATGTTTCCCATTAGCAGCGCATCCATAAATTAAAAATAATTTCTCTGTCTAAAGAGGTCTTCAAAATTCTAACAGAAAAGGGTGAAAAGAGACACGCAGCAAAATTAACAGGTACAAAGGGCCCACTGAAGAGAGACTACTCACATGCTGCTGCTCTGAGTTACGAAATCAGAGACATCCATGTTGCTACAGATTACTTAAAAACCAACAGAACATATGTACAGCAGGAGGTGAAGGGAAACATTTCACGGATAGTTGGTTATCGTAATGCTTACTGTGTAGTCTGCACATTATTTTTTGCATGCTACAAACACATTCCACCCTTCCTGCATGTCTCAGAGGTCAATGACAAAAAATTTCCCCTCTACCATTTGTCAATGTGTTTTTTTCCCCCCTGTGACTTCATATTTTCCCACTTCCACAGAAAATCCATTCCTGTCTGCATGATCCTGATAGTTCTGGTTTGAACTAGTGTTGAATTAAGATAATTGCTAACTGTAATATCTTTTCAGTTTAGTTAGCTGAAGGAGCCTACTAAAATAGCTTGTGTTTCATATATCCAAAAAGGAAAGAAAGGAGCAGATAACAACATAAACATTTTTCAGCCTGGTTGAGAATTTGAGCATGGCAAGTGCAGAAACAAAAGAGATTTTCCAGGAGCAGACCTTGGTTTCACTGAAGGACTGAAGTCTCGTCAGACCTGAATGATTCCAAGGGGACAAGACTCCAAAAGAGGACACAGGGGAGCACTGCAGGGCAAAAGGAAGCATTAGAAGAGACCAGAGGGCAAGCAGAGATAAATGAAGGTGCACGTGCAATTTGGGAATCTTCAGGTACACAAGGTTAGGGAGAGCTGGCCCCTGGGAACCAAACTGTGAGTCTGGGACACACATGGGTGGGAACTGAGGGCCTCAGGATAGATGTTGCCTTCCAACAGTCACCTGATGAGCTCTATTTCCCCCTAGCCTATGCTTAGATCAGATCCCTTCCTCCTCCCCACACCTTCAAATCCAACCCATCTTTCTCCACGCTCCCTCAAATCCCCTCTGTGTGTCCTCACAACATCTCTGCTCCCTTCACCATCACCTTTAGTACAATGTACATCATGTCCTGCTGCTCTTTAAAGATATCCATTGTCTTACAGATGTTTGACCAGCAGTCCCTGAGCTTTTCAAGAGAAACGGATGTAGCACTGCAGAAGAGACAGAATCAGCACCAGCCCTACAGCCACAGGTGGATATGACTTGATGCTGAGTTTTTAATAGATTTTTCATGCTATTCCGTGCATCTTCTGCCACCGTGTGGCCAGTGCAAAGAATGAATGACAAAAAGCCAAAGGCAATGAATTGATTTACCCTTCTCAGATTTATTCCAACTTTGATGGGTAATGCACTTATCAAATTCATGATTGCTAGGCACAGACATCTTGTTAACCTGACCACTTTATAATTCATTTATTACATCATCACTTCATTTTTTACTTTTGGGAAATGTTTTAAAAACACATACAGTGGAGCCCTTGTGTAGCGGGAGGGAGAAAAAAGCAGTTCATCATTTATTAGCTGAAAGAACTGGTAAAGCTTAATTACAAAAATTGATCTGATACCATTACAGCAAACCACCTGTTCCATAACACGACACAACAGATGTCCATATCAGACAGACTGCAGTTGCCAAGAAGCCCTGTTTCTACAAATAAAGCCTTGATGATCACAAGATGCCGAGGAACAACTCAGTCCATTTGGGAAGTGAGGAAGAGGTGGAGCACAAGATTAAACAAAGCTCCCTCCCCATTTTCTTATGAAATGGCTAAACTGAATTGAACAACACCTATAAGGAAATGTGTTTCTGCTACATTTATGGCAAAAAATTTCCCCCCAAAACACATTACATGATCACCTCAAGGAGTGTGCTGGCTTGGAAATGGCTCAAAGAGGAATCTGGTGGCTGAAGACCACAGCTCTTGGCAGCTCCACACTGCTCAGTGGGAGACAGAGCTACAATCACCACATTCTTCATCAGAAAGGCACCTGTATCACTACAATTGTCAATATATTTTGAGTCAGTTCTCCCTCGTGCTAGCCATAGCCCTGTACTCTCCAGCTGAGAGTAGTGGCAGATTTTTGGCTTGCAGCTGATAAAAATGGGAAGTAAAGCTCATTTCAGCAACTAAGGGATGAGTCCCACATTAACCCAAGTGCTTTCACTCTGATTCTGGGGGCACAAGGAGACAAGAGGAGCTCAGAAATCTCTGACATGTCCTGAAATACTGATCAGGTTCCTCTGTCTCCCTCCCAGGGTCAATTAACACACAGAAATGATTTTGTCATGACCTCTCCCTAACATGTTCCAGGTCACAGCTTCTCCCAGACATACAAAGTGGAGCAACCCTGGAGCATGTGAGATGGGTTGTGTGAGAAGAACATGTAACCACAGGGGTTTGCTACTTCTGTGTGGTTAATGAAGATCTGCAAAGCTTCACACTTAAGTTATGCTGGTGTAACTGGCATCTATGGAGAACCTTTAAACCAAATATTTGGAAAAGAAATAATAGAAGCAATGCATGAGGCAGGCTGCTTGAGGAACCCACTGACTTAGCCTATAGGTGTCAAGTGCCTGCCTATGTCTGAGGCTGTTCACAAGCCTTGGGAGACACACTTGACAGAAGCCAGCTCACCTTCAAGCCCGCTGCCATTGCTCACGTTTCACTTCTTTATGTATCCTCTGATACACAGCTTCCCATCAGCCTTCACACTGAAACCCTTTCAACTCCTGATGGAGTAGTGGCTCACTGCAAATGACAGCATAAGTTAGCTCAGTCCACAGGAACAGGAGCTTTTAAAGAGTGCTTCCCAACACTAAGATGTATACATTCAATATTTAGATTAAACGAAGGCAGCAGGTTTGGCATCTGCACCCCATTTATACCTTAGGCATAACAGCATCTTTCTCATACATGAAAGCCAGAAGTGAACAGGACCATGTTTTAGGGTCCAGTCAGAGCAGAGCAAATACCTCCCAAAAATATGGAAGAATTAAAAATAAAACCTGAAAAGAGATTTCCACTGTGGTTGTTCAGTGTGCCGCTCTATAAATTTACCTTCCTGCTACCAGGAGTTGAAAGATACCTCTGTGTTCATTACCTTCATATGCAGGAAAATCTGGTGGAAAAAATAGTCAGCCTCATCCAGCAGCGTGTAAAGATGCTCTAACAAAAATTCCTTCTTCAAGAAAGCCAGAAGAGCAGAGTGGGAAACGTGTCAGACACTGTAGCTGATGATCCTTCACTCTCGGCTGAAGTACAGCATAACAGGCAGACAGACCACTAGTTCAACATTACATTACTGAAGAAAATGTGAGAAGCACACTCCTCATCCAAAGCCACCTCTCCTTTCCAATGTGCAGATCTCACTACTTTCCCCTTTCTGTCTACGTAAACCTTTAGAGGTACCTTAAGTATATGAGCTTGGCTTTCCAGGCCAACTCTCAAACAGCACTGCTTGTACCAGAGCCCATCAGACAGGGGTAGACAGCTTGTTTAAGGGGAAGGAAGTCACAAATACATGCCAAAACCCTCAATTTAAGTAGTGGCACGTTCAATGAATAGTGTTCCTTTTTCTCTAGAAGGCATCTGGCCTGAGCTGAAACAAGATCCCAGATATATCCATTCTGCTCTGTTACGCCAAAAAAACAAATATGGTAACAAAAAAGGCCAAACAACAGGGAGAAACAGATTTCGGATTCTGAAGGCACTTGATTGGAGGAGCACTTCGCAGAGTGTGATTAGCACCAGTTCACTGGAGCTGAGACAAAGCGGCTGGCTGAAAAGACCAGGCTGAGTGCACAGACAGCGAGAGCTGACCAAGCTCAGAAAAAGGCAGAATACAGTCCCATAAAGCTCCCATAACCTTTGGCTTCCACCTGCTCCCTCTCCCACACAGGCAGAGAGAGAACTGCTCAGAGAGGGCGGAGGTGTCTGAGGTATGTGCAACATGGTTGTGGTGACCCACCAGCACGGCGTGGAGCTCTGTCTGCCTCTGCACAGCAGATGACCCAGGCTAAGCTTGCAGTCCCAGCAGGCGTGCGGTGTTGAGCACATCATCTCTTGTCAGGTAGCAGCCACACAGCTGGCGGTACCCCGTGAATGCTTCCCGCCCATGCAGGACACGCCAGTTATCTATGAACAGCGCCTGCATGGGAAGAAGAAAGGCCAACAGAACAGGGTGAGCACCACACCGAGCCGGGACCCTGTGACGTGACAGGTCCTGGAGATCCCTTTCTGGAAGAGTAGGTAGGAATGCACCACCGTCTGTCTGACCCTCCCAGTTCAACACTGTCAGACACAGCACATGAGACTACAAGTGGATTTTTGATGTGATGTAGTACGTATGTTGCACCTGATGCCAGCAGCTCTGCTACTAACCATAGTGTAAAACACCTAGCAATGTACTTCTGATTTTTTTTATTATTTTTTTTTTTGCAAAAAATGTTGGGTCATAGTTCACAAACAACAGAAAACGGCCATCATCAGCCTCTAAGGTCATTTCCCCAGACATCCTTGAGAACAGAGAGGTGCTGGAGCTTTCTGATATGAATACTTCTGCTTCACTTTCATTTTTGGGGCCCAAACTGAATATAGGCCCTGCAGGAATAAAAACTTTTTCAAGCAGGCACAGCTGGTAGATGAAAACATACTCTGTAACACCTCTAAGTCTACAACTGCAGCTCTAGCTTTTCTAAAACTGCACCCAGCCTTTCCAACTTAGGGCAGAGCTTTTATTCTCTTCACACCAAGATGTGCTAAGGCATTTCTGGGACACTGAGGAGATTCCCAGACCTCCTGTAATTCACTAACAATGCTAGGATTCAAATATAACCTCAAAACAGAAGTAAATTTGGCCTCCCACATGTGCTCTTCATGCTTCCATTAAAAGATATTCTGCTTCTGGAAGAAGTCACAGGCTGAGCACTAATTGCTCCCAGCCTTCCTGCCTCTGAAGGTCCTCATTCAGAGTAACTGGAAAGATCTTTTGAATTAATTACTTCCACCTTGTCTGGAAGCTAATATTCTTTCACAACAGTAAGTACACATACAGTAGAGGCCAGTACTAGACTACAAAGCACACAAAAACAGCTGAAAAGAGCTGCAGTACAAGGAGTGAAGCATTAGATTCAGTGGCAACAGGCCTGCACATCCATAGGAGCATCCTGCTCCCCTGCCTGTACCAAACACACAAGCCTCCAACTCCAAAGTTTTACCTTGCCTGGCTTCAGTTTGACCCACAATTCATTTTCTGGTCTCCTGAGCTCAGTGGTGAGTGTGCGGTGAGCAGTGTACCAACGATTCACAACATCATAAGGCACAGTGTTGATGACTGCGCGGTCATAGTTATTGTATCTAGAAATAAAGAAGAGAAAAGATCGCTTATGTGGTCCCATGAGCACAGTGCAGCCACATGTTTCTAGAGGGAAGCTCAGGAGCCATAAGACTAGTCAGTATTAAAGGAGGCAATAGTGACGAGTAGAGAGGTTATGCAGCAAACACTCGGAGCAAGGAGGAGTTCACTGTTAAATCTAACACAGTTTTTGCTGCTTTTCACAGAAGGATGCCCTGCACTTTCTGAGCAGTGGAGAAAATGGTGGGAAGGAAAGAGAAGCCCATCAACACTGAGATATTAAAAACTTCTTTCCTTCTAAGAAACAATCTAGAAGTTAGCTGTCTGGTCAGCCAGTAGCTTCACACTATTAAGGAAGGGCCAGGCTCTAAACAGAGGCAGGCTGCAACAGGTGCACCAGCTACAGACAGGACTAAGGGTTTTTCAGAATAAAATTGCAGACCAGTTAGTGCTAAGCCAAGCTGGAACTTCAAAAGAGCAGCAGTGGTTCTTACACTTTCTTGAAAACAACACTGCAAAGCCCAAAAGGAAATGCATGGTGTTTTGTGGTCTCCACCCCACCCTCCCCAAAACATGCAATGGTTTTCTGTTGAAGCTGTCTTCTGGACAGTTAATCACTACAGTCTGTCCAACCCCATCTCCTCCCCATCTTCATTCTGATGTTACCTGATCAGGTAAAGCTCATTGTTCCAGGGATAGACGTTGAGGACTGGCCCAACTCCGATCATGTGGTTGTGACAATCTCCCACGTTCTCAATGTACTCGTGCTTCAGTGGCACCTTACTTAGCAGCTCAAACTGATCAGGTGCTTGCCGGAGAACCTGCTCCGCTGCATAGAAGCCATCCACCAGCAGTGTACGTCCTCCTGTCCCCTCATGCTTGAGGCAGTGAAACACTTGGATGCTGCATGGGTGAGAGCACAAGGGGAAAGACTTCAGCTGCCTGTCCCGTCAAGAAAATGCACTCCTTGGGGACCCAGACAAATGCAGATAGGTGCAACACCTCTCTCTACTGCTATTACTGACAAGTGTCTCACAACAATTTATTTCACTAAAACCTGACAGGGAATGAAGACAGCCCAGCAAGAAGCAGTTCTACTTGCTGTATCTTTAGCTCTCATATATTTTGCTTTCCTAGAAGAGGGCTGCTGTCTACAGAGTCTCCTAAACCAAAAGACACGAGGCTAGGAAACTTCAAGTGGTGTGTGGTATGTGACACCCAAGGTCCATTCAGGCAATAGGACAAAGAGGTGTGAAACATAAAACTGACCACTAGAATAACTCAGAACAAGAGTGCAGTTAAAGACATGCTGGTGGTACTACGCTCTTATATGAATGCATATGCATCTTGGTCTCCCACAGCTAGTCAAGACAAGCCATGTGACAGTATGTCAAAAATCCCCTGGGAAGCCTGGAGCAGAGTCCTAGAATGAGAAGCTTCCATATTAGGATATCCCTCCCTAGCAGGAAGCTGCCCAATTCAGCTGAACAGCTTTTATTCTTTTTTGAAATTTCTGAAGTTTCTTTCTTCCCTTCATCCAAGCATGTCAGACCTTGTATTACATGGCTAGGAGCTGCCTTGAGTCACATACAGTCAGTTTTCACAGTGTATCAACTTCACTTATCAGAAAATCAAAATGTAACCTTTCAGGGCAGCCTTTATCTCCTGATCTTCCTTTGAGGCCTCTTAACCCCACCCCACAGCAAGTAATTTGGCAGATGCTCCTAACTACAGCCTCACCAGTACCTTCTCACATGGACTCCAATTGTCCTTTATATCCACAGAAGGATCAGAATAATTACAGCAAGTCAGTCCGCAAGTTCAGGAGCACAGGTTGCCCAACTCCTCATGGCTCTGTGCTTTCAAGGCAATAGTCTCCTCCTGCAGCTCAGGGCACTAAGTTCTTCGCTGCCTGGTAAGTGAGATAATACTGTACACTCTCCTGTGTCTTGGGGATTTTCTCTCCTCTATCCTTTGTAGTAATTTAACTTGAGACTTGTTAGATCTGGTTGATTTTACCCAATGCAGTGGGGAAAGCAGACATTCAAATAAACATGTCTTTCCTGAAAAACACCTCACTTCCTTTAGAAGCAGGTCAAAGACAGTTTAAAGTGCTTAAAACATTTCAGAATAAGCCTCCAACAGTCTGAGAAAGGATTTCTGGCAGAGATATGTGCTCAGGAAAGCCAGAAATTCATGTTTTACCTGCATAGCTACAGTTTGCAAGCATTAGTTAGCCCACTAGCCTAGTCCACACTGCCATGGCTTGATACGTTTCATTTTGCTGCAGACTAGAATATACCTATCCAAATGAAAGGTACAGAAATAGCTGATGAGCTCTGCAGTTCTCACAATAAGCAGTTCAATTAAAGGACAACTGTAGGCTGAAGCTCTGATTACTAATTAATTTTTATTTAGTTGCTGAGGAGATTCTGTGAGCTCTTAGAGCAAGTCAAGCAAGCAGGTAACTGCACAAGCCACGAAAGCACGTGGTTTCTACAGTCCACTGTTCACTGGAAACAAGCCGACCTGCACATGGCAGGATTTCAGTTTTATACAAATATACTTCTAGCTACACAGAGCACACTCGAAACTGCTTACCTTGCTTCTGACACCTAGCTGCTTCAGAACAAATGTTGCCACCCAAAAACTCTGTGCTAGGCTGGGGACAGGCAAGCAGGTGCCTCCTTGGTAGCACTACTTTTCCTGCTTTAAGTGAGCTGCTCTGAAATCCACTTTCAGCCAGAACACCTCACATGACTTGGTCCACACCTGTCTTACCAGGTCTGCCTAACAAAACCTTCCCATTACAATGCTCAGGAACTCATTAGGAACAGCCTCATTAGGAAAAGCTAATCATACTATAAGGCAGGAGGCTTGGACAAGATGACTTCTGGCCTCTGTAGTCCTACAAAATCACCATGCTTCCATCAGTTCAACCCCAGGGCCTTTTCATGACTTCCATCTTGACTGAGATGAAAGCAAACAAACAAACAAAAAAAAATTACACATGAAATTAAGCCTTCTGTGCTTCAGTGTGAACCATGATCAGGGCTGCTGCCTTTCTTTCTCCAACTGGGTACAGAACTTGTGGCCCATAGGCTATACTGGAAAAGCAGTCTGCAGACTTGCATTTGGGAAATGTTACAGCTACAAACTTTTTTTTTTTAATGTTTAAAGCACAGACAAGTGTAAACTTTGAAGGGCTAGATTAGCCCTTCCTACAGGGTTGCATTACTGCCAAAATACAAATCCCAACCAGTCTGAAGCAGAGCATCTGCAGAGGGCAGACAGAAGGGCAGCACATACCTCTGGTGCCACTCATGCAGCTGGGGAGGGCAGAAGCAGATAGTGCAGGTTGTGCCAAGACAGACTGCTCCCTCCTTCCCCAGAGGCTACCACTAGGAGCACTCTGACAGTGAAACACAGTGCTGATGTGGACAAGGAGGGCTCGCCCATGTCAGCACAATTAAGCTGAAGCTTAAAAACCTCTTTCATTGCCTGCATTCTGGAAGACCTGTGAGTTTCAAACACAGGGCATCTACAGACTACCTCACTTCAAAGGAATCAAGCAGGATCCAGAATTACTGTGTGACTAGCAACATTACATCACATCAACAGTACTGGAAACAATCAAGTCTAAACTGCATCACTGTGAATCACTCCTGCCTTCTGTGCTGAGTGTCTGTGAACCAGCAGCAGCACATACCCGCAGGGCTCCTGGAAGTAGGTCGTGTCAGTGTGCCGATCCAGAGCCAGTTTTGTGTAGGCAGTGTCGCCCCGGGAGAAATCAGAGGTGAAGTACCACATTCTGCCATAGATGGTCTCCCTGCAAAAGAGGTAGGCAGTTATCACTGAGTGCTGCAGGGATCAGTATTGTTGTACAACAGATCCTCTCTTGCACTTTGAGGTCACTCTCGCCCATCTCACATACAGAGCAAGTCTTACTTCTCCTCCACAAATACAGATCTTCCTTTTACTCCAAAGATGAATCCCAGCCAAATCATGGAAAGACTGAGCAACATCAGAAATTACCGGAGCGCAGCTAGCCTTTGTATGTACCCACTGTGGGTACAATTCCCTTCTTTCTTAAGAAGATCTGGAGTTTTCACTGACCCCTCCCTGTAACGTGCGTGGCAGAGTCTAGAGAAAGGAAGGACCGAGAAGACACAAGCAATACTCAAGGGCTACAGGATGAGGCTAAAGATCTGGAGGAAAATGTGGGATGGATATTCCTCAGAGCCCTTAATTTCTATTTGGAGTGGCTATTCATCAACAGAAATAGGAATCCCATCTCTTCTAATGGTTGAAGGCAAGTTAAGTTGTTTCTGCAACTTGGATAAAACTTGAAACCTCAAACCCAGGCTTGCCATGTTATTGGTGGTTTTAAACAAACACAGAAGAAACGTTTCCCAGTATTTTTCTTTAGCAAGAGCTACAAATTGTTTTTGATCTCCCTTGGCTCCCAGGGCCAGGGCTGCCCTCTTAACCTTTCAAGTCACAACAGGAAATCTCTCTCCTTGCAAAGCTCAAGTCTTCCCAGACAGGCTACTTCCTTCAGTTACTCCTCTCTGTGCAGAGTCCCACTATCACAAAAGTCACTGTATGCTCCAGAGGCAGCTCTAACCTAATAACCCTAGCTGCCCCCCAAAAAGGAGCCAGATCCCACTGTGCAATATCCATCTCTGTCCATTGTGGCCCGGCCAGAGACTGCAGAAGACCCAGATCCTTTGTGTGCAGAACATGCAACAGTGCACAATACAAGGGCAGCACCTTTCTATACAAAAAGGAAATAACAGTCTATCATTCACAGTTCTACAAAGCTGTCTGTGGTCTTCCTGGGGAACTACTAGTTACCTGATTAAACTGATCCTTTCCGCTAAGATTTGTGTGTCCTCTTTGGTGGGAGTGACATTCTCAACAAAAGCAATCCCATACAGAAGGAAGTTTTGCAGGAACTCCTTCAGCCCCTCGTCCGTCTCCAGGAAACTTCGGCAGTCAACAGAGGGGACCTGGGCTTGCCGGTAGATTTCTGCATTCCAGAGGATCCGTGGGTGCATGACCTGCTGCTTCTGCCCCTCGTAGCTGTTCTTCACCAGCCACTGCAGCCCATACCGTGTAACATGTCCATCCGGCCCTGTGACACAGGAGGAGAGCCAGTCATTGCAATGAACATCCTGAAATCACAGCCAGTGCAACCATCAACTTAGGACAGTCCTTACTCTTCTTATTTTGCCTAACAACATCGTATTTTGGCTGGTATCAAGAGAAAAGAATGTATTCGATTTAGACCACTAAAGTACTAAAAGTATTGCCAGCAACTCCAAATTCAGAGCCCAGTGTTTCTATTTCAGTAGTTTTGCTCTCAAGTGACAGGACTCCATGGAAAAGCAAAGCACTGATGACTAGACCATAAATGAAGGAACCATAGACGAAAGCAAACTGCAGCAAAAGGAAGAAAGCAGCAGGGAGAAAGGACACAAGATATGAATTCTGATAAGGGACATCAGTTCAAATAAAGCAGAGTAAAGAAAAAGCAAACCAGTTCTTGATATGTTCACTATTTGCACTGCTGCCACATTCCTGCAGTAAACTACACAGATGCTGGAGATGCACACACCTCTAACCGAGAGAGAATGCAAGGAGGGGAAAAAACAGACATAAATAAGACTGAGTTATGTTTACAGAAACAGCCCTACTCAGAACAGCAGTGTTTAAAATCTGCTTACAGCTAAGCCTCCTCTCAGAGCAGCTCCTGATTTAGAGATAAGGTTTCCTGGGAAGGGACAGCCTTAGGAGTGGGATCTATCAGCCAGCCTCACTCTCCAACCAGGGCTGCTCGTTGACAGACAGGGTGCAGGTGCTTTGGTACTCACACGTGAGGAAAAGCGTGGTCTCATCCACTCGGACAGCCTTGGGCCTGATGCTGAGGTCCACACTAGCTGTGTCCAAGCTGCGCTGGTTTGTCTTGGCGTTGTAGCAGGAAGCTGAGCGGCAGTGGTCCCGCAGCCAGACGAAATCGAAGCGCATCAAGGTGTTTGCATACCTGAGCTCTGCCAGAAGTCACGGGCACAGAAGGTGCATTGGTGTGAACAGTGAGGAAAAAAAACACAGAGCCTACAGGTTATGACCTACTTATAGAAGATACAGAGCCTGTTAGACTTAGCAGCTGTTTGTGCAAATTAGCTTATCGCATGATGACCAGGCAAAAGATCTCAAGTGAAGAGCGTCACTGGCAGTGATTTTGCCATGGTCTCCTGTCTTACTACGTCCACAGTCAGTCTCACCCTGCAACAGGAAGCAGTACAGTTGACAAACATGTCTATCTTCTCTCTTCTATGGGTAGTAAATTCAGAGCTACCCAGAGGCTGCTGTACATAACAAGGTTCCCCGTGCCCGTGTAGCTGCAGATCTCATTGCACAAGCACAGGTAAGAACCAGCCAAATATTCTAAACTAAACACACATTACAAACAACATTACGACCTCTAAATCCCACTTATTCAAGTCCTGACCTTCTTGCTCCCTCCAGAGAAAGCTTAGGAATACTCAAAGTCCTTTAGAGGGAAATCAGAGCTGGCAGAGGCAGTAGGAGAGCCCTTCCTGCCCAGCTTTGAAATCCAAGTATCTATGTGGTAAAACAATATTCTCTCTCAGAGGGCCACTGTGTTGGATAAAATATTAAGCAGTTCCTTTTTGAGACAGGCTTACAAGAGACTCTAGAATAGCAACACCTTCTAACCAGCCTCAGCAGACATCACAAGGCAGAGGCTGGACAGCTGCAGGTGACAAAGACCATGGAGAAATGTGTCTCAGTTACTAAGCTGAGTCCAAAAAAAAAAAAAAAAACAAACAAAAAACCCACCCCCCAAAAAACAAAGGACAAATTGACCTTAGACTGCATTTATAACTGTTTTACTTCACACAAAGGCACTCATTCCTTGCTTTTCCCTTCAGCATTCTCACAGGGAGGAACAACTTACACCAAAAAGGCTTGCTCATGCTATCCAGACACACGAACAGGTTGCCTACAAGCCTGCTCTAACCTACTCTGTTTCAAAGATTGCTGTTTTAAGGAAAACCTGCAAGTAAGGACAAGGCAGAGAGCTGGGACATACACTGAACCAGCCATCCCATCTGCAAGACATAACGAACAACTGGCAGACAGGGCAAGGTTCAGCTGCAACAACAGCTCAGGAATCACTTACTTTTCAAGTTAGTACTGCCTCATTTATTATAAAAGACTTACTGCCAGCAAACAAACCTGCTCCATCCTGCCTTTGGGAATTCCCAAAGGAACACAAAACGCCAATTCCAGCACACATCTCTCTAAAAAACAAGGGTTGTTTCAGAAGGGAATCACTACCGGGAAAACAAACTCAGGAAAATCTTGCTCCTCTTCCCCCAGAGACCCAAAAACAGGCTTAAAAGCACACACCTACCTAAATGATCACCGTGTAACTGCCAGGCACAGCTGAGGGACTCTGGGGCTGTGTGATGCCAGCGAGCCACAGCAGCTGTGAAGGTCCTCCTGCCGCAGGACAGCCCCAGCAAGTGATGTCTGGTGTGTTGGCAAGGCACACTGAGCAGGCACGCCAGCCTCCGGCACCACATCCTGAACAGCCAGGAGAAGGAGGAGAACAAAGTGAGTCAGCTGTACTGTTGTTCTGGGTATAAACATGTAGAGCATGCAGCCTACTCCATGAAATTGGGTGCTGTACCCTTGCTTAGGTCAGCTACAGTGAACACTTTCGTAGACACCACCGCTATCGAAGACAATGAAGACAGCAAGTGAAAACTCCTAAAAAAAACCCTAAAACTGAGTGTAATGGAAACAGCAGGGAATTCAGCATTAGAGCAGGTAATGAATTTTTAAAACAAATAAGCTAATCCAATCACAGAACATCAGTTGGAAATAGGAGGAGAAACAAGGACATTTTGTCTGTTTTGTGATCAACATAAACTCCAGCAGAAAATTGTCCTGAGGAGAAATAGATAAGATCCTGAGATTTATCAGGTAAAGCACTTCCAGAAGAGACAGCTGGGTGTTCAAAACCATTTACAAAACACTGGCAAAATCTTATCTGCAGCAAGACTTGTCTTTTCTCTGGTCTTCCCCAAGCTGAATTCCCCCTTGCTGGACAGAACTGTAATCATCAGGGAAGTGGAGAAAAGTGACCATGCTTAGGAAAGCAAGTAATAGAGGAATCAAGTAATTAGGTCAGTTCTAGAAAAAGTATGCAGAACAATAAGGAGGAAGAACTTCTACTGCCAAAGGACACAGCAAGCATGGAAGAGTAACCAGCCATGGTTAACTTTTGACCAGAGATGAGAAGGTGAATTCCAGAGGTTGGTTCATAACGACAATTCAGGACGATGAACAAAAGCAAAATCCTGCAAGTTTTAAGACGTGAAGCCAAAGCCACACTAAGCACTCTGTCTTGTGCTCATCAAGTTCTGGATGTCAGGCCTAAATCCAACAGAATTTTAACAATGCTTTGATCTGAAGCACATCAAAATGCAGTATCACTGAACAGACACAGGCACAGAAAGAATTTCTTATCCTGCTTTTCTGATTTGCCTTCATTTTCTTATCTGAAGTGTACAGACATTGGTGCCTCGGCTGTCTAACCTGCTCCTCCACCTCATAGGTGACTTAGTGCAGAAATGGTGAAAGTTAATAAGAACAGTAAAATCAGCACAGAGGAAGATATTCCCAGAAAATTTGCTGAATGTGAAAAAAGTAGAAACTGTTTTATAAAGATAATGCAGTTTGAGATTAAGATGCAACTCACTGACTTGTGTAAGGTGCTTGGCTTCAGCCCGTGTACCACTCACTGACAGTTTCAGAGCTGCAGAAAGATGGTTCTGATTTCTGTGGCTGCTAAAATGCAATATGCCATCCTCAGCAGGCTGCATTGAATCTGGCTGTCTTGCAAATCAGCTGGATTCAGGTTAGCAGCTCTATTTTGCTCTGCGTGCCAGGTAGATGAGCGCTGGCTGCTCCTTGCTTTCTGCCTGACACCTGCAGACAGCAAGATCTCTGCTAACTGATCTTGTGCCCTGCAAAGCTCCTGGATCTCCTTCTAGATGCTGACTGAGCTGCAGCATCCTGAGAATCTCCAGCTTCCTGCAGACAAACTGTGCACCAGAAAGTCAGTTTTGCAGAAATAATCTGGCATCTAGTTATGCCAATGCTAAGTTTTGCAAGAATGCTTTACAAACTGAATATAGGAAAAGGAATTAGCCAAATTCGATACATAATGACTAAGTGAAGGAAACCTGAAAGAAGATCTACAGAGAACCAGGAGTCACCAATAACAATTATTGGGTTTACAAACTTTAAAGAAATGAGTTAACTCACTAAACCAAGTGTTAACACTCACGTTACTTGAAGACTATGCTTTGTGAAAGAAAAATGACTCACTCCATTTAGGCTTTTGGATCTCAAGAATATCCACCAACAGAGAGGATAAAAAAAAGGACGTTGTTTGCACACGGCTGATATCTCCTCGCACTGGACACAACTGATAGGAAAAGCTCATCCATAAATCCATTTAGAAAGTGGCCCCTGCCTGAGGCAGCTCCAGCTGTAGTTATCTCTTTCTGCACATGTTCTTTTTTATCTCTGTCTTTTTCCAGTATCAAAACTTACCAGAGAATAAACACAGGTAATGGTAAGTGACCCAGATATTTAATCTAATCACTGAGACCTCTTGCTTCTCTGCTGTTCTTCCTGGAAGCAGACACCACAAACAGCTGAGAGAAGCCATAAATTAAACCTTCCAAACGACATTAAAACTGAGAGGAGTCGAACACATGAAAAAAATCTGTAAAATTAGGGAGAATTTATATTTTGCCTTTGAGCTTGTTTAACAAAAGCTAACAACACTCTCCTGGCTGGAATTAATTATACGAACAGATAACTCTCTCCTCCAGTCCTCCTGTTTACCTCCCTCTGCACTTCTGATCTTTATGTTGCCTACATCATACACACCTTACCTGAGTACCTGTGAAATGCAGCAGCTGCAAGGTCCCAAGACCACATTTCCCTTTAAATTCACAAAGGACAGGCAGGAGGAAGGAAAGGACACTAAACTACCCTTCACGTGAAGGCAAGCGGACTTTGAGATATGAGAGATCTTCAATTTCCAACCCTGCCCCTCTGCCAAAGGAAGACGAGACCCCGTGCAGGCATTATACGCAATAATGTTTGGCTCAACTTATCCAAGAATCCACCAGCTGGTGAATGAGAGACAGGAGCACGCACAGAACCCACGGCAGAGCTGAAGGAAAGGCAGAAAACTCAAATATATTGTGATCAGAAGCACAGCACAGGGCTCTGGGGAGAGTAAAGACGAGAGAAACACAGTGAGAGCGGGAGGAAAGAAGCGCGGGCCTCGTGTGTCCAGCAGGCTTCCCTCAGGGTCTGTGATCACAGGGACTGCCCGACCTTCCGTGGTTTCATCACTGCCAATGCAATCAGCATCTGCAGTAACGAGCTGTGCTTTTCAAAGCTCTTAGATAAAGAGCTGCAACTTTACCTTGAGCAAACAGATACACCGAGCTGGAAAACAAGCAGAAACCAAATATTCTCATCTATAAATACATATCTACGGGAAAAAAAAAAAGCAAAAAAAAAGAACCACACCAACCCACAGCTGCAGCCCGCTCTCAGCAAAACGCTTCCAGGAGGAGGACAGCGGCCTGCAGCTGCCACATCTCTCATTTCTACCTCCTTTGGAAGACGAACCCAAACCCCACGCGACCATCGAGGCAGGAGCAGAGCACCAACCCCAGCCCAGCCCCGCAGCAAAGCCTCTCGCAGAAGACTCGCGGACGGCCGCAGAGAGCGGAACCCCGTTACCGAATCGCTCCGCGTGCCTCAGCGGTACCTGGGGACGCGGCCGGGCGGAGCTGCGCGCCGTGCCTGCGGGGCTCCGCGCTGCTCCCCGCAGTGCCGCGTTCAACGCCAACAGCCGGAGAAAGCGAGGCGATAAATAGGTGGGAGGCCGGGGTGCAGAGCGCCGCACACCATAGAGAGCTAGGAAGACCTGAGAGCAAAAAGCCTCCGGGCACAGAGAGGAGAGGGCTGTGATAGAAAGGCTCCCGCCGTAGAGCGAGCCTGAAGTGCGGAGAGCGCCGCTGGCGGGGGCGGATAGAACAACAGAGCGCTCCGCCGAGAGACCATAGAGAGGAGCGTTGCGGGATAGAGAGTCACCGCAGGGCGCTGATCGCGCGTGCGCAGTGTTCTGAGTCGGTCCGACGGCGCCGGGTTCCGAGGCTGCGGGTTGGGCTCGCGGTCGGAGGAGTGGGCGGGGTGGAGGCCCAGGTTTTGGGGGTAACACCTGCAGATTTTCACACTGAGAAGCAACAGATCGCGTGTGGGGCGCTTAGGGAGGTGCGAGGCAGGCGGAGGTGCCGGTCCGGCCGCTGGAGGGCCGCCTCGTCCCGCCTATAGCAGCCGTCGGGTCCTTCCGTCCTGCCGCAGAGCAGCTCCTGAGGGCGGGCTGCGATGCTGAACGCTTCGGCTGCTCTGCTCGCGGAGCCGCTCGACAGTGCGGGCCCGCAGGCGGCAGAGTGCGGCAGAGTGGTGGTACCGGAGCTGCCGAGCTTGTTTCTCTCCGAGATGTCACTTCGTGGGATAGCACACGGTTTCAGCAGCGGTGACACAGCCCGCAGCACCGCACAGCCCTGTCCCAACATGGGACGCAGCCTGAGCAGCGCTGACCCCTTGCACCGTATCCGCACTCGCATGGCTTTTCACCCATGGCTTTCCAAAATTAAGGCATTCCGAGCCTTCTTTCTTCCTGTGCCGTCCCTGAGTGATTGCATATCACCACAGCTCAGTTTTCCAAGCTTTTTTTTTGTAAGTTCCCCCCCACCCCCCCCCTTCAGGAAAGCAATAGGGAAGGCGTCTGGAACAGGCAGAGTTGCTGGCGGGGCTCTGCTGCTTCCCAATGCTCAGTTCAGCTCCCAGAGGAGATAAACGAGTTAGTCAGTCACTGAGCTCACAGCAGAGGCATCTCAGCCTCCATGAGAATTTGTCAGTGGCCCTTCCTGGCTGCTGGGTACTCAGAAGAAGGGAGAGACCAGGGATTTGGGGGATACCCTTCCTGTGCTGGCTGAGGGGGGGGCAGCACCGCTGCAAGGTCATGGGGTTGTTCTTCGCCTCAAGGAGCGAGGGTGGCATGGAGCTCACCAGTACTTACAGTCCCACCTGATTCCCACTGTATAGGAGTTTGTGCTGAGAAAGGGGGCACGAGGGAGCTTTCTAGGGATTTCCCTGTGAGATTTGGGAGCTGGGAGTTTTCCCCAGTTTCCACCCCTCCTTGCAGCAATGCCTCTTGCTCACATGCTCCTCCCAGGGTCATAAGTGGTTTTTTAAAAAAGCAACAGCCCACACAATGCTCTTCCCTTCTCCAGCTGGGTGCTGCTGACGAGATACCGCATCCGGTCCTGAAGGTACAGAATTAGCCCTCCACATGGGAAAGGCCCTGCCAATCCTGGCCACCAGCTTCAACACCCTAGGACTGTGAGGTCAGCAGCACGTCACTGCTATGCATCCTACAGATGTATCCTCCAGTCCCTTCCAAAGGCTCGTGCGATATGTTGCTATTCCTTCTCTGCTTGTGGGATTTCTTGTAGGTCACATTGCTGGTGCTGATGTCAAATGGTGTTTTCCTTGACGTGCAGAGTACATGCAGGTTTAATCTTTAGGCATAGCTTTGCACTGACAAAAATTGAGGGATATTTCCGCAGGTCAGGATAAGGAATTAACGTTTTACAGGAAACACAGCAGTTTGCACACAAGCTGCAAGAACAAAGAAAGTCTGAGTAAATTGGGGATATTCCTGGAAGTGGTTATTGGAACAAAAATACTGAAAAGTGCCAGTGTATGTGTCATTCTGATGTGCAACCACCCAACCTGAATGTCCAGCCCAGCTAAACTCATTACCACCTGTAATGCCATTGTGCAATGGGAAGCATAGCAATGACAGAGGAGTATTAAAGTCCTAGGCAAACAGCAGCTATGGACACAGAAAACAAGGAAAAAATCTGCTTACCCTTGGAAGGCCACAGATGTAGAGTGATCTCCAACAAAATTCCTTTACTTCCACTGCCAACCCTTAAATGAGGTCTGGGAAGGAGTGGATCTTGGCTCCACCCCTTCTGGTCACTCAGGTACATTGCATGCACCTGAGCTCCCCTGGGTTGGCCCTGCCTTCCCACCAGGTTCTCAATCATGTTTTAAGCTGACTTAGCATTTCTGCTACACCACTCAGGAGCACAACTCAACCCAACCAAAATGGCATGTCAACCCAACACAAGTGACACAATCTAACCCAACACAATGAATGGTGCAACCAAATACAACCCAATCAAATATGCCTCAGTGATACAACCTGAACCAGCCTGAATGATACAGCCCAGCTTTGCTCAACTCAGCTTAACAAAACCATATACAGCACAGCATGATCCAGGAGGACCTTTTAGAAAGGTCAAGATGAGAAGGGTCCATGGACTGTAGCTCCCCTTGTGCAAGGCTGTTGCAACAGCAATAAGAGCAAAACAACTTGTATCAGCCAGGTCTGCACCTCTACACTGGTTGTGAATGGCTGAAAGGTGGCTGTGTGTTGAAGACACGAGAATCCAGGTGGATTTTCTAATAATTTAAGCTAATTTAAGCTTCCATCTCCTTGTAATTCTCCATTTCCATGGATAAAGTCACCTCCAAATGTCTGTCTCTCGCAGTGATACTGGACTGTGGGTTTCAAGGTGACTGAAGGACCAGCCAAAGGAGCAGAGCCCAAATCCTCTTGGGAACTGCAGTCAGGGCAGAGAGCTGATCTGCCCAGTCCCCAGGAATGCATCATGTTCCCATGGAAACATAAATAAATAATTATTTATTTGTCGTTTCGATCTTTTAAAAGTTAATCTAATCCCCTGCCTCCCTTTTTTTTTTTTTTTTTTTTTTTTTTTTTCGGTTATTCAGAGGAAGGAAGGAAGCCCAAACTCGGATGTTTATTTGTTCTGTCCTGGCCGATGTTCCCTTGGTCGTGCTCCAGTGGCCGATAAACTGGCAGGGAAGCAGAGCGTGGAGCACGGCAGAGCCTGGGAAAGGCCGGGACCCCGCTTCCCCTGCCTTTACGTCACTGTTTCTCTCTGATTAGCTTGGCCTGGGGGCTGCTAGCTGCCTTCACTCCCTTGTCTCCTCCATGCCGCCTGTGCTTGTCATCATGTCCCCATACCTGAGATGTGGGTGGGAAGCACGGGAAGGCAGCACAAGGCTGGACCAGCAGGATGATGGCGAGACGCCTGGTGAGAATAGGGGTGGAGATCAAGAAGAAAGTGCTGGAACACCACAAGTGACAAGCTCTGCCTGATTTATGGGACCCTTATTAGGGGAGCAGTGCAGGTATCTGCAAGGATAGCATCTCCATGAAGACCGAGTCTTTTCTTCTGGGTCCTGGTTTGATCCCCAAGGGATCAAGGATTGGGAGCCTTGTTAGCACTATGTGTGGGCTAAAGACCACTTCCCACCCCCTTTCCAACCAAGATTTCCACCTGAAACAAATCTTCCTAGCAAATTAAAACAAGATGGCTGGGCTGTACTTTTCTAACAGGCTTTCACCTTGTTCTCCTTCAGTCCCAACCATGGTTCAGGCTATACCACTGGTGGTCCTACTCAACTGCAGTGATGTCTGAGGCCATTACAGGCCTCTGAAGTTCTTCTGGGAAGAACACCCACCCAGGAACATTGGGGTGGGAGATAAGTTTGAAAGAATTCAGGAGGCTCTTGCAGGCTGAATGGAAAGTGCTGCAGGGAGAGGCGAGGTGGGAAATGCTGGGACAGAAGGCAGCTGGGGAGGTATTCTGTATCTGAAATGGAGAAATAGCTACCAGTACTCTTTGCTTTAGAACAGAAGAGGAGACCTGAAGAAAACTGAATATTTTGGAGATCTTCTCCTTAGGAGAGGATGGTGGGAAATATGAGTGTCCCCTCCTCCCCATCTTCAGCTCCCCATCTTCAACTCCCAGGAGTTGAACCCAAATCCCTCCGTGTCTCAAGCAGCCATCCCACATCCCACACCCTTTTGCAGATATGGGCACTGGAGTCCTAAGAGGGGTACTCAGGGTTGCAGGTCACTCCCAGTCACCACCTGCTGGCTCAGAGGATAACATATAGCTTCAACACTCCTAATTGGAGCTCTTTCCCAACACTTCCTCCTCTCAATCTTCTACCCTTAGTTCTGCAGAGTCAATAAGTTAATTCACATTAAAGCAGGAGTCTTTTCCAGTTCCCATGTGTTTGCAACAGCCAAGGGAACTGCAAAGAGATGGAGTGAATCCTTCAGACCCCCAGGGATGGGAGATAAATCCCTATGGCTCTCCCCGGCCCAAAGCTTCTCTTGCTTCCTCTCCCTTTGTGCTCCTCCGTTTCTCCTCCCCAGTTCTCTCTCCCAGGCTGTGGTCCTCAGCAGACAGCTGCTAGTGATTTTCCTCGGTCAGCAAAAGCCAGGGCTGCGTGACGCATGCAAGGGTGAGCCTGCAAGCTATGCTCTAAGGGGAAGGGACCCTTAAAGATTCTCTGGCCCAACCCCATGACATGGGCATCTGTCACCAGCCCCATTCAATCCAACTTCGAGCACCTCCACTGATGGGGTACCCACAACTTCTCTGGTGGACACAGCCGCAGCGCGGTGGGGTTGGAGAAGTTGGCGGAGACATGTTTTAAGGTTTTACCATTCCCTGTGTAAAAAAAATTCTTCCTTATTCCAATCTAAGTCTCCTCTGTTTCACTTTAAAGCTGTTGCTACTCATTCTATCAATGCAGCCTGGATCATTGTACTACTTGCAGTCTGCTCTGAGATAGTCTGTGCTGAAGATACTTAGGATCATGAGATTTTGGGGGATGGCAGCCAGCTCTGGCCATACCCTGGACATCTTCTGCACATCCCAAAGCATGGCAGCAGGAAGGGTCCTTCTCAGGTGACTGCAGACCAAGAATAAGCCATACCTACTGGAAAGGGAAACTGAGTCAGGAACCATGAACTAACCTAATTTCCTGATTTCCAAGAATTTGCCACGCTTCACCATGGGGAGATGGGAGAGATGGGTCTGTGCATTCCTCTGTTCCACTGTGTGCAATGGGTGGACATGCCCAGGGGCTTTTGGGGAACCTCATAAGAGCAGGACCTCACTGCTTGGCCCAAAAGCGCTTAGGCAGGAGAGGCTGAGCCTCCAGATAACCACTGTTATTTAATTTATTTTTTCTAAATTAAAAAAAAAAAAAAAAAGGAAGGAAGTTAATAAATAATGTAAAGTGGAGAATGCATTAATGAAAGAGAGAGCGAGGGAGAGAGAGGAAAAGAGAGGAAGGGACAGGGCAGAGTGAGAGCACAGGAGGGAGGAAAGATATTCCTGCCTATATCGATTGGATATGATTACATTAGACCTATCAAATATTCATACTACATTCCACAAGAGGTCATTGTGTGTGTTTTTCCAATTTAGCTCTGCCTTGGCGCAGGAAGCAGGCTCCGGGTGGGAAAAGGGCTGCGTCAACGTCTCCAGCCCCACAGTCCTGAGGCTGTGTCCACCGAGGTGGTACTGGAATGGCTTCAACTGGGACAAGGGGACTTGGGCTGGGGTGTTTGAGGTGGGTGTTTGAGGTGGGGATGCTCCAGGAGATGCCATCAAACCCACTTGTGGTGTTCCTTTGCCTTGGACTTGCTGCTGGGGCACTTCAGCCTCTAGGAAAGGCACTTTTCTCACCTGTGCCTCAGTATCCCTGTGAGTGATGCCTGGCTTGGCACATATTCTGACTGCAGAGCTCCAGGGATGTGTCCCTGTCCACCAGTGTGAACCAAGACATGTGCTTTCCATGAATGAGACAAGGTGGCAGGAGACAGCCCAAGGCCACCCCATCCTCAGGCCCCATCCTTTCTCAAGCAGCAATGCTGGGGGTGGCAGAGAAGGGACCGTGGTGCTCCTCCAAGGCTGGGAAGCTGAAGCTGTACCAAAGCCTGGATTTCAACACAACCCCAGCCTGGTGCTTCTCTCTGTGTGTGTCCTCAGGGGATGCCCACCACTTTCCCACAGCATCCCCTTGTCACCATCCCCATGTCCCTTATCCCCAGTTTCTCCACCAAGGCAGATGTCCCTCACCCTGGCAGCCTTGCACCAGGGCTGCGTTTCTCTCCTTACATTAATAAAAAATTTTACAGCACGGTGGCAGGAAATGCATTTTCAGTTCATCTGCTGCGGCTATTAGATTACCAGGAAATGGCTGGCTGGCTGGCGGCCAGTGGCTCCAAAGGGCCGGCGTGCACCCAGCGTGAGGCAGAAGGCAAGCACACCATCCCTGTCCTGATGACACTGTCCCTGCTGTTCTTATGGCATGCCAGCTTGTCCCTCCTCCAACACTGCCCGTGTCCTATCCCTGTGCCTTTGCACTGGATGTGGTGCAAAGGATGCAGAGATGGATCTATTCCCCTTTTTGGAAGAAATGGAAATGCTTGGAACATCTTTTAACAAACCTTTGCTCTTGTCTTAAAAGCAGCAGAGCCCAGAGCATCTTGACTATGCTGGGAACAGAGAAAGAAGGGATATTTGGGACTGGGATGTACATTAAGAAGGAAAGAGCTTGGTTATTCCAAACTGGGTTGTTTTGGATCACTAGGATGAGCTGGAGGCAAGAGGAGCATCAGGAGGAGTTAAATTCATGTTTTTGTTAAAAGCAGGGTCAGTGCGGGCTATAAATGGCTATAAATGGCTATAAATACCTGTGGGGTGACAGTGCTAATGAAGGAAGGGAATTAGCAGCAGCCCATGGAGAAATGAGGACCAGCAGTGGTGGTTGGACACGGTTTTTAGGCTAGGCTCCTCCTAGACATGACCTGGGCTCTCTGTGGGTGAACAAAGCAAGGCCCTGCTGCTTTGCAATTGGTTTGGTGGCCCTGGTGCTTTTGGGACGATCCAGCAAGAACCTTGGATAGGCTCTCAATGGGTGGGAGATGAGAGAGGACACCCAGAAAGAGGGGAATGAAGGGTGGAGACGGGGCAAAGCAATGGGAGTGGAGCATGCAAGGGAGCAAAGTGTGGGGAGAAAGCAAGGTCTGAGCCTTGCTGAGGTTTATTAAAGTTTAACCGAACAGAAACCCTGGTTTGCGTGGAGGGGACCAGCTATTTTTAGCTGTGGGTAGGATGTCAGCTCTGAAAATAGCCCGCCACCAGATCCTAATGAAATCCCTCTCCCTTTGGCTCTCACCCGGAGTGAGTTTGGAGGGGGAGGATCGCTGTCACACCCGCAGCTGAGGAGCTCCTGACATTCACAATGACTTGCCTTTTTTTTTTTTTTTCTATTTTTTTTTTTTTTTCCTTCCCCCCCCTATTCTTCACCGGCTCTGCCTTACGCCGAGCAGAGGAGTCACCAGCCAAAAAAGTGAATGCGGGGGTGGTGCTGCTTAGCTACGGCCAAATCCCAGGCAACATGTGACCAGATTGGCAATTTAATACCAAGCCTTTCTCCCCTGTACACACGCGTTCAAGTTAAAGTGACATTGAAATGGGAGCTCCAAGGGATGAAGGCAAAGAAATAGGGTGGAGCTGCCTTCCTGCTTCGTTTCTAGGGATGAGCTGTGTCCATTGGGTTGGGAAACGCGGTACCCAGGTGAGGGAATCTGAGGTATGGAACCCCATGGAGCAGCACTTGTTGCTCACCAGATGCACCAGGGCATAGGGAGAAGTGTCTACATTCAACAAAATAAAAGCACAAGAAACAGTTTGCTTTTTTCCCTCCTGCTTGCTGAGCAAAGGAACTGCACGATGCAGAAGGGAAATGATGATTCTCCCCTCTCTGTGCAGCCGTCTGTTCATTCTGTGCACAGTGGGGCGGATGTACCTGGTTCTTCCTCACTGAGGCTTGTTTTGGGATCTCCACATTTCTCACCCTGGGAGAATCACAGCCTTTTAATTCCTCCCCAGCACTTGCTGCTGCTTCTAAAGAGCTGCTGGCGCTGTCTGCCTTCAAGTGGCTTTCACATAATACAGACTGTCAGGCTAGATGAACATCACAGTCCCTTCTGGCCCTAAAATCTGTGAATCTAGAAATTAGAGGGCACCAGCACCTCTTTGTTTCTGTCTGATTTAATCAGGGGAATCATACGTTCTCTTCATCCCCCTTATTCCTTCTCCCCCTGCATCGTCTTTAACCAAAGATTAATCTTCCCTCTGCTGGTGCCCAAGTCTGGCTAAGAGCACTAGAAGGGATCAGACACTTTCAGCCTTGCCTTGGGATTTTCTCCCTGGGCTGATCACAGCAAAGAGCTGTTCTGCACAGGAGGGAAGACCAAGGTGCTTGGAGGCTCTCCTGTCTGCTTTAAATCCCAGCTGAACACTTCAGGCTCCAGATTTAGCCCTTTTGGCTTTGTTAAAATCAGTATGATTTTGTGCATAGATCTAAAAACCTTTTTGAGCTGTTACTGAGCATGGGAAGATGGATAACTCCATACGGTCAGCTGTTCCAGGAGGAGATGCTCCAAAATAAGACCAGAAAACAGAGACTGGGGAGCTACTTAGGATGGGACCCCAGGGGTGCTGGAGGGGTTAAGAGGTGACAGATTCCAGCTGGGAGCAGTGACCCAAAGGGCCATAGGAGGAGATGGGATTGGCAGGCACAGGTAGCAGGGGACACGGACCACAGCAGGATGCTAAATCCTCTGCTCTCATGGGGAGAGGCTATCATAGAGCAGGGCAGTCATAGCAGCATCCTCTGTGCTATGACTGTGCACAGTCAGGGGACCACATGTCTATCCCAGTTGTAACCCCCCCTTCCCCCAACAGAACCTGATGGAGGATCTGCCCCAGACCATTTCAGAAGCATCCCTCAACTTTTCTCCTCTGCAAATCCATCCCAGTTCCCAGCCCTGTCTCTTCGGAGATGCTGTGGTCAATAACTCCCCAGGAGGCTGCTATTCTCCCTTTGCTTCCCACCCTCCTACTTGTCTCGGCATCTCGGCATTCATGCCTTTTGGCCCTCCCTCAGCAGCAGGCGAAGAATAAAGGGGCGCCGAGCACGACATGGGCTGCAGGGATGCTGCGAGACGGTGGAAGGAAAGCCCGAATTGCTGCATGCCTTGAGGTGGGAACGAGAGATCAGGGCTGGGAGAAGGGGAGGATGCACACACGTGCTTTTTTTGGGGGCGGGCGCTGGGGTTTGGGCACCTCGGTCCTTTCTGCGCCTTTAAAACCTGAGCTGGGATGTGATGAAGAGGAGGGGCTGGTTGGAGCGGGATGTGGCATTTTGGCTGTGGGATGATGCTGCTGTTCCCCACTCTTGGTGCAGCACCTCTGGAAGCATCCCGTGTGGACCCCCATCCCCACGGGAGGGATGCTCAGCATTGAAATGCCTAAAAACGAGCGTGGTAAGGCGCATCTACGTACCACCAGAGTGCAGGGTGCCTTGTCACTGTGCTGGGCTTTTGCTGGCATGCACTGGGAGAGAGCCACTGAGCTCAGTAGGGTCATCCTGGTTGAAGCCCATCTGTCAGGCAACGAGTGGCAGGGCTGTTTGTAACCCTTATCTTTCTTCTCCAGCCACACATCCAACCTTGCTGGGCCAGCTCTGAGCGGTGACATGCCCTGGGTGCAGGCTCCCATGCTGCTTGAGCTTGCAAAGGGTGCTGGTTCTTGATGCCTTCACCCTAGTTCCTTGAAGATGGGTCCTCAGCCCCCTCAAGCTGCTAATGCTGCTTCACTCAGCCAGAAAGCACTGCTTGAAAGGATTTGTGAAAGGCTGAGGGGTAAATAGAGAGGCTAGGAGCTCAAGCTGGCTCCATAGCTGTGTGCAGTGTCACCAAGGAGAAGCCTCGTGTCCTCGGGACTGCTAACCCAGGTCCTGCTAATTTCTAGGTGAGCCCCAGGGGTGTCACCTAAGCCTCACAGAAGGCAGCACGAAAAGGGAGCACAGGGTATATGAGTGACAGAAGGTCCATGTCCTGCTTGGACCCAGAGTCTGAGGGATTTTGTTCCTGGGAGAACAGCAGCTGTGGGGCTGATTTTGAGAGTGTGGTGAAGAAAAGCCCCTTTCTATCCTATCTGAGTTTTGAACACTAATTTGGAATGATTGTGAACTTTCTGGATGGCATCCAGGCTCCCACCGATGCCTCCCAAATACCCAGAAGAGGTGACTGGGATTGGGGAGCAGGTGACAGTGCCCGAAGCACAGTGATTTACGCATCAAGGTGACAGCACAGGTCGATGCCATCCCCTGCTTTGTGCTGCCAAACCTAAGGCGCTTCCGACACACCATGTCCGCGGTGATGACAAAATAAACCGAACCCACGAGTGCCGATGGGATGGGGCTATATGGGGCTGACCCTGTGTCCCCCGGGGCCGAGGAACGGGGACGGCGGGGCTGTCCCGGTGGGCGCGGAGGGGGGAAGCAGAGCCGGAGAAGAGACGGAAATGTTTAAATAGCGCCTGCTGCATCCCGCAGCGCTCGGCTCTGTTGCAGTCATTATCTAGGGAGCGGATGCACAGGGCTCTATGGGGACCGCTAATGGGCCGATTCAATTTCAGCTGGATGACGCCACTTAGGTAAGCATTAAGAGCTCCAGCTCCGGGAAAGCGAGCGGCAGAGAGAGAGAGGAGAGGGAGAGATGCTAACGGGCAGCATTAAATCCCTCCCTCCCTCCCATCCTCCACGCTGCCCCCATTCACAAGGACCTGCCTGCATTCACAAACCCGAGCCGGGCAGCCCTGCAGGGCTCTGCCTCGCTGCCCCCGGCTCTGGGGCCGGGGGGGGCGGCCGGTGCCCCATGCCCGTGCCGCCCGGCGGCTCCTAGGGCTGGGCACGGCGGATGGAGCGGCCGGCGGGGTGAGTGGGGTGCGGGACACGGGTGGGTGCGTGGGGTTTTGGTCACGCGTGGAGCGTGGGATACGCGTGGCTGCCGGTGGCGGTGCTGGGTCTTGGGGAACATTCACGGGGATCCACGCGTGAAATGCTGGACAAGAGTGGGGTATGTGTGGAGGGGCTGCAGGTAGGGACCTGGCCATGCATGTGCCCATGTGTGGGGAATGAGGGGGTCCTGCTTGGAGGAAGCCCCCTCTGTTCCCACCGGAGTGCTCTGCAGAGCTCATCCCCAGCTCACAGCCACCTCCAGTGCCTGTAAATCATTTGCTTTTACTATCCTTCCTCTGGCCCATTATCACACGAACTTTATATGTTTGGGGCTGCTGCCGGTCATAAAGCTCACCCGGTTTCCGGAGCTGGCATGCCCGCTTGGCAGGCAGGGTGTGAGGAGGAGGATGCTGGGGACACGCTGCCCTGCTCCCCACAACAGGCAGGTAGGCAGGGAGGGGGTGGCAGTGCTGTGGGAAGAGGGCAGGGACCTGCTGCAGCTCCCCCGTGCCTCGGGCAAGGAGCGATTGGAGCAAGTGGGATTCTGTGGGGCAACAGCAGGGTCCTCCCCCTGGGTGTTCAGTCCTCCTCTCTCCCATTCTACTGGACCAGGGGATCCCTAGTTCCTCTATCTCTCTGGGGACACCCCAGCTCGGGTCCCAGAAAGAGACATTTTGTCTAACTCCTACATCTGGGGATTGTAGGTCCAGGAGCACCTGGACCCAGGTTTGGTGCCATGGGTTCTCCAAGGAAATGGCGTGCCTCAGGTGCTGCATCCAAGTCCAGGACCCAGATCTTAAGTGTTCAGGTTGCAGCGCGCTGTATTCCTATTGCCAGCTCCTCTCTGCCTCCTGTCCCCCCGTGTTGCAGCATCCTCCACACTGCTCCTCCTGCCTAAGCATGTCTTTACTTATTGCGTGTGGGATTGGGTGGGAGTAGCTGCCCTTTGGCTGCTCTCAGTCTCCCAGTTCTACCATCCCCATCCCCACAGACTCTCTGCTGTCCCAGGTCTCTCCCTTTGGGTCACATCTCACTTTCAGCCCCCCATGTGAATCTGCCCAGGGCCCCCCGTCTGCCTGGTTCGAGTCCTAATGCCCAACCACATCAAAACCCAGCACCCAAATGAAAGGGATGGACACTGAGATGTGAGGAGCTCCAGCTGCACTGGATGTCCTTGATATGGGATCTTGGTCCTGAGAGATGCAGGAACCCACTGAAGCTGCTATGCTCCCTGTTGCATGGTTCCATCTGCAGACTGAGACGCATCACATCTCTTCAGGGGTCTGGGGACTGCAGCTCCTCAAACTGTGTGTGCTTCAGTGAGAGCTTGGCTTGCAGGGCCCATTCTGGAAACATGCTCTCACAGACTATGCTGGGTTAGCCATGCCCTCCTGGCTCACCTTGTATTCCCACTAAAGAAATCCATTCCCAGTCGGCTGTGGGTATCCAACAGTGAGCTATCCACCACTCACATTGCTCTGCAAGGGGCAAGCATCTCACTCAGGGTGGCTTGAAAGTGGGCTCCTTGCAAAGGAAAAAAAAAAAAACAAAACAAAAAAGCCCACAAATCTAAGCAGATGCTTGCATTTTCTTTCCGGAAAGGGGGATGGGAGAGGGCACTTCTTGCTTTAACTGTCAAAGTAAGTTGCCTTTGCTTTTCCTGCACTTCAAGGTCAGCCTTAGCTAATGAAAATCAATCTTCCCTCTGCCTCTCTCTGCTGCATGAGCAGATTTACCTGTGGCCCCTCACCTACTTGCTGGTCTTTGCTGGCCACAGGAGCTCCTATAGAACAGCCTTCCTGTGGGCACTGTGACAATGCCGGTGTCACCCGCAGATCAGATGTTTGATCTGCCAGGGAACGGCTTTGTTCCAGGGAAGTTGGCTGTGCACACAAAGCACATATCCAACTGAAATCTGGACTGGAAGTTCTTGGGGGTACTGGCATGCAATGAAGCACATCCGCATGGCGCTCCATTTTTGCATGGCAGCTTTGGTTAGGAGCAAGGCAAGATGCTTATATCAGCTTTGGGGTTAAATAGAAGTCTGCCCTTTTATGATGGGGATGTGAATGGGAAATCTGGGCACGACACTACAAAATGCAAGGTCTTGGGGAGTCCCAGACCCTGGCCAAGCACATGTTGTATTAGCGGTGATTTGTTGCTGTTACTTGCAATTAAATGTGTTTTGTTCCCCTCCTTCCTTGTGTCCCTGGCTCATGACAGTTTCCTGAGCTGGAGATGCTGTTCCCAGCTCTATCACTGGACAAGTCTCAGCACTGAGCTTCCCTTCCTCAAGGGAGGACAGGCAGTGCCCATTGGTGCTGGCAAGAGTTGAGGAACTTCTGTGGAAGGACACAGAGCATGGGAAGATGCTGCATCCACTTGAGCCAAGGGACAAGTCTCACTGTCCCAGTGTTTGGAAATGTCCAGCCAACATCCTCCTGGGCTCAGAAGTGCCTCAAGTTGTTTGTTAGGAACAAGATGTTAGGAAGAAATTTTTTACTCAGGGCAGTGAAACCCTGGCACTGCTGCCCAGAAAGCTGTGGCTGCCCCATCCCTGGAGGTGCTCAAGGCCAGGTGGGATGGGGCCCAAGGCAGCCTGAGCTGGTGGGGGCAGCCAGCTGATGTCAGTGGTTGGAGCCAGATGGGCTTTGATGTCCCTCCTGACCCAACTGTTCTGTGATTATGAAATTCATTAGGAGTTCAGTAGGTTGCAGATATGGACCGTTACGAAGCATAACACAAATGTTCCTCTCTCTTCCCACCTCATCCTTTAGGACTTTTAGATGTGCCCTGATGCCGCAGGCTCCCCCAGCTCCTGGCGATGCAGCTCTCTTCCAGCGTGGCTGAACTCAGCTGTGACGAGACGATGGAACCCCCGGCTGAGGACTTCCAGCAGGTCCTGTCCATCGACCAAATCCGCTCCATCCGTGCCAGCAACAACTACGTGGAGAGGCCAGCCACCTGCTTCCAGCAAGCCCGCTCCAACCCGTCCCTCTCGCAACCACCGCACAAGCAGGAGTGGACTCAGGACCGCCTGGCATCCTCCACGCTGCAGGACCTGCACCGCAGCCACAGCCAGCAGCCCCACATGCCGCCCTTGCAGCAAGCCATGAGCCACTCCAGCACAGCCAGCTCCGTGTCCCAGAGCACCACCGCCTCCGAGCAGCGCCTGCTCAGCGCCCTGACGCCGTCCCACTCGGGCCACTCGCTCATCCGGACGCAGCCCAGGGCCGGCGAGCTGAAAGCGGAGGAATCTCCCTTGAAAGGGGTGGTGGAGAAGGGCAGCCTGCACGGCGGGCACCTCTTTGTCTGTGAGGAGTGCGGGCGCTGCAAGTGTGCCCGCTGCACGGCCGCCCGTGGCCTGCCCTCCTGCTGGCTGTGCAACCAGCGCTGCCTGTGCTCCCCAGAGAGCCTCCTCGACTACGGGACTTGTCTCTGCTGCGTCAAGGGCCTCTTCTACCACTGCTCCAGCGATGACGAGGACACCTGTGCTGATGACCCATGCTCCTGCGGGCCAGGCTCCTGCTGTGCCCGCTGGGCTGCCATGAGCTTCCTCTCCCTCCTCATGCCCTGCCTCTGCTGCTACTTTCCCACCTTGGGGTGCCTCAAACTTTGCCAGCGGGGTTACGACGGCCTGAAACGCCCCGGCTGCCGCTGTCAGACCCACACCAACACGGTGTGCAGAAAGATCTCCTCCTCCAGTGGCACGCCTTTCCCCAAGGCACTGGATAAGCCGGTATGACCCTCCTGGGGAGGACAAGCAGACAATTCCTCCTAATCCTCTCCCATTCACCCCCATTCTCCTCTGGCTGCCCCTGCTCTGCAGTGCTTCCCTGCCCCCTGCCTTCCTCCTAGGAATGAGACTCAGGGTCCCTGGGCCATGGCTCTTCCCGTGGTAGGAGGAGCTGGGACCATGCATCCCAAGCTAGAATCCTCCAGGAGCCTGGACCTGTTCTCTCCTTCCAGCACTTTTCAGAGGTGGTCTCCATTTACTCCCACTGCCTACGTCCCTCATCTTCCAGGTGCTGCAGGGTCCCACCAAGCAGCAGCAGCCTCCCTGCCTGCTTGGAAGCCATCAAGAGATGCCAGTCAGATGGCACCTCATTTCTCCTGCCTCCGAGAGGAAGGGAAATTGTGGGAAGATTTCAAACCTTTCAGCTGCTGCCCAGCTGCAGTGAGGGGAAGGTTCCCCTGGGATGTGATGGAGAGCAGGATGCTGGTTTGGAACAACTATTAATTTCTTCATACCTGGAGGTGAAGGGTCTTCCTCCAAAGTGCAAACCATGATGGGATGGGAGAGAAGATGATATTGTCACCCATCTCCATCCCACCACTGAGCAGATGCAGCTCCCATTCTATACTTCCAGGCTTGTCCTCGAGTAGGGTGAAATAGCCATGGGGACAGAGCTTTGTCCCAACACCCTGTTCCCTAAATCTGCCTTCTGCCTGTCTGGTACCTTCCACCAGCACTGAAATCACTTTAAAAAAGTCCCCAAACCCAATTATCGACAGCCAGCTCTTCTCTCCCCGCTGCTTAGCACTGATCTGAGGTGGGGGTCCTGTTTTGGCTTGGGGAAAATGGAGAGTTGAAGGGGGTTTCCGCAGATGGGACCCCAACCTTCCTTCCCTGCAGAAATTGCCTTTGAGCCCTCATCTTGCTTTCCTTGGCCACCAGTATGCCACAGCACTGTCACTGCTGAGGGTATTCTGTAACAGTGGGGATGGGGCTGAATGGAGCCGTTGGGCTGGGCCATGTGCAGACCATGATATGGGGTCAGTGCTTCATGGTTTACGTGCTGTGATGCTAAAAGGCCAAACCCATTGCTGCAGCTGTGGGCAGATTCTTCCAGACCTGGGCTTGGCCCCATCTCCGCTTGCCACTGGTGGGTCAGGGGAGCTTGGAGCTGGAATTATGTCCCAAGGCTGTCACTCCTCTGAGACACAAGTGTGTGCAGAGGGAAGTAAATGGTTCCCCTGGAGAAATATATGCAAAGTCTCCCTTGGCTTCCTCCAAGACTCTGCTGTCCAGGGCTTGTCCATTGCATTCACTCAGCCACTTCTTTCCGTAGAGTTCTGTGGATCTATTTTTGTACATATAAATATAACGTTAGGATGGCTAGGACTATTACTAATAATATCCATGATACTGCTGTGAATGGTGCCAGATGCAAGGTTTGGCTTCCTGGTACACTTCCACATTCTGGAAGATGATTTCCTGATCTGTTTATCACTAATCCTAGACCTTGAGTTCCTAGGTAGTCGGGTGAGGGGGAAAGGGAGGTATAGAGGTTGCAGAGAGGGAGTAGGATTTAGTGCTGGCTGTGGGATGAGCCAGGAGGTAGCATTTCTTGATGGGATTCATCTTCCCATACATTTGCTATCTAAAAATCACAGCTGATCCAAGCTCCCTCTGTTGCGGGGAAAAAAAAAAAAAAAAGAAAAAAGAAGCAGTTCCAGGGAGTGATTCATCCTCCTCAGAAACATTAATTAAAATGTGTGCTGCTGGTGCTTGACTCCTTTGATTCTAAGGGAGCTACATGTTGATGGTGTGAAGGGGAGGTGAATCCCATCCCTGGTGGAGAGTTTGTGCCTGGGGTGTGGTATGGGCATGACCAAAATCCTGATCCTAGTTTCACTCAGAGCCCAAGGGGCATTGATGGAAGATGCTTCTAAAGATGCAGAGCCCACCTCTGTGAGTGGTAGAGAATTCAGGATGATGCTGTGGCTTACAGCAAGGATCTTGTTCTGATAAGGAGGGAGAAGATGATGCCTGTGCAGTTTTGCCATTTGGGTTTTAAGGCAATGACCTTCTCAGACAGTAGCCTGTACGTGTCTGTACCAACACAAGATCAGTCCGTCTCTGTGGCAATCAATTATAAAATACATCACAAATGTTTTTATCCATATGTCAGCAGTTGCTTGGCATATGGGTATTTCCAAGTGATGTCTGGGGGAGAGGCTTCCACCAAGAGGCATCCTTCCTTTTCTCTTCACTTATCTATTGGTGCTGATTAATTTATTCCACCTAAAAAGTGTAAAACTCTTTTAGGGGAAAAAGTCCCTTTTTTTTTTCATTGAGGATTTGAGGAACTGGCTCACTTCAACAAGAACGGGAAATAGTTCATTGAAACTTTCAGAAGAAAACTAATGAACAGAATTTTCCAACTTGCTCTACTTTGATTTTTTTTCCTCCTCCTTTTTAAGTGGAGCCGTCTTATAAATTTAGTTACCACCTCTGTATCTCTGCAAATCATTGCTTCCTCTCCTGATGGTGGAATGACTCAACATGTGAAGCTTCATAATTTTCACGGCCTCTCAAGTCATGCAAGCATGGGGTGATCTCCAGGTGCTGGAGCCATAGGATGAGAAGATGGCTGTCCAGATACCATCTCCTCGGAGCCAGTTTGCCTTGGCATAGTGCAGTGAGGTGGAACCCAGCACTACTATTGCAGCATATTTACCTTCAGCAATTGGTAGGAGTCCAGGATGCCGTCTACCTAATGGGCTTCTTCTGGGTCAGCACGGAAGTTCCATTTCCAATAGGGAATCATGCCATACCAGAGTACAGGGCTGAGGAGTCCAGCCAGGTCTCTTGAATGTCTCACCTCCTATAAAAGCCAAACTCATGAGATATATTTTATGGAATATGGGGCATGTAGAAAGGAATTGGAGAGGGCCCAGTTGGGCACAGAGGGCTGTCAGACCATGCAGAGCCTCAGCTGGACTGTGTTGAAGGTCAATCAGAGCCATGTTGAGGTCTTACAGTTGCATGGACTGGAGATGTTCAGAGCTGGCATTTGCCAAAAGCTCTCCGAAGATGCCAGTTCCAGTTCGCTGAGCCCATCTGGTGTCAGGGAGGCTGTGGGTAGCCTCTGATCATGTTTATTTTTCCTGAGCTTTTCTAATGTCTTCAGACCAGTTCCATCCTGCTCCCTTCCCGTTTCTGGCTGCTGGATGGTTCAGTTTCCCTTCAGAGAGGGCTCCAATTTTGGTTGGAGTTGTGAGCCCCTTTCCTGCCCCACCCTGTAATGAGTCAGATAACATCTGCTCCAGATGTTTGTGTGCGGCTGCTTGCCCTGACAGTTTGGGTGTCTCTCTGTCCCGACGTGTCTTTCTTGGTTTTGGAGAGTCGCATGACAAGTCCTCTGTTTTCCATGCACTCTTGGGACCTGACAGGGATGGAACTGCTTCGCAAGAGAGCGTTTCTCCACATTGTGCATCTGTGCTGGTCATGGGCCCCTTTCCCAGGAAACATGCAGGGCTTTAGGGCAAATTTAAGGAGAGATGCTCAGGTGCCAAGGAGCAGGAGGCTGGGCAGGAGCTGCTGAGCAGGACCTGAGCTCCCCCTGCTCTGCTCCTCCCATCTTCTCCAAAGACTCCTGATGGTGCTTGCTTTGTGCTATGGCTTCTCTCAGCCCTGTTCCATTCCTTTAATACAGCGTGATCGGTCCCAGCACTGTTGAGGAGGAGTCACTGTGGACCAACCTGAAGCACACATCCTATCCCAGTTTCCCCAGTCTTCCCAGTGGAAGTAGGTGATGCTTGGGGTGTAGCCCAGGTTGGCACCCATCCCTGGGAAAGCTCTTTGTCTCCCACAAAAGCAGCTGCTGCCAGCCAAGGACATCAAAAAACAGTTGGCAGGATTGGATTTTGGGGGGGAAGGTCTTTGAGATTTCATTCTCAGATTCCCATAAAATTCTGTTGAGTCAACTCTCCCCTATCCTCACATATGATTCAAGAGAATGGTGGGGAAGTATCATTGGCCAAAAATGCCAAAGCACAAAATTACAGTTTATCGACAGCTGCTGTAGTGCAATAAAGAGGGATGAACTGGGTTTACAGGAGTGGAATGCACCAGGAAAGAGCATGCCATGCCCCAAGCATGCTGTTTCCAGCACCCGCTCCGTTCATTTGCTCTCTCTCTCATTCTGGTCCACGGGTATTTTGAGGCTGGAGAACACTGAGAAGTCTTTGGATATCGGAAGGTCTATCTTGCTGTGACCAGTGTACAAGAAATGCAGAGAAGAGATCTTCCCCTATCCCACCTGAAACCCATTCTTGTTCTTCGGTGGAAATGAAGTGAGTGAGGAGCCCATGGAGTCCACTTCTCTAGGATATGTACAGCAGCTGGAGGT
Organism: Meleagris gallopavo; assembly: GCF_905368555.1. Classification (NCBI taxonomy): domain Eukaryota; kingdom Metazoa; phylum Chordata; class Aves; order Galliformes; family Phasianidae; genus Meleagris; species Meleagris gallopavo. Next base: position 10,919,129 of record NC_139412.1, read on the forward strand.
GGCTGGTTCAGATCTGAAGCAAAGCTATGACCTCCTATGGGCTCACATGCTTCAGGGTATTTCTTGGTGAGCACCAGGACCTCTTGCAAACATACAAAGGGCTCCAAAAGGAGCAGAATCAAATCCTCCCCGATGAATTGCTGGTGCGGCTGGTCCCCTCCTTCCCTGCTGAAGTCCCTATCCACCTTCTCTTCCTCATCTTCCCACCTCCTGGCAGTTCCCTCAGGCCTTCGTGATGCTCAGTGGATAGGCAGCCGCCTGCCTCCCCAGCGTCCTCAGCACAAAACTCTCCCAAGAAGGGAGGTCCCCTTGGCTTCAAAGGAGAGCATCATACCAAGAACCGAAGCCTCTAATTCTCCATTTAACTGGTACAAAGGCATTCTGTACAGTATATAAAGAGATCCCTCCCTGGCTGCCTTTATTTGGGTTCCTTTCTATAAGGTATAATACATGTTTATAACCTGACGGCTGTTTTTTTTTTTGACAATACTCTTGTAAATTTAAAAGGAAAAAACAAACAAACAATAACAACAACAAAAAAAAACTCTAAAAAAACAACAAAGTATTTATTTCAAAAGTTTATTTTAAAGATAAGAAAAAAATAACCTATTTATTTTAATGCACCTCCTTCTGTTTGGTTTTCTTCTCTTGCAAAGCTAATAACTGATAACTGAACCACTGCTGAGATGAAAGAAGTAATTCTATGGGTGGCTTCACAAGCCCACTTAGAGCAACTATTCAATAAAAATATATATTAATTTTGAAAGTGTCTGCTTGTCTTCGTGACAGCCAGGGCATGACTCAGGCTCCTGCTTTGGCAAAGCTCTGAACAGGTGCTGGCTCTGTATATGCACTGCTGGCATGGGATGGGTGTTGGTGGGGATCCTTTTTGGCTCTGTGACACCTCCCCTCTTCTGCCGCTTAACAAAAACCTCAAAAATCTCAGTGTTTGACTCCCTGCTGTGGCTGTTCCAGGTCCTTGAAGCATGGTGGGTTCGTGGGCAGCAAAAGAAGGGACTGAGGTAAGACACCCCTGAGATCGGTTGGGGTTTGGCCCCAAAAACACATTTCTGAAGCCTTTTCTGGAGTGCATTCTCTAATGCCTCTCAGCATAGAGCCTTTTCTCGCGCTGTTTCATTGGCTTTGGAGCCTGTCTCTGGTACCAGAACATGCTTTCCAACACATGTGCCAAGCCCTCACCACAGCATTCAGGATCTGCTTCAGGGTTTTGGAGGACAGATGTGAGTCCAGTCCCTGCTGTGACTCATTCTTCCCCTGCTTCTAAAACAAAAGATGACTTTGGGCCATTTGTCATTGCCAGAGTCCCTCTTAGGCACAGCCAACCAGTTTGGTTCCTAGATGCACAGCTTGTTTTAACTATGTTACAGCCTTTTTAGTTTGTGTAATACCACCTTTCCACGCCTACTCTGTCCCTCTCAGTCCATGCCACCGATCTTGTGGGTATCTACAGATCTTTATGAACAAGGCAAGGCAAGGAAAGGCAAGGAAAGGCAAAGAATGGTAATGCAGATTAACAGAGAGCGACAGGCAAGTGGCCCACAGGCAGTCTGAAAGAGATGGTCACCACTCACTTGGACACTTTCATTCTCTTGTACAGAGAAATTCATAATAGCCCCAGGAATCACAAACAGTCCTGGTGGTTGGGCTTTCTTCTTAGAACAGGTTGACTCTTTGAACTGCATGATCTTTGCTATTTGCATCCTCGTGAAGACCAAGCGCTCCACAGGCTCAAGTTTATCCCAGACCAGCTGGTGTTGGCACTGGGTCACAGTCACGTAGTGCTGCTACCAGGATGACTGAGCCACTTTTGCAGGTTTAGCTGAGAATAAAAAAACACCTCCTCTTGGCTAACACCGCCCATTGACATTCAGACCTGAAATGCCCTGTGCCATGTTGTCGCAGCAGAGGAAGCCCAGTTTCATGAAACACTCCCTTGGAGGTACAGCAGAAGTGGGTTTCCACTTTTTTGATGTTGAAATCCTCCCTTTGGAGGGAACAAAGCCAGGCTGAGCTCAAATCTCTCCTCGATACTCAGGAGTGAGCCAATGCTTTGCTGGAACTGGAAGCCCACCATTAGCCAGCAGTCCTTCCCAGCCCGAAGAGCAAGGGTAGGCGTCTGCAGCTGAGAGCTTGGCTGTCTAGACAGCAGTAAGAAATGGGCCCTCTTAAGGACTCATTCATCTCTTCCTAAGATGGCTAAATAGGTCAGATGACTCATGCCCTGAAAGCGCCTATTTCTCTTTGCTGACTACAAAGGGGAAGGAGCTCACAGCAACTCTGTGCTGAAGACAGCTGAAGGTAAAGGATCTGAAGGCAAACCTGCAGATCCAACACGCTGTCTGTGACTTCACTGATGACGTGGATGGAGTGATGAAGGAATATTTAAATGCTAGCTGTTCGTTGACCCGCACTGAAGGTGGTGAGCATGTGGGAATCCAGGCCTGCAGACCTGCATAGGAGGAGGTGGAAGGTCAGATCTCATTTGCGCCAGAGGCCGCAAGGACCACAGAGTGGGAATTTAGGCTGGAGGAATTTGCTAACCTGCTTTTCCACGACCACCAATGCCTCCTACGTCTTCCACAGTCATCCTTTAGGTAGGGCTGAGGGCAACTTATTGCCCTGAAAATCCTTGGCCACTGCTCTGAAGAATCCAGTGCTGGTGGGTCTATGCAGATGCAAGATCACAGTGTGGTGGTGTCGCCAGCTCTGCTTTGCGTACCACTGCTCATTGATGTTTGGGACATGGGGCCTGGAGGAATCACAGTTTTGGGATTTATTGGGGGCAGTGAGGAGGGCAGCTGGGAACCTTGGAAACTGCCCACACAAGAAATGACACCTGCAAAAGCTTCTCCCACAGTGCAGCTGTGATGCAGAGGGGCTCACTCCCTACAAAAGGGTCTCCGTGACTCCAGTGGTGGCTGCATGCTTGTGAAAAATGACTGTTTTTCTTATAAGCACCCCAAAACGCCTGCAGTTTATAGCACTGTTCTGATATTACAGACTCGTGCTTTGGCCCTGCAAAGCATCACGAGGTTGGCTTAAAAAAATCAAGATGCAGCTCACAGCAGATTCTTGTTTTTTCACTGCTGCTTTTGGAGGCTGACTGAGTCATGCTCACAAGCCTCTTTTGCCAGACACCAGGGCTAGCAGCTTCACTGAAATAATTAAATGGAACAGAGGTTCTCAAATAAGCCCCAGGGTTGGCGCTTAGCTTGTGGCCCAGATGTGGCAGCATGGGGAGCGGAATGGGACTGGACACTCCAGGCACAAGTCAGAGAGCCCAGGAGACTGCAGTGTGTGGGAAGGACCCAAAATTGGGGTTTGCTGCAGAACCCACAGTGAATAACTATAACTCTGGCTCATCAGCCAGCTCTTCAAGCTCTCCACTGGAGCCTGAAAAAGGTGATACTTTGGCAGGGCTGGGGCACACTCCTGTCCTCCTTTTTCTCCATGTTTCTGGCACTCAGAAGGTTGAGGATATTTCTTCCAGACATGTTCAGAGCAACATTGTTTTTCCAAAATGGAACTCAAGCTCTGAATTCTCCCGGGCAGCGCCTTAAAGGATTTATTTCCTCTACCCACTTCCCCTGTGTCTTGCTGTTATTCCTGAGGACATTTGCATGAAACAGTAGGATCCCTGTCTTTTGATGTGCAATTATCATCTGCAGAAATGACTAATCAATTAAGGACAGTCACTACCAGGCTTTCTATTTATTTCTTTCTCATTGGAACCAGAGTGAATGTGCCCTTTTTCACAGAGAAATTGCTGTTTTTTTCCAGCCATCACTGCTGAAAACTCCCCAACGGATCTGAAAATTACATCATGTCCTCTTTGGTCCCTGCTGTTGTCACCACCAGAGCTGAGCTGGCCACATGGCTGACAGTGAGCAGGCAAATAAGCTGCTCATGTCACCCTGGGGACATGCCAGGTATGGCTCAGTTCACGCTTGGACAGAGAAAGCACAAAAGCCTTGTGCAGTGAGCAAGCTCAAATCTACTTCATGGGGGTCCACCGTGAGAGGTTCAGCCAGAGATCCTAGAGGCAAACAGCAGGTCGGGACATCCCTTGAGAAGTAGGGAATTTGGTTTTGAAGGGCTTTATGCTGTGCTGAAAACAGGAGAAATCTGCAGAGGTGGAGGGCTAGTTTCTCTCTTCCATATGCATCTGATGGCATTGATGTCTTCTTCTGTCTCTTTATGCTACCATCTGTTCCAGCGTCTGTCCCTGCCTCTGTTACATGAGGTTGGGCATAAATAGATGGACATGGAACCAGAACAAAAGGGCTAAGGAAGCATGATGAGTCCTGGGACTACCAGCACAAATCACTTCTCTCTAGAGCCATGGAGACTTTGGGGTGTTGGTGGGTGCTCCCCCAAATAAAGGGGTGAACGTGGGCATTGACCAGAAGTGCATTCTTAGAGGCAACTATATATGAGTTGTGTACACAGCGCAGGGACTGAAATGACAGTCCAGGAGGTCCTGGGATCTCACCTCCATCCCGACAGTACTGAGAATCATAGCATTGTTAAGGTTGGGAAAGACCTGTAAGATCAAACTGTCCATCACCAATACTGCCCACAAAACCATGTCCTCAGTGCCACATCAACCCTTTTCTTGAAGATTTCCAGGGATGGTGAATCCACCACCTCCCGGGGCAACCTATGCTAATGCCTAATTTTGGAGAAGAAAATTTTTCCTAATTTCCTGAACCTGAACCTCCCCTGGTGCAACTTAAAGCCAGTACCTATCATCCTGTCACTGTTACTGGGGAGAAGGGTCCAACCCCCACCCACCACAGTCTCGTATCAGGGAGTTGGATTTGGGAATGAGGTTTGCTGGAGGCTTTGCAGCTTTTGGACGCTAGCACCTATTGCTGCAACGTGCCCCAAAGACTGCACTTCTCCCCTGCTTTCCTCCAGGAACTCTGTGAGACCCTGAGAAGGGGCTGAAAGCAGGGGGTAGCCCAGAAGATGAGAACAAGATGAAGCTGAAAGAGAAGCAGAGCTGTTTTGTAACAACGTCCCCCAGGGAGAGATCACACCACACCAGAGACGTGCCTCTGGAGAGGTGCAGCACGCACGGAGGTGACCAAATGAATTGACACCAGGCAATTCTCACCGGAGCTAATGAGACAAAGTAATTGAAAATAAATGAAGGAACATGACACCTGGCTGGCAGATCAGTTATCTATAGCGTACCTTTCCTGAAATAACCGCTTCCTGAACATCATACACTGAGGCAAAACCAAGGAGATGCACACATAAAATAGGCCACTCCAGCAGGGACCTGAAGGCCCCTTTATTTTTAATCGAAGCTATCAGAAGGGTTAATTGGATGGTGTGCAGCAGTGCCCTCTGTCTGGGGTATGGCTCCCCTTGCCACCCATGGGTATGGTGCACTCAATCAAAAGGATGAAGTGCCCCATTCCTCTTGTCCTTGGCTGAACTTTTGGATTGCAGTGCAATGCGAAATGGGGAATTCTCTGCTCTCCAGCCTTTGGGAATATCCCTGAATATATCCCGGGGAGAGCTAGGATGTTTTCATCTTTTGGATAATTAGGGTGAGAGAGGGAGTTCTCAATTCAGCTCAGAAATGCCCCCTGAAGTCTGCTTAGAGGCTTATAGAAGCCCCTGACCTTAAACTGGTGGTCTGAGAGGATCAGCTGGAGAATCAGTGCATGGGACAGTGTTTGTCCCACAGAGCTTGGTGTGTCCATCCCTTTGCAGAGGTGGAAGCAAAGGAGAGGAGGGAAGAGCAGTATGGGTGGGTTTACACAGTTGTGCTGACCCCAGGAATTAAACTCACAGCCAATTGCATTCCAACCAAACCACCCTGTGGTCCCCATCACTATGGGAATTGGATCCACAGAGGCAGACACAGGATGTCCTGTGCCAAAGGAGCATTTCTGTCTCCCCACCCTGTATCACTTGGTAGATGGCTGCTCCTGGGTTAGCTTTGGGTTTTCCTCTCTGAGAAAATGAAGCTGGGTTAAATGTTCCTTAGGAAGCTGTCCTATCAAAGCTCTGCTGTCTCATGGAGACACTGCAAGCTTTTCCCTTTTTATTTCTGTCCTTGTTCTAAAAAGGAAAGGAGCAAGGGCAGAAAGGAGGCACATGTACTTTTTTGTGCAGAGCCAAAAAGAGATGACCAAGAGGCTGATCTATGCCTTAAAAAAAGGGGTGGCTTCAAGATGTGGTGGCCCAAGAAGAAATGGGTCACACTCATTGGAATGGGTTGAGGACCCCCCCCCAGCACTGCCCCATGACTGAAGTGTAGGGTCTGGGAATAGGGCACCTCAGCATGTTCCTATAGACTCTTCCTTTGGACAGAGACCATGGAAGAGGAGAGACATTGGGTGCCTCTTTTACAATACCTACAGGGCTCTTCTGTGCAGAGCAAGCAATTTTTAAATGGATCCCCCTTTTTAAAGGGTGACCAAGACATTGCACCCCAAAGCATCCTGAGAAGGATTGATGCAAACAGTCCATTTTCTCCACCAGGACAAGCTGCTGATCTTCCTATCTTAAATCCTCAGGCATCTTGATTTTCAGCTGTTCCCTTGTGCACTTTCCTTAAATGAAGTTGGGGAGTCGATAGGCAGCCAGGAGCTCCAGTGTTCTAAGTTTCATGAAAAGAAAGCAAGGAAGAAAGCAAGAAAGGCTCTCCCTCCCCCTCCAACAAATGCAGCCGAAATCTCGTAATGAGAACATGGCCAACACTCTGCTCTGCCCTCTGCCCTTTATGGGGCAGGTTGCAAGGTCACAGGGACGCGGTCCCCCGGTATTGATCAGGGCTCTTTGGGGCTGGCATATGGCACCAGGTTTCAAAGGCCGAGCAGCTAAAAAAGAATTAACTGGGGGCAAAGAGTGGAACGTACCAGATTGAACTCCTGACATGCAGGGGTCAGAGATCACTGGAGATAAAGCGGGTGCTGGAATGGCCTGTGCAATGTCGAAAATAAATAAATAATTGAGCATTAAAAATCAAATACCCCCCCTTCCCAGCACACAGACCAAAATCCCACCATATTTCAGAGGAAAAGAAACAGGTTGTACAAGTCTAAGGTGGTAGAGAGCAAATAAGGGGGAAAAATGCCTTTTCCTTGATCAAGGGATGAGCATGTTCATGCCTCACCTGAAAGGTGTGCCTCTGGGATTATACAGCCTGTTACTTTTGAGGGAAGGTTGTCTTTATTTTGAATGTCCTTCAGCACAGAAAGACAAACTTAAAAAAAAAAAAAAAAAAAGAAATGGAGAGAGCAGAAGAAAATAAGCATCCAGCACCTCTGCTTGCACAACAGGCATCTCTTCTGGTTGGTGACCCACACTGGGGACAATGCAGCTCAATAATCTTTAAGGTTACTTCCAGCCTAAGCCATCCTATGATTCTGTGATTCTATACCAGCAAGATGAGAGCATGAGAAGAGAGCAGCAGCTTCAGTCTGTGCTCCAGAACAGAAGATGGGATGGGTGCAAGAAGCCAGAGAGGATTGGAATTTCAAGCTTGTCTCAGAGCTTTCTTCCTCTGCTGTGAGACACTATGGCCAGATAGAGAAGGCAGTGGGCAGAACATACGGCAAAGGACAGATAAGGAGGTGCTGAGGATAGAACCAGGCAAAAACAGGTTCTGCCCCATTCATCAGTGATTCTTCTTGTATTAGGGGACAGCAAGCATGAATGTTGGTGAAAAAGCAGCCTATGTGATAGGTAAATAATTTTAAAGAAAAAAAAAAAAAAAAAAGAAAAAGCTAACCAAGCTCATGGGATATTTGTCTGGGTTACATCCTAAGGAAGGTTTTTGCACTATATTATAGGGAAAGGCAATTGCAGATCACCAGTCCTAAATTATCCCCCCAAAAAGGCAATAGTCACAATCCAGTTAAAGAAAGAACAAACTACTTGCTTACCCATCCCAAGGATCAGCACTCACCAAATACTCCAGAAGACGGGAGCTCCGTATAGAGATACGCCCTTTGTGGTAGCCAGCCCTTAAATGAGGCTAGGTTAGGTTAGCCCCTTCCAGTCACGCAGGTGAATTGCTTTCACCTGTGCTCCCAGGGCTGGCTGTCCCTCCACCAGGTGCTCAATCATTGCTTCAGGCCACGACTTAGCAATTTGCATACACATGCTAAGGGTCTTGTGGATGCTTTAAGTTCAAACTACAGCATGTTGAGGATCTTAACCTGTTCTTCAAGCTCCTTCTTCAAGTCCCAGTGCAGTGCTGGCCATACAGAAGTTGATCAACTGGAGGAAAAGACATGAAAAGGAACAAGCCTCTCAGCTGATGGACTTACCCAGAATATCTTGTTTAAGTGTTGTGATGCAGCATAGGAAAGCACATGGTAGTTCTGTATCTTTGTTCCTCCTTCCTGTCTAGGCCACATAAGACATTAATGAATCATGTGGTGCCTTTATCTCCACCACTTCATCCTTGACCAAAGCCCCTCGGATTTCTAGTGCTCCATGATGTCAGTCTGTGGCTGAACAAGTCAGTGAGCTTGTTTTCCCTTCTGATTTTTGTTGCCTCCTCCTCTTCTTTTGCTCTCCTTTCATACCCTGCCAAGGGGCTCTATCTCCTTCTGCAGCTCTGCCTGCAGGGACACACTCTGCTCAGTTTATTAATGCATTCTTCTGGTTGGTTCCTGATAAAGCAAACTGCTTGGTGCTGTATGCAGCAGGGCTGGATGTGTTTCCAGACACAGGTGATGCATCCGGAGTCTGGTCATTGTGCAGTTCCACCAACACTGACACCAGAGGAGGAGCAATTTCTCCACGTTTCCTCTGGCATTATCAGTTGTGTACCGAGCAATAAGGATCTTCCATAACACCGATCACCATCCAAAAATTTTTACTTTCCTGATGTCAGGGTTAAAATCCATCAAAATTCAGGTGGGCTGAAAGGTAGCTCGGCAGCCAAGGAGACCACTAAGTGCTTGGAGGAGTGGGAAAGTGCCTGATGTGAAGCCCAGAAACACATCTAGGAGGTTATGCTACATTGACCATCTCTGTTGACCTGCCAGGTGTGGCAGGCTGGACAGGCAGAATGGGATTTTGTGCCCTCACATATTTCCTTTCCATCTGTGTGGGTGGAATACTCTAAATGGCATATTATCCCTTCCGCTCTGCGCTTCCCTCTGGATTCATACTTCTCATGAATGTTAGAAAATGTGCTCTAGAGCTGCCATATGATGAGCAATCAGTGCTTAAAAATGCTGCCTTTTCCCCCCTCCTCCCATCTTTCTTGGTGAGTTCAGTACCAGATGGCAGACTCTCAGCCCTGAGAATGAATTGACAGCATAACATGACTAGCAGCAGCAAAATCTTCCTCCCCTCTCTTCCACCGCTGAGACTCCAGTAGTGCAGAGTGAATAATTTAGCAGCCATCTCTCATTCAGCAAACACTGCCGGTGAGCTGTGTGAAGATGATTTTTATTAACTGGACGGCTGGATGCAATTTTCCAGCAAACCCTGTGTGCAAACAAATTGTAGCTGACTGCTGGGTAAGTGCCAGTGCTTATGACTGTCTCCTGGTACAGAGAGATTAGATGCCCACATCCTGTTACACCATCTCCTCTGCTTGTGAATTATTTCCCAAGCCCACGAGTAACTTTGCTGGTGAACAATCATGGTTTCAGATCGGAGGGAGTGTTTTCAGCAAGACGCATGTTCGTGATGTTGTTTTGTTCCCTGGGAACATGAACAAAATCACACCGCCCAGCCTGCTCTGTAAAAGCCATTGCGGATGCTGCTGATGGGGCTCATGGGATCTGATCAAGAAAAACATTTCTGAGCCCTTTTGTTTTTGATCCATTTGTTCATTTCCGCCTCATTCCAGCAAGAGGGTGACTGTGTCACTAGGCGAGAGTGGCATTGGGTCTCATCGGGCCCTCTGTTGTCATCTGCCATGAGAAGTTGTGATCATATAGGGGCCATGCTGGAGCTGCAACAGAAGTAAAGCTGGCAGGTGTCACCAGCCAGCAAGAGGCTGAACTGGTTGCAAGAAGATTTGGGGATTTTACTTTGCTTCTTGCATGCTGCTTGTTGCTTGCAACCCACTAGAAGTCCATGCGGATGACTGCAGTAGGGATGAGAGATCCTCCTGACCACTGTCCCCACTACAAATGTGGCAGTGGGTTTGAGCTCCTCCTGAGCCTTGCAGTTGTACAGTGCCAGTCTAGATGTTTGCTGAGAGGTATGAGGAATGTGAATCCTGCAGTGGGCAGGTAAGAAAAACTCTGAATTTGTTGGACAGGTGCCTGGAACATTAGGCTGTTATTGGAAACACGAAGCTTTTATGGTAAGTAATAGTAATGCTATTGGGCGTTTTCCTTAAATAGTCTGCCATGCTCCATATGCTGACAGCTAATGCAGAGGGGAAAGGTGTGTGCAAGCTGTTTTATAAGGATGCAGGAGCCCTGGTGTCTCAAGCTTTGAAATGCCCACTGTTACCCTGCTCAGTCCTCCCAGCGATGTGGGACACGTGTCTTTTATAGAGAAAAAAAGCAACACACCTACAATGCCAGAGAACTCCCAGTGCAATTCTCCTAATCCTAAGACCCAAATGCTCAGTCCTTCCATGGATACCATGGTCACCATGGAAAGACAGAATTCTAGTCTGAGGTCCCCTTTTGTTCCTCCCTGTGTAAGAAATTACCCTTTTGGATCTTGCAGCATGGAATCCCATGGTAAGAGGTCCCCAGCCAAGGAAAGCCATTTCTCATTTAAGAAGCATCCAGGACAGAACAAGCAGAGCTTTGAGATATACAGAAATGTTGTGCAAATACAATATTCATCCTCTCCTGAATACCAAAGGAAGTACAAGAGCATCCCCAGAGCTAGAACCAGCAAGAAGAGCTACAGCAACTAGGCCACCTTTGCTAGAAATAGCCCATGGGGCAGGGTTAGCATCCTCCTCCTGAGGAGAATCCCAAATGTAGAAAGATCTCCCTGGTAAACTCTGTTGTTTTTGTGGATTTTTTTTCTAATATCCAGCATGTTGTTCTGTTCTTCACCGCCCTCCCTTTGAGATGCTGCCTCACATACAGGGCTATAGGCAGCATCTCGTCACTTTAACTGCTCTGAAGTTACTTCCAAGCAATGAGCCATTTCCATGGCTGTTGTCCACGGAAGCTGGGCTGCCAGTGTCTGACACAGCCATCGATAGCCCTGTGCTCGTAGGAAGCAGGAAAACGCCTTTGAACTCTCTGAAAAACAGATGGAACTAGAGAGCCACAAAGACCATAAACATTGGGCTAAAAATATATTTTTCCCCGTTGCCATCTCCCACCTTCCTCCCCATCCTCCTCCTCCTCCCGTCGCCCTGGAAACCAGAGGCCATGACGCCTCGCCCCGGGTGACAGCCCCGTGACAAAGGCAGCTTTCACGGTGCGGGCGGGATGGGGCCGTCCCCGTAGCCCCTTCCTCCCCACACAATGCTGGGGGTGGCCCAACTACGCTGGGGGACACTTGGTGGCAGCCAGCCTCCGCGGGTTCTGCCATCCTCCTCCTCTTTCACAGGTCAAGGGACAGGGTTCAGCGGCTCCTCCAGGCCATGGGGCGGAGGTGGGTGAAGAAGAGGGCAGGGGCTCATTCTTGTCTCTGTTGCAGGGTGGAGGCAGGTCAGCCGTCCTCAAAACCCCTCGCACACCCTGGTGGGTCTCCAAGTGTCACTCAGCCTGAAGGAAGTTGTCCATCAAAGCTGGGGAGGCTGTGGGAATACCTGCAGGGCAGGAGGTAGGGACTGCATCAGCAAAGCAAACTTCTGACCCCACTGCTTTTCTCCCAGCCGGGACCACCAGCCACAGGGAACGTGCTGATGCAAGCCTGGAGACCATTTCATAGAATCAGAGAATTATAAAATCACTGAGGCTGGAAAAGACCTCTATGATCACCAAGTCCAACCCCCAATCCATCCCCACCATGCCCACTAACCATGTCCCTCAGCACCATGTCTCCATGTTTTGTGAACACCTCCAGGGACCGGGACCCCACCACCTCCCTGGGCAGCCTGTGCCACTGTTTGACCATTCTTCCTGAGAAGCTGGTTTTACCAGTATCCAAGTTGCAGCAGGATAAATGTTGGAGGCTAGAAAGCTTTTTTAGGGAAAAACTTGATCTGCAGCCGAAGTTTGATCTAGCAGATGAGTGGTATGTCAGCAAGCATGGTCGGGGATGTGCTTCTGAGTGCTGGAGACCATCACTCTGCTAAGTCATGGAGGTAGCTCAGAAGGACTTGGAAGAAACCCCAGCATCTTCTTGCAGAGCATCTCCTTGCCTAAACAAAAGCAAATCTGCCACGAAGTCCCATGCTACATTAAATCTCCCTGCAGAAACTTCAGACATGCAGCAAGGACAAGCACCTCATTTTGTAGGCAGACAGACCACTGAGGCAGCAGCATTTCCCAAAATATGGGGCACGCAAGAAGAAATGCACACCAAATGGATCAGAGATTTATATGGTGCAGGAAAAAAATATCAACCAGTCTGTCTCCTAATTACATTTACTTTATGTGCATGCAGAAGAGGGACATGGACACCCCTGTGCTGCCTACATTTTTGCAAGGAAAGAGGTTGAGCATTTGCTATGGGAGTGTTTGCTGTTGCTCAGGGTTGGCAGCATTATCCAGGCTGGGGTCTCATGGGGTGCTCTGAGGGCTCCTCTCCTTCCACCTCTCCCTCCTCTGTCCTCTCCTCTGCCTTCTCCTGGGAGTGGTTTCTGGGAAGCTGGTGATAGAGGAAGGAGCCACCGTGGCTGCAGGCAGGGAGTGCTGCTCGCATCCACCCTGTAGCTTCTTCCTGCCTCACTGAGCTCCACTTTCCTGTGGCAGAGTCCAAGCCCTTCTTGTCCCCTGCTTTGCAGTGCCTAAAAATAACTCCCCTGCAGGTCTGGATAGAGTTCAGCCCTGTGAAAATGAGGGGAGGCAGGCAGAGCCTTAGTGCCCAAAGATGCTGGCCCCATTGACATGCAGGTCATGGTATTGCATGGGACCATGGGCAAGCCCCACATTAGCGTACCAGCTCTACTTTCCTGTACCTCTCCCTCCTTCTTCAGGAACTACATATTGCTCAAAAAATGGGGCATCTGGTGGTGTTAATGAGCCTTTCTGGCAGAGATTTCAACAGATGCTTCATGCTCCATGCTATGGAGCAAGTAGAATTTCTTCCATTGCTTCCTCCCCTCAAAAGAACATCCTTGGCTGCGGTAGTGGTGGACCTGATGCTAACAGTTTTCCCTAGGACTGAAATTTGGGTCCTGTTGAATGATGGCCTGATGGGATGATGAGAGGCCAGCTGGATGGGACCTTGAGCAACCTGATCTGGAGGTTAGCAACCCTGCCTGGGGTAGGGGGGTTGGAACTAGTCTGTCTTTGAAGTCCTTTCCAAACCGAACCACTCTATGATTCTGTGATTCTATGATTCTTTGATCTGAGATTCCAAAGGCAATCAAGCCCCTGCTTCTCAGGTTTTGCTGCAGGGATTTTTGCCAGTTGAGCTATGGCTTAGCATAGAAAACATTTGAGGGTTCTTCCTTGCAGAACCATCGCCTTCATTTTCCCTTGGCTTTATCTCACTGTGTAGTCACCTGTCCGCCAGTCTCAAAAATGGAGGTCTTGATGGCTTGCACAGCATCAGTTCTGCCCCTTTCCGCACAGCCTGAGACAGCCAGTGTGCCCACTTTCACGAAGGGCAGTGGCCAGAGAGGCTGTCACAAACTCTTGCACGTCCCATATCCTGCTGCTCTGCCTCCTGCTCTCCCTGTAGCCAAGGCATCCTGTTTGCAGGATGGTGTGCAGGCAGGCTTGTGCTCCCTTGCTCTGCCTTTCCCCTCCTGGCTGAGGGCAGGAGGCAGGTCAGTGTCCTGGGAAAAGCAAAACTTGAAAGTAAAGCTGAGCTTTTCATTGTCAGGAGGAATTTTTTTTTCTTTTTGATGCGTTTCCTCTGGGTCGTTTCCTTTTCATTCAAACGGGAGTTAAAAATATGCTTCCGCTGACATCACTCACTGTCCCTTTTCAGAAGAGCTCTGCGCTAGTCTCCCAAACACCCCAGGGCTTTGCATTCCTCCACGGCCATGAGAAACATGCCTGGAATGAGCAGCTGGGGCAGCTGGTGGGGATGGGAAGGACCAGTCAGGGAAATGAGACTCTGGGGCTTTCTGTGTGCACGATTAATGGGGTCTGGTGGCACTGCCGTTCACATAGGGGACATTCAGCCTCACTGGCTACCCAGCAGGTGAGGGCAGCTTGGGAAAGTCCACATCTCACCCCATCTCAAGCTGGGGGTCTCATGGAGAAAGGGGTGAGAGGCAGCGTGCTGCCCCATGGAATGTTTGTTGCTCCATGGATGATGTTAGCAAATCTTTGGGCTCTGCTGGGGAAACCCACTGGAGTTCTGGACCCAAGCTATCCCATGCAAGTGTTATGGGATCCTGAGAACGTTTGTCCCCTTAGGACTGATTGCAGCCTCACCAGCCATCAGTACAGATTTCAGCCAAATATGGTCCAAGTGAGTGGTGACATCCCCGTCCATCTACCTTATGGTGGATGGACCTTGTGCAGCGCTGCAGCTGAGTGCAGGAGGTCAATGGCTCAGAGGTACTGGAGGGTTGAGCAGAGGGGTTGTTTGAAAAATCAAAACCTTCACTACAGACCCAGCTGCAACTCCATGGGAGAGAAGATGGAACCTTTCCCTTTCTGGTTCCCACTGGGAATAGCACAGAGGCTCAAGCATTTCTTCCTCACACACGCTGAGAAGTCCCAGTGATTCCAGAGGAAGGCTTCTGGCCCACAGTCCAGATGTTTATACAGCTGTGGCTTTGTGCTGGGTGGCCCTGAACTTCCACAAAGTATTTGGCATGGGGTCAAAGGCTATGTGCAGCCATGCCTTGCCTGATGGCCTGGGTGGGGAGCAAGGGAAGTTGCTGGCCTGGCCTCTGGTGGACTAAGTTGCTGAGAAAGGGTTTTTCTTGCAGTTTTCCCAGCTGAATGAGCACTTATGGGAAGTGAGAGACTCTAACAGTTCTGAAATCCCTGAGCGCTGGGGCAGCTCTTTCCCTGTCCCCACTGCTCCTGGAGATTTAGGAGATGCAGTGACATCGTAAAACTGCAGGCTGTGGGCTCTGCATCCCACAAGGGATCTCAATTACCTTCTAAAGCTTGAGTGGGTAGATGACCTGTGCCTATTCTGTGCAGTCACGCTCATCCCTGGCAGCCTCGCTGAGACCTGAAATCTGGGGTCAGGGATATTGTTGGGTGTTGTTCAGAGATCCAGCCTGCCCCAAATCCCCGGAGCCAGAGGCCGAGGCCAGCAAGATGCTTTCCAGCCAGGAAACGACAAATAAGGCAATTGCTCCCTCTTGTGACCCAGCGTACAAATGCAGCAGAGTTGTTGGGAAGGATAGAATTGGTGTCACGCAGTTTCCACCAAGTCCTCCAGAGCTCTGGCAGCAAACTTTATTTTTGTTGGGTCAGTTATAGCTGGGTCCAGTAAAAAAATTGCTAAAGTTGTGTAGGACAAGAGCTCTCCGAGCTTGCGGGCCATCCTCCTGCTCTGCACTTTCAACAGGAGTTTCCCTCAATTTCAGCTTTTCCCATTGCCCTTTTGCACTGATGGTTGAGGAGTCTGGGTCCTCCTTGTCCATGATGCCTCGTTACATAGCTGAAGGCAGCGATTGGATTTCCTCCTTTAGATTTCTTTTCTCCAGAGCGAGAAATGATGATTGCCCAGCATTGCCATCTGCTTCATCCACCTGATCATCTTGTTGTCTCTCTAAGTCCTGGTAGCTTCTGGAGGAGAGGGGGATAGGTGAACAACTGGAATAACTAGCAACTGAGGAATTATCTGGGCTTGTGTGGAGACAAAATGACATGTGGCCAGAGTCCATGAGGGCAGTAGGTTAGATGTTAGGAAAAAATTATTTATATAGAGGGTGGTGAGGCTCTGGCACGGCTGCCCCATTCCTGGAGGTACCAAGGCCAGATGGGATGGGGCCCTGGGCAGCTGAGCTGGTGGGGGGTAGCAAGCCCATGGCAGGAATTGGGACTGGATGGACTTTGAGGCCTCTTCCAACCCAACCATTCTATGACTCTGCGATTCAATGAATAGCCAAGAGTATCCCTGTGTGCAAGTGGGAGTCTGGGGTGTCCTGATGCAAGCCAGCAATCAGGGACATGTGAAAGGTGAAAAATTAGAGCAATAGCATCTGGATCATTGCAGAAGAACAGTTAGAAGGAAACGCTCTGCCACTGGTAATGAAAATAGTGGTAATAAGCTGGCACAGAGGAGCAGGAGGTACCAACCTCCTTGTTCCAGCTCCAAAGGCCTGACACACAACACATCACTATTACAGATGCAATTAAAGACTTCTTCCCCATCCCCAAAATCTCTGTCCATGGGGATCCCTCCCAAAGGGCCCGTCTTGCCCAGGAAGAAGCAGCTCAGGCACTGTGAAGCTGCCTGTGGCCTGTCTGCTTTTCTATGCATGCCAGCTCTGTGGCATTGCTAGAGAAGGAGCTGCTCTGCTCATTCATGGAGGAGTGTTAAAAGGGTCAAGAGCAAAAGCTTTGCAAAAGTATTCCTGGAGTGCTGATTTCCATTTGAACAAGCTACAGCTCTTGGATGCAAATGTGAGGACTGTTGTCTTCTTTGGATAAATCTTTTCTGAAATGGTGATTTGAGATGTTTTTCTATGTCCCATAAGGATATAGAAACTACAGCACTGCAGCTGGAAATACAGTCAGTGCCAATCTTCCAGCCAGACCCTGAAAAACCCTTCCCATCTCTAGGCGGGCTTTCTGCTCATCCTCTCCCCAGAGGATGTCTGGCCTCTCTTTGTCTCAAAAATATGCAACACAGCCACCTCTGCTCCAGATCCACCTGCCTACCTCTGCAGGATGCCCTCCTTCTGTGCATCAGCAGAAAACAGCTCAGCAAGACAAACTGAGCCTGGAGGAAGTATCAGATGTTCAGGGTGCCCCGGCAGATGCAACTGCACCTCTCTTTAGGACTTCACTACCTCCTGCTATGGCATGAAAGAGGCCGTTATTTGACACTGGCTGCATCCGTCCGTCTCCAGGTTGGTCTTGGGAATGGACTTGACCGACAGTGAGCCTCCTTGGCTTTGCTTTAGGGCTATCCATTAATGGGAAAGCAGAATATAAAAGGCTAAGGTGCCCAGGAGCACTGTGGGAAGAACCAGCGGCAATCTGTTGTGTTATAGATCTGCAGTTCCCTCTTCAAACATAAGCACACAAATTAAAATCATTTACGAGAAAAGTCACTTGTTGGTAATTTATAGCCCTTGGCTCTGGAGTAGAGGAGTTCAGGGCTGTGGCACGGGGGGGGATGTTGCTCTCTCTACCTTCCTGCAGTATTTTAATTTGGGAAAGGCGTTACTATTTAGAACAGTGCCCAAATTTCTACTATTTATGCTATTCAGAGGGAACACGCCTCCCAGAATAGTTTGCAAAGTTAATTTAAAAGTCATTTGAGTCTGTGTGGTTTGCAGCTTGTTGAAGCATAACGTATCCCTTAGTCTTACCAGTCTGAGGCCTGGGACATTTGGCTTCAGCCATGTGCCTGTGTCAAAGTCCCCGTGTGAAGTCACCTTTCCCCAAGCCCTGAGTGCCATAGCTGTGACATATGAACAGTCACATTCCTTTTGATGGGGCTGCTGTATTCTTCTGGGCACCTAGGGTCTCAATTCCTCTTTCTTCTCCCATAGCCCATTTTGGGGTTTGGGAGCAGTGGTATATATATATATATGTATGTGGAGTTAATATCCAGAAACGTTGGCCTGTTTGGAGATTACTATGTCTTTTAGCAGGAGGAAACCAGAAAGTTCAAAAGCAGGTATTTGAACATCAGATTTTCTTTTTCTTCCCTTTCCTATCCTTTCTTTCCTTTTCCTTTCCTTCCAGAAAACAATGTGTTCTCCTTGGAAAGTAAAGCAAAGGAAAAAAGAAAAACAATATGTTGTCTCCCAGGATGTGTTGCTTCCTGCTGAACTGAGTACAGGAGCTGTCACCCTCAGCAGCGATGGGTGTCCATGAGGGAGTGCCGCAGAGAGGCAGCAAAGCAGAAAAACCAGAGGTGTCACAGTGTGGGGGAATGTGGCATGCCTCATGCATCACAGTCTGGGATGTCACAGCTCTCATTGAGATAAATGGGGAGGCAGCCCCAGGAGAACCTTGGAGTCACTTCCACTTAGCAGCCTGCAGGAACTGGCCTGACACAGGTGAGCAGGAGACAAATCTGGCTGGTGGACAGTGCCATGTGTCACCGGGTGAAAATATATCCTGGATAGCACACCACACACGTGACATGCAGAACAGCAGGGTATAAGTGGTTTGCTAAGGGTATGGCAGATAGGGACATTCACTTGGTGTACCCTCCGAATACTTCATGGACCTTCAATGTATGGGCAGTGTCTAAAATATTCACGTCAAGGTGAAAATCGAGGCAGAGCAGGGAAAGAGGATGGGTGAAAGAACAAAGTGCATGGATGGATGATACGTGGGATTGGTTCTGTGACTTGCTATCAAGCGAAACGCACGTGCAGAGAGGGAAAAGCAGTGTCAAGCTATAAAGAAAACACAATGAAGAGGGATGGGACTTTTAATTGAAAACGAAGTGCTCAGGGAAATGTCTTGACAAAAGGATGTGTCAGGCCATGCAAGGTTTCCCAGGGAAGTGCAGGAGATCCCATGGGGGGGGAGGGCACTCAAAACAGATTAGAGAAGGCGCTCTGGTTGTGGCAAGCCATCCAACTCAGTGCAGGGGTGAAGGAACGTGGCTCCCTCCAGCTCAGTCACTGCTGCTTCCAGCTGGGGTGGGCTTCCCTTCCATTCACATAGTTTTATCACTATTTTAGGTGGCAAAAGACCATCTTTACACCAGGTTCAGAGACTCTCCGCTTCACAGAGAAGGTCCTGAACTTGGGAGCTGCCTGTCCCCCAGGGAGGTGATTTCTTGAATGTGAAGGAGATGAAGTCTAGCCTGGTGGAGGAGATGTTATTCCCCAACCCTCTGGGGCATGGATCTGTCCAGATCCCACCAAAGCCTAGACCAGAGCTGCATTTAAGGCCTGCATTTCTACGTGTCTCCTTTGATTCGACTAATTGGCCAGCAAGCTGCAGGGAGACCAAAGTGCTGTGTTAAAAGGATGAGATGAAATAAGAGCACAGAATAAATCATGAGCCAATTTCCAGCATTTTCTTGGCTGAAATGGAATGGTTAATCATTTTGATGGTAAAATTAACATAATTACTCTACCCACCAGCCCAAGCCAGGCTGAACAGTGAAAAAACAGGCTGCTGTTTCACAGGGAGATGTTTATGGAAGTGTTTGAAGGAGTCATGGGATTTGGGTCTGGGAAGAGACCGCCTTGGCCATGCAGAGCCAGAACTGCCGTGCTTATCCTGAGCATCCCATCTGCTCAGTGCAGTTGTTTCCTTGGAGCCACATGAGCCAGATTTCACATGAAGTATTTCCCCCTTTCATGTACAAGATTCGTGAAGAGATGACGGAAACCAGAAGAAATTCAAAATGATGAAACTGAAAGTTGATAGCATTGTGATACTTGGGTTAGAGCAACAAGACCCCACCCCTTTTCTTATGAATCTTACAAATTCTTGTAAAATCTAACCCCCCCAAAAAAATCTTTCTTCAGGGCCAAATCTCACAGGCCTGTTGGCACCTCTCTCCCGCTTTCAGTAATTTTGATTTTGCTGCACATTAATCCTGCCTTTGTTTTCTTCTATTTTCTGATGCCATACACCTATCTGTTTATACTTTTCTGGAAAAAAAATCTCATGGATCCTATACATGATACTACATAGCAGTTACCATGACTGTGGGGAAATTAGGTGTTTGTAGGACATTGATTCGAGTCAGGAAAGTTCCCATTGTGCAATACTTTGGCTTTTCGATAGGATACATCTTGAGATCTGTGGCTAGAAATTGACACACTCCTTCTTACCCAAGTACCCTGAGGTGGTTGTTTCTTATGAAGTCCTGATCTAAGGTCTTGCATCTTCCCAAATCTCTTATTTCAGCATGTCTCCCACAAGCAGCCAATCTGAGTAAGACCTTTATAGAGCAGTGCACTCCTTTAGCTCAAGCATTGGAAGACCAAATGAGAACCCTGGTCTCAACTCTCTTTCCAAGCAGATAAGTTGTATGGCAAAAGAAGGTAATGGTAATCCCTTCAAATAGGATTTAGGCACTACAGGGCAATAACAGGTACAAAGAAGGAAAATTAACTCACCCCTTCTAAGAACCAGTGACAGATCAAGAAGGCTGTGGTCTCTATTCAGACAAATGCTGCTCCCTTGGCTGCTAACCCTTAAATGAGGGATTGCACCTAAGCTCCCTGCGTTAGCCACATCATCTCACCTGGTGGTGACCTGGCAATTCCACTGCAGATATCAAAACATTGTTTATGAGAGTTTCAAGCAGCTTTCTGCTGCTTTTTTAGTTGCTACAACAGCTTCACTGCCCCACAAAGTCATGTAATCTGCCTTGCCTATTGATTCCATAGCCTTGGTGCTAAGTTATAGTCTTAGGGTGGAGGATGACCTCACTCCTTAGTATTTGAGAGTTTTATGACAGCTCTTGAGACTCTAGGAAGAGGTCTGTGCTGTCCTGTGAAGTCTAGTGTTTCTCTGATCCTCCTATAATGTTTAAAATAAATTCTTATTTTGTTTTTGGGGAAAAAAAACTAATCAGTAAAGCAGAAACCTTCTCATGACAATCTGAGTTAATGTAGTAACAGAGCCTCCAGTCACTAGAGTTTCCTATGAGGTTATTGATTGTAGAACAACACTTGTATATTGTGTTAACATCATTTATAAGGAGGACAATCCTTGTTTACTTGTGTTGTTAACACTGGAAGACTCCAGGGCCTTCCCACACACATTCATTTGCATGTTTCTTCCAATGAAAAGTAATAAAATATTAATATAGTTAAAGGAATGGGGGATAGAAAGAGGCCTTGGACTGCTCCTCTGATTGACTGAGCGACTGAGCCACATGTTCTTCAGCAGAAGAGCAAGGGAGGACTGAGGACAGAGAGCACACCCAAATTTTGGTCACCCAATCCTTGCAATTGAAGATACACACAGCATCCCTCAGCACCTCACCTCCCTTTTCCTCACTCAGGTGGCCCTGTTTCACACCCATTGTACCATACTTATCAGCAGGAAGGCCAAGAGGGCTCCTGAGCTGGTGAGCAATCTATGCCAATGTACAAATCCAGTGGCCGTGCAGGATGGGCCATCAGCTTTTATTTCCTCCGTGAGGAGCAGAAACATCTCGGACACAATGAGCTGAAGCCATGGGCTAATCAGGATGTATAGCCAGCCACAGAGCCTATGAATATTTAACGAGCCCTGTTAAAGGATTTTTAGAAGTGCTCTCCCCACGGACAAGACAATGACTTCTTTGTTTATCATTTTTTCCCCTTTCCTGTTGCCACTAATCACTAACTCTCTGCTCCTTAATGGCACCTTTGAGGAGCTTTGGGGATGACTTATTTATTTGCTCCAGCCTGGAGGAAAAAAAAAAACAAACACCAGCATAGGTGGCCACAGCCTTGGGGTCTTCTTACACTGCTGCCCAGGCTGAAGCAAGTAGAAGAAGGGAATAGATTGGGATGAGCATGGTAGAAAGCTGACAAGTGAACCCAAGCCATGAGGAGATGTTTTAAATTTATGTATGATGCCTGCAAGGAAGGACTAGCAATGCTGAGTACTGGTGTTGGCCTACCAGCCTCCTCTCCCCCTCCCTGGGCTAGAAATCCTCCTCTCTTCCTTCCTCCCTCTCTCCAGCAACCACCTTCTGTGGGCAAAAGGCGATCTCCAGAACCCCCTCCCTCCACGCACACCACAAGGGCTGGGCTCTCAGCATCTCTTCCCAAGGCCATCCTCCTTCTTCAGAGCTTCACCAGCAAGGGGAGGGAGCAGCCACATCCATGGGTACCCCATGGGAGGAGCGAGCGACTCATCATGTTAATGTTAATGCTAATGTTAATGGAACACCAGAGCATCCCGTTTTACTCAGCCAGCCTCTTGTTGACATGACCTACTTTGCTAGAGCCGCACTCATGCACTTAGCACTGCGTGTGTGTGAGCGTGTCGGCTCACGTCCTTGACCACATCCTTCTTTTTTTTTTTTTGCTGAGCTCCCTCTGAGAGGGAGAACCATGACCTGTCCATCACTGTGGTGCAATACCCCAAGGAGGATTTGAGTTACGTCTTGATGCTCTGAGTTCCACTGTGACATAAAACCAAGGGAATGAGCATGTCACTGCAGGGAGGGCATCATCCTCAAACCTCACTGGAATCTGCTTTCCCTGAAAAACAGACAAGATTCTAACCTCAGCAAGATGTCCCAGGGAGTCTTCCTTAATCTTGATTCTGAAACTTTGAGGAAAAGCAAGAATTTAAAGATTTCAGGTGAAGATTCCCTTCAGACCAAAGTAGCTGGGAAGCACTGATCATTCCTGATTAATTTAGGTGGGTACCTCATGATGTCTAGACTCACCTGCATGCAGCAGGAGGGAGAAGGCAGGCTCTCCAGCCTTTGGGATTTAGTTATTTTGAAACATCTGAGTATTTATCTTGCTCTTGGTCTATCAGCCCTGGGATTTGTATTCCTTTCTACCAGATCTGAGGACAAAGGACGTGGGAATCAGGTGAAGGGTCAGATCCTGCACAGGGTGGAGGAGACTCATTGTACCTCAGTTTTTAATGCAGAAACGCAGATGACAGCACCAATGTCCTGGGTGACCCTAGATGGATACCTGCTTGTAATGATAGCTGGTAGGCTCTTCTGGAGGGTCTGAAGGCATCTTCTGCCCCACGCGATCTGGGACATCACTAGTTGGGTGTGAAAATTGATTTCAGAAGTAAACTTGGTTTTTGTTCTTTTTTTTTCCCAAAAAAATTTAGAATGTCTTTCTTTATAGCAAAAACACAAAACTCTCTCTCCTTCCAGAGAGAAATATTACATCTTTCATTCCTTTGAGGAAAAAAAGCAGCTGAGAGCTGAAACTTGCTAGTGCAGGTTCCCATGCTTCTACCTCTGATTCAGTACCCCCACATCACTCAAATTTTTCCTTTCTGCGAATACAGACACCAAATTGCTGAGGAAGGCTGCCATCTGACCTGCCTGTAGTCTCATGCTAAACTAGCCAGCTTGTAGCAGACTCCCCTAGTCTCCATCTTATGTAATATAATTCAATTAGAGAAAAGCAGAGCAGGTCTCAGCCCCATTCCCCTCTGAGTATGCTTCATGTCAGGGCAGCACAGGCTGCTGAGTGGCAGAGAACTCCCCTTCCTCCTTGCATTAATTTGCTCTTGGTTCAGTTGCTGGCTTGTCCTCCAAGCCAACCTATAGTGCTTCTTAATTGACTGGAGGGAGCTAGCTGAGCTGACAAAGTGCTCTCAGGGGCCAAATCCTCTCCTCCATAGCCCTCCCAGCCACCGATAGGTAGAGCAGCAGGAAACCAAGATAGGGATTTGAGCTGGCTCCCTTCTGTAAATGCTTCCATATAGATGTGGTTGAAAACTGTTTCTCTAGCTCCCCATCTCCAGCCATCTAACCAGAATCGTGTTTTTCAGCTGCAGTTTGTAGCTAAACTGGTGGGTTTTATCTGCCTTGCACAAGTTCTCCACAGGCTCTTGGGACACTTTCCTTAGCACAATGAGGGGGATGTGGCCACCCCATTTGGAAGACTGCTGTATGAATCCCTCTGCTCTTAGTGCAAGAGGTATCATGAGGCAATCAACTGCTAAGTGCAGAAATCCTGCTCCTTCTTGGTATGCTGCAGATTGACAGGAGGCTGCGACTAGCCTAAGTTACCATAATCTGAACAAGGTCTCTTTATGTTCCTGAAGTTACAGCAACCTTCCTGGTTTCAGGGCCCAAGCTTGAATGGCTAATGGAAGCTGCATACAGAAGTCAAGAGATATTGATACATGGACCTGCCATGCATCCAACCACAAAGACCTCCAAGAGCTAAGAAGCTCATTCATAACCCTCAGCCCTTGGTTGAGCTTACAGTTCCCTTCCCTGACCTCCCAGCCCTTTCCTTGAGGAGATGAGGCTCAGAAGTGGTGCAAGAGCTTCTTGCTGTATTGGGGTGTAGGGAAAGGCAGTAACAGATAACTAGTACTAGTTTATAAAAAAAGAAAAAAAAGAAAAAAAAGTGGTGGTCACAATTCAGTTAAAGAAAGAAAGATTTGCTTACCCATCCCAAGGATCGGGGCCTGCCAAACACTCCAAAAGAGGGATCTCCAGGTAGAGATCCTTCCCTGGGGCCAGCCAGCCCGTAAATGAGGCTTATGGAGGAGTAAAACCAGGTTCCCCCCTTCTAATTGCACAGATGAATTGCTTTCACCTATGCTCCCAGGGCTGGCTGTGTCGCTCCACCAGGTGCTCAATCATTGGTTCAGGCCATGACTTAGCAATTCCCAAACACGGGGTCAAGACCACGGATATTGTGGCTGATGACATAACCTGAACTGGGGCTACCATGCATAGGCATTCCTGGTCTGGTAGTTGGCAGTGTGTGACCTTGCACATAGCAGGGGTGTTGAAACTAGATGATCATTGTGGTCATTTTCAACCAAGGCCATTCTATGCTTCCATTCTATGGTTCTCTGTGCGGCCTGCCTCATCCACTGTGATTTCTGTGTGCATGGTGTATGACCCATACCTCAACACATCGCAGGGTGAGAAGTTTTATCTCACTAGGGTGTGATCCTGGTGGCACCCAAGCAGAGCATTTCCCCTTTCTTTTTCACCGCTCCCAAACTAACACAAGGACACTGAATCACAAAATCATTAAGGTTGGAAAGACCACAAAGAACATCTAGTCTAATCTTCAGTGCACACCTGTGACCACTCTGGACAGTGTCTCTCAGTGCCACATTGACCCTTTTCTTGAACACCTCCAAAGACAATGTCTCTAGCAGCTCCCTGGGCAGCGTATTCCAATATCTCACTACTGTGGAGATGCTTTTCCTAATATCCAACCTGAACATCCCCTGGCACAACTTATGGTCACTTCCTGAAGAGAGCAAAGGCAGGAAGCACTCAAACCCAGTCCGGCATTTCTGTGTGTTTTGCCCTGAAGTCTGCAATCCCAACCCAAGGATGCTGAAGAAATGACTGCACCCAAGCCCTTACTCCTAAGACCCTTCCCCTGAATGTGTGGATATGCATCTGTGCATGTGTGCCATGCACAGGAACTTCTGCATCAATCCTAACGGCATGGAGAAAAGCCATTAAAGGAGGAAGAGTTGAGGTTACAGTATTGTGCTGAAAAGTTTATTGCTGCCTGTAGAGACATCAGGTCTGTACTTCCAGGATTACTCAGTGCTTAATGCCGAGTGCCTGCACATTAGTTTTGCCGGGAAGCCCATTTGAGGTTCTTCCAAAATGGAAAAATTAAAGGGCTTCCCTAATAAAAGTGCTCTCCTAAAAAAAAAGTCATCCAAACCCACACCAGCATCCAAATTGAATCAGCCAATGTGGGGGAAAGACGATGCTCTGGTGCTGAAGAACAGTCCTGCTGTCTGAGGCTGGCACTTGGGGGAAATTCATACCTGCTCCCTTTCTCTGTTAGGTTCTCCCAGGACTCAGCTATGTGGGAGAAGACACAGGTTTACACCAGAATTTGAGTTCACTGCAGGTAAACTCAGGACATTGCTTGGGATATTCTTTTCCCAGTTTTTCCAACTTACCTCCTAAAAGGTGTGGTGACTTGTTCACAGCCTTGCTGTGAACAGATGGAGATCTGTTCTCTGTATTTAGAAGCCAGGCCTTCCGAGTCCCAGCCTCACCTCCAGACTGTTGGGCCACTCTTTTCCCAGCAGTTGGTGTATGTCTGGGAACACAATTAGTGCCTGAAATAGATGCAGACTGGATGGTGTGGGAGCAACGATTTGGGGAAGTGGTAGTATTTCTGCCCTAAGCCAGGTGGTGTGGCTCCTTCTTGCTCCTCTTCTGGCACCTAACTCCTATCTGAAATCAATGAGAGTAAGGTGCCAAGATGCGAGTTAGACTCTGTGTCTCTTTGTAACTGGTAGATATTATAACTTCTCATAGGCACTGACTGGAAACCGAGCTGAGCATGGACCAAAAGTTTTGCACTGTCCTGCTGTGACTCAGTAGGTCCTTAATCTGCCCAGAGACAGAGAAAACCTTCAGGCTCTATCTTGCATAGGTCAGACGTTATATGTCAATGACAAAAAGTGGATTTGCACACATATCATTGTCCACAGTCACCAACCTTCCTTGCTCCAAAGAGCTGTCAGAACTGTTCAAGTCTCTGCACTTGAGGAAAAACAATCTCTGTAATACAGGCTTATTTTTGGTTGTGCTTTGGCCACTGATGTGCAGCACTGCAACCTGAGGCTGCAATGGGATGCTCAGGACCCATTGCACACACTGGATTCCCTTGCAGAAGATGTGTATAATGTTGCTTTCACTGCACCTCTCCTTTCCTAGCGCTGAAGGCTCCTCCAAGTGTGTCTTCTCCAAGGCTTGCTGGTTTTCAAGAGGACTGAGGGATGATCCCTTACATCTTCTTGTTCCAGACCTCCCCATCCATTCCCACTAATGGACACTCACATGGATGCTCCCCTGAAGTTGAGTCTGAATCTCTCAGTGAGCTATTTCCAGAATCAGTAGACAAATCAGTAGAAGATGGGTGGGTGAGACTGCAGATTACAGGGAAGAAATGAAGTTTGGGGAAGGGGAAGAAAAGTGTTTTATCCTTATGGTGCTGTGAATTTCCTTGCAGAGAGCAGCAAGGTTCAAACTGGAGATGAGCTCAAGTCCAGGGTAGGCAGATGATTCCCTCCTGCCCAAAGCGTTCCTCCCTCCCTCTTCTTACTTGCTGGCCCTGAAATAAATCAGGGATGGGGTTGCTAGCAGCTCATAGCCCTTTAGGAATTGTTGTGTTGTGTGTTATAAAATCCATGGGAGAAGATAATGTAGTCTTTCACAGCTCGTGTGTCAACTCTGCCTTCCTCATGAGCCTTTAAGGCAGCTCTCTGATTAGACTGATGCAAATGAGCTGTTAGCAGTGGTAGCACAGAGCCTGAGATCTAGGAGAACAGGACAAGATGTCTGGTGCAAGAATTAGACTGCTTACAGCCAAAACACTGCCCTGAGAGAAAGGGCCAGGGCTTGAGCATCTCCCTTCTGCTCATTTTCTACCATTGTTTGTACTCAAAAAGCTCCTTTGCCTTTAGGGATGAAGATCCATCATCCCTCTCTTGGATCATAGAATCAGAATCATTAAGGTTGGTAAAGACCTCTAAGATCATCTTGCCCAACTGTGCGCCTATAACCACCATGCCCACTATCCATGTCCCTCAGTACCACATCTAAACATTTCTTGAACACCTCCAGGGATGGTGCCTCCACCAGCTCCCAGTGTGGGTCCTGCTCTGCTGAGCACTGCAGAGGGTCTGCAGGCTGCCAGCACTGGGATCTGTACCCCCTGGCTGTCCTCTGGTTTCTTGCACTTGGTGCTGCTGTGGGACAAGTTGCTGACGGACACATGGAGACCAGCTTTTCAAAAAAGGCTCTTTCCACCTGCCAAGTGAGGCTCATGTGATACAGAGGACATCCAGAGGGGGATATAAGAGGAACATCCAGTCTTGAACCATCTTTTCTCTAACCAGAACTGCACTTTAAAACCAGGCATTTCCTTTGCGAGTCAAACACCTGTTTCTGCTAAAAACCCATCCGCCACTAGTCTGTCCTACTTGAGAAGCTAGTATTTTATTCAGGGCTGATCCATTTTTCTTTTAATTCAGATCAATGCGGGTTAATTGAGAGCAGCTTATTTTTACTTCTGCTGGTCTCTGCCTGCCAAGATCAATACCAGTCATTTCCACTTAAACCATTGTACCTTTACTGGAACTACCAGCACGCCCGAGCTCTCCACGCAGCGCCTTACGGACCAGCCCCGTAGATGTGGTTCCTCGTGTGATAATTGAAACCCGTCTCTCGTCAGTCTGGCTGCAGCGGCATCCTCGTAATGCTGGGAGGAAATGGAGCCATGCTCCGTCCCCAACCAGGGGATATATATTACAGCATGAAACATCTGCACACTAAAAATACTCGGAGAGGGGCAACCGTTCATTGATCCTCCCCTGCGTTAATGGGGCCGCAGCCGTCCCTCCGGCCGCCCTTTGCCGCTAGATGGGGCGATGCAGCAGCTGCTGCAGCCCCGGAGCCGCAAGGCTCGAGAGGTAACTTCCCATTCCCTGTCCCAAAAACACCGAAGTGCCTTTGCTCAGCCCCGGAGAATGAGGAGCCTTGCGCTCTTTGACTCTTTGACCCACATCTTTATTTATTGATATGTTTGTTTCTTTCTTTCTTTATTGCAAAAATCCCTGCAATGTTCACGGAAGTGCTGGTGCACAGACGAAATTGGAAGTAGCGTGGGTGCTCTGTTGCTCGTTCTGCAACCAGTTTGGATGGGAGCTCTGCAACCTGTGCCTGAGACACTGTCACCTCT
Organism: Meleagris gallopavo; assembly: GCF_905368555.1. Lineage (NCBI taxonomy): Eukaryota > Metazoa > Chordata > Aves > Galliformes > Phasianidae > Meleagris > Meleagris gallopavo. The sequence goes on from NC_139412.1 coordinate 10,947,687, forward strand.
CCCCCAGCTACTGCACATGGATGCAAAGCAGTGAATACCCACAAGGCCATTTTAACTCCTCACCCCAATTTTCTGGATACAGGGAACATTGCCCACAGATACTGACAGGAGGGTACCAATAGCTCAACCTGTCCTGGTGGCAGGCTGATGGACTTTGTGGCATACAAGGTAGGTATTTAGGACAAGCTGCACCATTTCTGTTTGCCTTGAACCATCCGGCAAGCAGGATGGCCCAAGCACAGCAGCCTCTCCATTTTCTTGCCCCCTTCCTTCTTCCCCTGCCCTGCCGATGCCCCTGTGCTACCCAGCTCATTTCTTGCTGTCTGCATTTACAATAGCTGAGCACTGGGCCCTGCTCTGGAGGAACTTGGGGAAGCTTTTTAAGCATTAATGGAGAGAAAAATCAGATGGATGTAGAGGAGGCAGAAGATCCTCTGTGATGCATAAGGACTCTTTCCTCACAATCTGCTTACTGAGTTTTAGCTGGTGCTTTGCTTTGCTGTCCACCCTGATGGCTGTCTGTCTGCACAAAGGACAGCTTTGGATGGGGGGGGAAGCAGAAGGAGAAGAGGGAACCATCATAGAGATCATAGAACCCCTGATGTTGGAAAAGACCTCTAAGATTACCAGCTCCACTTGTCAGCCCATCCCCACCATGCCCACTAACCGTGTCCCTCAGTGCCACATCTCCATGCTGTTTGAACACCTCCAGGGATGGTGACTCCACCACTTCCCTGGGCAGATGGGAAAATCGCTGCCTCCTTCTCCTTCCCTCGTAGATGGCTGGTTCGGTTGGTGCCTTCCTTGTCTCCCAGCCGTGGTGGCTGATGTTTAGAGAAGACAAGGATTATTCATTTCCTGATGGGCAAACCCAGCAGGCTTGCGGGACAGAACGGTCAGTAAGACTTGGTCATAAGTGTCACAGGATAACGGCTTTGATCCATATCCCTCAAGCGGAACTGATTTAAAAGGTCATTAAAAACTGTTGGTGTCCATAAGGGTGGGACACTGGGGCTCCAGCTTGTGCCTTTTATTCCCTGTGGCTATATCCATCAAGGCGATGGACTTGGAGGAGCCGTATTTCAGCTAAATGTGTCTCTAATTGATTTGTGGATCTGCGTGGGGTGTCAATATTTTTCCACCCAGGGAGGAGCTGATCAGGAGAAGAGGAAAAAGGTTGGTGAGAGTGGAAGGGATGGGAGAAAGTCTGCTGTGAAGCAGAAGGGGAGACTTGGGGAATGACTTCTCTCTGAAACCATCAAACCCCAATTTGTCACTACCCCTCCATGGGGTTTCCTGGTAATGGGGTCCATCCCAGGGAAGAAGTTGACTCCAATTAGAGGGCTTGAAGGCTGGGTTTTCGATCCCACGCCTGCCCACAGCAGCCGTGTCAGCTCCCGTTATGGAGATGGGCAGGAGAGCAGCTGGGAGCACTGTGTGGACAATAAGGTCTGCCCTGGGAGCTTTCCTGTTGCAGCCCAGTCCCATCTCCTCCCCCTCTTTCCCAGTGATGGACCATCAGCTGAGGGCTTGCTCACACTTGGCTTGTCACTTCCCACCTTTATGAGCCCTCCATAAAGGTTAGTCATGACCCATCCCATGTACTTGCATACCATATCCCTTGTAGCTCCATCTACCTTCATCCCACTTCCCATCTATCTCAAGCACAATTTTTATGCTTATCCACAAGCAGTGCTCATGTTCTCATCACTCTTGGCCACCTCTCCATGCTGGTGCCACTTTCCAGTGTTTGACCCTGGTGACTGATGGGTCTGTTGTCATCACCTGCTGGTGGCGGCAGACATAGATGAGACCTTTGAAGATGAAAGGGTGATATTGCCCTGCAAAGCCCGTGGACAAGAACCAGAAAATAGGTACAGGCAATCAAGGGCAGGATGGGGGAATGGGATGTGAGTGTGGGAACAACTTTCACCTATTAGGTCATTGGGATTCCTCTGGAGCAGTGGCACTGAGGTACAGAGGAGAACCAAAGGCACCACGTTACCCCATGTGAGAGCCCTGTGACAGCTGAGATTTCCCCAGCAAAATCTCTCCCTGATGTCATCAGTCCCATCAGGAGGGTCTCTGGGGTGCCCTCGTCTGTGTTTTCGTTCTCATCTTCCATGATTTCTCTACTCTCCCCTACTTCTTTTACCAAACATTGTGGAACATTTTATTGGAATAAAGCACAATCAGTTGTGCTTCCAAAGATGTATTCTTTCTTTTATTTTTTTTTCTCCCCAATACTCTGTTTTGCAAAGTTTTGACTTGATTTGCATTTCAAGAACAGGTTTCAGTTGTATTCACCCAAATAGAACTGAAACTCATTCTTGAAATCCAGATCAAGTTAAAAGGGAAGATTTCGTGATAAGAAAGTCGGCTAGTTTAGAAATTATTATCAAGTATTTATTAGCAGGGGGCCCTTTTCCAAGAGTAGTATGATACTTAATCAGCCTTGAATAGGGAAGTGACAAGCTGAAAACAAATTGAAGCATAAATAGCTGCAAAATGAAGTACAGTGCTGTGTTCAGAAACAGGATAAAGCACCCTTTTCATTTTTTCCCTGATGAAATAAATAAATAAATAAATAAATAAATAAATAAATAAATAATCCGGAGTTCCCATGCACCCAAACTGCTTTTTTCCCAATGACCAGGATAGCGCAGGAGCTGCTTTGGGAATGCGCAGGAGCCGGTTCTTCCTCCCCATCTCAGCATCCCACCGAATAACCCAAGCTCCAGCTCCGCTCTCACCCCTCTCCATCCCCACCTCCTGCCTGTGCCCCCTGGCTGCCAGCAGCCCTGCCTGACAGCTGACGCCGGCTCCGGTGACCCCACGGGTCCCCGCGCCGCTGCTCGCCCTGCGTCTGGCGCTGGACCAGCGCACGTGCGATGGATGGGAGCAGCCACCGCCCGCAGCAAGTCAGCCCCACCACGCTCCTTTCAAGCCCGGGCTGAGCACGCAAGCTGCCGGCTGTCGGGCGTGGGGCGGGGAGAATAGCTCTACACGGTAATTACGGCGAGTTGGAAATTGTCGGCAATATGGTGAGCATGGCAGGTAGCGGCGCAGCCCCCAAGCCAGGCGGCAGATGGAAATCCGTGCGGTTGAAGAGAGCGGGACTCCCGGGTTAAAGTGCTGCGAGGGAGGGTTCAGGGATGGGCCGGGACTGAGCGAGAGAAATCTCCCACGGGAGATGACCCTGCTCTTCCCCTCTCAGCCACCCACGCTGATTTTTATTCCGGTCTCACCGAACCGCCCTCTCTGCGGGTCTGGAGGTGAGCATCCCCTGCACATGAGCAGCATGCAGTGCCAGCCACGTCTGTTTGTCCTTATAGTGCTGAAATAACCCTCACTGCTGTCATATCTGAGAGCATCGCTGTCTTGCATGGCCCCTTGCAGTACCTGATGCATTTTGCAAAGGGGTTATGCCCAAAGCCCACCTGGTGTCATACCATAGCCACAGTGATGACATGGACCACAGGGGACACCATACCAGAAGGTGTCTGAGAGTGTCAAAAAAAAAAAGGAAACTTCAAGCTTTCTTTGCCTTCTGAGATTTGCAGCTTGGCAGAATTCTGCGTGGGTTATACAGGGCAGCTCCCAAGAGCAGCTCCCATTATACTGCCAGTTATAATGGCATGGGAGAGGGATGGTCAGCCCCATGCCATGAGGACTTCATAGGCAGCAGGCATGACTAGGTCTGGGACATCCATCCTCATCCCATGGATGCTCAAGTGGGTTGTTTTACCATCTGTCATTCTGAAGGCTCAGCTCACTGAGGATCTGATGGTCTTCAGCTTTTCCCAGCTGGAAGCACCCTTTGACGGGTGACCAAGCACTCAGGGATGGGAAAAGGGTGCAGCAATTGCAGTGCTTGGGAACAAGCCTTCTCTGAGCCTCCCATCCTCATGAGAAGGATGGGAGAAAACTGCAGAGTGCAGGGAGCAGAATTCACAATAGCATGAGGAGTGCCTTGTCCCACTCAATTTCTTAGAATAAATTGGATTAAAACAGGTAAAAAAGAGGAATAGTTGCTCTAGACTCAATCATGGTTCTTCTTTGAAGGTTTAGGTGCCCAAATCCCCTGAAGGATGCTGAGGATGTGCCATGTGGTGAGGAGGGAGCCCACCAGCCTCCAGCTGGAGTGCGCTGGGACCACGGCCGGGGGGATGGCAGCAGGCAGGGCACGAGCGCATCACAGCTGCGAACATCAACCTGTCCCCAAGAAACCAGGCTCTCGTTTCCTCCTCAGTAGACGTTTATTGGCCAGGCACCAGACCGTGCTCGAGGGATGGCCTCGCAGGCGTATCGGGTGGCCGTGCTCCGCATTATCGGGCGGCTTCCCTGCTCCATTTCTGTTCATGTGTCCCTGCCACCAGGATCGGATTACGGGGCCTTCACAAAGCACCAGCCATCTATTATTCAGCCGCCGTGTGCTACCGTATATGTTGGCTTACAGAGCCGAGCTGACCCGCGAGGTGGGCGTCAGTGCCTGCGCAGGGGCGGTGCTGTAAATCACCCTCTGTGAGATCTCAGGATGCAAGCAGACGGCTGGCGGAAACCACTCGGAGGTGCCTGACTCCAGTAATGCTTTATATAGCATGAGCAAAACCCATCCCATGAATTCCCGTCAGAGGGATGGGTGGTGAGACCAGCGTCTTCCCAAGAAATGTGGGGAACCTCTCACCGGGTCAGGCAATGGGAAATGGGTCTGATCTTCCTGACCACCAGATGGATGGGGGACAAAAAGCCATTCAGAGGGACAAACCAGGAGTTTCTGGTGAGATCTCTCCCTCCTGATGGCCTGAAGGTGTTAAATGATTGGAAACCAGAGCGGAGCAGGAGTGAAGATGTCTGCAGTGTACCTGGGGGGAAAATTCCCAAGGGCTGTTCTTGCTGGGAAAGGTTTTGCTGCTACTGAGTTTGGGGGTGGGAAGGGATAAAGTGTTCAGATGAGATTTCAGTTCAGAAGTAAGCAAGTAAACAAAAATGAGCAGAGTTAATGGTGATGAACTTCTGGCATGTTATTAGAATCCAACACTTTGATTTTCTGTTTCTTAATCAACTTTTTTTTTCATTCATAATTTTGCTTTTAAATTTTTCTTCCTTTCCAGTTAATCCAAGTAAAAACATTTGCATTGCAATGTCACTGTCACCAAAGTGGAATATCCCCAGTACTCTCCCCAACTCCCTCTCCCCAGATAATGTCTTTTACAGGGAAATCCAGTCTTTGCATTCTCCATCAAACACAAGCTTCTTCATATCTTTATATTCTTCACAAACACATTTGTAAAATGTATGGTCCTAAATATCAACAGTATAAGAAAGCATCAGATGTCCGTGGAGGAGAGGGGCTCCAGCAGCACCATCAATGCAAAAAACATCTCACTGGTTCCCAAAACCTCCAGGGCCACTTGGGTTTGCATGGATGTGATGTTTGGCCATGCAGGGATGGACACTGGAGCTGGAAGCTGGTGGATGTAGAGGGGTAGATTTAGAAAAGCTCTTGCGCAGGAGTGAAGATCCAGACCCCTGCAGGGAAGGCATGGCCGTGTGCCTCTTGTTCCCACCCACCCTGTGAGCTTGGGGTGATCAGGATCATCAAGCACAAGTGGTTTTGCATGGAGCCAGGAGCTGTGCTCAATGATATGGGTCCCTTCCAACTTGGGATATCCTATGATTCTACTATTCTAAGACTTTGTCCACCTTTGTGCTGCTTTCATGGAGCATTACTCATTTTTAACCAAGAAAACCAAACCTCCTGCTCTTCTCTCCTTGCCTTGCCTTCCAGGACAGCCTGACAGGACTCATGGGCTCACCCTCTGCCTCCTCTCTGTGGCTGGGTTTCCACAAGGACCTGTGCCAGCAGGACTGAGATGTCCACTCCACACTGCTCTGCTCGCCTTCCTCTGCTCGCCAAGGTGCTCAAGCCTTGCCTGCCCAGTATGTTATTTCTCAATGGACAAGCTTAACAGAGATGTCTTGGGTTTTTAAAAATAGTTAATATTTAAATATTAATTGAGCCATTAATTACATCTGAGCCCCAGAACAAAACAGCTGTGAATAATTAATGAGAGGGCCTATAGTAAATGCCTCTAATAATTCACAAAGCAACTGAACCAGGTATTTTCAGTGCATTCAGTGAGAGGAGAAGCAGGGAAGAGGGAGGCAAGCAGGGGCAAGAGTGGTGAAGGAAGGGGCTAAGAGCAGAAATGAAGCATCATGGGCTGCTTGGTACTGTTCCTTCAAGGGTTTCTCAGCGTTTGCACCAGAGGATGTTCAGGTTGAATATTAGGAAGAATTTCTTCCCAGAAAGAGTTGTGAGGTATAGGAACAGGCTGCCCAGGGAGATGGAGTCACCATTCCTGGGGCTGTTTAAGGAAAGGGTAGCTGTGGTACTTAGATACACGGTTTAGTAAATAATATTGGTGGTATGTGGACGGTTGGATTAGATTATCTTAGAGATGTCTCTTCCAACCTTAGTGATTCTATGATTCTATAATTCTATGATCTTCAGTACATCCAGCTGCTGAAAAGGGTAGATTTCCTCTCTGATTTCAAAGGGGGAAAGTGAATCTCAGGGAGACATAGTCTTCCCCAGAAGTGGACTTGGAAAGACCACTGGTACTCCAGGTATGCTCTCCTCCCCTGCAGCTATGTCTCAGGGCTTATGGCCTGTGGCTTCACACACCTGGCCACACGAGGTCCTGTCCCTCCCTCCTGGAGCCGGGCATCAATGATCTCTTGGTGCATCAGCAGAGAAGTTTGTGCAGGGCAGTGTGACCCCATGGACCAGCCTCTTGCTGTAGCTGGCAAGGTCTCCAAGGCAGAGATGTTTCACCTGTTGCAGCCATCCGCAAGCTCCACATCTCAGAGGTGAATGCTGCATCTCCTTCCGAGGCTGCTGAGGAGAGGATTCGTCACAGCTCCCCACAGTTGATTGACAACCATTAAATGAGCGCGAATTACTGTTCTTCTTGATGGCCCAATAGATACATGACACGCACCCCACTGTTACCAAAGAAGCTTCCCTTTGCAAGAGATGAAAATGATACAACGCACCATGTGCTTGAAAACCGTGACCCTCCTGACCATATTAACAACCGTGTAATCAGCAAGCATCAGGGCCTTTCTAATGAAGCACTGCCATTCTCCCCGAGCCATGCAAAGGTTTGGCTAAATGTGGCTTTGTTCCTTTTAACAGATGAAAAATTCAGTCCCCTTTCTTAGCTTATTGACCTCCTGCAAATACAGGCAGTAAAGAAGCCACTGCATTTCTGGTTCTGATAGCATGATATTCACAACTTAGAGCTGAAGAGAGAACAACAAAACGGATTGGAATAATTATATCAATTTCTACTTCTCTATCTATGTGGATGCAGAGTTTATAAATTAACCAAAAACACTTGCAAATCTGCATAACCAGTTACCTATGTTCCTAATGCTTTCAATTTATCCTAATAGACATTTAATGAATACTTTATAAAGCCTCAGATAGGGTATTTTAAAATCAATGGTGCTATTTTATTGCTGTTTGTATTATCTTTATTTGGATGGTGTCTTAGCACTCTGATGCCCATTGATTTCAGGCCTTGATCAATGAAAGAAGGTTTTGGTTTAAATACATGGAGATGCAAAAGAGATGCTGGATTTGGGGGTGAAGGGCTCTCTCACAAGTGAGAGGTTGTTGAGATCATACTCATGGCTCAGAATTAAGGCAGCACCAGAGGTAATCCACTGCCCTTGCATAGCTCTCCTCTTCCCTCTTTATCTTCTGGGGTAACAGCAATAAATTGTCCTCAAAGCAACTCTGCATGGACTGAGCAAGCAGCAGGTTTATGCGCCGCCTTCTGCTTGGGCTAACTCAGAACCAGGTTGCTTGGGTGTTTTATCTGTATTCAGATCACGGGTATTCTCCTAACTATCTCTGAAAGCCTCATGCTAGTGCCAGCTCAGCTGCATTTATACACCTGTGGCAACGATGCCCAGATCTGATGGATAGATATGAAGCTTGACAGCTTCTCTCATCAGTATCAGCTCATTCAGCTCCACATCCATTGATTTCTCTTTTCTGTCTCTGGTTCCCTCCAGACTGGCTGAGTGTAGATGAAACCTGTAATGAAATGGTTGAGCTCCATGGGAACACAAGTGCTTTTTGGCTGAGTTCTGGGGGTTTGTCTGAACCAGGAGACATTGTGGAGATTTCTCCTTGGATTTGAAAGCAAAAGCAAATTGCAGGGAACGTTTCCCCTGACATTTCATTCAGTAAAATTTCATTCAGTTTGTCAAACTGGGAGAATGTTGCATGAATTGTAACTGTTGATTTATTCCAAATCGACATTTTTTCCTTTCTCAGCAGCAGAAATTTGAATTACAGACTGGGAATCAGGTCTCATACCAATCTTTGGGGTAACCTCACGGCTTCGAGAACTGGGAATGCTGGTGCAGGATTCAACTCCAGCAGCAGTGATTTTCTCTTATATGCCTTTGGGAAGAGGTGGGAATCATGCTCAGGACTTCCCATGTGATACTGAAACTTTCCATCAGAAAAAAAGCAATCTTTTCTCATTGCTGCTCTGGTGAGCAACATGCACCCTAGTCCTGCCATCCATTCATACTCCTGTGCTTTGCATAACTCATCTGCCTTGCTTGGACATAACGGTTTTCTTGACTTGGGAGATTTTCAGTTTTTTTGCAAGAATATCTGAAATCAAATCACTTTGGAAATCTCTGTTTTGTTCTCCATCCCTGATTTTTCAGTTTAGCCAAGCAGCCACTACCTGCAGAGCCCTGCTATCATGGTAAGACTATGGCTCAGCTGCACCCGTCATGCTAATGCATTGCTGAGGGCATTAATTAGGGCTCCCAGGATGTAGTTCACAGCTGGTTCAGCCCATTTTATGTCATCTGGGCAAGACCAGAGCTCACACCATACTTCACGTGAGCTCTCCCTGACCTGTGGGCAGCAGTTTCCCCACCTGACTCAGCCTGCTGCTGAGCTCCTCACTGTCTTGTACACCACCAGATGTGTCCACCTGACGACTCCCATCCCATACCTGAAGCTTCTGCACCTTGTCAAAGAGACCTTTCTTCTTCTGAGGTGCTGTTCCCCTTTAGGAATGTACAGGTTCCAAGGGATAGACCTCTCTCCCTTAGAGCAAAAGGCTGATGTGCCTGGTTAGTATTCTCTGCAGACTTTGTGCATCCTTCCAGCCCTCTGGACCATGGACATACAAGTATTTTGGAACTCAAAGATCAGCCTCTCTCTCCCACACGCTTCATCTCCGGAGTGCTTGTGAGGCACAGACCTGATTAATCTGCTCCCTGCTGATCTCCCCAGAGGCTGGGGATAAGAAAAGGGACAATGCAGGAAAGGGCTGCGGAGCAGCCTGGAGAGCTCTTAATCTTTTCTTTTCCCCCTTGGGTCCCCCCTGCAAGAATGCAGCCTGTCAGAAAGGACAACGAAGACTTATGCACAAAGATCAAATAAATCATCTTCCTGAAATACTTCCCTCGTCATTTCCCTCCTCTTCCTCTCTGGAAAAACAGTCTCTCCTGTAGGATTTGCTGGATGCTTACACAACATATCAAGGGATAAGAGCCCTCAGGGACATCTAAACACTTAAGTGCTACTGCCATTTGAATGGAAGTTTCTGCTATGTGCTCTGGTCTAAGAGCTACTACTGTGTTGGAGGTAGTCATGGACATGTGGCTGAAGTGTCCATAGACACCTGGTGGGAGATTCCTGGTTACAGGGCTGAGTCTCATGTTAGTGATGCTGGCATCTTAGGATTTGCAGCCCATAGTGTCCAGGGGAATGAAAAAACTGTCATTCCTATTCCAGGTAGTCTCAGGAACGCTGACAATAGTTTGATGTTTGTCAGCAGCTGCTGGCTGTAGACAAGGTGGCAAGGACAAAGCATGGGTGTGAGGAGCTTGAGAAGAGATACAGTGGGGTGATATTTGCAATTAAAGCTGCAGAGAATGGTTGTCCACCTGCTAGGACACAGCTTAGTTGCCTTCACTTAACTCTATTTTGATGACACAACATCTTCCTGCACTGAGTTTCCATACTACAAATGTCAGTGAACTGTCGGTGCTGGAGTGCCTGAGGGATTGTCATGGAATCACAGAATTATTAATGTTGGAAAGACCACTAAGATCATGTAGTCCAATCATCAACCCATGCCTGTGACTGCTCTAGATCATGTCACTCAGTGCTACATCTACCCTTTTCTTGAGCTCTTCCAGGGACAGTGACTCCACCTCCTCTCTGGGCAGTCTGTCCCAGTGCCTCACCACTGTTTCTGAAAATACATTTTCCTTATATTCAACTTGTTTCTGCTCAGACTGATCTGAATCCAAGGGTGTCTACCAAAGCTTAGACCTGGCTGTGCTCCAGAGTCACAGTAGAGGCAGCTCTCGTGCTTCCAGGAGCAAAATGCTGCAGCAAAATCAGAACAAGTACAAGCAAGATCCACTGGATGAGTCTCTGTTGGCCCCAAATGCTGCCTTGAATGCTGACATGTCCTGGTTGGCTGATTTCTTGATAGCATGTGTTGATGTTATATATTTCACAATGATTGTTTGGAATGAATTCTGCTGTTTCTGCTCATTAAAATATTGCCAGTTGTTGGAAAAAAATAAAAAGAAAGGTGGTGAATTTCTAAATCATCCAATACGTTTCATATCAGGTCCTGATGATTGATGTGAAAGACGTGTGTGTCTGAAGAGGAGATTTTCTTTTCATGAGAAGAGGCCAAGCGATACTGAGCACCAAATCAATTAGTGTTAATCATGCAAATGTCCTTCCTCAGATCTAATTGTGAGGTATAGTAAAGAGCCATTTACTAGAACTGATCGGGAAACTCAAATAATTTTTACTTTGGCCAGGTAATCCCAATTTCCACTAATTAAATTCTAAATCACAAACAATTTCAGAAGAAAGTTAAAGGGGGTGAGAAAACAAGAAGTGAGGGCTGGAGGTGAAAAATTTTAGTTTTTAGGCCCTTGGCTTTCCAGTAATTAAATCTTCGAAGAATCAGGGTCCCTTCCACGAACACTTTAATTTAATCAAAAAGGTGCATCTATGAAAAGCAGGATTATAAAAACTTGATTTCTGCCTTACACAATTTCTTCAAGGGCTCAGTTTGGAAAGTCAAATTTCTGACTAGAAGACGTTTTGGAGAGAACCGGGGACATCCCCTTACAGCTCTGTGTTGAGCCCTGATGCCAGTTACCAAGACTTGAGTTCTGTCTGGGAGCTTTCTGAACAGCATCCAACCTACAAGAGGTGCTCCGTACCTTGGGGTGCCCCCCAGTCTGTGTGGGTGGGGGCAGTTAAAACCAACTGCACATTCCTGAATGCTAAGGATGTTCTTGTACACTGGGGATGCTTTCATATGCTGGGAATGCTCTCAAATTCTGGGGATGCTTTTGTATGTATGCTGAGGATGCTCTTGTGAAGGGGAAGCTTTCATACAGGGGATGCTCTTCCTTATACAAAAGTGTCCCATGGGGCTAGCCCTGGGGGTGCACCGCGGGTGTCCCTCATGGACCACAGTAAAGATGCTCTTACATACACCCACTGGCCCTTCTCCATTTTCCACATCCTGCCCATCCACGAGCTGCGGCTGGAGGAGGCTGCGGCCGGATTCCCCCTCCTCCCCCCACGACCCCTCCTCCTTCTCCCAGGAGCCCTGCCAGCCCCTGCTCCTCCAGGGGTAATTGAAGCAGCACGTAGAGCATATGGCCAGGCAGGGATCCCTGCTGGTGCACCAGCTGTGAGCTGGGTGCCGGGAGAAAGCAGGCGGCGGGGGCTCCATCTCCCTGTCTGGCTGCCTCCCTTTTCCCCAACAGTTGCTCACATGACGCAGTTTGGAGATCTTGTTTGCTGTCTGAGTGTTCATGAGAGCGGTGGTCCTGGTCTCACACTAAGCATCCCTACCTTATTCCTTCCTCTGTCCCCTTTGCCAGTGCTGCTCCCTCACCCCCATCCACCTGCTGTGGGATGCAAAGTGCTGTGGGGCAGCCTGTGTGCCTGACAGGGCAGCTGTAGAGTCTTGGGGCAGGACACGAGATGGCACAGCACTGTGGGGGAGATGTGTTCCCCTGATGTGGCTACGGCGACAGCCTTCCATAGAGAGTTTTCATATGGAAAAGCCATGTGAGATGGCCAAACTCCTCTAGTAGCCTAGCGTTGCTTGATTGTCCTGGCTGGGTGAGTTTTCAGCACCTTCATTTCAGAAAATCTCGACAAATGTCATCTCCTCTGTCCTTCTTCCTGCTCCACAAAGAGCCTTTTGTCTTCAAAGTTTGTCCTGTGCGTTAAGGGAGGAGAGGAGAAAACAGCAAGTCTGGGATGTGAGCACAGCTACTGCTTTTCCTTCAGGTAAAATACTGCCAGGAGAAGAGGAATTACTGCCTACAAGCACTGTCTTCATGTGCTGTTCAGAGCTGTGGTTCGGAGAGCAGCACGGTTATAATGTAATGACTACAGCGTTGTCGGAGGTGAGGAACCCTGCCCTTACCAAGACATCCAGAAACCAATCCTAGCAGTGAAAGCATTTGGGATGGGACATCTCTGCTCTTCTGGATCAGGTTTCCATGGCCTGATAAAGCCTGAGGAGGTGAAAAAGGCTCCGCTTCCTCCAGCACCAGCCAAGCCCACTTCTAGGATTATCGCAGAGCTTCTCCCTTAGGGAGTAAGGACAATGTCCCAGCCCAGAGCTGGGCTCCCAGATAGCTCCCCACAGAGGGGTGGGGGCAGGGGAGACTTTATTGAAAGGAAAGGGGCTTCATTTGGACCAATTATTCTCAAACTGAAGTGGAGGAAGCCGTCATTTCAGTGTTTCCTTCCCCCCCTCTTTTCCATTTGTTGTGTGTATTTTTTTAATGCTCTGGCAATGGCTGAATATCACACAAGTGCCCTGTCAAGAGATATATTCAATAAACACTTGACACCCAAGCTCAGGAATACATGGCCCGTGGCAAACATGAATTATTCAAACGGAAATCAAGATAATTTTGCTTCTAACTCAGAAAACCAAGACTCTTTCTTTCCTTCCTTATTTTTCTTCTCTTCCTCTTCTCATTTTATTCCTGTTCTTTCCTTCTTCCTTTTTTTCTTATCATTTCTTTCTTCTTTTTTTTCCCCCTCTCTCTGGCTGGAAATCCAAAATGCATTAACATCTAGGGAAGTCCCTTTGCTAAATAAACCATAGTGAGGCTCTATTCCTACTTCTATTCATGGCTGCCTTTCCCCTTCCTCTCCCTCCCTCTCAGAAATATGATCTTCAGCTGATCAGCACCAGGTGATACCAAAGGCATTGGCTCTGGTAATTCTTTCCTATCTTGGGACTGGATGGGACTGAAGCACCGTTGTGCACTGAGCCAGAGATGATGCCTTAAGAAGGCTTTAGGAATGGAATGCCATGATTAGAGTCATGGGCAGCACACATTCTGTTTATTCTCACCATCAGTAAGGTTTCTTCTAACCAGCTGCTGCTCATGGGCTCCTCTTCCTTAGATTGATTGAGCTTTGGCCTCTTGGTTGATTAATGACTTTGTGCAGGTAGATGCTGAGATTCTCCATGGATCCATGACACAGCACTAAAACACACTGACTTTTGATATTGCGCTTTGCCTAGCAAAGAAATACAAAACACTTGAGACATCTAGGCTCACAAGGGACTGTTGGCATTCTGGGCTACTACAGGCTTTGGGGTAGAAGATATGGGTGTGCAAACATATGTCACGGTGCTATCTCCATCAGTATCTGCAGTACTTTAGGAGTAAGATAGGTGAGAGGAGAAGCTGTCCTGCCAGTGGTCCATGGGGTCTCAGCCACTCCATCCTCACAGCCTCCAAGGGCAAGTGGAGCTCTGAAGATGCTTTCTACATCTCCCATGATTGCTTTCTTCTGGTCAAAGCTGCCAACTCTTCCTCCTCTTTCTCCCCTCACTGACACCATCCCTCCTGTGTGGCAGTGAGCTCTAGCCAGCTCCATTCTTCCTTCCTATCCCCAGTTTTTCCGGCAGTGCCTGAGTTTCCCTCTGGTAGTGAATGGTCGTGGTTACTTGTGAGGTTAGGACTGGCTGTCAGCCAATCACAGCCCAGCAGCAGGGATCTAATAGCCCCGGCGCCAGCCATTTGAGAGGAAGGAGAATATAGGTCATCAGTGACATCATCTCTCGGAAAGGTGGGGGGGTGCTGAGAGTAGAGGGGGAAGCAATCGTTTAAATTTGGAGAGGAGCTAACTGGAAATTTGGGCCATCAGGAGAATAATGGGCCGAGAGGAAGAGATGGGGATATTAATAGAGCTGGTTTCTGTAAGAGCTGGAGCAAACAGCAAGGGATGGAGAACCACAGAGAGTCTTGGTGTCGGCAGGCTGGGAGTCTCCAGGGGCCTGGGAGCATCAGCTTGGATCCCTGCTTGTCCACGCTCTGCAAAACCTCTGTCTGCATCCCAGGAGCCCTCAGGTCTCTCCTCCTGATCCTCACCTGATGGTCTTCTATCCCCATTTTACCCCATCCAGCCATCCCTACTTCCCATTGACCGCCACTCCAAGAACCCTCTGAGAAGCCCCATTACTTTAGAACCCTCCTGAGAAGCCCTAGTGTATTCACAAGGACAAGTGTATGGTTTGGTGTGAGTCTCACTTTCGCTTCTCTGCCTGGGGTCCTGGCTCTAGCTGAGCCTACTTCTTTCATCTGCATCCCCCTGCAGTGTTTGCATGCTAAATCAGGCAAATGCAACACCCCCAGGCAAGCCTTGGTTGCATTTGTAGATTAAGATCCTTGACAGCCTCTCCCTGCTTACTAGGCAGGGTTCCTAGAGAGATTAGGGTATCTCCATCTCTAGAGATGTTCAAACTTCATTGTGCAATGCCATGAGAAACCTGCATAATACGATGCTGGCTGGACATTTCCATTTCTTCCAGTTCTGGCTCACCATACCCCTCCAAACAGAGGAGGATCAGGAGAACCTGCCACTGTGGGACGTAGCTTGGTTGCAGCCACAAGGATGTCATTTCCAGAAATGGCACTTTTTTGACGGACACCTGAATGAAACACATCTCACTGTGTGTCTGGATATGGCAGTGAGTGAAGGAGTGCTGGGGGACAGCCTTCATGGGTGCCAGAACTATTAGACTAGAAGGTGTGGTTTTACCCAAACCAGCTGTTACCCTGCCCTGGCAATTGGGGTTGTATTCCGGGCTTAGCACAAGTTTGTGAAAGTCCCAGAAGCACATCTGCAGAAGACAAGGGTGTCTGGCAGTGGGAACACAAGCTATTCCACGTTTGTCTACTGCTGGGCAAACCTGGTCATGGTAATCACTGATCTATGGCTACCCCAAGTAAGGGTTCGGCCTTCCCTGCTGCCTCTCTGCCATGGCACTGTGATGGAAAAGTCTGAGAGCTGAAGGGCAGAGCCATCAGCTGAAGGAGATGTAAGAACTAAATACATGTGGAAGGGGGAGGGAGAAAGGAAGGGTTTTCCCCTTGTTAAATATTTACCGCCCCAGGCTGGTGATATGATATTTCCTGCCCTCTAGGAATTCCCAGGGACTGGTAAGGTTGACCAGAGAGGTATGAGGGTTTCCTGGGGAGTCTTCCAGCTCCCTGCATCCTCCCCAGGAGGAGGAGGATGCAAGGAGTAACTTGAGCCACGTCTATCTCCTACAGGCAGCTCAGGGTCTGTACGAAACCCCACAGCTAGTTGATCTTGAAGGTCCCTTCCAACCCAAGCAATTCTATGATTCTATGATATGATGGTACTGACCTCAGTCCTGATCTGCAGTAGAACTGAAGCTCTCCAGGCTCATGTCTGCTCCAAGCTACTTTCTTCTTTAGCCTGAGTGGTGGCTGAAGGAGTCATCACTTGGGTACAGAAAGTAAGAAGTCCCTTGAGCTGAGATATACCGCTGAGGATATCTGAGAGTCCTCTTCTAGAAGGCTGTGCCCTGAGGTTTGTCACCTGCTCCCAGTTCAACCAGGGCTGAAATTCAGATGTTCCTGTTATTGCCCGGAGTCTCAAGTTACTCTGTTGATGAGCTCCAGGTCCATCCCTTGGTGGTACAGAGCAAGTAACTTGCAGGGTGTGGTTCTCCTTGCATAATACAAGGACAATAATCCTTTCTGGGTTGTAGACTCTTCTGGTTTAGGAATAGGCCTTGCAATATTTGCATGACTGCCTTTCTCAGAGGCTCTGCCAAATCAGTTGTGCTACAAATGCACACAGAAAGAGGAAAAATTATGAATATCCTTGGAACTAAGATGGTCCTCAAAAGCTATCACATGAAGTGAAATTGTTCCCTCTTCCAGCATTGCATTAAGCAGCTGGATTCATCTCCTGCAGTGGTGGAGAGCATTAGCAGAGAAGTTCCCTTACAACCAAACAAGTCTTGTCCACATCCCCCACAGCCTTTCAGCCTAACCAAAGTGCTTATATGGGGCAAATCCACAAGGCATATAACAGACTTTGCAGGGTCAGATTAGTCAAACACTTTATTTTTCTCCTCTTTTCATGGGTTAAGGAACAGTTATCTTCTTGAGAACAGAGCTGTGGATGGCAGAGGTCAGGAGCTGAGCAGTGCTCTTACAATTAGTTTTTAGGATAAGCTGCCCTTCCACACAAAGGGACCAGAGTTGGATGCAGACATGATGGGGAGGAGGGATCCAGTATGCCCTTCCCATGGAGGCATGCAGCAGATGTGTATGGGTCAGCATTAAGAACTTTTGTGCCTCCTCAGTCACACATAAATCACTCTGAGCACATCCACCTTGCACACTAATAATACAAAGGCAGTAAGAGGTTGAATTGTAGCTGGGCTGCACAGTCTGGGACCCCTAAAATATATTTTGCAGTCCACCTCTGCTGTTGTTGCCCACAGACCCTTCTGCTGTCCCTCCCACATCTCACATATCCTCATCCCAACTACCAACCTGCAGCCAGAATGTGAGACGAGGACAGACCATCCTGTGGCTGAAGGGCTTTTTATGCATGAGAAAACCATTGGTACTGGACAAGAGCCCTGTTTTCTGATGGGAAGCACATATAGCCATACTATCCAAACATAGCCCCCAAAATGGGCTAAAACACGCCCTTTGTAGTCCACATGGACTTAAAATAAGCCCTCAGCACCAGTTACACAATAGAAAGGGCTCAGGTACTCTCTGGCTGCAGATACATTCGATACGCTGGAAGGGTTGCAGGAGCGTATCAGACAAAGTTCCTTACTTTGCTCAGGCAGCCTATCAAATATTTAACGGGCTGCCATAGGCAATTACATTAGAGGAGATAGTTAAACACCCCCTACCCTAGGGCACCCCCCTGCAATGTAAATCAAACAAATTGGACTCTTTTCACAATTGACACACACGATTTTACTTACTGTAAATAATTTAGCATTAAAAAGTCGAGCTACACTTTGCCCCATCTGGATTTTCTTTTCTCTTGCTCTCTCTCCCTGCTCCACCGAGTTGAGCAGTGTGGACTCTGGGCTCCTAATGCAATAGATGGAGTGGAGGAATTTTGCTGCCTGGGTGAGCTGTTAAAGGATTCCCATTTCCTAATGGAAGAAACCACACTCAGGAAACTTGTGAAGTTGCCCATTTAAAACAGTCGGAGATGCTCCCTGCCAGCTAACAGCAAGGGATGGGAAAAATCCCTCCCTCCGGAAGGAGTTTGGTCTATTGCTGGTTGGCATCTCCCGGGGTCATAGCAATCTCCCTGTAAAACCTGGCTGAATGTTGCACTTTTTAATTAAAAGCTATCTTTCACGATTAGGCTCAGCGGGGTTTTAATAAGGATTTTTACAAACTGGCATGCAGCGTTGGCCTGCATGGATAGGCTTTCATCTTACACCCCAGTGCTAGATCTGTGCAGTAAAACACGCTCTGGTAATCGGGCTAAGAAAGTCGTGTTGTCATCATTGGGAACTCTTCCCATAGCCCTCTTCCAGTCTCCTGGAAAAGCTGCTGTGGTAGCATGATATTTTGAGCTGTGACTTGAGGATTTTTTCTAATTCTCCTAATTTGGGGTGAGAAAACATGCAGAATTTGGCTCTGAGGAGTCTTCTGCTTTGCCACTGTTCTCCAGATCTGAATAGGGTATCACTTTATCTTGTCCTGGGTTTGTTCTTCATTACACACCTAGTTTAAATCAGTGTGAGTGCCTTGTGAAATGTTCTCCTTCATGCCATTGGCCTCTCTCAACAGCGAGACAGCTTATAGAGTTCAGTGCATCCGTTAAAAAGCGCTTGGGGCTTGATTTTTCTGCTCCTGCACTCAAGCAAGCCATTTAAACCATCACCCGTGCAGGTACAGCCTCTTACACATTTTCCGACAAATCCAATTTCCATCACAAAATGTCAATTCCGATGAGATCGAAGCATTTAATCCCCGAACATCTTAATTCTGATGGATGGATCCTCCCCGGGGATCCCCACAGATGGTGGGGATGAGACGTGCTCTCAGCAGCCTGGGATGGAGAGGATGCTGCTGGAGGCATCGTCCTGTGCAGGAGCTGTGATGGCGATGGGAAACAAGAAATTTACTTATTTAGGGCTGGATTGAAGCATAAACCTAAAATTTCCAGTGCACTAGAAATTCATAGAATAACAGAATGTTTGGGTTGGAAGAGATCTTAATCCCACGAAATTCCAACCCCCTGCCATGGGCGGCTGCCCCCACCAGCTCAGGCTGCCCAGGGCCCCATCCCACCTGGCCTTGAGCACCTCCAGGGATGGGGCACCTGCAGCTCTCCGGGCAGCAGTGCCATGGCCTCATCAATTCACCATTTTTGGCTCAACTCCTGCTAAACCTCTGGGAAAGACCATGAGGAAAAGGCAGTGGATATACCCCACTGGCTTCCCGCTTCCCACCAGCACGCCCACCTTTAGCATCCCACCATTGGCCAAAGTGTCTGAGCTTGCACAGAGTGAGCCTAGACAGCTGATGAGAAGGTTGTAGCAGTGGTCACCAGGGCAGCTGTAAGGTCTCTGATCCATCATTCTGCAGAAAGTCCTCCATGTGCCTTTTCCACTGGATCCTCTCCTGGAGGCCTGGAAAGCTGCATCCCCTTTGCTCTGTGTTCCTATTAATCGCTGCCAGTGGGTATAATTGGTAGCTAGAGCACACAGACCCCATTAAAGCCCATGAGGGTGCCAAATGCTCTCATTCAGGCACAAATGAAGGAGCAATCAAACCCACTTAGGTAATAAAAACAGCTGGAGTCTGCAGGCAACCGCCTGAGGCACCAACCACATGGCAGGCAGGACAATCCTCTGAGAAGTCTGCATTGAGGTGCCCTTTGATTGAAAACGTGGGGATTAGGAGGAGCACTGCAAGGGTTCATTGGCTAAAGGCAGACAGACAGAAGGAGAAATTATGAGTTGTCTTATAGAAACAACAGGGAAAAGGAACTTCTTAGGCATAGAGTTTGCTGGAGACAATTGGTTCCCTATGAGCGTCTATAAGTGTCATGGTACCACAGTGTCCTAACTCCTTTTGCTAACTTTGCATGCTGTGACAGATAACCACCACATCTGACCCTCACAAGGAGTAGCAATGACCTGAAGAGCTTTCTGGCTCATCAGGATGAATTTCCAAAGCCAACCTATGGGGCTGTTGTTAAAATATTCATCATTACTACTTCTTTAGAAGCATTCCTACTTGTTTTGTTGTGTTTTTGCACATCCTGGTTGTAAGGTATGTTCTTTCCAAGGAACTGGTAAGTCCTAGATAAATCCAGAGGCTTTGGGACTGTTCATGAAGGACACCTGTTCTCTTCCCTGCCTGGGTTAGCACAGGGGTACATCACAAACCACAAACCCATTCAGGAGGTAGAAGGAGGACAGGCTCGTCCATGGATTAGAGCTGAATTAGGTCATGGGGAATGCCAGTGTGGGTTGTTCAGAAAGTTCATGGCCAAGATGGAGCAAACCCAGGGCAATGTGCTCAGAGCTGTGTCCTCTAGATAAGGTGACACTCAAAACGTGGAGGTTTGTGTGCTTGGAAGAGCAGTCCCTAAACCTCCAGGACATATTCTGGGCAGAGCCTGCAGCCGATTCCTTGCAGCATCACTCAGCTTGCCAAGACACTGGTGTCCTCGGAGGGAGTTACATCCAGGAGCTGCTGAAACGCAGAAAGCGAGGAGAGGGGCAATAGAGTAACCACCAGGAAGAGCCCAATGAAAGGAGGATAAAAATCCCTCAGGAAAGCTTCTGAGTGTCAAAAGAGAGTGAATGAGCCCAGGAGCTGCCAGCTGGAAATGCCTGGGCTCACCACAAGGCACCCAGGAGGGCCAATTCACCTCCGCAATAATTCTGCCTGTGTCTCCACAGAGCAGAGAGCTCCCAGCAAACAGCTCTGGCAGTCGCATCCTGCCCATCACCTGATGCTGCAATCTCTGCGCAAGCAGCAGAGGGGAGACCATGACTCAGAGCTGTGCTGGTGGAAAGCAGGAGGGGAAAAAAAGCTTCTGTGCTCCTGGATTGGCAGAGCATCAGCGTGTTGGCAGAGCTTCACTGGCACTCGGAAGATGAGAAGGAAGTATGCTGGACTAGGGTATGTAGGGACTGCCCATTGTCCTTCTGCCATCCCTCAGGCCAACAGGGATGAGGTTTTCTGGTGGCACCAGGGGTGCAGGACTCAGGATTTTGCCCTGTGAGGCCTTCCCTCTGCCCCTGTGTGCAAGCAACCTCACAGCTCTGCTTTAGGGATCTGCTTGCTGCATGAGCACCATACAGTGACTGTGCCTGCATCTGGGAAGACGCACACATCTCCTATTGCTAGATCTGATCTTTCCCTGTGCAGATTCAGACCTAAAGTACTGTACTTTTGGGGCACTTCAGCCTCTCAGGTGCCAGGGCTGGGTTTTCTGGCTAGGATTAATGCATGCTGCTGCCTTGATTTGCTCTGAGTATAGCCAAGCACCCTCCTACCAACCCCACAGCCTCTGTCTCCATGTTCAGCATTTTTGGGGGTTTCCTTGCTCTGGGACAGCATTCTGCTGCCCATCACACCTCTGCAGGGTTGGGAGCAGCCATAGGGTTGGCAGACACAGCCACCAAACATTGCATGTGAGCAATGACAGGATCTGGGCGTGGGGGCACTCGGAGGGAAGGAGGTGCTACGAGGTGATGCTGCGTGCAGGTGCAGACAGATGGAGAAGTGCTGAAGATGCTGGAGAGAGGAATGCACAGATGGAGTAGACAATGCAAAAAAAAAAAAAAATTAAAAAAAAAAAAAGGAAAGAAAGAAAGAAAAAATAAAGTTGGTGAAACTTTTCCTTATTTCTCTGTTCACTGATTTTATCCCCGGGTGCCTTTTTTGCCTTTGGGAGAGTGGGGGGGGCCCAGTCGGGGGGTGAGCGGAGTGGCCACGGGGCGGGCGGAGGGAGGGGCCTGGCGAAACCTATCCAATGAGCGTCCGGGGGGGCGGGGGGGCCGGGCTATAATGCCCTCGATGCCGGGCGGCAGAGGCAGACAATACCGCGCCCCCGGAGCCGGGCAGCCCGGAGCGCCCCTGCCCCGCTCCCAGCCCAACCATGATGTCCATGAACAGCAAACAAGCTTTCAGCATGCACCCCATCCTGCACGAACCCAAGTATCCCCACCTGCACACCAGCTCCGAAGCCATCCGCAGAGCCTGCCTGCCCGCCCCCCAGGTAAGCCAGGCACCCCCCACGTTGGGGTCCATGTCTTTCTTGGGTTTGGGTTGGGGTTGTGTTGGGCTTGGGCTTCCCGTGTGGTGCGATGGGGCTGGTGGGATCAAACGTCCTCGGAGTGGCTCCGTCCCGCTGCCCAACTCGGAGATTCCTTGGGATTCCCACCGGCTGCATCCTCTCTGCTTTCTTCTGGATGACAAGGGTCGGTGCCTGGGGTACTGCTTCCATTTTTTGGGTGGGAGGCTAAGCTCGGTCAGCTCACCTGGCCCAGGGACAGAGCAAGATGTTGTAACGCCACTTGCCTTTAACCCTCTCCCATTCTTCTGGTTTGTTTTCTGCTCCCCTTTTATCCCCCTAACCCCACATCCAGATCCAGGGTAACATTTTTGCGGGCTTTGATGAGACCTTGCTGCGGGGCGCTGAGGCTCTGGCCGCTGTGGATATAGTATCGCAGAAAACCCACCCGTTCAAGCCGGATGCCACCTACCACACCATGAGCAGCGTGTCCTGCACTCCTACCTCGTCCTCCGTGCACCTGCACCACCCGTCCGTGCTGACCACCCACCACCCCCATCACCATCACCACCAGCCCGCGCAGGGCCTGGAGGGAGAGCTCCTGGACCACCTCAACTCTGCCCTCCCCCTGGGAGGGGTGCCGGGTCCCGACGTGGGCTCCACGCCATCCCACCCTCATTCCCACATGTCGGCCATTAACCACATGGCCCACCACTCCCAACCTATGAACATGTCCCACCCCACAGCCTGGCGTCCCACACCGTCATCTCGGGCCCCGAGACAGAGACGGACCCACGGGAGCTGGAGTCCTTCGCCGAGCGCTTCAAGCAGCGGAGGATCAAGCTGGGGGTGACCCAGGCAGATGTTGGGTCTGCGTTGGCCAACCTGAAGATCCCCGGGGTGGGCTGCCTTAGCCAAAGCACAATCTGTAGGTTTGAGTCCCTCACCTTGTCCCACAACAATATGGTGGCCCTCAAACCCATCCTAGAAGCCTGGCTGGAGGAGGCCGAGCGGGCCCAGAGAGAGAAAATGACCAAGCCAGAGATCTACACGGGAGGCGACAAGAAACGCAAGCGCACCTCCATCGCTGCCCCTGAAAAGCGCTCGCTGGAGGCTTACTTTGCCGTGCAGCCGCGGCCCTCCTCGGAGAAAATCGCCGCCATCGCCGAGAAGTTAGACTTGAAGAAGAACGTGGTGAGGGTCTGGTTTTGCAATCAGAGACAGAAGCAGAAAAGAATGAAATTTTCTGCTACTTACTGAAGAAGGGGCTGGGAAGGCAGCGGAGGGCAGTGCCTGGCCCCCCAGCTGATGTGGCCCCCCCAGCCAATATTCCCCCCAGAAATGGGCAGGGTTTGGGTTGATTTTTTGTTTGTTTGTTTGTTTTGTTTTGTTTACAAAAATTGAAAAGAAAAAAAAAAAAAAGGAAAAAACAAACCTAAAAAGGGAAACCTGCCCAAAGCGATGCGAACAGCTCAGTGCCCGCTCCTCGCTCCTGCGGGCAAAGTGGCCCCGCTGTCATGACTGGTACAGACTGCTTTTGTAGACAAAACTGGAGGGAAAAAAAGAGAAAAGTGGAGAAAATGGAGAAGCTGAAATGAAAGGGCCGGGGGGAGGGGGGGGAAGGGGAGAGATATGGGGGTGCCCAGAGCCAGAGCAGTGGCGGTGAGAGCCCAACAGGGCTTTGTCGCAGCCTCTTCCTGGCTTGGGTGGGCAAAGGGGATTGGGGCACCACTCCCTCCTCAGTGTCCCGTCTTCTTCTTTTTAAAAACTGAAAGGAAAAGGAAAAAAAAAAACTGAAAAAAAGAAAAAAAATAGAAAAGAAAGGGAACGAGCTGAAGCCGCCCCGACGGCTGTAAATACGAAGGCGCCGGCCCGTGCCCCCCCGCGCTCGCTGCCCGGTCCCTGCGCGCACACACACACACACAAGCACTTGCATGGTTTTGTTCGCTGTCCCCTCGCATTTTTGCAATAATGTTTCTGTTTCTACCTCATCAGCTAAATTAAAAAAAAAAAAAAAAAAGTTTAAAAAAAATGAAAAGAAAAAAAGGAAGAAAAAAAATTGTTTTTGGCACTTCCCTGGAAGTCACGATTTATTCAGGGGGGAAAAAAGAAGGAAAAAAAAAAGAAAGAAAGAAAAAGGAAATTTATTTTGCTTTGGTTTTTGCCCTTATGATTTCACTGTAACGTATCCTACGCTTCGACAATCAAACCAGTGAGGGGCCCGGGGGCGGCCCGGGGCAGCGGTGCGCGGCGTCCCCGACAGTACCGAACTCTGCACTTTCTAAGGCAAGAATACTCTTTTCTTTTTTTTCTTTGCGTATTTAATAGAGAAATTTGCCTCCGAATCCTTTGTTGTTGGTGGGTTTTTTTCCGTTGTTTTTTTTTTTTTAAATAACTTCTGATTATTATTATTATTTAAACGAGATTTCGTTTCGCTGTGTGTGTGCTGAATGAAATTTGGTGTCTGTGTACGCTGCAGCATTTCAAATAAACCATGCACGTTTTACCTCACCCCCCCCTCCTGCCTCCTACACTTACTGCGCCCGGGGGCGACGCCGGCTCCGCCGCGGGACCCCACCTCATCGCTCCGTCCTTCCTCCTCCGGGCCGAGGAGCAACGAAATAAGGCGAAAAACATCGAAAATAGGGCTACACCGCGTTCAGAGCCCGGGGGTGATTTTTTCCCACGCAAACCGTGCGTGCAGCGAAGCCCCACGCGTGGATCTGGGGACGGAGCAGGGCACGATAACCGGCCGCGGTGCCGCTGAGACGGCGGAGTAACTCCGCTCGCATCGAAACCGCGCCGAAAAACGCACTGCAGTTGCTCCGCCGCCGGGCTGAGGGGCCGGGAGGAGCTGTCGGCGGGTGGGGGGCACGGCACGCACCGAGGGGGTGACGGGTCCTCGTGCTTTTGTTTTGTAACTTTTTATTTTCCAAGAGAAACAAAAGCGAACGCACCGCGCGCATCGCGAGGCGGTGCTGCACCCCAGCAGCCGGGCTCCGTCTGAGGGGGGTGGGAAGAGGAGACGACAAGTGGCAGCACGGCTCCGTAACCCGCAAAAAAGATGGGGAAAACATCCGAAGGAGCCGCTCAGGGAACGCTGGATGAGGAGATGCTTCCCGGAGTGAGCACCGCACTTTGCAGCCCCCCCCGGCCCGCACGGGTTTTATAAAACCTATCCCCTCCTTTGTTCTTTTCCTCCATTCTGATTTTTTCCTTCCTTCCTTCCTTCTTTCTTTTTTTTTTTTTTTTCTTTTTTTTTTTCCCCTCCATGAAGCGAAAAGCGCATTTTCATAAATAGACCTTGGCCAAGTGCTGGCAATGAAATTTTAATGAAGGCTCGATGCTGAGTGCTGCCCGGGGGGGCCTTGGAGAATCAGCTCCGTGCAGCATTAGCAGCGCCCCATTCACATCCCTCCCTCTGCTCCCTCGCAGCCATAACACACTCCGATCTGCTCCCGTCTCACAGCCTCTTCAGTGGCCCTCCACCCCAAAACTGTCCAAAACCAGGATCTCCAGCCCCAAAACAACACCGTGGGGCTGTGATCGCTGCCCCAAGCTCATAGGTGCTGCTGTCCCCTCTTCAAAGTTTGCAAGCAATGCAATTTTCCTCACCTGCAATCCTAAACTGGTTATTTCCCTGTTGCGAACGCATGTGAGGTGAGAGGAACCTGTCCACTGTGGGGTGCTGTGAGTGGGTTAGCACGTAGGGGTCTCAACATAGGAACAGCAGAGTAGATCCCCAAACCTTCTAACGCAGTCTCTCTGCAGTGCACACAGTGTAGGGAGAGTTTAGGGGAAAGTCCAGAGCAGGGAATACAGGCACAGCTGTGCAAGAAGGAGCAGGATTGCACACACAGGTAGAATGATACATGCACACTCCCTGTTCCTGGAGTGGAAAGGAAGCCCCTGAACTGTGACCCTAAAGCCAAAATAGCACTGAACGAAAGGAGTATTGATTGGGCTGGACATACGTCTCTCTCTCTCTCTTATTTACTTTTTTCTTCGTGTGGGGTTTAACATACGAGCTAGCTCATCAAAGCTATAGCTTTGGCAGGCTGTCCATCTCTAAGAATGCATTCTCAGCCACTGCTGCTGCTGGCACTGAGGTCAGAGGAATGGTGAAGGCCACACTGGAGACCTGGTCCCTAGTTTACCACCAATGGTATGGGACGGATGGGGATGGGGTGGTGCAGCTGGGACACAGCTCACCCTTGGGACTCAGAAACATCGTACGCAGCTCGCACAGAGCCGGGGATAGGACATATTGATACAGATGGGGCTTCAAAGCAGAGGTGCACAGGCGAGTGTGCATTGTCCACTGAGAGAAACTAAGGTGTCCACATAGCAGTCCATCTCTGTACGACTGTGAATGGTACTCTACAGACAGCACTGTACTCACAATAGAGATGATGGATGACTGAGTCACATGGAGACATCTCCAAATGGGGAAAAGGCTGCAAAGGCTTCCTGAGGAAAGATTCCCATAGGTTCATGGCTGCTAAAGCTCTCAGACATTGGCTGCTGGAGCTCTGCACGGTGAGCCCTGGGAGATGGATCATTTTGCTATATTTTCATGCTGTTGAGCTCCATGACATGTTCACTGTTGAGTTTTTCTGCCATAAAAGTCAAATCCCACAGAAAATATAGGCACCAAACTCCCCCGAGCATACAGGTAATAACTGAAGGTTATATATGCTCTGTTGAACTGAGCCTGCTAACTCCAGGCAAATACTGATGTGGTTGAAGACAAGTGAGGGAAGCACTGTCCCTCATTTGTTTCTTAGAGCAGAGCAGTTTGGTGCAGAGATACACCAAATCACACTGCCAAGGTGCTGGCTGTGCCTCTGGGAAGGGAACTGGGGCAAGGCAAGTTGCTGAGTGCCATCTCTCCATCCCTAAGCTATGTGGTTGGACCCACACAGACCTGTGAAGGACATGGGGGATCAGCAAGGTGACCACCAACACCGTCAACCTCCTTGTTCAAATATTGTCAGCACGTCACAGTTTGCACTCAGCTTTGGGTCTGGAGGAGAGAAAATGCTTCGTGTTCTTTAAAAGATTCCTGCCTTTGAAAGCCACACAGGTAAAGGATGCCCCTGCTGACGGACTCTCTTCTATTATTCTATGTGTTTTAGTGCAGAGCAGAGCAGATGTATTTTTAAAGAGGCTGGTGCTTGAAGTAGGCTCTGTTCCACTACAGGGGGAAAAAGGAGTAAAGCAGTAATTACAGGCTTCATAGGGGCCCAAGCAAGCAGGAGGACAGCCAGGCTGGAGCCCAGGAAGATTAGCAATTAGCTGCCTTTGGAAAGATTTGGGGAATTGGTGCAGGGCAGTACAGGTATGAGGGACAAACTCCATTCCCAGTCCAGATGTTTCCCCAGGACATTCAAACCTCAGCTTTTGTCCACTTGAGTCCCTGTTCATTGCAGAAATTGGGCCCCTTTCCATCTTTCAGCTCAGAAAATGGGAGCTCAGGGGAGCAGCAAACAGTGGGGTGACCTAGCCTTGAGGCATCTCCTGGGCTGCCTTTCCAATAACCAAATTCTGAATTTCCTCCTCTTGCCACCAAAAATCATGAGCCAGGTCCTTGTGGGTGCTCAGTCTCCCTACAGTCACAAGCTCTAACATTAAACTCTAGCAAGACCAGAGCCATAACGTTCAAAAACACAGCAACACGGCTCCATGCTTTACACACTCTTTCAAAAATAAATTTACAGTTGTTTTTTTGTTTTCTTTTTTTTAATGTTGAATAAAGACCTCCAGAAATTTAATACGATGCTTTTTACCCAGTGCAAACACCACAGTCTTGGTTTCACACCATAGAGAAGAATAGAGCTCTGCTTACCAACAGCTCTACTGAAGCCCTGCAGGATGGGTCCCAGGGTTGGGGTCTGCTCACGTCCCCGTATTTTCAGCCATAATCTCTAGGAAGGGCTGTAGGATCCGACTTCGTGTCCCTTTGTGGGTCAGAGAGCAGTGAGCTCACACAGGACTGCAGAAACATTGGCATCCTGGAGATGGAGAGATCAGAACTGAAATCGGTATTTCACTGGCAGCACCTCACCCAAGTTTCCAGCAGCCCGAGGTAAATGAGTGCTTTCTGAGAAATATGAAAATGTCAACTAAGAACCATGTTTTATTTATACCAGGCAAAGCAGGATTTAGTTTTACAGAAGAAAAAGCAAAGCATATGTACTTGTACAAAACCTCACTTAACCATTCTGTGACAGCCCAAGTGCACATGAATCAGAGTTTGCTTTGCAGAGTGTGTTCTCAGCAATGCAGCAACACCTGTCTGAACCCTCTTAGCAGAACCTCCGTCTCATTCATCACCAATTCCAGGAAAG
Organism: Meleagris gallopavo; assembly: GCF_905368555.1. Taxonomy (NCBI): domain Eukaryota; kingdom Metazoa; phylum Chordata; class Aves; order Galliformes; family Phasianidae; genus Meleagris; species Meleagris gallopavo. The sequence continues at coordinate 10,975,725 of NC_139412.1, forward strand.
CACATCCTCTCCTCTCTGCATGTATCTATTGGTTAAATGGAGATCAAACCCACATCAAACAAAGCTCCAACTGAAGGAGGAAACGTCTGGTGACCTTTCCGTACAGAGAGGTGGGGATTCTGTAGACACAGGGAAGTTTCAGTGCTGTAAAGCACACAGAGAAGGAGATGCACTAGAAATCATAAATCAATGCCATTGGGGTGTTCTCAGAACTCTCACTGTGTTGTCCTCACCTGTATACTCCCACTATCAGACAGCTCTGAAGTTACGTACTCTACTCACCTCTCAACTTATTTCAGGACAACATAGACCCCTCTTTGTGTTAAGAAAGTGTCCCGTAGGTACTGTCAAAGGTTTGATGTCCTGGCATTGTCTAGAACAGATCCTTCAGCAGGATTAGGAAGGGCTCTTCACGCTTCCCACCTCTGCAGGTTAGGACAGGTTGGGAAGAAGGCTGGCTCCCACCAGCTGGGCACCCCAGCCAACCTGCTGAGCTTGGGACCTGAAGAGCCTCACAACACAGCAGCCTGTCCTGATGGTGATGGACACTTGACAGATGGCACAAGCTGGAACAGATCCCAGAATCAAGTCAGCATCAGATGAGCCTCACCTTTTGCAGCCCCTTGGGAAACCCCTCAGGGAATGGGCGAACTGCGTGCTCTGAGCCTCAGGGTTCATCTATCCCATCCCATGGGTCTGCTCAGGGCAGACAGGCTGGGGCTGAACCAACAGCAGAAAGAGTCCCTGGCTCCAGCCTCTCCCATCAGAGACTGAAGGCTCCCAGCTGGGAGATGCGCAGGCAGCACAGCCTCCTCTGCATGGCCTAATGGCTCCTGATGGCTCTTCCCGGAGATGTTTCAATAGTCTTTGCCTGAGTTTCTCCCTCGCAGGCTGCTGTACTTGGTGCCTCCATGCACAGGCTTAGTACTGCACTGCTCTCCTGCAGCCAGCATAAGAGAGTGCTGACAACCTCTCGGTTCTTGCATAGATTTTTCCTTACCTTAGCTGTGCTGTTTGGTTCAGATCTGAGCGAGTTCTTCAAGCATGCTGCTTCTATGTTTTTATTAAAAGACACAGCTTAAGGAGGGGGGTGGAAAGTAGATCAGATCTAGATACTCTCTGCAGTCAAAACCATGGGAATCTTCTGCCCTGCAACTGTTTGCAGCCTGCAGCAGCTGTGCAGTCCTACCAGCAGTATGCAGGATCAGCTCTCTGCCCACCACTAGTTTATCTCCAAGTGCAGCCACTCTGCTTGCCATCTTTGTGCTGCAGGTGTGAAGGCAGGTGGGCAGGCAAGGGTCACAGCCCTGAGGGGTGCAAAGCAGCACCAGGGGATGCAGGAGGCACGCTGATGGAATGCTGAGCTGCGTTTCCCATAGCTCAAGGAGGAGCCCAGCTCTGCTGTGAGACAGGAAGACAGCATGAAATCGGCTCTGGCTATTTGTGACATGTGAGAGATGTTCATTGGGCTTTTCTGGTGTGGGCTTTTTCTTTTCTTTTCTTTTCTTTTTGGATTGTTTATTTGTTGGCTGGTTTTTGTTATTTGGTTTTTGTTGCTTTTTTTTGGTACAGGATGTTTTCCCTCTGGAAATTTTATTGTCAGCTCTCTTGGAATGAAGACCATCATTCCAGGTGGCACTGACACTGCTGGAAGCCAGCTCTGCAGTACCCCTAGGGCAGCAGCTTGGACAGAGCAAGTTCCTTGTGCCAGGCAGGGCATGGGGACTAGTTTAGATCACTGAGAATGGACCTCCCTGCTTGACATCCTACAGAAGTTGCCAGAAGTGACTGTAAAGGATCAGAAAAGCCAGCTTGTCTTTCACCTGAGAGCATCAAAAAAAAAAAGATGCTGCACCAGCTTGGGAGGGCACAGCTACAAACTTATCACCATAACGTACCCAATCCCAAATCCTGCCCATAGTCCTCCCCAGATCAACCCTATTATCAGATTAGAAACAATCTTTTACCTTTGTTCCTTGTCTGGAATGGTGCTGTTAAACATCTGCTGTGCTGAGCACCAGGAGCAGCTGCACTAAGCCTCCCCTTGCTGCTGGAAGGGGCTGATGTTTGCCATGGTGGCTGTGCACCCTCCTGCTGAACAACTGACTGTTGGGAGGTACTCGCTGAGCCAGCCACATGTTTCATGATGTCAATTGTAGTTCAGTGTTAATTATTTATGATAAAACTTCATAATGTGCTGGTAAGTGGGCTGCAGGATATTTTGGTTAAATTAAGGAAACCTTAAAGCTCCCTCTACAGGGCTTTGTTCTTTATGGTGTGCTTAGAGCAAAGGTTCAATTAAAACTTAGGCACTACAGACTCTGCCAATGGCCTTCAGTTGCTGAAATCATGGGAGTGTGGAGATTTCTAAGTCCTGGCTGGGCAGGCTTAGCAGAGCCCTGATGCTCTGTTGGGTGATGGAGTGGGATTTCCTCTGTCTTGACCTCTCTTCGCCAAACAAACATCTAAGCTCAACATGCTGAGTCTTTGTGGGATCAACTCCTAGTGCTTTTAAACCCCAGTTTAGTTCATTTTATTTCAGGCTAGGATTTTAACATGCTTTTAGGGAAAAAACTTCATTTTATTTTCTTAGATTTTTCACTGGGACTAGAGCATGGTAGGATACATTGTATGACATCCTTGGTGACTCCTGACCACCAGGCTTTAGCAGGCTGTACCAATAATAGAATCACAGAATCATTATGATTGGAAAAGACCTCTAAGATCACCAAGTCCAACCATCATCCCCTCCCCCCATGCCCACTAACCATGTCCATCAGTGCTACATCCACACATTTCTTGAACACCTCCAGGGACTGTGACTCCGTCACTTCCCTGGGCAGCCTGTGCCACTGCCTCACCACCTTTCCTGAGAAGTTGTTTTTTTGTCCTAATATCCAACCTGAGTTGGACCAATTCCTTCACAGCCTCTATCTTCTCCCTCCTTCACTCACAGATATGCTGGACTTCACCATCCTCCAACCAAGTGCTTCCCAGCAAATAGTTAAGGAGCCACTTGCAGGATGTCTTGCTTGGTGCATTTGTTAATGGAGCTTTGCTCTGCATGCTTGCCAAAGGGTTAGACTGTGCTATTCCAACTCTGCCTGGAAAGGAGCCAAAGCCACAAATTCTTCTCAGGATGGCCGGGTGTATGCAGCCTGCATCTCTCCTCCTGCAACCTAGGTCTTACACAAGCGCTCCCTCTACTCTCTGGAAAGCCTATGGGGATACAAATAAAATCAGCAGCTAGGCTCACAGTGGGCTTTAACTCTGCTTTTCTTGTCCTGAGTATTGTTAAATGTGAGCTTAACCCAAATAAGTCCCTTCCTCTCACCCTCACCCTGCACTCAATTCTCACAAGCTGAATGCTTTTTTCTGCTCAGCTTGACCACCTGACTACAAGCTCCAGGTGAATGCTAAGCTTTGAATTTTCTGCAGGTTACACCTCATAGCAAATCTCACAGAGTCCCCAAGGTCTTGGATTTTCCCATGGATATTCCAATAAACCATGCTGTGTTCCCAGCTGTGGAACAGGGAGTGTTATGAGGTGGAGGACCCCAAGGGCATCCCAAGCCTTCAGTGAAGTGGTGGGTGGCAGTGCCACCCTTGGTCCTGGAGGTGACACCTTTCTAAGGCTTACACCTGCCATACCCAACTGCATCATATCACCCCAAATATCAGTGTCATTACATGATAGTGCTTGCAGGTCCTCAGCAAGAGGAGGAATTACTACAGGGCTGGATCAAGTTGGTGACACAGAAGTGAGGCCTCACCTGTACTGCATTTGCTGCTACAGCTACAGTGACTTTCAGATGCACCAGACAGATTTTGTTTGAAGCCTCATTAAAGAAGATGATTGACACAGATCTGGAAGAAGAAACACTTAGAACTTGTACTTGAGTATCTCCTTTGGATGTGCTATTTCTTCCTATTCTCCCACCATTTATTACTAATGTATTGTATCGATATGGCTTACTATACTGCTCGTGAATGAGGGAACATCTCTGTCTCTTTTCTGATGGATCAATGTCCTTCCAGACCAACCTTCATGCCTTCAGTTTTTGCCAGCTTGCTATTTCCTTGCTCTTTCTACAGCCAAGAAAATCCCTTGCATGGCAGAGGGTTGGGTCTGCACATTTTTCTAAGCACCAATGACACAAACGTTTGGTGGCTGGGGACAGATCAAGGTGCATCACAGTGGAGCTTGAAGTCAAGCAGTCACTTTCGTGTTACAAACCATGACCACTGGCATAGACAAGTTGCTAAGAATCTGCTC